>NW_027412088.1:86086641-86715473 GCF_047663935.1 Musca autumnalis
GATGCCCGAGAGTGTCGTCTTTCAGCCCATATGTACTTTTATACCCGTCCAGTACCATCTGTTTAACTATGTTACATATTCAACATTAGAACATATTTTAACAAATTTTAAAAATTAAAAAATACTCATATGTTGATGCAAAATAAGATAAAAGCTCACATCTGCAACAGCAAGACGGAATTTGGCGTTTTTTTTATGTGTCCGAATGCTGAAAGTGTTATCTGTCGAACAAAAAAATTACGAAAATATCTTTATTCCTTTAAAAGTTACAGAGTTTTGACTAGGAAAAAACGATTCTGAACCATTGTGTGCCGGTAAATAACTTCAGGGAAACAATGCTACATTGGCTGGTAATAGAGAAACCAAAAAGACTCCAATGGTTCTAAAGACAGATCTGCCAAAGAACTTAAAGGTAATACAAAGCACTACAAAAGTAATCACTGGACTATCTTCGCGAATTTGCATTCAAAGAAGGAGGCATTTTCCATCAGATGTAAACACAGATTTATGAGAGAATTCGAAAGAACATACCCTCACGTACCTCGACGCGGGTTTCAGAAGTTGCTCAAGCCTGAGCCTTTAAAGAACCTGCGCCGGCAAGCAAAAAAGTGGAAAAAGCTAGATCTACTGCCTCAAGCAATGTGGTGGCAGTTCCGAATCTGAACCGAAGAACGATAAGGAACCTACCCCTAAACCGAACGAGATCCATTGACGAAGCAGTCTGTTTCTTAGACCGACATAAACCAAAAAGACAAGCTTTGGAACTTCCACAAGCTTTAAAGAAGTCAAGGTGGTTGGGCCGACTTAAAACCATATATTCCCAAGACGACGAGCCAAACTTCGCAGTAAAAAACTGTGGACATCCTCTGAAGGACCTCAACCGTCGCTCAAAAAGACAATGGTTTCTCAGACGTACAATGCACTGTGGTTTAGCTTGTATGGGAGAGAGCGACAAAAATATTTCTAATCAAGATATCGATCTGAAAATTCTACCGTAAACTCCCGTTTATTATAATTTCACAATTTTGGCCATATTTTCCAACTGAATGTGCTGCCATTTGACATTTCGAGTTTATAATCTGTATCAAATATTCTTGCCAAAATTCATCAATATATGTCCACATTTTGGTATAGTCCTATATCATCTTAACTCCCGATATTTGGCATATTTAAGTATTTGGCCTAAATTTTCTACAAAAACGTTTGTAAAAATTATGAAATTTTATTCTTGACAAGGATTAACTGGTAAAAAAATATCAAAAATATGAGGCACAGAATATTCTTACTAGGTGGGTTAACATATTGACCAAGGGCGCACCAGATTATATTAGATGCAAACAAAGTCCTATAGGTCTCAAAGAGGGAATATCTGGAAACTAAGATGTTTTATGAGATTTTTAGTTCCCGAGGATGGGTTGGCATCTATTACAATAAATACTAGCTACAGGATATCTCGATTAGGTGAGTTCCCAGATCGACTAAAAATGTACCAGGATATATAAACAGTAAACAAGACCACACAGGTGGTCCTGCTTGCCAATTTAACCAATGCACATTGTTCAGTTTTTCTGTGCGGAGCTTAAATCTATGGCAGGCCTTCCACGTTTTTACTTTCAACGGCAGATAATTCTTGAAGTGGCATGTATCTTCCAAAAATAATGGTGTCTTGTATAGCAAGCCAATTTGCATGATTTTTTTTTTGTTATCTTGTTCTGTAACCAGATTTTTGAAATTCCTTTGCAGAGATAGTATATACGATGTGACAACTTAGAGAAATCATATACCGCAACATCCACTTGAATGTTTGCTATAATTTCTTCGAATACCGTCCGCCCCATGCTGGCATCGATAGAGTTTTTTAGAACACCATATTTCAAAAACATACAAAAAACATATTTTTTTTATAAAATAAGTTGGAAACAAAATGCAAAACAACAACACCGATTGCTTGAAAACACCCAAAAACCCTATACTAAACATTCACAAAACTCCGAGTATACTCAGTATAATGAAAACTGAATACCGTTCGGCAACTTTCGGAAGACGAGATAAGTTTTTTCTAATTCTGGACACTTGCGCGAACATTTAAATAAAAATAACGTGGGGATCCGCGAGGATCCAAGTTAACAAAATTCTATTTCTTTTCACAATATTAAATAAAAACAGCCACAAAAATACATTTCAAAAGAAATCAATTTTACTACAAAATATAGATACAACTATATGATGTTATCAATTAAAAATAATAACAATACCAATAACTTTAACTTCCATTTCTTACTATAGTAATTTTACACATTACTTTTTTGTGATATCACTTGTAACTTGTCACTATGTCAATGGAAATTTCAATGTCTCAATTTCTTCAAATGGAAATGCTCACTTCTGCGGCTCTGTTTTATTAAGTACCGCTAGAAGTTGTAAAAAGAAATCCGGAATACTAAAATTTTATGTGTCTACGATAAATTTGAGTAGTTACGATCATAATTTGTAGACATCGATTTTTGTATTTTTGTCGCCGGCTGGGACCACAGTGCAATGACGCAATCATAGACAAAACTGAAATCTAGTCGAAACCGGTCGTCGGAGTGTCGTTGTTTCTGTGGTGATATCTGAGAGACCGTCAGTTCAGGGGCGCCTTCCTTGATAAGGAGAATCGCCTTGGGAATTGTGGGCAGGGACTAATCTTACAATGGTCTTTATATCTGAGATATTCTCGATAGGGAGAATATGATTTGAAAAAAGCACGACAATAAAAAGATTGAAGCGATAAGAGCTGCGAAGTTTAGAAACCATATATCTATATCGCTTTGTCCGGTTTGACAACGTGAAGACTGTCTATTAGGTAGAAAGAACTTAAATTTCGTGTTTACACCCAGCACCACTATGGGGTGCTATAAGTTGGTTTTGCCCAAAAAGTTTATACCGCATCGAAATATTGGTCTTATACCTATACATATATATGGGAAATGTTGCCAATTCTTTCATATTCCATTTGCTGGCTTCAAAATGTCAGCATAATTTAATGGTAGACGCAGACCAAATTTTCAAAAGTTATACATTGCTGAGATGATCCTTATTTAGTTGGCTTCTACATTTACTTTGACAGGATTATAGTGAAAAGTGTGGTTTAATCACAAATCGAGAGAAAACAAGAAAAGACACGTTGACTTCCACCCATTTTTTTAACATATATACTCGTACATATATCCACAGCTTCCACGCAAATTAATTTTTAAGGCCAATATTTTTTGCCAAGTCTGAAAACATTTCATTTTATCCAAAAGCATTTAATTTGTAGAATATACCACAATTCGCGAGTTATAAAAGGGTAAACCTTGGCTTCAACTATGTTAAATTTTCAAAAAATATTGCATATATATAGAACGAAAAATTTTGGGCAACCCCCCAAAGTGGGTATAGTTTGAAAGTTTATAGAAATACCTAACACATGACGTTGTTATTTTAATGGTTCTGCCTCAAGATCATCTTAAGCTGCTTACTTCTCCACATGTATAATTTGATAGCGATATCACCAGAACAGATACTCCTTTAAAAATCGCAAACGCCACTCTTGTAGAGCATTTTTAAATGTACAACTTTTACTTAAGCAGATTTTTGGTAAGAGAAAAATGCAAATAACCGAATAAGGTTTCCAAAAAATCACATTTGACACTGAATAACTTCTTCTGCACACACATGATTGAGAGGGTTTTTATACCCTCAGCATTTATGCATCGAAATAATTGTTTTAGACTCCAAGTATGTTTGAACGAAATCCGTCTGTCTATCTGGCTGGAGCGCACGATAACTCTCGAACGGATCAACCGATTCGGTCCAAAATTTGGTTTTCATAATATTTTGTCCAAACTTAGTTTACGTTCGAAGATGGGTTATATCGGTCCACTCCTTCCGATACCTCATTCACTAATGTTCGAAAATGTTCGGAAAATTTGTGCGCACGATAACTCTTGAAGGGAGTAACTGGTCCATAATTTGCACATCGTGAAATTTCAATCTGACTTAGATGAGGTTCCAATATGGACTGAATCGGTCCACTCCTTCGGGTTCCTCCCAAACAAAATTTCAGAAAAGTTCAGTTTAGGACCCGTTCTCGAATCGCTTTGATTTTTGTTGTAGCAACTTGTATTCACTACCCCCTATACGACGCACAATGGTTCAAGAAACGATTTTCCTGGCAAAAAATCAAAATTTTGTTTTGAAACACATATATAATTTCTATATGGGATTCGATAGTAAACATATTGAAACTAAGAAAACCAAAAAATTAGGTCAAAATATTGGAAGGTGCGGGCGTGAGGTGCCCCCAAAGACGAACATTTTTCACATGTTTGAGAAATACGTAATTTTTGAAAACGTCTGGAGAAAGAAATAGCTATTTCTCGGAAACTACAACATATATTGCGTTCGCTGTTTTTTGTTAGGTAGGTAGGGTTGTGGCCTTTAAAAATAAATTAAACAAATTACCATGGCGTTTACACAACATGAGCTATTTTATTTTCCCTCAGGTACTATATTTTATGAAATTCCAAATTTAGTGGACTAGAACTTTTGTGGAACAACATGGAACAATGTTCTGTTTCCACAGAAATATGCCCGAGAGTCTCCTCTTTCAGCCCATATGTACTTTTGTTCCCGTCCCGCTCCGTCCGTTTAACACTTTTTTAAATTTATTGAAAATACATGGGTAAAAATGTGTGTTTTTCCATACCAATTACCATATGAATTACAGCTTTTTTGCACAAATTAACATTTTTTTGGAGTATATGAGTTTTCATATGAGTTATATAAGTTTTTTGAAAACCCAAGGAGCATTTTATTTTAATTTTTGAAAAAATTAAAATTTTTTGTATTTTTTATGTGAAAAATTTGTGAAAAAAATTTCAATTTTTTTTCGAAATTTTTTTTTTTGTTTTTTTATAGTTTATTTATTGGCATTTGACCATCTTTAATATATAAGAAGATATAAAAACAGAAAAGCACTGATATTTTGAAGAAAAATAGTAAAAAAAATTTAAAAGTTTAACTTTGACATTGAATTCCTCTGCAACTGCCAGACCGAATTTGACCGCTTATAATTCACCGGAAAGCTGATTGTGTTATCTTTCTAACAAAAAAAGAATTGTGAAAATATCTCTATCCGTTCAAAAGTTACAGAATTTTGACCAGGAAAAAACGATTCTGAACCACTGTGCGACGGTACAAGTTTCATCAGGAGCAAGTCCATACTTCCTGAGAAAATTGCCTGAAAGTTCCAAAAAAGCCCCTGTGACATCTTGTGTAGTGGTTGGAGCGCACGATATCTCTCGAACGGATCTGCGAATGCGTCTAAACTTTGCTGGAGTCGTTCACGTCGTTTATCGGGTGTGGCATAAATAGGTTCCTGTTTAGTTGGTGTGCCTGTGGTGGATTTTGATTTCTTATTATGCCTGGAGGGCGGTTGCCAATAAAACGGTACTTTGCCACAGGGCATCACTGACATTGACACCAAACTCCTCCTCTTCTTCTTCCTCCCTCCTCATCCTGATCCACCACTTCTTCGTCTTCCTCTCCTTGACTTTTATTGGCCACCACTTGACTGGCACTTAACTCATCCAAATAATCCAAATCAATGACCCGCGATTCATCAATCATGGCAATATGATCAACTTCATGTTCACCTTGGTCGGGGACAGTCACGATTTTCGTGGACCCGACAGATGGAGAGTGGCTGTGAATTGGTGGGGGCCGCCGTTTGGTATATTGGATGCTGCTGATAATTCAGCTCATTATAAATATGAAATGTTGAATCGGAATCATATGATATATCGCTAACCTCCGATGTGAATGAAGTATTGATGAAATCGTTATAAGGCATATTATCGTGTTGCGAAAACATTTTGCACAGGTATAAATAGGTAACTGAAAAAAAGAGGAGAGAAACATGAAACAAAAATTAGAATAAACTGCAAGGCTCGTGGATTTTAAAAAAATATTTTTGGGGGCTTACCAAGGCTCATGGATTTTAAAAAATATTTTTGGGGGATTACCAAGGCTCATGGATTTTAAAAAATATTTTTGGGGACCGCAGCAAGGCTTGTGGAAGATTAAAAATATTTTTGGGGACCGCACCAAGGCTCGTGGAGTTTTAAAAATATTTTTAGGGAACCTAGCAAGTCTAGTGGATTTTAAATATATTTTAGGTACACTAGCAAGGCTCGTGGATTTTTAAAAATATTTTTAGGGAACCTAGCAAGTCTAGTGGATTTTTAAATATATTTTAGGTACACTAGCAAGGCTCGTGGATTTTTAAAAATATTTTTGGGGACTCTAGCAAGGCTTAAGTTCGAAGATAAGCCATATCTGTCCACTTCTTCAGGTACCTCCCCCACAAAAGTTCAAAAATGTTGTTTTTGTTTGACCTTTTCCAAGCTCAAAACAAATGTCTTTATTTATGTTTAAAAATGTTTGGAAAAATTGTGGGCACGATAACTCTTGATGGGAGTGACCGATTTGGTCCATACTTTACACAACCTTATATATCTACAGATATAGATCAGGTTCGAATATGGACTATATTTGTCCACAAATTTGGATATCCCAATATTTTGTCTAATTTTTCCTTAGCGATATTATGTTTTCCGTGGACAAGCCCTTGCTTCCTGGAATACTGGTGCAAAAGGTATACGACGACCAACTGAAATGACTAGTGTGCGCGATATCTATCGAAAATATATGGCTCCCAAAATAAGATAAGATGTCGGTCCATTCCTTTAAGTATCTCCTCCGCAATCCTTTTGAACTTTAATCCTAATCCACATTTTTGTGCGTATGAAGTATTTTTTGGAATAAAGTGTTTCAAATTAAATTGGCTGAGGGTATATCGCTGTCGGCTAAGCCGACTGATACTTTTTTTACATGTTTTACTTCTAATTGCAAACCCTGGCTCTCCCTCAATATTCAGACTCGTGAGAATTTTTGCTATTTCCCCCCTATACGCATATCTATTTTGACTGAACCAGAGAACAAGCCTAGACAATGCTAAAACTTTAAGCGTGGCGCGAAGAATGGCCATAAATCCCCTTGGGCCAATGGAGAAATGGGAAAAACACCAAAATCCTATGTGGAAAACCAGATGAGAACAAAATGAAGAACCCGATTTTAATAAGTATGGTAAATTTTAGTACACTTACAGGAAACCTTTGGCTACAAGCACAACTGTACCAAATAGGTTGTGCACATAATAGCAAATGTAGAGCCTGCTAAAAGAGCGACAAAATATTGGAACACTTTCTCTGCCATTTTCCAGCCCAGAAAATACCACAAATTAGAAACTAAACCAAATTAGGGCAAACGAGTTTAAAAGCGTACGATATTTTGTCACTATAAATCAAAAACCATCAAAATAACTTTCGACTTTGGAAATATATTACTCAGAAGCCAATGAGCGGACTTTTATGACATTTTAATTGAATAAAATTTAATATGACTTTTGGCTAGTAAAAATTATTTTTTAATCGGTGTGCTCCATTATCGGATTTTTTTTTTTTTTTTGTTTCAAAAGGTTACATTTTCCAATTGTTAGTTAATGACATTGGTTCCCACAAATTTATTATGCCTTTTCTTCTTTTATGACAGAACAAGGTTGATAGATATAAAGTGTAAAGGCGTTTCCTTGGATATAATATTTTTTAATTAATACAAAACAGAGTTAACCGCTTTCATTTCGAGAAGAGACTGATGTGTTGTTCATTTTGCAAAAGAGGGATGCGAAATGATGATTATCAAATAATAAGCTAAAAACCAACATTCATAGTTTTCAGACTTTATGACTGTGGCTAGATTTCGCTTCACGCTGCAGAATATAACAACAACAGCAAAACTGGGAAATGTAAAGTTAAACCACTTCTATACGTGGAATTATTCGCCAAATACACAAAAGCACACAAAAAAATCGCACTCACATTTTCATTTACTTAAGGGAATAGTGAATTTCGATGTAATTTTTTGTTCTTTGTTGCCAGTTGTAGTTGATTTTTTTTGTTGTTACTGAAAAACGCTATTTTCCGGTTATTTTAGTTACTCTGGTCAGTTACTACTGATGTCGATCTCTCTGTCTCTTTGATTCCCATCGAGTTTGCTATACAGTTTGGAATCCTTTGAGTCCTTTTGCTTGTTATCTTCATTTGATGGCCGTTTGGTTTACGGCTACTGTTTGTCTGTTGAAGTTTGGTTTTGTTTTTGTTGTAACAACCAAATAGTTTGGTTCATTTATAGACCAACCACAGCATTGGCCGCAGTCAGACATGTAGACTCACTCATCTCCCTCTTTTGCTGCTACTTTTTTCCGTTCATGTCCAGTTCATTTCAGTTGATTTCTCATTTTACTGGGATTAATTTCTATCAGACTATAGTCCATATTATAAGCGTAAAAAGGCAGCAGGGTTAGTAGAGGGTGTTTGTTACAAAACATTTTCATATAAATCATAAATTCCGATCGTTGATAAAGAAACGATGAGCAGGCAGGAAAATGAAATGAATTTTTTGTTGCCATTGCTGAAATTGATAACAGCAAAATATGAAGTTGTTATTTTCGTTTTCTCAGAAGGCCAAAGCGTTATTTTACGAGTTTTTAATATAATATTTAGTTGATAGGAGCAGGGGTTAGGTATGGCCAGAATGTTTCAACAATTTCAATACAAATTTATTATAGTGAATTTAATTTTAATGAATTTACGCAGATTTAATTCAAATAGGGAAAAAGTGTTCAAAGCATTTTAGTACCAAAGTAGGGTTTAGACTAATCTACATTTAACATCCTGTACGAAGAGGTCATTCGAAATGCAAACGCGAAACGGTCACAGAATTAGCATACCCTACCAACATAATTTATTTAGCCTAAAAACAAATTTAATTACATTGTGTGCAATTTTTAAAGTCATGACCTTGATGTCCAAAGGGCAAACCGTTTAGAATTTAGAATTTTTAGAATATCTTCGATATTGAACTTTTGAGTGGGGTGCTGTATTTGCGATTTAAGGGGTTATGGCCACTTACATTTTTTTACATTATGGCCAGAACCCTTTTTTATTGACTCATTTGAAATAGAATAAGAATAAGTTGCCAAAATTTAGAGTCGATCGAACACAAATTAACTGAGATATGAGTGTTAAAATCAGACAATTCAGTGTGATTTGTATGTAACATCGAATTTTGAAACGCGGTTTTCTGGAAATGGCATTTTGGAATGCGGTGGCAACTGTAGCTCGAAAACGGATGATCCGATATTTATATGTTTTTGTGGGATTATGTAATTAAGACTTTAAAAAATATGACAGATTTATGGCGAAAAACTATACATTTTTTAGTTAAAATCATGGCAGAACTACTAGGTAGTGAGTGGTATCATACCAGCCGATCGAATATGAAAAGTCAAATCCCTTTATAAAAAAATTATTTTGTTGTAATTTCCCCAACAACATAAAGAAAGTTTTGACATAACATATTCAAAATTTTACGATGCCACTACCTGAGTAATTGTGCCATGGTTAAAATAAAAATTTTGACTTTGACAGTTCACATTTTTTTTAAAATAAATATTTTTAAATTCCATTTCCCTAAAGTACAAGAGATAGAAATAAATATATAAAATATCGTTTGGAATTTGACACTAACGTTACAGCCCAGTTCAGTCAGCTGGCTTATGCTTTTACCTTATATTGTTCTACCATGCTATACACCGTTTTGTTTTTTGACAATTATGTTCTAATTGTTGTCATTTTTTGTAAGGCTGAGATCAGATTTTTATAACTACTCATATGAGGTAGCTTATCGGGATTTCCGTAACTGCCTCATTTTTTTTTTTTTGTAATTTTATCACATGTAGTAGACCGGGTTGCAGTTTATTTTGTACATAAGTTTTCTATGCGCTGAAAACTCAATATACCAATTTGCAGCAAAATCGATTGAAACAATTAAGAACGGCGTTAAGTTCGGCCAGGCCGAACTTGTTATACCCTCCTACACGAGTTGTATTGAAGTAAAATGCAACAATTAGTTTCCAAATTATAGTAATTTCGGAGCAATATTGAGCCCACAACCCTCAAAATACCAAAAATCGGGAGGTACCGTTCAATTTGTGCTATATGAAGGCGTGGACCTATAACGACAATTTTATACTCCAAATGAAGACTAAATACCAAATTGCCGCCATTTCGGAGGAATATTGAGGCCACATCCTCTGAAATGCCGAAAATCGGGAGGTATACCCAAAATGAAGACTAAATACCAAATTTCAGCCATTTCGGAGGAATATTGAGGCCACAACCTTCAAAATACCGAAAATCGGGAGCTACCGTTTTATAGGGGCTATATGAAGGCGTAGAGCTATACAATGAAGCCTAAATACCAAATTTCAGCCATTACGGAGGAATATTGAGGCCACAACCTTCAAAATACCGAAAACCGGGAGATACCGTTTTATAGAGGCTATATGAAGGCGTAGAGCTATACCGACTAATTTCATATGTAAAGTTTTATACTCAAAATGAAGACTGAATACAAAATTTCATATGGAAATGTTTATACCCCAAATGAAGACTAAATACCAAATTTCAGCTATTTCGGAGGAATATAGGGGCCACAACCTTCAAAATACCAAAAATCGGGAGGTATCGTTTTATGGGTGCTATATGAAGGCGTGGAGCTATACCGACAAATTTCATATGGAAAGTTTTATAATCCCAAATGAAGACTAACTACCAAAATTCAGTCATTTCGGAGCAATATTGAGCCCACAACTTTCAAAATACCGAACATCGGGAGGTACCGTTCTATTTGGGCTATATGAAGGCGTGGACCTATAACGAAAAATTTCATATGGAAAATGTTATACTCCAAATGAAGACTAAATACCAAATTTCCGTCATTTCGGAGGAATGTTGAGGCCACAACCTTCAAAATACCGAAAACCGGGAGGTACCGTTTTATAGGGGCTATATGAAGGCGTAGAGCTATACCGACAAATTTTATATGGAAAGTTTTATACTCCAAATGAAGACTAAATACCAAATTTCAGCAATTTCGGTGGAATATGGGACCACAACCTTCAAAATACCGAAAATCGGGAGGTATCGTTCTGTGGGGGCTATATGAAGGCGTTAACCTATACCGACAAATTTCTTGGAGAAAGTGTTATACCCCCAACAAAGACTAAGTACCTAATTTCAGCCATTTCAGTGTGACAATGAGCCTAAAATCTTCAAAATACCAAATATCAGGTGGCACCGTTCTATGGGGGCTATATAAAGGCTTGAACCTATACCGAAAAAATTTCACATGGAACGTTTAATACCCCAAATGAAGACCAACTACCCCAAATTACAGCCATTTCCGTGGAATATTGAGGCCACAACCTTCAAAATACCGGAAATAGGGAGGTACCGTTCTTTGAGGGCTATACTAAAGTGTAGACCTATACCGAAAATTTCATATGGAAAGTTTAGTGCCCCAAATGCAGACCAAATTTCAGCCATTTCGGTTGAATATTGAGGCCACAACCTTCAAAATACAAGAAATAGGGAGGTACCGTTCTATGGAGGCTATAATAATGCGTGGACTTGCACCACAAATTTCTGGTGTAAAGTTTTATACCCCCAACGAAGACTTAATACCAAATGTCAGCCATTTCTGAGGAATATTGAGGCCACAACCTTTGAAATACCGGAAATAGGGAGGTACCGTTCTATGGGGGCTACACTAAGGGGTGGACCTATACTGACCAATTTCATATGGAACGTTTAGTACCCCACATGAATACCAAATACTAATTTCAACCATTTCGGTGGAATATTGAGGCCACAACCTTCCAACTACCGGAATAGGGAGGTACCGTTCTATGAGGGCTATACTAAGGGGTGGACCTGTACATACAATTTTATAGGGAAATGTTTTATACCCCCAATGAAGACTAAGTATCAAATTTCAGCCATTACGGTCAGATAATGAATCTGAAACCTTCAAAATACCGAAAATCGTTAGGTATCGTTCTACGGGGTCTATATCAAAACGTGGACCGATATAGCCCATTTGCAATACCAAACATCCTAGGAGTAATAGAAACTTATATTAAAAATTACAAAGCTCTATCTTAAAAAATTGTGAGCTGTATCTTGTTTCCAACAGACGGACGGACAGACAGACATGGTTAAACCGACTTAGAATTTTACCCTGATCAAGAATATATACAGTTTATAAGCTCTCCGATGAATATTTTTTTACCCCCAGCATCTATGCTAACGAGGGTATATATACCCTATATACCTATATCCTATAATTCAGGTTTTGTTTGGAAATTTAGCGAAATAGTAGAATAACTCCCAAAAAATTTTCTCAAATTTTTCGTATTAAACCAAAAAATATATTCTTGAAATAATGTTCCAAACAATAAACTTTTGTCTTTTGTTGTAGCTGCAATATTGATTTGTGTTGAAGCGATTTGCGTTCGCTACCTCCATTAGACGGTAAACGTTTTTTCAGGGGCGAGTCCATATTTCTTAGCCCGAAAGGTGTAAAAAATCCCTATGTCACCCTATGTGGCTGTCGGAGGGCACGGTAACTCTCGAACTGTTCAACCGATTTGGTCCAACATTTGGTCTTCGTCATATTATAACCAAACTTAGTTTCATGGGACAATACCGGTCCACAACTTCCGGTACTTCTCCCCAATATTTAAAAAATGTTACTAATATGCTAGGATATCACTTGAATGGGGCAACCAATTTGGTCCAAACTTTGGATCTCACAATATTTTGTCAAAATTTAGTTTAACTTCTAATATGACCCATATCGGTCCTACCTAAGGGTACCTCCCCTACAAAAGTTCAACATTTGTGTCTTAGTACAGTTAAAAAGTTCAGCTAAAGTGATCATATTTCGCACTGTGCACTGGTGTGAATTTTGAAAGGAAATGTTATAGACTGCGGCAAACTGTAAAACCCACACTAAGGCCAAGTTTCCTGTCAATCGGCCTTCTTAAATTGTGTTTACCTTTCCGATTACATCGAACGTTTTGTAAGGCTGTAATGATGAAATTCTATTTCTGTGCATAAACTACGCTTTTTGTAAAGATTAATGACATTTCAGGTACAGATTCGCAAATTACCAAACATTTCTCTTACTTTGAGTTTGAAAAACGAATTACTTTTTAAAGCGATTTTTATATTTTTCTCCATTTTTTAAACCATTGATTCCCTAAAGTTGTTTGCATGTAATGATACATTAATATATTCAAATGGAGAAAGTTTTTATCATTACACCCGCTCTTTGTCGGGGAATGGGTAATTGGAAAATGACTGGATACAAATTGCATTCATTCATAACTAAATGTTATATTTATATTAAAAATTACGTGTGCATGTGTTCGAGTGTCTCTCGAATGGCCAGACAGTCAGATCGATTCGCTCAGACACCAAAAAAACGTTACATTTGTTGGAACGATGAATGTGTGTAG
The DNA here is from genome assembly GCF_047663935.1 of Musca autumnalis. NCBI lineage: Eukaryota > Metazoa > Arthropoda > Insecta > Diptera > Muscidae > Musca > Musca autumnalis. The sequence continues at coordinate 86,100,152 of NW_027412088.1, forward strand.
CTGTGTGCATGTGACGCCCGCATCCTTGGGGGAAACGAGTGAGATCCATGATTAATAACCACGTTTATGCAATTAGTTAGCCAAGGAAATAAAAACGCAAATGGTTTGGAAGAATAACATCATCAATGACGATATACATCTACACACCAACATTTCCTAGTTTACTCTTTTCCTTTCGCATTCATATTTTCAATATTCGCTTATCTGCTAAACTGGAAGTTCATTAGTATCCCTCCATTTTATCTAGTCTGCTGCTAGAACGGATGTTCACATTGTGCCACAGTCTTGAGTGTTACTGACCTTTGGCTAAAGCCAAAGTCACTTGTATATCAAGTTGTGATTAATTAACCACATAACCAAAGTGGAACTCACTTAGATAGGATAGGAATCCGTCTAACTAAATGTTGTTTTATTGTCTAGCATGCCATGCTGTCTTTTTCTTTTCACGGTCCAAAATTTGCCGGACTCAGCAAATGTTTACTCACACTGACCAAAATGACGGTGATTAAGTCATCTTGTAACCTACACATGTCCAATTTTGGGTTGGTGTCGGTCACCAGCATTTCACCACACATATCCAAAAGGTTCTAGTGAATATGTCATAACAAGCATTCGGCGAAATTCAGCGTTGGAGTCATCTGTCTTGTAGACAAAACATAAATACACATTCATCCTTATGACGAATTGCCCAATTGGGTTTTGGGGTTGCCTTATTTGTTGAGATGGCACAAATGCTTGCCCAACACTTGTTGAGACCATGGTCATTTTCAAGAGTAAACATAAGCGTGTAGTCCTAGTTGGTGAACGAAAGTAGCCTTCTATAAAGCGACACTCAGCAAGAAATTTAACCATAGAAAAACAAATAACTATTATGCCATGTGTACTCTTCTCCTTCATTCTCCAGCATAGGCAAACAGATTTTATATTAAAATCCTAGTAAGCATTTTCGTCATATGAATCGGGGTAGTAAATTTGGTTCGTTTTGCCCCGATACTTACATGATTTTAGGGGAACACCAAGCAAATTTACACTCATAAAAAATCTTGTTAATGTTTGCGAACGAAGGGATTGTAAAACTAGTTTTAAAATTAGAAATGAAAGTTTCTAAGTCTTAAACACATAAGAAAATTAAAAAGGACAAATTTTTTCTCTGACGCCTCTTTTTTATTGATCGGTGTTTCTTTGTTATGCTTTTTATTGGAAGATTGTAATATCAAACGTTTCTAATGATTTTCACAGTTGTTACCATTTTGTAGTTATAGTAGAACAATGTAAACGTTGTGTACGAATATGTTGAATTGTTATATGTTGCATTTCTATTTAATATATTTAAAAATTGTATATGTGAATTTTATAACCAACTATTTTGTTTTTCGGCAACAAATTAAAATGAAACCAAATTCTTGTTGTTAGATATATACCAAATTCGTGCCGAAATCGGAAGAAAACAAGTAAGAAAGTATAAGTCAGCTGTGCTGACCGAGATATAACCTTAGCCACAGACCAAAAGAAAAAAAAAATTGTAACCTAAAGACCCGACCACGCCCACTTTTTCAAATAGCTTATACATATATCAAAAACTGCTTAACCGATTTTCTTGAAAATTTCAGAGAATCTACTGAGAGAACCCGTGGTGAAAATAGGGTGTATATTTTGTTGAATTTCGGAGGGGGCGGGAACCTCCCCCATGACCTATTTTTTACAAGAGTTATTTTAACAAAATTGACGGACGTATCGAAAAGAAAATTAATTTGCGAGACAATGGTTGTTGTGTCTCCGACCCTAGGTACTGATGTGGGGCCTAAAGACCCGACCACGCGCACTTTTTTAAATAGCTTATATATCAAAAACTGCTTAACTGATTTTCTTGAAAATGTAAGGGAATATACTGGGAGGACCCGTGATGAAAAAAGATGATATATTTTGCTGGATTAGGGTGGGGCGGGGAACCCTATTTCTTAATTTAACAAAACTGAAGAACGTATCGGAGAGAAAATTAATTTGGGAGACAATGGTGGTTGTGTTTCCGACCCTAGGTACTTATTTGGGGCCTAAAGACCCGAACACGCCCACTTTTTAAGTAGCTTATATATCAAAAACTGCTTAACCGATTTTCTTCAAAATTTCAGAGAATCTGCTGGGAGGACCCGTGTTGAAAATAGGTTATATATTTTGTTGAATTTCGGAGGGGGCTGGGAACCTCCCCCATGCCCTATTTTTTTTTTTTTTTTTTTTTTGAAAACGATATTTTAACAAAACTGAAGAACATATCGGAGAGAAAAATAATTTGGGGACAATGGTGGTTGTGTCTCCGACCCTATGTACTCATTTGGGACCAAACCACGCCCACTTTCGAAATATCTTATATATCCAAAACTACTAAACCGATTTTTTTAAAATTTCAGAGAATGGATAGGGATGACCCCTGGTGAAAATAGGCTATATATAAAACTTTTGAACCGATTTCCATGTCATTTTCAGATTATGTACAGGGAAGGCCCCTGGGTACATATTTTAGCCGAAAGACCCGACCACTCCCAATTTCTGAAATATGTTACAAATCAATGAAATACCAGATGTTATGCATAACGAAGTTTTGGTCTTATTGGAAAGTAAGTCTTTAGATTAGAAGGCAACGTATCGATAGCAATAGCTTCATTAGGTATACATTATAAGAAGCTGCAAGGACGACACAGTCGACCCTTAAGTTGCCACTGGACATTCTTTTGATTGAATTGCACACATGCAATATTAAATAGAAGTTATCATCTGAAACGAATGTACGATGGCACATAAAAACTCCAATTCACGTTTAGATTTCAGACAAACACTGTCAGTTATACTATTCCAGCAGATGAAATAAATGCATGCCTCAAGTCATCAGTTAACATACCGCCAAAAGTTCATATAGACACCAACATTTCTGAAGATGTTTTATTTATAGTCACTTGCAGTTCCCGACTATTTTGCGACGCAAGAAAAATATAATTTACTTAAGAAAAGGTAACATAAAACTGTTTCAAGGGCCAGCAACGTGGACCGGGCCGGCTAGTAATTATTATAAAATATATTGATTTAGTATCACGAGTCTGCTTTTAAATATGTATGTACTGTAATGTGGGGTTATACCAAATAGAGCTGACAAAAAAGTCGAAGGTACTATCGATAATTTTTTTAATAATTCAATATCGACAGATAGTTTTATCTAATAAATAAAAGAAATTGGGTTTTCTCCTTTATATTTGTGTGGAGTACTTGTGCAAAATATCAACAAAAGCTTAGACATTTCTACCATTTTTGTTTCCAAATTAATGGCAATGACAAATAAACAATAATATCGATAGCTATCGATTTTTTTAATCTAATATCGAAAATATCTAATGTTGATATGGGTGACGTAGGGGATGGAAGATACCAAGGAACGGTCCTGACCGGTTTTAACATGGCTAAGCCCAGGATTTATCTTGGTCCCTCTTTCATCTCAAGTGGACACTGACCTCCCGTGGTGTCACCTGGGGAACTGCCTTTAACAACCGTTAAAGGTAGTGAGCTAACATGTGCCGCGCGTTCACCCATAAGAACGTTAAAAACTTGGGATTGGGCGTCGGGTTAGTAACCCTCCCCTAGAAAAAAACAGCCTACTATGAAAAAACGAAAGAAAAGAAAAACAAACCCCTCTAAAGTTGACGAACCCCGCAAACGTTTTAAGGACCATGATCTGCGAATCTGCACCTGGAATGTTCGCACTCTTTATAGAGAAGGTGCAGTCTTCGCATTGGCAGACGTACTTGGAAAGTACAAAGCCGATATTACTGCCATACAGGTAATACGATGGACTGGGAAAGATGTCACAACAACACCTAAAGGTGACGCACTGTATTATAGCTGCCATGACACAAAGCATGAGTTTGGTTGCGGTTTTGTAGTTGGTTGGAGGTTAAAACATCTGGTCTCCAGCTTCACCCAGTGAATGAAAGACTTGCTACAATTCGATTTAAAGCAAAATTCTTCAACATCAGCTTTATCTGCGCTCATGCCCCAACCGAAGACAAGGACGAACAGACCAAAGATATATTCTACGAGAGCTTAGAAGAAACATATGACCGTTGTCCTGCCCTTGACATTAAAATTGTTCTAGGCGATTTTAATGCCAAAATTGGAAAGGAGAATATCTTTGGACAAACAGTTGGGAAATTCAGTCTACATAGTGAAACATCAGACAATGGGATGAGGCTGATAGACTTCGCAGCGGCAAAAAACATGGTAGTTAGCAGTACCAGATTTAAGCATCTCGATATTCATAAGGGCACTTGGCTGTCTCCAGACCAAAGAACAATAAATCAAATTGATCACGTTGTGATAGATGGAAGACATTCATCGAGCGTGTTGGATGTATGATCGTTCCGAGGAGCAAACATAGATTCGGACCATTACCTCGTTGCAGCAAAGGTACGTACCCGTCTAAACGTTGCAAATAAAGCACGGACAGACACAACACGAAAGTTGGACATCGCCAAGCTGCAAACACAACAGATAGCCACAGCATATTCCACTCAACTGACCCAATTGCTTAATGATAGCGCTTCTCGTCCCGATAACATATCAACACAATGGCAAAATATTGCCCACTCCATGCAAACAGCCGCAAAATCAGTACTTGGATACCAGAGACCTCCACCAAAGAATCCGTGGTATGACCAGGAGTGCCGTGCTGCTACCGAAGAAAAAAATGCGGCATATAGGGCTACTTTACAATCAGTAGCAACGCGTAGCGCACGAGAGAGGTATCGGGAGAAAAGGAGAGAGGAGAAACGTCTTTTCCGCAGGAAAAAGAGAGAAATGGAAAAGAGGGAGTGTGAACAAATGGAGATGTACAGGAGACAGAACGAAGTCCGAAAATTCTACCAAAGAGTGAAGCATAAAACTGATGGCTTTGGTACAGGAATATCCTCCTATAGAGATCAACAAGGTAATTTGGTAACTGATACAGATAGTGTGCTCAGGATATGGAAAGAACATTTTTCCAAACTGTTGGTATCCGATAGCAGTGAAGACGGCGAAGATACCACAGATCCAATCCCAGATGATGGTATTGAATGTATACCGCCCAGCCAAGATGAGGTAAGGACAGCAATAAACCGGCTGAAGAATAATAAGGCGGCAGGAGCAGATGGCCTACCAGCCGAGCTGTTCAAAACCGGAGGCGACACGCTGATAAGTTGTATGCATCAGCTAGTTAGCACCATCTGACAGGAAGAACGCGTACCCGACGATTGGAACGTGAGCATCCTATGTCCAGTCCACAAGAAGGGTGATAAGACTGTGTGCTCCAATTATAGGGGCATAAGTCTGCTCCCTATTGCATGACAATGAAATTATTGGACCCTATCAGTGCGGCTTTAGACCCTCAAATCCACCATTGACCAGATATTTACCTTGAGACAAATCCTGGAAAAGACCCAAGAAATGCAGATCGACACCTTCGATCTTTTCGTCGATTATAAAGCAGCATTCGACAGCCCTATACGTTCAAAGGTGTTCCAAGCCATGTCTGATTTTGGTATTCCTGCAAAGCTCATTCGGCTTTGTAGAATGACATTAACTGAGACGAGATCCTCAGTTAAAATTGGAAAGAACCTCTCCGAAGAGTTTACTACCAAAAGAGGTTTCAGACAAGGAGACGGCCTGTCGTGTGATCTATTTAACATCCTACTGGAAAAGGTCATACGAGACGCGAAGGTCAAAAGAAATGGAACGATATACACGCACAGCCACATGTTACTGGCTTATGCCGACGACATTGACATCATGGGTCGATCGGTAAAGGAAGTAACTGACACCTTTGCAAATAACATCAGTTGTGAAATACGAAGAAGAATAGTGTTGGCTAACAGATGCTACTTTGGGCTGAGTAAGCAGTTTAGGAATAAAGCCACCTCTCGTCAAACAAAAATAACACTGTACAAAACACTGATACTACCCGTGTTAATTTATGGTTCCGAAGCATGGGTACTTGCTCAAGCAGATAATTCAGTGCTTTGTGTGTTTGAGAGAAAAATTCTTCGAAAGATCTACGGGCCAATCTGTGTTGACGGCGAATATCGGCGTCGTATGAACATCGAGCTGTATCAACTATACAATGACATCAATATAGTTGAACGAATCGAGATACAACGATTGCGATGGCTAGGCCATGTTATAAGAATGAGTGATGATGAACCCGCTAAAAAGGCGTATAAATACGGGCCGCATGGAGGTTCTCGCAGATCTGGAAGGCCAAAGCTTCGTTGGAGCGAACAAGTGAAACGAGATATCACAAAGCTACATATCGCAGATTGGGAAAATACAGCAGCAAACAGAAAGGATTGGAGATTTTTTCTTAGTTCGGCTTATGGAACAAATGTTCTGTAAAAGGCCAGCTAAGTAAGTAAGTATTTCAGGAAGTATGGACTTGCGCAAGAAAAAAATTGTACCGTCGTAAAGGGAGCCGCAAGGACAACTTACTGAAAAAAAATACAAAACGATCCGAGAGGAGCTCTTAAACTTCACTTTATCCGAATTTTATGTGGGAGGTATAAGAAGGAGTGGACCGATATAGTCCATATTCGAACCTGATCTGTATTTGGAAGGAATAATACGATGTGCAAAGTTTGGACCAAACCGATTGCTTCCTTCGGGAGTTATCGTTCACACCATTTTATAGACAAATTTTGAACCTTTGTGGGGAAGGTACCCGCAGGAGTGTAGCGAGATGGCCCATCTTTGGAACTTGAACTAAGTTTGGACAAAATATTAATTGGTTCGAATCGGTTGATCCGTTCGAGAGTTATGGACGGACAGACAGACAGACGTACGGACGGACATGGCTAAATCGACTCCGAATTGTCTGAAACGAATTTCGTCCAAACATTCTGGGGTCTAAACCTGTTATTTCGATGAGGCAAAGTGTATATGGGAAATGTTGTCAATTCTTTCATAGCCCATTTTCAAAAAAAATAAATTTTTTCTTTTCGCGCTACATCAACGATTTTTGTGTACATAGGTTAAGAAAAAATTCCCCAGTACAAATCAGCTCGCGAGCAAATTTTTGATTGTTGCAGACAAAAGTTATCGCGGTTTTACTTCTTTAAGAATAAATTATTATAAAAACGCTAATTATTTTAATGAGAACAATTGTCATTAAAAATTTATTACGAAGCGACGTCAGTGAGTATATTGCATAATATTTGTAAAATGTTACTCAGTATTCGCGGAATTTAGAACAAAATTGACAAAATTTTAAATGCAATCCTACTTTTTTCAAAATATGGGTCCATTTACCCGTCAAAAAAATTCTTCACTGGGAGTCAAATGAGACCAAAATTATACTGATCAAGATAATAGTTTGGATGTTATAGCCAGGGTTTAAAAGCCAGCATCTAAAAATATTAGCATTAGCTGTGCACTTCAACTGTTCTTTTTCATCTTCCTCTTTTATAAAGGAAAATATGAAAAAAACAAAAAGTTGAAACACAAAAAATGACATAGCGCAATTCATTTTTCAACCGATTTCGTTGGTTTTTCCCATTTTGGAAAGGCAACTAAATTTCCTACTTGCTAACAGTAAATAACTGTACTGTTAGGTATTGTTTACTTAGCCTAGAGCACAAGGAAAAACATTTTACTGTTTTTAATGCGTTTTTGTCACATAAGAACCACTATTACTTAGCCAATTGTTAACCGATTTTAAAAATCTATCGCTTGTTCGAAAGACAATATTCTCCCCTTTCCAATAAAGGATAGAGTTGATCGGTTGTGGAAAAAAGAAGTAATGTCTGTTAAAAGTTGAAAATCCAAGAAAGTCCATTTTTCACTACATTTACCGTTATAAAATCAAAAACCGAAGTGACCCAAAGAAACCAAAGGTATTTTCGACTTCTATGGACTCCCACAAAACCGAATGTATTAGAACCCCTGCAAATTTTCACTGTAGCACAGTGTTATTATTGTTTAAAAATAAAAAAATATATATTGAACGGCTTCACCAAAAATTCACATGTCCTTTGAACGAAAAAGTGGAATTAATTATATCGTGATTTTTAATGCATTACACTGGTAACCCTGATCTCAAAAAAAATTGTTTGCTGAAAACCTGGCTAAGCCGTTGAAAGTTTGTTGCTTATTCTCTTTTCTGACATGTGTTGTTCATGTGTGCTGCAAAATATGAGTATGCATGTCCGATGCTATTTTATTATAGCGACAATATCAAATAGCATCAGCATCGCTAGCAATATTTTTGTGAAATTTGTTGCTACATGTTGCCGTTGTTCATTGTTGCTAAACATATTTCGAAGAAATTTTAGAATTCGTACCCTAATCGGAAGAAAAGTAATGGTATATTCGAAGCTACATTAGGTCTGTCTGGTTACCCTAAAATTTGTAACAACTTGTACCAATTGTTGCTAAAAGTCGTCTGTTAACACAAAAAGTCAGCAAAAGAGAGCGATTCGAGAGAGACATTTTGACAGTCCTTTTACTGAGAATTTGCAAATTCTTGCTGGACAAATTTCTTCTAGCAAGAATTTGTAACTCTTCTTCTTCCTAAAAAACAATCAATCATCTGGTTTTAATTTTCCGTTGATTTATGTTTGTGAAAATTAAAAACAATTTTATTGTGGAAAAAGCAAGTCTAATTGTATTATTTTTTTGTAGAACAAAGTTTCAAAGTGGACAAAAACCCATTTTTTGGTCATTTTCTTTTTTATTTTGAATAAAATACAACATTTTTGCTTCCTTTGGTTCCTTCATTGGCGGACAAATTGTTCTGTTTTGGCAAGTCAGCTGATTCCTGGCTGGTTTTTGCTGGGAAGATGTCTGTTTACTTTTTACAGTTTTCTTGCAAAAGAGAATAAAAACCCCGTACTCTCTGAGAAAGTTCTTGCTGGACAATTCTTGCTGGAAAAGTAACCAGAGTGACTTATTTACTTGTGACATTCTCTCCGAAATCGGAACGAAATCGAAACAAATTCCCCTACGAAAAATCGTATAGAAATTGGGACGAAATCTGAACGATTTTGCTTCCGAAATTGTTCAGATGTGTCGAACACCTGACAGTTGGTTTGCCGGGTAAATACTTCAATAGAAATATTGATTAAAGGCAGTCACCGTAAAATCGGGTGGATAACGGGGTGTCAATTCTAAGTTCAGCTTCAAGAACCGACATTTTTTATTACCACCTAAGTAAAATGCTAACTTGCTGTGGGCTTGAATTCACGACTTAATGGGTGCAAATTGGACATGCTATCATTGTACCACGGTATCAATAATATGATATCATATATTTAGAAAAATTTTTTTGCAGATATTTATTTCACTTTGCACCATGGTGCATGAAATATTTCGAACTTTATTTTGACTTCTGTGCACCTCCATATGCTCTGGTTCGTGATTTTCGTCTTAATATTGAACTAACAACTAACAATTTTCTTTGAGTTTATGTTTCCTAGCATTGCCTGTATATAGCAATAGTCCTTTCAGGATTTTTGTTTATTTTGGCAACAGCTATGATATGTTTTCATAGTACGGTCGGTGTTGTCATTTCTGCTAACACATGCAAATATTGTTGAAACTTATTATTTGAAATCGGATACAAAGATAACAAACAAAGCCGTAAATGATAAGGTATCAATTTTTAAATGGCTTTCCTTTGGGGAATGGAAATATATTATTGTGAAATTAATTTAACCAAAGGACAATAAACAATGACAGAAAAAAACTTTCGGAGTCAAGAGTAGAATAAATTCCTTAAATACAGAAATTTAAAGCAATGTTAAAAACAGAATAGAACATGGAATTAATGTTTACATACCGCAGAAGATTAGCTTTACCATTCCTGACATTGGTCCGTGTATGGAACAAAGGGTTTCCAATTTTCATCATGAGGTTTGCAACTCCGTCCAAGCGTACTGCTTGCCAGTCATCAGCCTTGTCGCATCCAATCTATCAAATGAGTTCGCCACAGATGAGAAGGACTAAGAACTGAGTGTAATGAACTTCGTCGTACTTAGCTCGAAGACCCAAGAGTTACGTAACTTAATCATGGAATCAGCAGGGAAGGGGAAGAAGTGAATTAATTGTGGGCAACGGCTAATCACTCTCGAATTCGAGAAAAACGATGATTGAATGGATGTAACAAGAGGTGTGTAAGTAATTTTGATATGAGGGCAAATAGTAGTGTAGACGAGGATGCACTACCCCAAATTGCGATGAGCGATGTTGTAGATGTAATTCGAAACTTGAAATCAACCAATGCAATGAGCCCAGACGGAACATCAATTTTAATGCTTAAGCAAAGAAGTTAAACTGGAGTTGAGTGTCCAACAATAAACTTGTATAAGAAACTTGGAATGTTGGAAGGGAGGATCCGTTATTATGGTGTTGCCTTCGATCGTTTTGAAATGTTCGTCTTACTAGAGATGTAACGGTGTGCTTCTTAGGGACGGGAATTGCATTCTTCCCGAGGTGATCACCCGAATTTTCGAAATAACATATATATACTCTTATCTAGGCATAAAAGTCAGTCGAAATGATTAATACAGGACGATTCACCGTCAGTCGCCGTTAGCAATAAAACCTGGAGGCCTACCCCTCCCTATAATGAGAATAAGTTTCGCAGTTGTGCATGAACAATTCATTATACTAAAACAGTATTAAACGCCGCGTCCTCTCATATAATTCAAGGGCTGATTTGGTGCAGGCCGTGACAACGAACAGTCGGCTTCTATAAGCTAGAAGGAGTTATGCAGCATCAACCATGCCTAGGTTTTCGAAAACATAGAGAAAACTTCCCTCAAGCTTCGATTAAACTGATGGATAATCGGATATATTGCATACGCCAATAGTTTGAGAAATCACGGCACCAGGAGCATATTCATTAAGGATGTAGGTTTTACTGGTTATTCATTACAACAAGATGCAGTAACTGATGGTGTGATATAGTCACAAACATCGCTGGCAAAATCTTATGAACTAGGTAACCTTTGTTCAAAGCTACAAACGTGAACCTATAAATCAACAAATTTTAAGGCAGGAAAGAATATCATTCACATCAATACTTCACCCAGGCTGTACAGCGATATACCGCAAACGCTAACTACCAAGTAAAAGGAGAATCTGTTTAGGTATTCACATTGGCACAGCCACACAGTCAGTATATCTTGCCGCATACACCGAGACCGAAGAAGGTAATTTTCCTACCTTATGCAGAGTGGTTCCGCTACTGAAAACAGGCGAGAATGTCAGCAGAGGCGAATCGTACAGTCGGGTTTCGTTTCTGTCGCCGGTAGCGAATATTCTAGGGGTACTACTTCTCCCCATGATGAGAAGCTGCTTCCCAGTTAGCCAAAATCAGCATGGATAGAATTTACAGTACCCCAACAGCATTACACGCAATGCCAACACATTCGAGAACTGAAACAGAACAGCCAGTGTCACTGAACAGCCATGGTGACTCTTGACCTAAAGAAGGCCTTCGACGTTGTATAATTAAGGACTCCAGTATTTTGTGGATCTCAGAAACAGTGAAACAACAGTTTCCCAAGGCGGGGCGATATCTCCTGAACTCATTAACCTCTGTATACATCGAAAATAGGAGCAAGCTTCTCAAGTCGCTGCTAAAATGAGACCTCTACTGAACATATTGAACGATGGTGTACTGATATCGACCACTAACTACCCCAAACGACTGGGTTAAGCCGTCCGCTGGCCGGCAGCACTTGGGTGCTTACAAAGAAACCTTGTTGACCTCTTACAAAGCAACATGTAACTCATGCGGCTCCAGCGTGTTAGCGCTACGCAGTGGAAGAATATTCAAACCTGCCAGAATACCGCCCTGAGGTCTGCATCAGGGTGTCACCTCATAACACCAGTGGACCATCTTCGTCAGAAAACGAAGGTTTTACCGGTGCATCAGCACAACAGGGCGTTGTCGAGGCAGTACTTGCTTGGTTGTTATTGCCGTGAGCATCCCTTTCAAAATTTAGGCTTTCCCCACCGAGGTGCGTCAGGAGAGATCTTCTTGATCTAGATATGGAGAGAGAGAAAGAGAGATAGGTCCAAAGGTATAAACGAGAACCTCTAGACCAACGAGCCTATCAGGCAGGCTTGGATAGCATTCGGACTGATGCAGTCGCACAGGCAGTACAGAGAAACAATGTGAATGCCGTACTTGGGGACCACCCCCAACCATCGCAGCAAAAGAACGTCATCTAACAAGGCAAACACGAGTGGTTTTAGCCTTATGATCCGGACGATGCAACTGCCTCAATTCGTATTGATGCCATGACACTTAACACATGCCCAGCATGTAGAGTGGGACCACACGACACGCTGAATTTTTTTAGGTGCCCCAGCTAACCCCACTCACCTGTTTCCTGATTCTTTATAGACACAATCTGTCCAGGTTGCAGAATTTGTGAGACTGCATACAGAGGAGCCAGAACCTGATGACTAGACAGCGGAATTTTATGCAACCCCTATTTTTGATCCGATTAATGTCACATTTTGGGGCTGGGCATATTTTTGGCTTCTGATTAAATTGCAATTGAAACGTATCACATATGCAAAAATATGCAAAATGCATACGTTATGTATATGCAAATATTATTTTTTGCATATGCAAAATTTATGCATTTTACATATTTTCGTATGCAACAAATATTTCAATAATTTCTTCAAAAATGTTTTAGTGTATATGAAAGCCTGGATCTACACCGATAAATTTCAAGTGGAAAGTTTTATACCCCCAACGAACATTAAAAATACAGAAAATCGGGAGGTACTGTTCTATGGGGTGGAAAGTTTTATACCACCAACGAAGACTTAATACAAAATTTCAGCCATTTCAGTGGTATATTGAGGCCACAACGTTCAAAATATCAGAAATCGGGAGGTACTGTTCTATGGGAGCTACACTGCCTCTCACTTGAATAGAACCCCCCGGCAAAATTTTATTCAACCTCCATTTTTTTCCGAATTATACAAGATATGAAGTTTTTAAGTTTTATTATATTAGGCTTCATGTGTTTAGAGTAAAATTAGTCATTCATTTGCATTTAAATCAAATTTATATAAGAATTATACAAGAAAAACAAAATAAAGTAAAAAATTGGAGTAAAAAATTTGGCCCATTTGAATAGAACTCCCCTATAAAACTTGCAAATACAGAAAGATTGTATTAGAATATCGATGCATATTCACTCTATATTGAATACGAAGTACTTTCAGTACTATTCAGTAAAAGTATATCCTCCTGATTAAGGATACACCCGTATATCCTGCTTTGGCAAGGATTCTGCAAATTATCTTGTGTAATGCCTAACAAAGCTTGCTTTTTTTCTGCCAACAAGTTTATTTTTGGAAGCGTACTGTCTCCTAGAGTCGTATATTTTACCCATAAGACATTTCCATACAGTTTATATAATATTTACCACTGCAGAATGTGGTGGCTCCTCCAGGATATCCGCATTTCTATTCAAATCTTTAAGTTTTGATGAATCGAAGTGTACAAAAGTTTATGAAACCGTGATGAAAATGCCACACGGGATATCCGAAAATGTTTCTCAATACTGGAAATGACCGTTTTAGAACTCCTCTGTAAACTGTCGTGCGCATTTAGGGTGAAGGAAATTAACACTTGGGCGTTCATAATTAGTAAAGCGTTCCAGCACAATAAAAGCACATTCATCGCTACAGAAACAAATTAGAAGATGGTCTTCCATTCAATAGACGCGAAAATAATAGTCATATAGTTATGCAATCACGATTTCATAAACTTTTGTACACTTCGAGTCATCAAAACTTAAAGATTTGAATAGAAATGCGGATATCCTGAAGGGGCCACCGTATTATGCAGTGGTAAATATTTTCTAAACTGTATGGGAATGACTTATGTGTAAAATATACGACTCTAGGAGACAGTACGCTTCCAAAAATAAACTTGTAGACAGAAAAAAGCAAGCTTTGTTAGGCATTACACCTGATAATTTAAAGAATCCTTGCCAAAGCAGGATATACGGGTGTATCCTTAATCAGGAGGGATATACTTTTACTGAATAGTACTGAAAGTACTTCGTATTCAATATAGAGTGAATATGCATCGATATTCTAATACAATCTTTCTGTAGTCGCAATATTTAAAGGCCAAATTTGTTACTCCAATTTTTGACTTTAATTTGGTTTTTCTTGCATAATTCTTATATAAATTGAATTTGGATGCAAATGAATGACTAAGTTTACTCCACACACATGAAGCAAAATATAATAAAAGTTAAAAACTTCATAGCTTGTATAATTCGGAAAAAATAGAGGTTGAATAAAATTTTGCAGGGGGTTCTATTCAAGTGAGCGGCAGTGTATATGGAGACGTGGACATATACCTACAAATTTTCGGTCGAAAATTTTATAACTCCAAGGAAGACTAAATACCAAATTTCAGTCATTTTGGTGGGATATTAAGGCCTCAACCTTGAAAATACCGAAAATCGGGAGGTACCGTTCTATGGGTGGACCTTTGCGGAAAAATTTCAGGTAAAAAGTTGTATACCACCAACGAAGACTTAATACAAAATTTCAAGTATTTCGGTGGAATGAGGACATAAAATTCAAAATACCGAAAATCGGGATGTACTGTTCTATGGGGGCTATATGAAGACGTGTACCTGTATCGACAAATTTCAGGTGAAAAGTTTTATACCCCCTACGACATAATACCAAATTTCAGCAATTTCGGTGGGATACTTAGGCCACAAATCTTTTAATATGGTTTTGCATATATGCTCATTTTAAAATGCAAAATATGCAAAAATTTCTGGGCCTAATTCGTTTTATTTTGTGATAAAACAAGATTCTGTCTAATCAGATTTTCTCTACGACCATCCTAACCATATAAGCATTGGCATATGATTCCGCTGACTACTGATGACTGAAATAATACCCGAACGAACAGAATTGCGTTGCTAGAACAACACATTTTTCCTTTTACTTGTAGATGATATCTTCGAAATTATATTAAGTAAAAACGCCTCCAACAAGTTTGTTATGTATTGTTTGAGATTTTCGGGCAGCTTGCTTTAATAAAAGCTCATGTGGTTGCCCGGGCTTGATGTGTGTTTTCCTCACTAAGGTGTTTGCAATGTCGTTCTACCTTCCAGCGACTTGAAGAAAAGAATCGTTTGATCGAGTCCACTCCCCTAGACATATACATTTTCAGATTCACTTTGGTAGGTTTGTTGAGATGTGTGTTTTACTTACTATTTGTATGTAAGTCAAGCTTAATCTCATATTTGTTGTTTTCAAATTTAAAAACAACAAGTTTGAAGTGGGATGTAGCTAAAATTGATTACTTTAGGGGATGGCAGAGAAGACTAGTTTCGTCCAACGCCACTTGGACTCATCAGTTCTCTTAGTTCTTTGTATTGAAAAATAAAATCCTTCCATAATTTATGTGAATTCAATTCATACATTTTCCCAATTTTCTTCACATGGTTGAGCTTTAGCCCAATTTCATTCTTTGTCATCTACGAAGGCCCTTTACAGAGTGCAACAGAACAGTTCCGCGATCTTGGAGACAGTTGCTTTGAATCATCTTAGAGTATTTACTGGATTAGATTAATGAAAATGTTCCTAATTACCAAAAGTGTTTAAATATCATTACTTCATCTGAAACCCCCAAATCTTCTATCGTACAATTTCATTTTTGTCAATTGTTGGACAGTCAAGCTACTTTTTCGACATATGTCTTTTACGTCGGAAAATTATGGTACAGGTTTGTACAACAAAATATTGGAAACTTGTTACTATTTAGAATTTAATGCCTAAAATAAGGGATATAGTGGACATTGATTACTGCGAATCTCTCCGAAAAATTCAGCACATAATGAAAGGTAATATGTTATCTTTGATATATTCTGAACAGTTAATTTGTATATATCTCTTTAGCAGACAACCCCAATCTTCTCTTTATACATGAGTTGTAATTGTATACATATTCTAATAAACAAATATTAAATCTAAAAGTTAGTGTACAAAAACAAAGACGGTTAGCTCATCCTACAAAACTATATGTTATCTAGTATTTATAAATCACTATGTATCAGTCTAGCGGAATGCAATCCTTTTTTGTACATATATTTTTTTTGTGATATTTGAACTCTTTCTATGCATTCTTTACCATTTCACAGTTTTATTTTTTTGGTTATCATCGCTCTACTAACTGTTATAGACATATGTTGCCAAAGGATTTTTTATTCTGAGTAATCCCTTTTTGTTAAGGATTCTGATGAATTTTAATAGCATTGATGAATTTTAGTTTTCTTTTTCTTCATACATTTTTGTTTTTATCTGCAATAATAAGTTATCTTCATATCAAATTCACAAAAGAAAAATTGTTCATAGAATTTTGTTAACAAATTTGCTGGCATTTAACAAAGATTAGTTTTTTTTATAGAGGTAACGGATCCTTTGAATAACTCGATGTGGTCATATCTGAATTTCGTTATCCTTCTAATTCTAAATAAAATAGTTCATTTTACGAAGGGAAAGTAAAAAACAAAGTTACATGCTTACGACGTATCCATCTTTGAATATACATAGTACTTAATGTTGGGAAGGTTTGTAAGAGTTAACCAGATAGTAAAAAATATCTTTGTCGTGTAATACCTACGAGCCCTAGCCACTATTAATTTGTACACCAGGTATTTTCTCACTATTTAGAATGAAAGTTAATCAACATCAAATATATGTCTACGAGAATAGATTTTCGTATATTTTTGTAGGATTCGTTTTTTAGCCAAAATAATGAACTGGGTGCCACCGTGGTGCAATGGTATGAACACCCGCCTTGCATACATAGGGTCGTGGGTTCGATTCCCCGGCCAGGCAACATGAAAACACTTGTCAACGGTGGCAAAATACCCCTCAGTAATGTTGGCGACAATTCCTGAGTATTTCAGCCATGTAAAACTTCTCTACAAAAGTGGTGTCTTAGGCACGCCGCACGGTGGTCGAAAGCACTGATCTAGCGGCGCGAAATTTATAACTTGCAAACGAATTGAGATACATCACTGAAATTTTGCACAAACTCAGGTTGTACCTGTGGGTAATAATGTGCCAAGTATGAACAATATCGGCTAATGTTTTGGTATAGCCCCCATATAACGGTACCTTCCGATTTTCGGTATTTTGAGGATTTAAGCCACAATTTCGTAGCAAATTAGCTGTAGTTTGGTACTTAGGGTTCCTAGTGGTCACAAAATATTTCCACCAAAAATTTTGAACATAGGTCCAAGTTTTGATATAGCCCCCATGTAACCATACCTCCAAATTTAAGGTATTTTGAATATCATGACCACATTTTTAATTCAACTTGGCTGTAATTTTGCATTCCGTGTTCTCACTGCGTATAAAATCTTCTTGCAAAACATTATCAATACGGATTTATGTTTCGATGTAACCCATTTTATAATACCCCCGATTCGTTGAATTTTTACTTGTTATCCCATATTTAATAACATATTTAGCTGTAATATGGTATTATAGTGTCTCCGTGGGTAGAACTCCTCCTTGCAAACATTTCTCAAGATTGGTCCATATTTTGATTTAGCTCCCATACAAATGCACAGCTAAATTTGTATGAATTTCATGCAACATCCCTTATTTTAAAAGTGCAGTCATCAAAAGATTTGCAAATATTTGCAGTCCGAATGTGGTTATTCAGTATCCAGAGAGTCCAATTTCATTCCACAAAAAATAATCGGACCTAAGTTCGGCCAAGTTTACAAGATGCACTCTTTGGAACAAGCAGGTACAACCCATAAAAACGCTAAAAAATTATTTTTTTTTTTGAAAATTTATTGCTTTATATCTAAGTACCTCCAGACCCCAAACTAATTTTTATAATTTAAATCACACCCTCTGCTATTAATTAAAAATATATCTTGTCCATTTTCATTACGAATTTATTTAACATTTAAACAAATTTTAAGTTAATTTTTTGCAACAATTTTTTAAAATCTGATGCAACAAAAACTCTTGTATTTGGTAGTGAATAACTGATTGAATATTTACAACAACAAACATGAAAAACAAAATCTTTGTCCGCAAAGTGTCTGTAATCGATACTTAGGTTTCATTTTATTCCTCACAATGTCTGGATGCTGCTATAATTTTTTTATATACTTTTTTTTTGTAAGTATAAGCGCTATTGTTTCAAAAATATGTTTGTAAATACGTGAAATTATTTAACAAATTTAATTTTTCGCGAATCCATTGAAACTTTTCGAATTTGTGTTTGCATCATCGCAAAGGGTGCGAATTCAATTAACGATAATAGGATATAACCGCTTACTATATTAAGCCGCGATTTTTTTTAGAATTTTTTCTAATTAGCATAATTTTAACGGTCATATCTTTTGCGCGCAACGATCAAAGTTGGTAACAAAAAAATAAAACGATTTGGAATGACGATGTTTTTCTTAATCTACGAGGGCAGTTCGGAAACTTCTTAGCCTAGCACAAAAAGCGCGGTATATACAGAAAAAAGTTAAGTGTTTTGGAAATTTCTTGGACTAAGTTTATTGAAGTTTCAGGAGATTATATTGAAAATTAAAAATATTTTTGAAAAACTAACTATTCTCTTTCATTGTTAGGCTAACAAGTTTCCGAACCGCCCTCGTATGTATCAAAAATTATAGATGTAGTATCAACAATTTTTTTTGATTTTTTTAAAATGGAAAAGACGATTTTAGACATTTTTGCTGATATACCCTTCTTAGCCTAAAGGCTGAGGGCATAAAAAATAATTTAAAAATTAAGTTTCAGTGTTTTATTTATAAATGAACTTTAAACTAGAAAATAATTTGTAGCGTAGCCTCAATAGGTATATTCTTCCTCATGATGAAACCTCCCAAATAAAACGCTTGCCGTTTAATTTTGCCACAATTTTTAATTTAAATGAAAGCGTTTTATATGAGAGATTCTATCATGAGGAAGAACATACTTATTGAGGCTAAGCGACTAATTATTTTCTAGTTTAAAGTGCATTTCTGTAGTATTCAAACGTGAAGGACTGTGCTGTTTTCTAATGAATCTAAGTTTAATTTAAAACATTCAGATGGTATAAGGCGTGGACCAAATGGGCAACGGTTCAAACCTCAATATTGCAAAGGCACTTTAAACCATGGAGGCCGAACATAATAGTCTGCGATTTTTTCTAGGGGCAAGGGGTTGGACCAATTCATAAAATTAATGGAATTATGGATGATTTCAAGTATCGTAACGTATTAAAAGGCATGATGTTGCCTTTTGCTGAAGAAGAGATGCCACTTAAATGGACATTCCTGGAAGACAACGAGCCAAAGCATGTATCGAAAGTGGATAAGGAGTGATTCCAAAACAATTCAACAGAAGTTCACCGTAGGCCTCCCCAATCCCCTTATCTAACCTCTCGATTGGGACTTGGTGGAGATCGTTAACTGAAAAAATCAACCGAAAAAATTGCAAAACCACAGAAGATTTATTTGAAATAATGTATTAAAAATAGCCTGGCAAGCAACATCGACTGCAATAATTAATCCTCTATGCCTAAAAGACGTGCTTGTGTCATCCAAAATAGAGGATACGCAACGAAATATATGCTTTAGTTTTGTCCGCTTATATTTGCGACCTAAAATGTTTGTTGATTTTTATCTTTTGTTTATTGAATTCTGCATTCCTTATTTTTGTACTTTCCAAAAATAAAGATATAAATAAATAAAAAGAAAAATAAAAAACAAATTTATAAGTTTGTTTTCTTAAGAAAATTATCATTTAAAAAAATGTATTGAGAGAGTGCTTTAGTTTTGGCCGACACTGTATGTTAATGATTCGGTACAGCCCCACGTTACGGTACCTAAAGATTTCAAGTATTCTGAATAAAACTCGTGATACAAAATAAATTATTTATATAATTACGAGGGCTGCACGAAAACTACCTGGCCTAGGCAACACCGCGTATTGCCAGGCGCCATTTGCAATTTTTTTGGATAGTTTGACAGTTGTTAGCCTAGACTTACTCAGGATAGTTTGTCGTACGACCATGATATGTGTAGTTTACAGTGACTTTAAAAAATCACTTTGCAAAAAATGGAATTTACTTGTGAACATTTTCGTCCAAGAATTGTTCACAACTTTTGACGTAGATAATCACCGCAAGAGTGTATGGATCAAATTAAACCTTTGTATGTCGATAAAGGACCATACTATAGGACTATGAAGAACTGCTTTAATGAATTCAACAGTGGTCGGCACCAAAATCGGTCGCTGTGCCAGAAAAGAACATGCCGTACATGAACGGATAATGCGAGATCGCCATGTTAAACACCGTCAGATAGATGCATCCTTGGGCATTTTTTCTACCAACTAACATTTGATATTGCATAAACACATGCCCGCAAAAATTGATTTTTTTCGTTAGATCCAGCAAAATTGGACAATCGCTCAAAAGAAGGCTCCTGTGAATTGGAGCATAAAATCGATCCCGGTGCTTCAAACGACGTTTATAAGATCGTCACAGGAGACGAATCGAGGATCTCTGCTTAGGAGCCTTAAACAACAGCAGGAATCAGTTGTTTGGGTCTTCGAGCCAAATCAAACGAAAGTTGTTCATGTAAGAAGCACTTCGAAGCAAAAGGTTGTCTGCTTCTTCAGAAAAACTGACCGTGTGTCGACTATACGGCTTGAGAAACATAGGACGGTTAATTCTGAGTAGTACACTAAATTAGTTTGCCTAAAGTCTCCTGAGAAGTTCGAAAAACGAACAAGAGAAGACAAATCATTATGTATCATGACAAAGTGGGCTTTCACACATCGATTCAAACCAGCGCCTCTTTGACCGGACAAAACGTGGAATGGATGGGTCATCCGTCGTACAGCCCTGACTGGGGATCCAATTACTTCATTTGATTCCAGCAGAACAAGAAAAATAGGCGTGGTCAACTATTTTTGTTGCCTGAAGATACTGTAGAAGCGTTCAAAAACCATGTTTTGGAGGTGCCTCAATCGGAGTAGAAAAAGTGCTCCACTAATAGGTTTGAGCGCACGAAAAAAGTGTATAAATCATGCTGGAGACTACTTAAGAAAACAATAAAATCGTTTTTGATAGTAAATATTCGCGTTTTCATTGTTAGGCCAGATAGTTATCGTTCAGCCCTCGTATTGTGTTTGTTTCTTTTTTGGTCAGAGGTTGAGGGTACCTCTCCGTCAGCGCAGATGACTGATACTGTATTACTTCTTCATATTCTTTTTAACGTGTCTGATCATCTTGGAAGGCTTGTAATTCTAAGAACTTTAGTGTGGGATTGATAATGATTTGTTGTTAGGTCACCATCAAAATCCATGCAACTAGGGAAGTGAACCCATGATATTAGATCAATAGTCTTTAATCTACAGAATCAATTGTTTGTCATTCCTTTGAGTGAACTTGTAGGAAGCTCAAAAGATGGCACCGCACAGTGTTGCCGTAGTGGACAAAAATCGAAAAATAAGATGTCAACTTTTATATATGTTTACGTTTCTTTCTTACAGTAAACACATCAGATACGACGAATCTGAAAGAATTTTGGTGATATGTGCATCCATAACGAAGTTATAGCTCTTTAAATATGAAAAATATTTCCCAGGTTATCTAATCATATGAAAATTAGACGACCACTAAAGTAATTATTTCTGAAAATTTTGTGGATAATATTAAAGGTTTTGGATGAGGATTTGATGGGTGGGCTATAAATATAAAATTTTAGTGCAATAAGTTGACATCAACTGGACATGGGCAAAGTATCGTTATTATACCCTCCACCATAGTATGGAGGGTATATTAAGTTTATTTTTCCGTTTGTAACGCATTGAAATGCTTATTTGCGACCCTATAAAGTATATATATTCTTGATCAGGCCAAAATTCTGAGTCGATCTGTGCACGTCCGTCCGTCCGTCTGTGGTAATCACTCCAGCATCCACAAAAATGGAGATAGGACGCTGAAAATGCGTCTTTTGTTTGCAGGCAGGTCAAGTTCGATGTTGGGCTATATCGGTCCACGTTTTGGTGTAGCCCCCATATAACAGTACCCCCCGATTTACGGTATTTTGACGTTTTTAGCTACATTTTCAGACCGATATAGCTATAATTTGACATTTAGGGTTCTTAAGTGTCAAAAAACTTATATAACAAAACTTGTGGACATAGGTCAACGTTTTGGTATAGCCCCCATATAACGGTACCCCCCGATTTTGACGTTTTTAGCTATATTTTCAGACCGATTTAGCTATAATTTGACATTTAGGGTTCCTAAGTGCCAATAAACTTATATAAGAAAACTTGTGGACATAGGTCCACGTTTTGGTATAGCCCCCATATAACGGTACCCCCGATTTACGGTATTTTGACGTTTTTAGCTACTTTTTCAGACCGATTTAGCTATAATTTGACATTTAGGGTTCTTAAGTGTCATTAAACTTATATAACAAAAGTTGTGGACATAGGTCCACGTTTTGGTATAGCCCCCATATAACGGTACCCCCGATTTACGGTATTTTGACGTTTTTAGCTACTTTTTAGACCGATTTAGCTATAATTTGACATTTACGGTTCTTAATTGTCAATAAGCTTATATAACAAAAGTTGTGGACATAGGTCCACGTTTTGGTATAGCCCCCATATAACGGTACCCCCGATTTACCGTATTTCGACGTTTTTAGCTACATTTTCAGACCGATTTAGCTATAATTTGACATTTAGGGTTCCTAAGTGCCAATAAACTTATATAAGAAAACTTGTGGACATACGAGGGCAGTTCGGAAACTTCTTAGCCTAGCACAAAAAGCGCGGTATAAACAGAAAAAAGTTAAGTGTTTTGGAAACATCCATATCTGTTATGAACACATGTTAAATTTTGTTTCGATCTGGCAACTCCTTCATATAGAAACAGGTGTTCAAAAAAGACGCATCCGCATTTTTTTTACAATGGAAAAATTAGAAATGCGTGCTGTCATTAAATATTTGCATAAAAAAGGTTTATCGGGACAAAAAATCATAATGATATGGTGAATGTGTTAGGTGAAAGTGCTCCTTCATATGCAACAGTCAAAAATTGGGTTGCTGAATTTAAACGTGGTCGTACAAGCATTGAAGATGAACCTTGTAGTGGACGTCCAAAAACAGCAACAACAACAGAAATTGTAGCCAAAGTGCATGATATGGTATTAAATGATCGACGAATAAAAGTGCGTGAAATTGCTAATATCATGGGCATCTCAAATGATCGAGTCCATTTAATTTTGCATGAAGAACTACAGATGAAAAAGCTTTCTGCAAGATGGGTGCCGCATTTGTTAGCAGTCGATCAAAAACGCATAAGAATGAACATTTCTCAAGCTTGTTTGGATCGTTTTAAGCAAAATAAAATGGATTTTAAGCGTCGTTTCATAACTGTTGATGAGACATGGATCCACCTCTATACTCCAGAAACAAAAGAACAATCCAAAAAATGGACTGAAGCTGGAGGAAGTGCCCCAAAGAAGGCAAAAACAATTCAATCGGCTGGTAAGGTTATGGCAACGGTTTTTTGGGACTTCAAAGGTATTTTATTGATTGACTATCTGCAAAAGGGTAAAACAATAAATTCAGAGTACTACTGCAACCTTTTGGATCAATTAAATGTACAAATTCGAGAAAAACGTCCTGGCTTACAACACAAAAAAATAGTTTTTCATCAAGACAACGCACCAGCGCAGACGAGTGTTTTAACAATGGCTAAAATCAACGAATTAAAGTACGAGTTGCTTGACCACCCACCTTATTCTCCTGATTTAGCTCCCAGTGAATTTTACTTTTTCCCAAATCTAAAAAAATTCCTTGCTGGCAAGCGTTTTACCTGAAATGAAGATGCAATTACAGTTGTAAACCACTATTTTGAAGACCTTGAGGAAAACTATTTTAATTAAGGGATAGAATTGCTAGAAAAGCGTTGGACTAAGTGTATTGAAGTCTCAGGTGATTATATTGAAAAATAATAATATTTTTGAAAAACTAACTATTCTCTTTCATTGATAGGCTAAGAAGTTTCCGAACCGCCCTCGTAGGTCCACGTTTTGGTATAGCCCCCATATAACGGTACCCCGATTTACGGTATTTTGACGTTTTTAGCTACTTTTTCAGACCGATTTAACTATAATTTGACATTTAGGGTTCTTAAGTGTCAATAAACTTATATAACAAAAGTTGTGGACATAGGTCCACGTTTCGGTATAGCGCCCATATAACGGTACCCCCGATTTACGGTATTTTGACGTTTTTAGCTACATTTTCAGGCCGATTAACTATAAATTGACATTTAGGGTTCTTAAGTGTCAATAAACTGATATAACAAAACTAGTGGACATAGATCAATGTTTTGGAATAGCCCCCATATAACGTTACCGCCAGATTTCAGGTATTTTGACGATTTAAGTCGCATTTCTAGACCGAATTAGCTATAATTTGATATTTTGGGTTCTTAGTGACCAAGAATTATGAACATAGGTACATGTTTTGGTACAGCCCCATATAACGGTACCTCGGTATAACGGATTTCGGTATCCCCATATAACGGATTTTCGGTATTTTGAGAATTTTACCTACAATTTTTAACCGAATTATCTGTAATTTGAACATTTGACATTTGAAATTCTTAGTGGTCACCACAAATCTCCACCAAAAATTGTCAAGAAAGGTCGATGTATTGATAAAGCTCCCATATAAAAGTACCTCCCGATTTTCAGTAATTTGACGATTTTAACTACAATATTAAACCAAACTAGCAGTAATTTGACATTTGAAGTTCTTAGTGGTCACAACACCTCTTAATAAAAAATTATCAACATAGGTCCATGTTCGGATATATGTAGCTCCCATATAAGGGTACCTCCTAATTTTCAGTAGTTTGGCAATTTTAGCTACAATTTTTAACCGAACTAACTGAAATTTGACATTTGAAGGTTGTAGTGGTCACCACACATCTGCATCAACAATTTTCAACATAGCCCCAATATAACGATACTTCCCGATTTTCGGTACTTTCAGGATTTTACTTAAAATGTTTAACCGAACGTAGGTCCATGTTTTGGTATAGCCCCAAAACAAACCTCCCGATTTTCCGTACCTTAGCTTTATTTTTTGGACGAACTTTCTGTAATTTGAAATTTAAAAGCCAACAAAAATTGTTCATTTTTTTAATTAATTATACCCTATACCACAATGTGGAAAAGGGTATTATAAGTTTGTTTTGGTAAAAATTCATGTAACACCGCGAAATATTCGTCGGAGACCCCTAATGTGGTATACCAATCTTCATATCTCGACGAGATAAAGCGATTTTGAGATGTGTG
Source organism: Musca autumnalis (assembly GCF_047663935.1). Taxonomy (NCBI): domain Eukaryota; kingdom Metazoa; phylum Arthropoda; class Insecta; order Diptera; family Muscidae; genus Musca; species Musca autumnalis. The sequence continues at coordinate 86,125,585 of NW_027412088.1, forward strand.
TCCGTCCGTCCGTCCGCCTGTCCATTATAAATTGTAAACACGCTCCAGGCCGCAATTATGGATCGATCGTCACGAAATTTTGTATGGAGGTCGGGTTCAGATCAGAATAGATCCCTATTCTTATTGGTGATGATCGTGAAATATTTAGCGGGTGAAATGGACCAAAAACATAATATTTATCCAATTTTCTAGCGGCTCTGTAGGTCTCAATAATAGTCCGATCAACGCGTAATTTTAAATAGGGTAAGAGTATATCACAAAGGAGAAGCTTGCAATTTGAGATGGCGATCGGATAATATTTAGAGGGTTAAATGGATCAAAACTTTTGTGTGAAAATTGTGAAAATTTGTAATATACAGTTTATATCTTAATTCCTGGAACGACATTCCGGACAAGTGAGATATACTTAAAAGTGGAACGCTTGACCTTTCAATTGATGCCAATTATGTTGGTGTGCATGATCAGATAACAGAGTTACAGCCTAATATATTCTGTTATTTGATTGTAGTGTAATAATAAACTCGCTAGAAGTCGCAATTATACATCAATAGCCACGAAATTTTGCACCGGGTAAGAGTATAGTTCGAAAAAGATGCCTACAATTTTGAATGATGGTCTGATGTTCTTTAGCGGGTGAAATGGACCATTACTTTTGTATGAAAAATATAAATATTTTATTTTTGGTCGATATTTTAATTCCTTGAGGACATATATATTTCGCAAAGTAGCCTACATATGGAAAAAAAACTACAGACCTTTCCTCTGAGTAAATTGCAATAAAGTGTTTGCTAGATAACGGGCCTACTGCCTAATATATAATGGGTTCTGTGTAGAGAACCATGCTACATATTTTCTCTCCAAAATTTATGCAACACCACGAAATATTTGTCCTAGACCCCTTTTTTGGTATGCCAAAATTCATATCTCGTCGAGATAAAGCGATTTAGCGATGTGTGTCCGTCCTTTAAAAATTGTGAACAAGCTTAAGGCCGCAATTATGGACCGATTGTAAAAATTTTTTTAAGGAGATTGGTTTCGGGCTAGAATGGAAATGATTAGTTTTTGGTGATGATCGTGAAAGGTTCAGGGGATGAAATGGACAAAAAACAAAATTTAACCAATTTTGTAGCGGCTCTGTAGGTCAAAAGAATAACCCGCAACATTTTAAACAAAAGTTTGAGTTTATGATGAAGAAGAAGCGTACAAACCAACGTGAAGATCGGGTAATGCTTAGCGGGTTAAATGGATTGAAACTTTTGTGTGAAATTGTTAAAAATTTCAATAATGTAGCGGTTAAACAACGGAAGTAGTAATACTACATAAATGGTTTTCATTACATTTTAGTTTGTGTGAACTAAATTTTTCTTTCCTGCTACAAAAATGTCTTTTTCATGCTAGATAACTTTTTGGTTTTGGTCATAAGTATAATACATTACATCTCCGATATTTGATAATTAAATTTTCACAGTCATTGAAAAGAAGTTCCGTGGAGAACGATTGTCCAGGAATAGTGGTATAGGGTATCCCATGGTCGGCTCCGTCCGACTATAGATTTTTTTTACTTGTTTTTCGTTAGAAACGAGCTTAATGACCTAATGATGCTAGTGAAAAAGGGAAGCCGACGATACGAACCCACACAACCACCACTATGTGACATGCATCATATCGGCTGTGGGGGCGGCTTCGATATCATTCTCTTTCAAACGCAATTTGTTTTTTACAACGCTGAATATTTGTTCAAACATTGTATGGCTTTCATGTTCATTTAAGTTCATATTTTCGTATAGCCCACATACCTCCGAACTAGCTGTTAATGACATTTGAAGTTCCCACGTTATGTACCGATTTTCGGTATTTTGAGGATTCTAGCTACAATTTTTAACCGAATTAGAAGTTATTTGACATTAAAGGCTCTCATCAAAAACTGTCAACATAGGTCCAAATTTTATTATAACCCCTATAGGCACCATAAAAAGGGCCTACCGAATGAAACAGTTTATGTACATTATCTTACATTTTAACACTTAAAGTTGGGGGCAGGAATGAAAACTAATTATTCCGTTTTAGTTCAGAATATTTTATGGTGGAGGGTATGAAAAGTTCGGCCCCGGCCGAACTTAACGCTTTTTTACTTGTTTTTGTTAAAATCGGTGAAGCTGAAAAATAAGAAAACATCCCATGTTAAATGTGACGTCTATTTTTCAAAAATTGACCGATTTATAGCAAAATCGGCGAAATATAAATATGGGGGCTATATCCAAATCTTAACCGATTTTTTGTGGCCAACATTATTGTAGTTCGTTGTTTGCTTCAAATTTGATCGCTTTGATATCTGTATAACAAAACTTGAGAAAAAAATTTAAAAGAAATTTTACTATGGCGATTTTGACCTTTCAGATGAAGTTTGATGGATTATATGTGTTCACAATTTTTGTTCTTTAAGACAAGAGCTACAACTTTGTCTCTGAGATGAATTCAAATTTCCTAACGGTTTGGAAGATATAGTCCTGACTAAATGAACCTTTTTACATCAAAGCCTCAAACCTTTGGAGGCCTATAACCGCGAAAATTGATGAGATAGGGGAAAACGGCGAGACATGTGTCTCCTCGTTTTTTGTGTTCTATCACACTGTGGAGTAAGAATATGGTTAATAAAACATGACTCAAAAAGTTACACACAGTGTTATTTTGGCATTTGTATCCTCTCCCGGATCACGACCATCCCATATCTTCTATTATTAATTTGACCTATTGTACTTAGAATAATCTAACATGAACTTATATAAACTTGCATATATACACACACAATTGTATTTGTCTGTCCACCTAAACATGCATCCTAGCTAGCTAGCTCTTCGTATTCATGAAGCGTATTGTTGGACGCATATGCATGCATCCTGACCATATTAAGTATTCTCATCGTGTTTTCAACATAAAAAATACTTAGCATGCAATTAGAAGTGGTCAAGTAAACATTAACAAATTATATGCTAACATGACGTTGTATTATTTCAGTTTATAATGCCTAAACAGGCTGTGTTTTATTACCATGTTTTGCAATTGGAGGCAGAAGAGAAAGCAACATCACAGCTGTGTGCATGCATCTCTACGGGTTTCTGATAAAATTGTGATGGCCGCTGGTGTGATTCTTTGTCTTGTATTTGCCAATCCTTGAAATTTAAATGCAACTGAATATACAAGAATATGTTCATACAATTCGGTTTGTCTGAATGAGAGCATGTTTAATGTTTATATGATGATACACGGTATGTGTTGTTGTCCTTTTAAGGATCTCTCTCGTTGAAAGTCATGCTTGTTTTTGTGGTCATTATGGCCTTGCCATAAATGATGACTGTTGCTTGTTTAACTCTTAACAAAATTGTTGGATTTTATTAAAAACACAAGACACTGAAAGAATATAAAGAAATTTTTTTTCTCAAAAATGAAATATACAAACTTTCGTTAAAATGCTATAATAAAAGCACTCACAGAAGACGCTGAAAACAGACAATTTGCCTAGAAGTGAATTCTTGAAGTTCACAAATAGTGCAAAGCATGTCTATTTAAATGTTGTTAAGTTCTTAGCTTTTAAGCTCAAAGAAATTTTATATGAAAAACTGGAAGGCTATACTAATTAAACAGTTGCCAGGGAAATAGTGAAATTTCTCCTGCTTGAATCATTAACAAGTAAGAAAGGCATGCCGTGGCGTTAAGTTCGACCGGGCCGGTCTTTTTATATCCTCCATTACAAGTTGTATTGAAGTAAAATGGAATAATTAGTTTCCTATGAATGTTTCGTTTATGAAAGAAAAAATATTTTCCACCATGCCAAGGCTTATTTCCAGGAAAAGTGGAATAAGTTAACTGAAGAATATCACGTTCCACAGTGGCCAATTTTATGAAAAACCTGCCCAAAACTCTAAAAATGATTTAGACCTAAAATTGGGTTCTTAGGTTTTTTGGGTCGCAGATTTCATTATTTTTTAATCCTCAGACGGTCATTAAAGGGGTCTTTTTGGTCCCCTATCCTATAAAATGTGATCGTATCATATCATATCAAAATATTCCACAATTTTTTTCGCCATCAATTTTTACTATAGGTCCTAGAATATACCAAAACTCTATATCTTACCTAAACTCCAGAAATATGCAAAATTAAAAACACATTTTAGGGTTAAGGTCGTACTTCATGTGAGTTTTGGCATAATTGGCATACAAAACATCATTTAAGAAGAATGACGTCAAGAACAAGAATGTTCTCCTCTAAATTTCACTAAAAGTCTCCAAAAAAAGGAAATCTCTATGTGCATTACATACCAAGGAAATATCGGTATACTCTTCCCTTTTTATGAAATGATAAGGAACACGGCCCAACTCGATCTTACTCACGCCTATTTTCATCATATATTGTGTAAAATTTACCTCGAAAATAATCAACAAGGACGGACATAATTATTAAAAAACGCGCACTTCATTGGCGACACTGAACACTTTAAATTTGTTTCACATACCTTTCATTACAATTACAAAAAAAATATTTAAAAACGGTTGTTTAGTTTGGATATTATAATATTTTAATAAACAACTTAAATATTGAGAAAAAATTAAATTTCCAAATAGGGTCACTTTGACCTGCTTTTGTAGCCACTTTCTAAACACGAAACGTATATATTTTTCATAACTACACGCAGTGGGACCCTATAAACAATTTTTGACACCACTTAGTTTAAATTGATAAAATTCTTTTTTTCGATTTTTGGCCCGGTTTTTTGAAATTTGGCCACTGTGCGTTCTTTTAATAAAGGTTTAATATCAACGAAAATCCGAAATACCATAATTTCGATAGTATTATTATATCACCACGGTGCCACCGTGGTGCAATGGTATGCACACCCGCCTTGCACACTAAAGGTCGTGGGTTCGATTCCCAGGCCAGCCAACTTCAAATTTTCAACGGTGGCAAAATACCCCTCAGTGATGTTGGCGACATTTCCTGAGTATTTCAGCCTTGTAAAACTTCTCTACAAGTGGTGTCTTAGGGCACGCCGTTCGGACTCGGCAATAAAGAGTAGGTCCCATATCATTGAGCTAATATGAATCGGGGTGCACTCATTGATATGAGAGAAGTCTCCCTTGTCCCATCTGGGATGTTTGTGGAACAATTATATTATTATATCAAAACTTGAATCTGTACCTACCATTGTTAGCGGGAATGATTTGTACCACAAGCGAAGACTAAATACAAGATTTTAGCCATTTAGGTTAGATAATGTGGCTAAAACCTACAAAATATAGAAAATCGGAAGGTACTGTTCCATGGGGCTATATCTAAAAGTGGACCTATACTGGCAAATTTCTAGGGAAAACGTTTGTAGCCCTAGAGAAAACTTTCTTTACAGCCATTTCGGATGGATAATGTGGCTTAAACTTTCAAAACATCGAATGTCGGGAGGTGCTGTTCCATAGGGGCTATATCTAACTATGGGGAAAGTTTTGTTGCCCCATAGCAAACTTAATACCAAATTTCAGCAATTTCGGTTGGATACTGTGGCTAAAACTTTCGAAATTCCCAAATTCAGGAAGTACTTTTCTATGGGGGGCTATATCAAAACGTGTACATATACTGACAAATTTCTCGGATAAGGTTGTGTTGATCCAAAGAAGACTAAATACCAAATTTTACCCTTTGCGGTTAGATACTCTCGCTAAAACCTTCAAAATATCGAAAATCGGGAGCTACCGTTCTATGCGGGCTTTATCTAACCGTGGCACACTGGTCGAAACCACTGATCTAGCGGCGCGAAAGTCAAGAAATCAAACTGTAAAGCTGAGAAATGTTTTCCATTGTATCCATTAACGACACTCTGGTGACTAATATTTTGTTATACCCTCCATCATATCGACACCTCCAAATAATAGTATGCTAAGTCTGAAAAGTGAGTTTTTCAGGAGAAGCTCTCAAAGTTTACAGTTTTCTTTGACCTTCACTACAATTCTGAGTAAACATTTGTTTATAACTTCTGTTCGGATTGACCGATCATTACCAAAATTTGACAGGATTTAAGTTAAAGGACGTAAAATGTAAAAATGTAAAGAACTTGAAAACATGCTAAGTCGACTTAGCATACTATTGTTTGGAGTCGTCGATATGGTCCGTCCGTCTGTCTGTTGAAATCAAGATACAGCTCGCAATTTTAAAGATAGAAAGTCAATATTTGGTACAGAAGTTTTTATTACATGCAGGATGGTTGGTATTGAAAATGGGATATATCGGTCCACGTTTTGATATAGTTCCCATAGAACGGTACCTTCCGATTTTCGGTATTTTTAAGGTTTTAGCTTCATTATCCTACCAAAATGGCTGAAATTTGGTATTTAGTTATCGTTGGGTGTATAAAACTTTCCACCTGAAATGTGTTGGTATAAGTCCACGCATTCATATAGCCCCCATAGAACGGTACCTCCCGATATTCGGTATTTTGGTGGTTTTAGCTTCATTATCCCTCCAAAATGTCTGAAATTTGGTATTTAGTTATCGTTGTATAGAACTTTCCACCTAAAGTTTATTGGTAGCGGTTCACGCCTTTATATAGCCCCCATAGAACGGTACCTCCCGATATTCGATATTTTAAAGGTTTTAGCTTTTGTATCCCACCAAAATGGTTGAAATTTGGTAATTCGTCTTCGTTGTGGATATACAAAATCGTTCCACCCGAAATTTGTTGGTATAGGTCCACGCCTTCATGTAGCCCCCATAGAACGGTACCTCCCGATATTCGGCATTTTGAAGGTTTTAGCTTCATTATCCTATCAAAATGGTTGAAATTTGGTAATTAGGCGGAGCTAAGTACTTTCGTAGATGGTGGATGGTATAAAAAGTTCAGTCCGGCCGAACTTAACGTTTTCTTACTTGTTTTTACTTCGATAGTGATTTTATTATAGGTGCAGATTCACAGTTCGTGGTCATTAAAACCGTTGAACTGAACTCAACGTTAGGGTGGTTCGTTCGTTTATTTTCTTTTATTCAACCAAGTTTTCATCATTAGAGTTGAACATGGTTCGAGTCGCATGATAGTTCACGATCTCTAACAGCTCCATATAATGATATATATAAACCAGTGTGTCCAATTCTATGTCTTTCATACGTCGGGTTTTGAAGGAAGATCATATCCTTTTGTAATGGATCGTAACTAACCTTTTAAATATTTACACTTTATGTATTAATTGACTTTATATGTATGTTATATTAAAAGTACAATCTTAGCACGAATAAGGTTTTCTTACGTTTTACTCACACATTTCTCGAGTCTATTTCATAAACATTTCATTGCATATCTTCGGGCATACTGCGTTCACAGCGTTTATAGCATAATGTCAGGGCCATATTTGTTGATGGCATCATCGTTGTCGTCATCAGCGCGCCAACACTGACATTCTCATCATTAGTGCCGCTGTTTTGGGAACGATTTATTTTTGCAAAACTTTCAACAACATTTAAGAGCATGGCAAGTGCCAGACGAGTGGACAACCAACGACGACGTTGTTGTTGATGATGTTTGTTTCGGATGTTGTTATTCTTGTTATAAGAATGGCAACAAAAATTTCCATTCATATGCCAATGGTCAGTCAAGGGGTAAACCAGAATGAGAAGATGCAGATGAAACACAGAAAAAAATCATAGCACTCTCGCTGAGAAACAAAACGTAGATAAACACAAAACAATATGAAAATGAAAAAAAAAACAAAAAATTCTGTGAAATCTGTAGTCATTCAATTGAAAAAGAACGAATGGAATAAAAAACCCCAAAAATCTGTGGTTGTTAAAAAGAATTAAATTTTAAAGCATACTTTTGGGCATTGAAGATTGTTTTGAGTTCTGCTGGCTGCCTAGCTGTTTGGTTTGTTGCAAAGCCGGCTTCAAAAAAGGATGTTGCGGTATATACATACATATGTATGTTTGTAAGTATATTTCCGTCTGCAACCATTGGCAAGGGTATACTTGACTGTGTTTATAGGTCTCGCTCTCTGTTTCTCTGGCTATTTGTGTTTATGTGGTCAGTATTCCTTTTTTTAATTAATAAGACATGAATGAGCAAATGGAAAAGAACTGCAATCTGTTTGCTTGTTATGTTTTATTTTGTTGTAGTTTGTTATTTTGGGCAATCCCTTCTTTCTCAGACGCATATGACGAACTCAATCAGAAATCTGGCGGTGGTTTTTTTCTTTGTGTTTAAAAAGAAAGAGGAAAGAGAAATACAAAGATCGCCTCTGCATGCATGAAATACTAAAAACGAAGAATTAAAAGGATTTTTAAATTAAAAAGTTCACATGTTGGACAAAATGAAATCGCCAGTCATGCAAGCATCAGAGGACTTATCACATACAAAGGAATTGACATTTTTGACAGTTTCACAAAACGAAATGAATATCGATTTTAATTAAAAACATTCTTGCCTTCTTTATTGATTTCTTTATTAAGCTTAATTAGTTTCTTCATCTATATATATAAAAGAGCAGTGAGGTGAGGTATTCACTGACTGACTGACTGATTCATCACCGCCCAGACGAAACCGCTGAAGCTAGAAAGTTGAAATTTTGGGTGTAGGTTGCTGTTGGTGTGTAGGGGTGAGATAAGGCTGGGTTATTGGAAATTCGACCCAGAAGTGTACGAAAAGTACTAAAAGGTACTAAATATGGTACCCTTTGTATTAGGCAAACGGTAAGAGCTAGAATTCTGAAATTTGGAATGAGTGTAACTGATGGAGATCTAGAAAGATGTACCAAAGGGTTTTTGGAAATTCGACCTCTAAGTGTACGAAAAGTACTAAAATTTACAAAATTTAGTACCAATTGTATATTTTGAACGGATATAGCTAGATTCATGGAATTTGGTATGGAAATCAAGGTTGGGAAGTGGAGTTGATGTAATGAAATGGTTTTGGAAAATCGTACTAATGTGTACGAAAAGTACTAAATGACACTAAATTTAGTACAAATTATATTTGGGTGAACGGATAGAGCTGGAATTCTGAAATTTGGAATTAAGATTACTGTTGAAGTGTAGGAGTTAGACATGAGGGTGATTTTGGAAAATCGTACTTATGTGTACGAAAATTACTAAATGGTACTAAATTTAGTACAATTTGGATTTGGGTGAACGGATAGAGCTGGAATCCTGAAATTTGGAATTAAGATTACTTTTAAAGTGTAGGATTGAGAAATGAGGGTGGTTTTGGAAAATCGTACTTTTGTGTACGACAATTACTAAATGGTACTAAATTTAGTACAATTTGGATTTTGGGTGAACGGATAGAGCTGGAATCCTGAAATTTGGAATTAAGATTACTGTTGAAGTGTAGGATTGAGACATGAGGGTGATTTTGGAAATTCGTACTTATGTGTACGAAAAGTACTAAATTTAGTACAATTTGGATTTCTGTGAACGGATAGAGCTGGAATCCTGAAATTTGAAATTAGGGTCAATTGTGGAGAGTAACAAAGAAAGGTTTTTGGAAATTCGAACTATAAGTGCACGAATTGTACTAAATGGTACAACATTTAGTACAATTTGGATTTGGGTGAACGGATAGAGCTGGAATACAAACATTTGGAATGAGGGTCACTGATGAAGAGTAACAATGAAAGGTTTTTGGAAATTCGAACCATAAGGGTACGAAAAGTACTAAATGGTACTAAATTTAGTACAATTTTGATTTAGGTGAACGGATTGAGCTGGAATAAAGACATTTGGAATGAGGATCACTGATGAAGAGTAACGATGAAAGGTTTTTGGAAATTCGAACTATAAGTGCACGAAAAGTTCTAAATGGTACTAAATTTAGTACAATTTAAATTTGGGTGAACGGAATTAGCTTGAATCGTGAAATTTGTAATGAGGGTCACTAATGAAGAGTAAAAATGAAAGTTTTTGGAATTCGAACTATAAGTGTACGAAAAGTAATAAATGGTACTAAATTTAGTACAATTTGGGTTTGGGTAAACGAATAGAGCTGGAATCCTGAAATTTGGAATTAAGGTCACTGATGGAGAGTAACAAAGAAAGCTTTTTGGAAATTCGAACTATAAGTGCACGAATAGTACTAAAGGTACAAAATTTAGTACAACTTGGACTTGGGTGAACGGATAGAACTGGAATACAAACATTTGGAATGAGGGTCACTGATGAAGAGTAACAATGAAAGGTTTTTGGAAATTCGAACTACAAGGGTACCAAAAGTACTAAATGGTACTAAATTTTGTACAATTTTGATTTGGGTGAACGGATTGAGCTGGAATACAGACATTTGGAATGAGGGTCACTGATGGAGAGTAAAAAGAAAGGTTTTTGGAAATTCGAATTAAAAGTATACGAAAAGTACTAAATAGTACTAAATATAGTACAATTTGGATATGGGTTAACGAATAGGGCCGGAATCCTGAAATTTGGAATGGGGGTCACTGATGAAGAGTAAGAAAGAAGTACCAAAGGTCGAAAAGTCCTAAATGGTAGTGAGTTTAGTATGATTTGGATTTGGATTTGAAGAGCTGGAATCCTGAAATTTGGAATTAAGATTGTTGTTGGAATATAGAATTGAGATATGGAGGTAGCTTTAGAAAATCGTACTAATGTGCACGAAGCACAATTTGTATTTGCGTAAACAGATTACTGTTGGAGTGCAGGATTGAGGTAGTTTTGGAAATTCGTACTTATAGAAAAGTGCTAAATGGAACTACATTGGCTATAAATTGGGTTTAGGTGAACGGATAGAGCTGAGATATGAAAGTACATTTTGGAAATTCGTGTACGAATAGTGCTAAATGGTACAAAATTTGGTACCTTTTGGTATTTGCTATATGGTATAGAATTTTGCACAATTTGTGATTATGTAAAGGGTAGAACTGGAATTTTGAAATTCGGTATTAGATTAGCAATTGGTGTTTAGAGTGGAGGTAGGGAGGAGGTTTTGAAAATTCGTACTTATTTATACAAAAAGTACTAAATAGTACTATAATGGGTTTCAGAGGAACGGATAAAGCTGGAAAAGTGAATTGGGGTTAGGATATAAGTTGAATATAAGGAAGTAATTTTTGAAACGTTTACCTATGTGTACGAAAAGTTGGGTAACATGTTGGTACCAAAACCATTTTGGCATTGTGTAAACAGTTAAGGTACTAAATTTGGTGTTGGGTGTAGGAACAAAGCTGGGATTATATAATTTGGAAATATGCTATTTGTACAAAAAATACGAAATGGAAAAATATTTATGAAGATCACTAAAATTAGAGACAAAGTTCTGAGTTTGAGAAATTGTACTGAATATTGTTCCATTGATTTGATGTTAACGCCAAGGCGTTTCTAAATAGTGTACTGAAATTAAGAAGTCAAACGTGAAGTATCTTTTTAAAAATGTTTTTGTTCTGACCGCTTTGGTATGTTAATTTGAAAACGTGATCCAATGCGACAATTTTGTTAACTAGAAGTTATTTACCCCCTGATAATAAAAAAACCTAAATTGAAATGCCTCCAAAAAATTTTCCGTTATATACGGTGGACATACCCGTGCACATTAAGTAAAATTTTTTGTAAAAAAGTTTTTCTAACCTTTCATGCCACAAATTCCGAATTTCAGTTAGAAAATGTGCCGAAGATCTTCAAAATACTCTAAATCTTCAAAATATCTCTTCTAATAAACTTTTATATCCTCTGAGTATTCAAGGTCCAAATTTAAAGAAAATTGGACAATATAGATTTGTTCTTCTTTTAAAATACACTAAGTCGAGAGGTACCGTTATATGGGGGTATACGAAAACGTGGATTTTCATGACCATTTTGAATGTCGAAAGTTTAACGGACCTATTCGGGTTCTGGGCGAAACCGCTAAAGCTAGAACCTTGCATTGGAAATGTGCGGGATTGTTGTTGTGAAGGGGTGAAATAAAGTTTAGTGTTTGGAAATTCGTACTGGAAGGGAATGCTGTGTTAGTGAAGGGATAAAACCTGGAGTCAAATCTAAAATTTGCAATATGATACGTAGTTTTGGAAATTCGATATAAAAAATATGGTAGTTGTGTATGGATGCGATACGGCTTTTTTTTTTTTTTTTGTAAATTCTGACTACAATCGAAAAAATATTGGTAATAAAATAGGTCTTAGTACAACAGAATCTCCAGTATTCACCATTCCCGTATTAAATATTGTTTATATATATTTTTTTCTTTCCGCATACGAAGTAGCGGGCATTTGCTAGTATGTGTTATATTTGGAGGAGTGTTGGAAACTTTTACTTGCATAGCCAGGAAGCTTCTGAATGAATCAAACGTTCCTCAATTAAATTCTGAATTGACTTAAACGTCTGTTAAATGTTCGCTAGATTGGCGACAGTTCCACTGCGGCTTCCTATGGCGCTTCCGGAGTCCGCTCGCAAAATCCGTTTGCTCCGTTGGTGTTTGGCAATCCTAACGGGTTTGCCACCTTTGTTGTTTGTTGCTGGGAAACCGCAATTCCTGTCGAAATGGTATCAAGAAAATGTTGTAGCAGAGAAAATTCTCTACAAGATTGACCTTTACGAAATTATCGTAGGTTTTACCGGTTTTCAGATATAGAAGTTCAAATTGGGAAAATGCACTGACTGTTTCGCATCCTTATACAACACGGTACGGTGCGCCTTAACTAACATTAAATAAAAACAACAACATCCTAATACACCTGAAGATCGGCTTTACCACCCGTGAAACGTAGTGTAATGGTTGGATGCGTGGGACTTCGGTAGACTCCTAATTTTTCAATGTATCTCTAAAGGCCTAACAGCTCAACTCGAAAGAGAATTAATTAAATATCACTATAAATGGTCTTCGCCTTAATAAGGCAAAAATAAACAAGCAAAAAAAGTGTTAAATTCGGCCGGGCCGAACTTTTTATACCCTCCACCATAAAATAACATAAATGGAATAATTGGTTTGCTTTCCATTGCGCAAGTACTTAGATCCTCCGCCACGTCAAGGCATATTCCTAGAAGGAGTAAATTATGTTACTATATAATACCGTTTAGCTTTACATAAAATCTCCAATTAACTCTATTGGTTAAAAAGTTTAGCTAAAAATCTCAAAATACGGAAAGTCGAGACGTACCGTATATGTGGGCTATACCAAAACATGGACCTATATTGACGATTTTTGATCGAAAGGTTTCTTGGCCACAGAGAACCTCATATGTCAAATTACATCTAGTTCGGTTAAAAATTCTACCTAAAAATCTCAAAATACGGAAAATCGGGAGGTACCGTTATATGGGAGCTATTCCAAAATATGGACTTATATTGACGATATTTGGTGTATAAGTTTCGTGACCACTGATAACCTCAAATATCAAATTACAACTAGTTTGGTTAAAAATTGTAGCTAAAATCCTAAAAATACCGAAAATCGGGAGGTACCAATATATGGGAGTTATACCAAAACATGGACCTATATTGACGATTTTTTGTGGATAAAGGTAAGGTCACATTAGGCAAATGTTTGCTCTAAATTTATTTTCTCATATTTGCCCAAACAAATTTGAATTTCATGCAAATTTTTGTTTGCGTTCACATTAGAGGCAAATATTTGGCCTATTTTGTTTGCTCAAACAGTGACAAATAACGCAACGGGCAAACATGTTTGCCACGTGTTCACATTTGAAAAAATATATTCACCCAAAAACTGTTTGAGCAAACTGTCGACAAACATAAATTTATTTGGACTAGAAAAATAGAAAGAGAGAAATAAAAAATATGGCGTTTCGTTTATTGTTTGTTGTGGAGAATGAGAATAAAATACCATCTGTTTGGCAATGAGTGCGTTGTCGGAATGAGTTTATTTGCGTATTGTTGCGAATGTATGTACATACATACATATGTATCATGGTGTAAAGGTAAGGTCACATTAGGCAAATATTTGCTCTAAATTTGTTTCCTCATATTTGCCCAAACAAATGTGAATTTCATGCAAATTTTTGTTTGCGTTCACATTAGAGGCAAATATTTGGCCTATTTTGTTTGCTCAAACAGTGACAAATAACGCAACAGGCAAACATGTTTGCCATGTGTTCACATTTGAAAAAATATTTTCACCCAAAAACTGTTTGAGCAAACTGTCGACAAACACAAATTTATTTGGACTAGAAAAATAGAAAGAGAGAAATAAAAAATATGGCGTTCGTTTATTGTTTCTTGTGGAGAATGAGAATAAAAAACCATCTGTTTGGCAATGAGTGCCTTGTCGGAATGAGTTTATTTGCGTATTGTTGCGAATGTATGTACATACATACATATGTATATGATGGCACATTGACATTGTGCTTTGGAAAATTATTTTTATAAACAGTTTTTAATTTTTAGTTTGCAATGTAATGTTTTCAAAACCAAAAAGGGATTTTTTGTGTTAATTTATTAAAAATGACAGATAACACGTTGCGCCTGAATCAATTTGGAATAGAAAGTGCTTACACCTGGGAAGTTTTTTCGGATTTTGAAACTACAATGATCAATGAAAAATCAAAAAACAAAAAATCGCCTAAGCGATATTTAAATATGTCGCGGTCAAAGTTCTCATTTTTCGGGTCTTAATAGGTCTTAATGGCTTGGAAACCGCAAGTGAAAATGTAGCATTGAAAATTCTATACACGATCGACCATTATGACTTTTTCCTATTGTTTACAATGTTTAAGATATAGAAGTTCAAATTGGGACAATGCACTGACTCCATCGACTGCTTATAACTGCATGTGACTGCAATGTCACAATTTAAAGTTATATATCTCAAGAAATATTACAATCTAGGAAAAAATTACAAAAGTTGTAGAGAATATTCACAGCTATAAGATTATCTCTAGTCCAATTTCTATAAGACTTCAAGCAAAATCCTTGAAGAGAATTTCCATTCAACGCCTTCTTTAGTCCCATTTCCATAGGACTTTCTGTTTCCAAGCAAAATAAAACCCCCCAAAAAATATGAACTTTGAACTGCAACGCGTTTGAGAATCCATGAAACTTCCCAGGTGTAAGCACCTACCATTTAAATTTGGTTGAGGCGCACCGTGATAAAGATGAAGTTTTTTTTTTGTAAAAATTGGCCGACTTCTTGAAGACAATAGACACTAAAAAATAAATCCACGAAGTAGTACAATAATAACCAAAATAATTATTTAATTGTAATGCAAGCATTGAAATCAATGTTCATGGCATTTTTGCAGTCCCAGTCCCACTGACTAAATTTAGAAATATTTTCTCTAATTATGAGGTTTTCCAAAATAGGTTTGGATAGCGGTATTCTACTTCCAAAACATCCATCAACGATAGATTCCACAATAAAATTTCGCGTTTTGCCTCTTCTATTTTCCGTTATAAAAACAGCTCGCCTATTCCTATACCTAACAAATATACACCTAAAATGTTATCAAATTTGGTCCAGAGAATTCGGAAAAATTGATTTTGGGCATCATTCAGTATCAGAGAATACACACCTACATACATATATAAATCCCTCACCTTTCAATTGTTTATTTGTTTATTCATTAAATATTCGCTTTGTATTATATATTTACAAGTAATGTTAACTTTTTTATATTCATAATATCCTTTTTTAATAGGTGACAACAATGTGTTTCAGCAGATATTTGCCATTGTTTGCTCTTACAAAACTTTTGTAAGACCAAATAAATATTTGCACAAAAGAGTGAAAAATATTTACTCAAGAGTGTTCACACTATGGGCAAACTGGAAAATTTTTTGTTTGCTGGCAAATGGTTTTGTTTCCCCAAAATCAGCTGTTTTCTTGTTTGCCCTTGAAAAATATTTGCTGGTCAGATTGAAGCAAACAAATATTTGTCATTTTTCGGCAAATATTTGCCTAATGTGACCCTACCTTAAGAATTCGCCTTGATATGTATATGATGGCACATTGACATTGTGCTTTGGAAAATTATTTTTATTAACAGCTTTTAATTTTTAGTTTGCAATGTAATGTTTTCAAAACAAAAAAGGATTTTTTGTGTTAATTTATTAAAATTGACAGATAACACGGTGCGCCTGAATCAATTTGGAATGGAAAGTGCTTACACCTGGGAAGTTTTTTTCGGATTTTGAGACTACAATGTTCAATGAAAAATCAAAACACAAAAAATCGCCTAAGCGATATTTAAATATGTCGCGGTCAAAGTTCACATTTTTCGGGTCTTTATAGGCGTTCAAGATTTGGCTTAGAAACCGCAAATGTAAATGTAGCATTGAAAATTCTATACACGATTGACCATTATGTCTTTTTCCTATTGTTTACAATGTTTGAGATATAGAAGTTCAAATTGGGACAATGGACTGACTCCACCGACTGCAATGTTACAATTTAAAGTTATATATCTCATGAAATATTACAATCTAGAAAAAAATTTCAAAAGTTGTAGAGAATATTCACAGCTATAAGATTATCTCTAGTCCAATTTTTATAAGACTTCAAGATAAATCCTTGAAGAGAATTTCCATTCAACGCCTTCTTTAGTCCCATTTCGATAGGACTTGCTGTTTCCAAGCAAAATAAAACACCTAAAAACCCCCAAAAAATATGAACTTTAAACGGCAACGCGTTTCAGAATCCACGAAACTTCCCAGGTGTAAGCACCTACCATTTAAATTTGGTTGAGGCGCACAGTGATAAAGATGTAGTTTTCTTTGTAAAAATTGGCCGACTTCTTGAAGACAATAGACACTAAAGAATAAATCCACGAAGTAGTACAATAATAACCAAAATAATTATTTAATTGTAATGCAAGCATTGAAATCAATGTTCATGGCATTTTTGCAGTCCCACTGACTAAATTTAGAAATATTTTCTCTAATTATGAGGTTTTCCAAAATAGGTTTGGATAGCGGTATTCTACTTCCAAGACATCCATCAACGATAGATTCCACAATAACATTTCGCGTTTTGCCTGTTCTATTTTCCATAAGCTCGCCTATTCCTATACCTAACAAATCTACACCTAAAATGTTATCAAATTTGGTACAAAAAATTCGGAAAAATTGATTTTGGGCATCATTCAGTATCAGAGAATATTCGCTTCGTATTATAAATTTACAAGTAATGTTAAATTTTTATATTCATAATATCCTTTTTTAATAGGTGACAACAATGTGTTTTAGCACATATTTGCCCTTGTTTGCTCTTACAAAACTTTTGTAAGACCAAATAAATATTTGCACAAAAGAGTGAAAAATATTTGCTCAAGAGTGTTCACATTATGGGCAAACTGGAAAATTTTTTGTTTGCTGGCAAATGGTTTTGTTTCCCCAAAATCAGCTGTTTTCTTGTATGCCCTTGAAAAATATTTGCTGGTCAGATTGAAGCAAACAGATATTTGTCATTTTTCGGCAAATATTTGCCTAATGTGACCCTACCTTAAGTTTCGTGGCCACAAATAACCTCATACGTTATTACAGGTATTTAGTTTAAAAATTGTAGTTAAAATCCACAAAATACCGAATATCGGGAGGTACCGATATATGGGGGCTATATCAAAACATGGACCGATATTGATGATGTTTTGTGAATAAGTTTTGTGGCTTCAGAGAACCTCATATGTCAAATTACAGCTAGTTCGGTTAAAAATTGTAGCTAAAATCCACAAAATACCGAAAATCGGGAGGTACCGTTATATGAGGGCTATACCAAAACTTGGACCTATATCCATATTTTTTTGTACATATGCTTTTTGATCTTCATGTATCCTAAATGCCAAATTATATCTAATTCGATCTGCAAATATGGCGTAAAAACTCAAAATACCTCAAATCGGGAGGAACCGTTATATGAGGGCTATACCAAAACGTGGACCTATATACATACTTTTTTGTAGATATGTTTCTTGGCCTCCAGGAACCCTAAATGCCAAATTATAGCTTATTCGGTCTGCAAATGTGGCAAAAAACGTGAAAATACCTCAAATCAGGTGGTACCGTTATATGGGGGCTATATCAAAACTTGGACCTATATACATAATTTTTTGTAGATATGTTGTTTGCCCCCCAGGAACCCCAAATCCCAAATTATAGCTAATTCGGTCTGCAATTGTGGCGAAGAATGTGAAAATACCTCAAATCGGGAGGTACCGTTATATGGGGGCTATACCAAAACTTGGACCTATATACATAATGTTTTGTAGATATGTTTCTTGGTCTCCAGGAACTCTAAGTGTCAAATTATAGCTAATTCGGTCTACAAATGTGGCGAAGAACGTCAAAATACCTCAAATCCGGAGGTACCGTTATATGGGGGCTATACCAAAGAGTGGACCGATATAGCCCATCTTCGAACTTGACCTGCCTATGGAAAAAAGACCCTCGGGTGCAAAATTTCAGCGCTCTATCTCAATTATTGCGGACGCTAGAGTGATTACAACAGACGGACAGACGGACATGGCTAGATCGAATTTTATCCTGATCAAGAATATATATACTTTATAGGGTCGCAAATGATTAGTTCGATGTGTTACAAACGGAATGACAAACTTAATATACCCTCCATACTATGGTAGAGGGTATAAAAATATTTTCAGCATGAGCCAGGCTGGGATTCGAACCTAGGTCTCCGACAACTGAGTGCCAAGCCACCATCAACTTGTCAAAACTTTAGTAGTCAATAATTGTTGATCAAATCTAAAATAAAAAATCTTCTGATATAGAAGAGCAATTACTAACGATGTAGGAATAAAACTTACCATAGTTTTTGTGAACATTGAAAAATGGGATTACCAAGCAGGACTATAGGAAAAGTTTTATAGTTTCAATTAACTGACATAATTTCGCATATACATTTATCTAATAAAGTGCGATATATATGGCAACATGGGGCGCCTTCGCCACGTTTTTGTTCAAAATGTTCTCATATCGACATCATTAAAGTTTTTGCAAATATTATTTTTGGCAAGAATATTAGCATTTCTTGACTATAAGTTTTGATATATATATGATTATAATTTTGTTTTTAAATTATTATTTTTGAGAATTTACAAAATGTCTAAAAAGTGGAGAAGCCTCCCCACCATTGTGGTAGCTCCGCCATCGACATAGGACATATATCAACGGACTCTAAAACTGGCATTTACCATACTTCCTCCTCAAATATCAACATTATGCATAAAAGGAACATGTTTTCTATTTATTAATCAAAAATGATTCTAAAATTTACAAAAATAAACATATTTTAGCCGCTAATTGAAGTAGGTACCTTGAATTTAGGCATAAAAACGAAAATTTTGCCAAATTAGATAGGTTTAGCACAATATTTTATTAACTTCATAACAATAACTTCATATTATAGTGCGGTATATCAATAGCATAAACAATTTAAGTTAAACCCGGCATATTCCTCACATTAACCCACAACACCCTTAACATGGCGTAGCCGCCCCACCCCCTACATAGTTCATAATATTAATATATTGACATTTATAATTACTTTTATCATGCAAATTATTTGGATTATATGGTTTGGTTTGGTTTTAGGACGCGCAGCTACCGTTGTTGGCAGCTACTTCACTCGGAGACCTTGAGGTCCATTGTGATCATCCTTAAAGAAATTGTGTGTTGTGGTTGGGTTATGTGTGATGATGATAGATGCTGGACTATTGCGGATTTGTTGTGAAGTTGAGTATGTAGGTGATGCTGTGATGATGGATGTGAGTTTATAGGTTGTTGCTGAGGTTGTGATGGTGGATGTAAGTTTATGATTGTAGAGCGGTTTTGATGGGTTGGATATGAGGATGATGTATGCTGATTTATAAGATGGGTGTTGAAAGTGGTGACTGGTTTATTCTGAAGTAATATGAGGTGGTTGGTCTATTCCGGTTTGTTGATGTAAAGTGGTTTGATGTGATGGGTGCGATGAGTAATGTATATGGATGCGCGGCTGCTGTGATTGTGACAAAGATGATGATGTAGTGGATGTGATGTGGGTGTGTTGCCGCTGAGGGTGTTGTTCAGTGTTGAGCCGATTTCTATCCCCCTGTGTAAAGGAGAAAGAAAAACAATGATTAATTAGTTTTGTTTGCCAGCCATGTGGGGTTTTTGGCAAATTGGTACAAGTAGATGGGGTCTATGTCGGAGAAGAAAGTCAGAGTATTTATCTCATATCTACCGAAGAATCGATGTCTCCTTGTGAGTAACGAGGGGCATCTACATAGTAGATGTTCGACCGTCTCTGTTTCTTCTGGATCTTGACATAGCCTACAGTAGTCTACACTACTGTTGTCCCATCTAGAAGTTAGGGACCTGACCATGTTGTGACCGGTAATGAGACCTACAGTGATCTTTATCCCTAACTTATTTAGTGAGAAAAGAGAGTTGGTTCTATGCTGAGAATAGCTGGGCCAGATTGCCTTAGATACCTTACAGCCAGTTTCCATTTGCCATCTTTGCCCCGCCTTCTCAAGGAAGTAATCTCGAAGTTTCCGGATGTAATAGCACTTTGGTGGTCTGATAGATGACTCGACTGGTAAGTCAGTCGACTGAGAGCCACCCCGTGCTAGTTCATCCGCCTCTTCGTTTCCCTTTATATCACTGTGTCCTGGAACCCAACAAAGATCAACGAAGTCGCGTACTTCAAGCAGAGCGTTTTTGCAATCGAGGATAGCTTTTGAGTTTATGGTCCATGACTTGAGAGCCTTAAGGGCCGCTTGACTATCGACAAAAATAGTCACCGGTCCTTTCAGAACACTCCCAAGTTCTTTGATCATCTCCGCTGCTTTCCTAATTGCAAAAATCTCTGCCTGAAAGACGCTGCAGTTATCGTTGAGTTTGAAGGATTGCTTAATTTGTAGGTTTTCGCAGAAGACCCCGGCACCTGTGCCATCCTCCATCTTTGTAGATGGCCAGACCGCCAAGAGGAGGGCTACCACTAGACCAGGCATCTCTGCTTGGGATTATGACGTTAATTTGGTTGAAATTGAGTGCAGTGGGTATATAATCACTGATGTGATCGGGTCCACTGGACTCAAGTAGATCGGTGAAGGGGAAGAGGACCTTTCCATGTCCAAATCGTGAACACTGCCACATACCTGCCTCTCTAAGCCTGAAAGGCGTTCTCGCCGCATGAAAGTTGATAGTGATGTCCAGAGGTTGGAGATCCAGTATCACATTCAGGGCGGCTTGAGGTGTACTTCTAATGGCACCAGAGATTAGCAGAGATGCGGCTCTTTGAACACTAAATAATTTGGACAGAAGTGCACTGTTCCCGAGTGCATGCCATCAGACAAGCCCTCCATAGGTAAGAATTGGGAGAACCACGGTATCATACAACCAGTGCATGATCTTTGGTTTGAGACCCCAACTTTTACCAATGGAGTTCTTAAAGGAATAGAGTGCCATAAAACCTCTCTTAACCCTCTCCTCAGTATTCCTTTTCCAATTTAAGCGTTGGTCCAGGATAACACCGAGGTATTTGGCTTCCGATGAGAGTTTTAGGGCAACACCATCCAGCTCTGGATTTATATTCTTCAGCAGTTGTCTATTAACGGTATAAAATATAATTTTGATATCACAAAAGGTATACAAGATATCACATAATATACCTACCATGAATATTTTTCGCAATACCCCAAAAACATGAAACCGTGTGCATTAGCAATCATATATTTGATAGAAATGCCAATTTATGGGAGATGAAAGATCTTCGTTAAACTCACAATTTTCCCTTCAACGACATTTCTCCAGCAGTTATAGTTATCAAGAAAATCGGCGCTGGCGAAGGCGCCCCAGTGGTGAAGCCGCCCCATGTTACCATATACTAGTTTCCAAGCTTTGCCTTCGCTGCCACAACAACAACATCCTAATACACCTGAAGATCGGCTTTACCACCCGTGAAACGTAGTGTAATGGTTGGATGCGTGGGACTTCGGTAGACTCCTAATTTTTCAATTTATCTCTAAAGGCCTAATAGCTCAACTCGAAAGAGAATTAATTAAATATCACTATAAATGGCCTTCGCCTTAATAAGGCAAAAATAAAAAAAATAAAAAAAAAACCGCTTACACCTCGGAAGTTTTTTCGGATTCTGAAACAACAATATGAGAAAATCCAAAAACAAGAAAAAATCGAGGGAGTTTTAAAAAAATCGCGGTCAAAGTTCACATTTTTAGGTCTATGGTACGTACCTCTTGGTACTCACTCCCAGCAGAAGTAAGCAAGTAAGTAAGTTTCGACAGCCTGCGGCGAAATTTCCATCATGATCAAAACGACGTCATTCTGTCCCAGGGTTGTGGGTGGAACAGGGTCGGCGGAATTTCGGTGGAATCGAAGCGCCGATGTTGTTCCCTGTCTTTTCTAATTCCTCGGCCATCGATGGGAGGTACCCCGGTAAAGCATTAATGTACGCTCCATATTCCGCTCCTCGAAGTAGTTGCTACGTCTCATAACTTTTTACATAATGCACGGGTACTCACGGAACATTCTCATGGCCGCTTACGAATCTCACCTTTCAAATACTCGAAGTAACGCGTTGGGAGGAAGTCTGATCTCTCTCTCTGGTCTGATCTCTGATGTAATTTAATGCTTACATAGTAGCTAGCTCCTCTTTTTTTTATTTAGTTGCACTACAATCGTGCTACTCCAGAGATGGCGGACATGGACACTCTTCTCCTGATTCTGCCACCGCCCTTTGCAAGGATTCCACGGGTTGTCTAGTTATCGCGTCTGTGGCGACATTCAATTTTCCTGTTTTTTATCGAACGAGTTCAAGCGTTTGAGGGTTTAGTGGTCCATCAGGGCTTGAAACTCATATCCTTCTAAATATTGGGGCATCTTCCTAATTCCCCACACGATGGCCAAATACTCCTTCCAGGTAGCAAAATTGTTCCTTCCAGCTTAATTATTCCCTTTGGCAGAGTTCCCCCAAAGACAACGATGTCATCATGGATGCGGATGCGTCGGGGTCTAATTTGCAATTGTCGGGTTTTTTCCCAGCGAGCGTAAACGACGTGCCATCTATAATTTCCTACATCGTCAGGTTGCAGCATAACTCTATTTAAATGGCCAATCGTCGATCATAACCATGCAATGGGGGTTCATGGCCCTTCCACCCCCCTTCCAGCTACAGGTGGTGACGATGCACTGATGTTGTTCTGATTGTATTGGTTCTCTGGAGTAGTCATCAACCAAAAAACGCCTGGCGCCGCTTGCGAGTCTTTCATATACTTGAAGTAACGCAATGAAAGGAACAAGTAAAAAAGTATCAGCTTTGCTGACAGAGATATACCCTCAGCCTGTGTATATTGAAACAATTTTTTCACAAAATACGTATGTATTTAGGGGGGTTTCAAAATTTTGGGCGTTTGAACCGACAAAAATGTTGATTAGGATTAAAGATTAAGATAAAGATAAAGATACTAAAAGGAATGGATCGACATTGCCCGTTATGGAAGTGGATATCCAGCCACAACATATGGTGCCATAGGGGGTTTTTACACTCTTCGGGCTGTTTGCTCAAGAAGTATGGACTTGCCCCTAAAAAACGTTTACCATCGTAATTTAGGCAGCGAATGCAAGTTGCTTCAACAAAAATTAATGTGATTCGATATCAGTTCTTAAAGTGAACTTATCCGAAATTTTGTGTGGGAGGTACCCGAAGTCGTGGACCGATTGAGTCCATATTGGAACCTCATCTATGTTTGGTAGAAATTTCACGATGTGCAAACTTTGGACCAAATCGGTTACTATCTTCAAGAGTTATCGTTCGCACAATTTTTCCGATAATTTTTGAATTTTTGTGGGGTAGGTACCTGAAGGAGTGGACCGATATGGTTTATCTTCAAACTTAAATTATGTTTGGACACAATATTACTAAGGCCAAATTTTGGACCGAATCGGCAGATCCGTTCGAGAGTTATCTTGCGCTCCAACCACCTCACACGGTATCATAGGGTTTTTTTTTCAACTTTCAGGCTATTTTCTCAGGAAGTATGAACTTGCCCCTGATGAAACTTATACCGTCGTATGGAGGGCAGTGAATACAAGTTTCTAAAACAAAAATCAAAGCGATTCGAGAGATGGCCCTAAACTGAACATTTCCAAAATTTTGTGTGGGAGGTACCCGAAGGTGTGGGCCGAATGAGTCCATATTGAAACCTTATCTAAGTCTGGTACGCATTTCATGATGGGCAAAGCATGGACCAAATCTGTTACTCCCTTCAAGAGTTATCGTGCGCACAAATTTTCCGAACATTTTCGAACTTTTGTGGGGGAGGTACCGGAAGGAGTGTACTGATATAGCCTAAATAACTAAGTTTGGGTAAAATATTACGAAAGCGAAAATTTGAACCGAATCGGTTTATCCGTTCGAGAGTTATCGTGCGCTCCAGCCAGCCAGACAGACAGACAGACGGACGGACATTGCTCAATCGACTCCAAATTGTCTGAAAAACATTTCGTCCAAACATACTTGGGGTCTAAAACCATTATTTCGAAGAGGCACATTTTGCCCGTATGAAAGTGTATATACCCCCGTTAGCATAAATGCTGAGGGTATTAAAAAATCTCTGGATCTGATATCATATCCTGATAACGAAGCAACGTTCAGCTCTTTTGTGCCATAGTCTTCTCGAAGAAATTGTCCGAATATCCTTCGGTGTTCTTCTACCATTGCACTTACTTCGAGGTTATCTCACGGTGGCCAGACAGTTCGTCCGAGACATTCATTTTTGTCACTGACAGGAGTGAGGAAATTTATTTATTTATTTAATTTTTTATTAATTTCTGCCTAACAGAGATGTGTCGCCCCAACCGGACAAGCTGGAGGCTTGTGAGAACTCATTAGGTTAGGATTTGTTTTCGAGCAACCTACTATACTCCGAGATTGGATGTGGCGTCTTCACCGACTTATTTCGAAGGTTTTACTGTAGAGCACCTATAGTTTGCTATTTGGGATTTTCATTGGGTAAAAAACATCGATGTCCGTATAACATATTCTACTCTTCGTAAAAAGGCGGAGTGACTTGTAAGTTCATAATTGAATGAAAACTAACTATTCCATTTTACTTCAATACAATTCGTTGTGAAAGGTATAAAAAGTTCGGCCTGGCTGAGATTCATGCAGTTTTTACTTTTTTTTACCAAAATTACACAAATATCGAAGCGATTATAAAAGAGTAGCAGAAAAGGAGATTCATGTGCAGGTATTCTGAAAGTTTACGTCTGGGCATAACATAAATAGGGAGCCAATTTTCGCCCTTTTGAATTTCTGGCATATATTCTACACAATATACCTTTAATCCTTGCATTTCAAATGTATTCCGTATTCGAAAATATTACGTATAACACTCCGACTATGATTTTAAAATTTGACGTCTCATAGCTTCCCAATGGAGGTGTCGTTTTGGTCTTTTTTTATTATAGAATTATAAACTAATTTGAAAGTATGTCCTGCCTATCGAACTAGTAAACTCCCACTTCCTTAAGGACAAATCCTATTAAAGTGGCATCTTTCCTGAACTTGTTGTTAGAGGCCGAGTCATATTAGCAGACATTATGCACAAATACAAGAAAAACCTACTACACCAACTTCCGTTTCTTGCAGTTCTCTGCCTACACTAAGCAAGTAAAGGCTATCAACCTATGATATATCTAAAGCTCAGTAAACGAAGATCCCTAATAGATTTTTCAGAACATCCTTTATAAATCATTTATTATTTTCCTTCATTTCTCATGAAACTAAAAATTGTATTTTCGCAATTTCCATTATTACTTCCTTCTTGCAGCGGGTGCAGCTCTAAACGGTTTACGCCTTGACTTGGCATCGACTATTAATACCGATTGACGTTTTAAGAAGTTGCGGGATGGCACCTCACTTTCTTCTTCATTACCAACAGCAGCTTGAAATGAAAGGGAGAACAATAATAAAATATTGTAACAAATTATGAGCGTTTCAGTCTTTGTAATGCTTACCCGCAACTGGTGCTTGTTCGGGGGATGATGATAAAGTTCCAGTAGCCCTTTGAGTTCTACCGGCCAATAAATTATAGTAACACATTGGCATGGCGGCTGGCTTTTCATTTTCATGTACTGAGGGGCTTTTGGGTGGCTGCAGGGCCATCATGAATTCTTCCTCCTAAGACATGAAAAGAAATATCATTTTAATAATTATAAGAAGAGAAGTGTGTGAACTCTTCCAAAACTTACACTTATGTCCAAATCTAATTTGTCAGCTGATAATTCTTGGGGCAATTTATTCAATTCTTGGCATTTCTCTAATTTATATTTTAAAATCTTAAAGAAATTGATTCATCTTTTAATTAAATACTTTTCACATTTTGTCTATGTTTCAAATAACCTGTATCAAATCTCTATCCTCTGCCTTGTGTACCAAGAAATCTGGCAACTCTTGCACTTGAATGCTGACATCTTTGTCTTTAAGTTCCACTTTCGTTTCATTTACCTCTTGTAGCTTATAAATCATTTCACACAATCGATCCTTGATGAATTTCAAAACATCCATAGTTTTCTCGGCCGATTCCAAATTTTTCTCACGTTCAATTTCATAATCGGCTATTTGACTCTTGATATTTTCAATGACTTCTTGATTACTAAAAATTGCAAAGCAAATTATTAAGCTTTCTTCACATGCAATATGTAGGACTCACACTTCTTTCTCTTTTACATCTGAAAACTTGGATGACTCCAATTCTTTGGTCAGACTTTCCCTCAACTGTTCCAAGCTGTTCTTCTCTGCCTCGGCAGCAGCTCTTAGGTAATTTAAACGCAAAGCCGACTCTTTCTGCGAAGAGAAACGTTCAAATACCTCATGTGGTGATGTGGCTCCTGAGACTTCCATTAGATTCTTGAAAAGTTCCTCCATACCACCAGTTACATTCTTCAGCTGAGAATTTTCATCTTCTTCAGTCTCAGTTTTGCCCGTGTGCTGTTCTCCTGAACCCGAACCAATACTGTCCTGATGATGTACCGTCTTACCTTCAAAGAACAATTTACGCCCAATACGTTCCAATTCCAGTTTACGTTGCTCCACCAATTTACGAAACTCCATGGCTTGTCGTTCGCGTGTCTTTTGTGAGATATTTGCCTGATGTTCTTGACGTTGAAGTATTACCTTGGCTGAATCACGCATTTCAATGGCTTCATTGTGGATTTCCTATTAGGAGATTTGAAATATAATTTCGGCAGAAACTATTTTATGGTCTCTGTAATACCTGCAGACGATTGATTTCCTGTTGCTGCTCGCTCAAGGCAACTTCCAATTCTCGTAGGCTCTTTTCAAAGCGCTCAGCATCATTCATTAGGGAGGCTTCAATGGAACGATACTTTTTGCGAATGTGTTCTGCTTCCATCCACTGGACATTGGTACGATGAATTTGATTTTCCAATTGACAGACCAACTGAAATGTGAAAAAGGGAAAGTAAAGCAAAAGCTAACATAAACTAGGAAAAAAGTATCAGTCGGCTTTGCCCTTAGCCTGTGTGAATTGAAACTTACATCTATGGGCAGATCCACTGCCGGTTACACAATCAATAATTGTGTATTTCGGAGGTTTTCCGATTTTGTGGCCCATTTTAGACGTACGACATGCCGACAAAATATATATTTGGATTAAAGATCAAAAGTGTTGCGTAGAAGGTACCTGAAGGAATGCATCGGCATGATCTATATGGATCTTATTTTGGGAGTCATTTTTTCGATAGATAGCGCGCCCTCCAGTCACTTTAGCTAATCAACGTACATCTTAGAGGATTTGGACCACTACGTAAGGAAGCATGGACTTGCCCATGAAAAACATAATATCCTTGTGGCCCTGGAGTAGCATCGGAATAAATTGCAAGAGGATAATCGAACAGACCGTGAACGGCACTTAAACATAAATGTTGAAGTTTTGTGAGGGAGGTACCCTAAGGACAAGATCGACCATTTGGACCATTTTCAAAGTTAAACTACATTTGGACATAATATTAGGACATTCCATGTTTGGACCAAATCGGTTGCTCCGTTCAACCGATATAGCACGTACCATTTTAGTCAAAAGTTTGGAATTTTTGTGGGAAAGGTACACCAAGGAGTGGACTGAAATGGCTCATCTTCGAACTTATACTAAGTTTGATCAAATTATTACGAAAGCCAAATTATGGACCGAATGGGCTGATCCATTCGAGAGTTATCGCGCGCTCCAGCCCCTACACATGGTTCCATAGGTGCTTTTCACAACTTTTTGGCTATTTTCTCAGGATGTATAGACTTAACAAGTGGATACAACAATGCGATTTTGGAGCAGCTCCTAAACGACACTTTTCCGAAATTTTGTGTGGGAGGTACCCGAAGGAGTGAACCGATATAGTCCATATTCGAAATTTATATAGAAGATTCACAGAAATATTTTAAAGCGCAAAGTATGGACCAACTCGGTTACTGCCTTCGAGAGTTATTGTGCGCACCATTTTAGCAACAAATTTTTAACTTATATGGGGGAGGTATCGGAAGATGTGGGCCGATATTGGCCATCTACATACTTATACTAAGTTTGGACAAAATATCACGAAGGCCAAATTTTGGACCGAATCGACTGATCTGTTGGAGACACATGAGTTGTTTCAGCCTTCGATCTGTTTTCTTAGGAAGTGTGGATTTGCCGCTAAAAAACCGTGTATCGCCGTAATGGGGGCATGTTATGTGCACAATTTTTCCGAACATCTTTGAATATTTGGATGGAGGGTACCTGAAGGAGTGGACCGATACGGCTCGTCTACGAATTTAAGCTAAGTTTTGACAAAACATTACGTAGGCCAAATATTGGACCAATCCGATCGAGAGTTATCGCGCGCTTCAGTCAGCCAGACAGACGGACGGACATTGCTAAATCGACTCCAAATTGTCTCAAACTGATTTCGTCCAAAAGTACTTGGGGTCTTAAACTATTATTTCTATGAGGCCTATTTTGCCCTCATGAAAGTTAGCATAATGCTGAGGGTATAAAAAGTGGGCCCGGACATAACTGCCAAAATGATTTTGGACTTACATATGTCCTTCCTTGAAATCTGACATCGCTCCCAAAAATTAGACATTGGCCCCAATCAAAATCCAGTTGTCTGTTTCATCCCTCTGCCCTTAAATATTTCATAAAGCAAAGATGATTTTGAAAGCATAGCCGACTTTTTTATCTGTTCAAGGGTTGGAGTCTAAATTTGTAATGGAATTTTTACTGTGTCGGAATAAAGTATATATAAATATACCCCAGCCACTTCAAACCTTATATAAACCCGTGGATTTCCCTTTCATCAACGACTTTCGACTTACCTTACGATTATTATCTTCCTCCAATGTCTCAGGCGGTTTTTCACCCAAATTTTGTTCCTGGGCCTCTTTGTTGGCCACCAGCTCACGATACTGTTCCATTAATTTGGCAAAATGTTGCTTGCGACATTTAAAACGATGCCTCAACAAATCCAATTGTTTACGATTTTCCGTGATTTTCAAATCCGTTAAGAAAATGGCATCATCAACATTTTTTGCACCAATTGGATAACTAACTTTACCCACAACAATTGTGGGTAATGCTGAACTAGTTTTCCTCACTTTTTCTCCTGGCACTGCCACAGCAGTGGTTGCTGGAGTTTCTTTCATTATGAAGGAACGTTGCAAAGGATTGCGTAGACGACCACATTTTATTGTTAATTCTTTGATTTCCTTCTTGAGAGTAGAGATTGTGTCACAATTGATGCGATTTTGTTTCTGCCACTCAGCCAGATTGGCGGTCTTTTGACCCTCTGTCCGATAATTACATACGCATGTTATTTTAAGAAGAGTTCAAATAAGCAAATAAAGTGAAACATACCTGCCAGTAAAATACGTTTCTTAATTTCAGCAATTTTCTGATTGATATCAACTTTATCAGTGTCCATTTTTTCCGTAAAAGTTTTTTGTCCGATGACACTACTATTAAATCGTGGCACTTGCATAAAATGGTTTATTCCATTCATCGATTTTTCAGTAGCCAAACATTTATAAAGACCAAGACAACGGTTGCTATAAACAATTCGATGAAATGACGCTTCAGGAGTTAAGTGGAAACGTTTGTTTATTTTTGTCTACGTTGCCGGCATGACTACGATTATATGCTATGCAGGGAGTTTATTCAGAATCAAGCTGTAAGCACTAATAGAAGGTGGAGATTTGTTAAGGAATGAGTAAAGATAATCCACCCTGAGAAAAACTTAAAAACCCACGGTAGCGCCCTTTCTAAAACGAAGTGATGAGGGCGCACATACACATGCTTATATATTTCCGTAATATCTTTTCATTTAGAAATAGTGAAACTACTTTAAAAAAATTCGTCCACGTTTCCCACAGTTTTTAGTTATATTTACCAAATTGGTAACAATGCAAGAATATAGTCCAAGTGACCACTTGCTACATGGAAAATTTGTAAATAGACTTAAGTTAAATTTTAAGGTAACATATTTAGGTCCATGCAATTATACCCTCCACCATAATATGGAGGGTATAATTAAAATTGTAAATCCGTTTGTAACACATCGACATTGAAGCGACATGAACGATTTTTGTTACATGGATTGAGAAAAAATTCCCCTTCTCAAATCTGTTCGAGATAATAATTTTGGTTATTGCGCGTAAAAGTTATGGCCGTTTCAATTCTGATTATAAGGAAAAATATTATAACAAGTAAAAAAGTATCAATCGGCTTTGCAGAGAGATATACGCTCAGTCTGTATGAATTGAAACGTCCATATATTGACAATATCGAAACTACGGATTATGGATTTTGTAGCCTTTTTTGAAATTTGCCAACAACAAATATATTTGGTTTGGAGCTCTAAAGTGTTGTGGAGGATGTACTTTAAGGAATGGACCGACATAGTCAATTTCGGAAGTGCATCTTATTTTGGTATTCATTCCTTTTGAAAAATTTTGTGGCCACCAGTCATTTCAGTTGGTCACCGTATAACTTAGATGTTTTGGAGCACGATGTCAGGAAGCATGGACTTTTCCACGAAAAACAGAAAATCGCTTAAACAGGACCACAAAGAGAAGCATCGGTACAATTTTCAAAGGTTCTTCGAACAGTTGTTACAACAAAGTTACAGCAAAGATAAAGGCGATTCGAAAGCAGGACTTAAACTGTATTTTTCCGAAATTGTGTGTGGGAGGTACCTGAATGAATTGACATATATAGTCCATATTTAAGCCTGACCTATGTCTCGAAGAAATATTACGATGTGCAAAGTATGGACCAAATCCGTTATTGCCTTCAGGAGTTATCGTGGGCACAAATTTTCCGAATATTTTCGAACTTTTGTGGCAAAGCACAATGGTTCCAAATCCAAATTTTCTGGCCAAAACTATTTCAACGTCCATTTTGTATTGAAATTAATTATTATTTATAATAAATGTGTACAAACAGCAATTCTTACGTTTTATCGACCAAAATGACCAAAAACTGCCAAAATTTGTTGAACAGGGTGGTCCCGTTGTGTGGGGTCTAAACCAAAACATTGACCTATGTTAATAATTTTTGGTATGAAGGATTCATATCTTCCAAGAGGTCAAAATACCAAATTTCAGCCGAATCGGCCATAAAGTGTCGCTAAAATTCACAAAAAACCTAAAATCGGACGGTACTTTTATGTGGGGGCTATGACAAAAAATGGACCTATTTTCAAAAAAATTATACATATTTGTTTTCTACGCTCTGAAACCCTAAAATATGAATTTTAAGGGAAATCGGTTGATAGATGTGGGTATTACCGTTCTATTTCAATTGGATACTAAGTACAGTCACAACAGGTATTTACAAAAAAATTCTCCCATCTTAAAATAGAAAAATCCACGATATTTTAACTGTGGCAAATTTGAGCACGATTTTACTTCTGAATTTGTTAGTACAGACCCCCTGCTATCTTTCAAATTCGATTTTGAGGTGGACATATTTGGACATTTTTTTTTAAAGTTTAAGTATATTTAAAAAATATTTGTAAAAAATAATTTTTTATATATATAAAAACATTGATATTATTACGCTAATTTTACAAATGTTATCGTTCTTTTTGTAAATATTATGAAAGCACTCATTAACAGCTTCCCGATTCATAATAACTTTGGTCTCTCATCTGTATTAATACAAAAACCAAAACTATCTGAGAGCAGGTCCTAAACTGAACTTTTCCGAAATTTTGTGTGAGAGATACCCGAAGGAGTGGACCGATAGAGTCCATATTGGAAACGTATCTATGCCTGGTAGAAATTTCACCAAATAGGTTACTCCCTTCAAGAGTTATCGTGCGCATAAATTTTCCCAAGATTTTCAAACTGTTGTGGGGGAGGTACCTGACGGAGTTGGCCGATATGGTCCATCTTCGAACTTAAACTAAGTTTGGACAAAATATTACGAAAGCCAAATTTTGGACCAAATCGGCTCATCCGTTCGAGAGTTATCTTGCGCACCAGCCAGACAGACGGACGAACATTGCTAAATCGACTCCAAATTGTCTTAAACACATTTCGTCCAAACATACTTGAGGTAGACCCCAAATACCATTATTTCGATGAGGCACGTTTTGCCTGTATGAAAGTGTATATGGCGAAAACCAAAAATCCTTTGCAATTCCATTTGAAAAAAAGTAATAAAAATTTTGCGAGCACATCTACAATTTTTGCATAGAGGTTAAGAAAACATTCTGGTTTCAAATCTGTTCGCGTTCACAAAATTGGACGATGCGCGCAAAAGTTATAGTGGTTTTTATCTATATATATATAAAAAAGGATGATGTTAGTTACTACGCTTATAACTCAAGAACGGCTGAACAGATTTTGACAATTCGCACCAATTCGGAATGGTCTCATGGCAGAAAAGGACAAAACCTAAAAAAATTTGCGAAAAATTTGCAAAAATATTTTTTCAATAAAGTCAATTTTCCACAAATTTCTATCGAGCTTCGCGTTTGGAGTAAATCTTGGCACTTATTTGGACAGTTTTTGGCGAAAAATGTATTTGCACCTACTGTGAGGGTCCATTGTAAGCATCTGTTTTGTCAATTTTTGAAAGTTGTATAGAATTTTTTATTCACAATCAAATCGATTTTCATTTATTTTCAAGCGTCTTTTTAGGAAATTAACAGCGAAAAATGGTTAAAATGGCTTAGTTTAGAGTTTGTAAAGATTAGTGGTGGGTTCGGTCAGATACCGATTGAAAAGACTAAGATGATAATACCAAAAGTGGTTTCCACAGTTTTGAGGAAAAAGGTACAAATCCACAAAATTGGTGGGTTAATTGTAACATCAAGAGCTCCGAGGTAATTTCATTGGAGGTGAAGTTGTGGCATATATGTATACTTTTAAACCGTTGGTAAAAACACCTTCGAAAGATAAACTTCCGATGTATGCGGTATAATATTTAAGCTGTACCAGATATATTTTGATACTGTTTAGATTCGGTCATGATATAAAAAAGGCAATTACTAACGGCCAAATACATACATACAAACATACATACACATAGCCCAGAAAGTCTGCGTTCACCTTACTACTTTTCAAAAACGATGCTAAAACTTTAATAAATAGGTAAATGAGATCAGTTTTTCTTTTATAAAAATGTTATTGGCAATCTTTAGTACCAGAATAAAAAGAAAAATTCCTGAAAATATATATTATTACGAAGATAACGGTAAACAAGTAAGAAAAGCGTTAAGTTCGGTCGGGCCGAACTTTTTATACCCTCCACCACAAATTTCAGACATTTCGGTGGATTAATGTGGCCACAACCTTCAAAATACCGAAATTCGGAAGGTACCGTTCTATGGGGGCTATATGATGGCGTGGACCTATACCTACAAATTTCTGGGGGAAAGTTTTATACGCCTAAAGAAGACTAAATACCAAATTTCAGCCATCTCGGTGTGATAATGAGGCTAAAACGTTCAAAATATCGAAAATCGGGAGATATTGTATTATGGGGGCTATATCAACACGTGGACCTATATAAACATTTTATGGTAGAAATGTTTCTTAGCCTCTGGAAACACAAAATACAAAGTTACAACCGATTCTTTGGCCAAATGGGTCTAATACATTCAAAATATATTAAAATGACGCGTACTTTATAAGGGGCCTTATGTGGGGGCTATACCAAAACGTGGACCTATATAACCCAACTTTGGTAGGAATGTTTTCTGGCCTCTAAAGACACAAAATACCAAATTACAACCATTTCTGTAGTCAAATGGGTCTAATACATTCAAAATATATTAAAATGACGCGTACTTTATATGGGGCCTTATATGGGGGCTATGCCAAAACGTGGACCTATATAACCCAACTTTGGTAGGAATATTTTTTGGCCTCTGGAGACACAGAGTACCAAATTACAACCAATTCGGTGGTAAAATGGCCCAAATATCTTAAAAATTCCTTAAAATGACGACACGTCACGCGTCATTTTGTATGGGGGCTATTCGAAAGCGTGGACCTACATAGCCCGCTTTCAATACCAAAAGTCCTACGTAAATATAACATATTTTCCCAAAATTTCATCAACCTACGTCGATCCGTTCGGACGCTAGATTGATTTCCACAGACGGACAGACGGACAGACGGACGTACATGGCTATATCGATGTAGAATTGCACGCTGATCAAGAATATATATACTTTGTGGGGTCTACAATGATTATTTCGAGTAGTTACAAACGTAGTGACAAACTTAATATACCCCCATCCTATGGTGGAGGGTATAAAAAGTGTTACAACTGCTAAATTAGAGCCCCACTTTGTACGTTGCAATAATACCGTTAGTTTTTTTTGATTTTTTTTGCAGTTTTCTCCCATTTTTAATCAATATTGTGACAACTGGTCATTCTGTGAGGTCGTTTGCTCACTTAACTTAAAAAAGTAAAATATTTCAAGAATGGAAAACAAGGACAAAGAAATTGGCATCGATAAAAGGAAAATTCTAGTAAATAATGGAAAAAGCTATCAAAATACAGGCGAAACTGTAGGTAGAACATATTAGTCTATACATAGAGTGATAATTAACTATAAAAAAAATCGGAATTTTGAAGTCAATGCCCAGATCTGGACGGTCAACGCTCAGTTTTGGATGGTCAAAAATATTATCAGAACGGGAGGAGCGTAACATAACTAACATAGTTAAAACAAACAGTCTGAAAATTACTTTAAAAATTGTTGAAAAAGTGAAAATGGCATCCAAAAAAAGTATTTGTGCACAAACCGCCAGAAAAATACTGCATAAAGCTGGATATCATGGTATAGTGGCACGGCGAAAGCCGTACATGTCACTAGTGAACAGGCAGAAGCATATTGAATTTGCTTATGAATACATATACAACCCTCCAAGTATTCCGGAATCAAGTCATATTTTCGGCCGAAAGCATGTTCTATATGTTTGCAATGAAAGGACTTTAAACTGTTTGGAGAAAGCTCGAACAGCGCTTGAAAAACAAAATCTTGTTTTACACTGTAAAAAATGGCGAGGGTGCTGTTTTGGGTTGGGGTGTGTAGCAGCTTCTGGAGTGGGCCAACTTGTATTTATTGAATCGACAATGGACAAGTATGGTTACCTAAACATCATGAAGCGCAATTTGAACCAAAATGCAGAAGAACTGCGAAATTTTGGTTGCAACAACATAACGTTTCAAAGCATACTGTTGAGATTTTAAGGTTTTGGCTCCTATATAATGCCCAGATCTGGGGTTTGACGTAAAAATTCTGGTTTGTTTATAGTTAATTATCACTCTATGTATGGACTAATATGTTCTACCTACAGTTTCGCCAATATTTCGATAGCTTTTTCCATAATTTACCTAGAATTTTCCTTTTATCGATGCCAATTTCTTTGCCCTTGTTTTCCATTCTTGAAATAACTTACTTTTTTAAGTTAAGTATGCAAGCGACCTCACAGAATGACCAGTTGTGACAATATTGATTAAAAATGGGAAAAAACTTCAAAAAAATTCAAAAAAACTAACGGTATTATTGCAACATACAAAGTGAACGCAGACTTTTTGGGGCTCTAATTTAGCAGTTGTAACACTTTTCTACCGTTATCTTCGCAATAATAATATATTTTCTGGAATTTTTCTTTTTATTCTGGTACTAAAGAGTGTCAATAACATATTTATGAAAGAAAAACTGATCTCATTTACCTATTTATTAAAGTTTTAGCATCATTTTTGAAAAGTAGTAATGTGAACGCAGACTTTCTGGGCTATGTGTATGTACATTGGTACTGTTGGTACACTGTATGTATGTCATTCGAAAAAAGGATGATATTCAAAATTGGAAAAAACAAGAAATCGGAGGTACTGGAGTTTTTTTGGTCGAATTATCTGACAAATATTCTTTATCGGCGACATAAGTAGGTAAATACTTATTAATCGTTAATTAGTTTGTGATATTAATTTGACAATGTTATTTACGTCGAAATTAAATATAGGGTGACCAAGTAATCGACAACAGTCACGTGTTAGTGTGACAAGACTTCAAGCATCCGAAACACACAAAGAACGGCAACTAATAGAATAGCTCTGTCCATGTTACCAGAGCCATTGCATCTAATACCGAATTTGCAGTGCAAGTAGAATTCGGGAGATCACATTAAATAGAGAAGTCAGAAAAAATAAGTAAAAAAGCGTTAAGTTCGGCCGGGCCGAACTTTTTATACCCTCCACCATAAAATATTCTAAACTAAAACGGAATAATTATGTATATTCTTTCCTGTCCACAATTTTAGACAAAGATATTTTGTGACCTCTGATACCTAAATAAGATAAAAAAAAATATAAAAAATGTATTCAATCGGTAAGGAACCTTATATGGGGCTATATCAAAGTGAAAATCTTGAGGTAGAGGTATATAGGGGGCTATACCTAAAAATGGACCTATGTTGACAGTTTTTGGTGGATATATTTTGTGATTAACAGAAACCTCAACGGTCAAATTACAGGTAGTTCGATCAAAAATTTTAGCTAAAATACTCAAAATACCTAAAATCGGGAGGTACCGCTATATGGGGGCTATACCAAAACATGGACCTTGACTGTTTTTAGTGGATATACTTTGGGAACCACTGGGAACCCCAAACCTGAAATTACAGATAGTTCGGTCAAGAAATGTAATTAACATCCACAAAATACAGAAAATCGGGAGGTACCGTTATATAGGGGCCCTACCAAAACATGGACCTATGTTGACAGTTTTTGGTGGAGATGTTTTGTGATTACTAGGAACCTCAGCTGTCAAATTACAGATAGTTCGGTTAAAAATTTTAGCTAATATCCTCAAAATACCGATAATCGGGAGGTACCGTTATATGGAGGCTATACCAAAACATGGACCTATGTTGACGGTTTTTGGTAGAGATGTTTTGTGACCACTGGGAACCCCAAACGTGAAATTACAGGTAGTTCGATCAAAAAATGTAGTTAAAATCCCCAAAATACCTAAAATCGGGAGGTAGCGTTATATGAGGGCTATACCAAAAAGTGTTCCGATATAACCCATCTTCGAACTTGCCCTGCCTATTGAAAAAAAGACGCTCGGGTGCAACAGTATAGCGCTCTAGCTCAATTATTGCGAACGCTAGAGTGATTACAACAGACGGACAGACAGACAGACGGTCATGGCTAGATCGTCTTAGAATTTTATCCTGATCAAGAATATATGTGCAAATGATTAGTTCGATGTGTTACAAACAGAAAAACAAACTAAATATACCCTCTATACTATGGTGGAGGGTATAAAAACAGACGAAGGTGGTTACCTGATAACGATCGGATCAAAATGGGTAAATAGGTTAAAATGGTTTAATTGATTAAAACGCAAATTTAAATAAGCACTATATTGAGGACTAAATTCAAATTCATATTCAATTGCTTTAGTGAAATATCGTGTTCAGTGGTGGAAACAAGAATTGCAGAAAACCATCGATTGTGAAACGAGTAGGGCGTTATGATATTATTTTACTTCAACTGCGCTACCAAATATTTTTATTTACATCCCAAACGTGTTATTCGCTTAAAAAATATAACTTAGTCCCGATTTTGAGTTACCTAATTTTTTCGCGGCTATTGTCAGTTAATAGAAGAGAGAGTCGAGGAAAATAGAAACACTTTGCCTCTCAGTACCTTCTCTCTTCGTCAAACTGACAATTGTCGAAAGTACAATTGTCTAATGTGCATCTGCTTCAAAGATCGTCCTAAACAGTTCAAAACAAAGAAATATTTGCCATTGAACAAGGTGATAGCAATAATAGTATTATAGGTTTGAACCAAAGCCATAAAGTTCTGTACCTAACAAACTGCGAGACGAAGTTCGCCGGGTCCCCTAGTTCTCATATAAAGAAAAAATATTTAAAAATATTTTATTTGTTGTTATGAGAAAATGTATGTATAAATCCTTAACAGCATTTCATATCTATTCGTAGATGTTTAAATAGTTATTAAATTTATTATTATTGTCGCGGAAAATCAACAAATAATACAAAAAATTTTAAGAAAATCCAAATTATCCTGTCCCAGAGTCCGTACAAACCCTTAAAAAATAAATTAAAAAATATATGCGAAATCTAGACAATGCGTAGAAAAATAGGATACCAAATTTATAGAGATTAGGTACATAAATTGCATATTATAGCAACAACAAAAGAGAAAAATTTATTGTTGGAAAATATTGTTGCAAATATATTTTTTGGTTTAATTCGAAAAATTAGAAAAAATATTTGGGAGTTCTCCAACTATTTCGCTAAAATCCCATACAATAATTAATGTGTACTGCTAAAACTTACGAAACTTTACCATCGTGAAAGCTTATTTGCTTACTGTGATAACTTATAAGGATAGGAAATTAAGAGTAATATTGAAATTACAATCATTCAAAAATGTGGAAATTAAAAAGCGAATTAGTTAAAATCAGTTGATGCGCATCCGTTTTTGGATACAGCGAATCAATCTCTTTCAATATCAATGCATATTTCGATGTTTTACTCTGCGGTCAAAGTGTGCCGCCAGTTGCATCACACAATGCAAAAAACATTAAAGTGGGTAAAAGTCGCGCAATTCGCATACGATTTTGATGCGCATCCGGTTTCAGTAGCACCCATCAAAAATACGTCTATATACGCATATTTCAAACAGATTCTTCGAGAAACGCGGATGTGCCTCCGCATTTTATTTTTGGTAAAAAACCATATTACTCGCGTATCTCTGTAATTTATAACAGGCGTTTTCGCAAATTTTATAATCGTGTATAAAGGATTCCATTTATATACAATTTTTTAATAAAAATCACGGTTTAGTACGCGGATTTGACAAAATATATTTTTGCTGATTTTTCTATTTCCAAGGTATCTATATTTGCGGTTTTAGTGATGGATTCGATCGCAGAAGGGCTTATTAGATCCGTCGCGTAAAAAAAAACAAATTCACACGGGGTTCAAAGAAAATTGAATGACACTTGTAAATTTTAAACGCAAAAAATAGATTTCTAGAAAATTCACACATCAAATTTTGGCCTTTAGATTCCAATTACTAGGATGCTGTAAGGAGCACACTTATGATATATACATTAAACAAAGTAAAATCACGCGTTCTATAATCCTATTATAAGGTTGGAGTATTATTTTTTGCGCGTCCGGATTGTTAGAAAAATGCAAAAAATCCCGAAATCCCGGCTTCGAAATGTCAGCATTAATTACACTATGCAACAATGAAAATGCAAACAACTTCTAGTATGGATTTTTTGAAAGAACATATTTAGACTACAAAAACCCTAATTGGGTTTTGTCCTAACAGATCTAGTTCGGATTTTATGGACTCATCTAAACCGGGCTAAATCTACACTTTTTTGCATTTATCAGGCCTTTATCTCAGAAACGAATAGGAATTTGGCCTTGCTGTCTTTAGCAATATTGTAGTCTTAAACTTATCTGTTGAAGAAAGCACATAAGAAAAACTCAATCTAGGGAATCAAAATCTATAAAATTTAGAAAACTATACATAATTGCTGAAATTCTGGTCAGTATCGGCTAAACTATTGGCAGTTGAACCAAGTAACCTTTTGCAAAAATCTTCCAAATAAAGTTCTCAACAATTCTTTAGAACATTCTGAAACTCTAAAATGTTTACTTCATGTTGTTTTAGCGATACTTTGCATCATATCTTTTACAGATTATTCTCGCATTTCGGATTCCACTACATTATTGACATTTTTATTAAATCGTCGTTGAAAAATGTACTGAAAACAACGGGATAGAGGCATTTTACAACAATGACATGTTCTTAAGAGTTGTGTATTACATTCCAGGGAATATTTTTCCAAAAGAAAACATTCAGAAAAAATTAAAGGGTTTGGATATACGGTGCGAATTGTATAAAAATTGTGGTATTTTTGCATATATTTTGCTATTTGAGGCAATAAATGTAGTTTTTCGAGTTCATTATTTCTCCAAATATTGTATTACTGTCCTTATCTACAAATTTGCTTCAGAAGTCGAACCCCGAATTTCTTCAAAAACTCAATATTTAACCATGTTTAGATGGGGCCATAAAATCCGAGCTGGATCTGACACAACAAAACTCAACTAGGGTTTCTTGTCGTTTGGGTCTGTACTTTCAAAAAATCCTCAGTTCGAATTGTTTGCACAAGATCACCTTCAAAATGTTGCACAGTGTTATGCAGTGGATATATCGAAAAGTCACACACTAGTATCATGATGCCCATGGAGTATTCTGCCATTCTTTGTTTGGGCATAGGTCTATAAAATGTGAGGTAAGCCAGATATCGGGAGGGAACATAAAAAAACTTGTTAGCTTCAACCCATTTTTACCCATTTTTCTACATTGATTCCAACACAGCTTCCACGAAAATGAATTTTTATGGTCGACATTATGGGATCCCTGCTAAAACACTTCATATTGAAG
This sequence comes from Musca autumnalis, assembly GCF_047663935.1. Taxonomy (NCBI): domain Eukaryota; kingdom Metazoa; phylum Arthropoda; class Insecta; order Diptera; family Muscidae; genus Musca; species Musca autumnalis. The sequence continues at coordinate 86,166,551 of NW_027412088.1, forward strand.
AATTTCAGTCATACTATATAGAATATTTTAACAGTTCGCGAATTCTGAATGGGTGAAACTCGGATTCATCGATTGTAAAACATTTTTAGTTTTTACCATATATTTTTGATCAGCATAAAATTCTAAATTTGAAATCAAGGTACAAGTCGCATTTCAAAAATAGAGCTTTATAATTTTGCATAGAAGTTTGGTACTGAAAATAGGCTATATCGGTCCACGTTTTTTTATAGTCCCCTCCCGATTTTCCGTAATTTGAAGATTGTGACCATAATACCCCACCGAAATGGCCCAAATTTGATAAGAATATTCGTTGGGATATAAAACATTCCAGAGGAGAACTCAATATTTAGGTTCACCTTTTCATACATCCCATAGAAAAATACCCTCCTATCCAGTATTTTCAAAGTTTTAGCCTCGTTATTAAACCGAAATGACTGAAATTTGGTATCTAGCCTTCGTTGAAGTTACAAAACTTTCTTCCACAAAATTTCTCGGACTTGGGTAGTCTGAAAGTTTCAGCCATATTATTCAACCGAAATGTCTGAAATTTGATATTTAATCTTCGCTAGGGGTACAAATCATTATAATAGGTACGAAACATCTCATGCAAAAAAAGTCAGAGAGTATAGGTCCAAAGAGTTTTGGTATAGACCATATGTAATGGTACCTTCCGATGTTCGGTATTTTGAGGGTTTTAGCTAAAAATGTTTACCGAATGATAATTTTCGCCATTTCCCCTTAAACGCACACTGTACTGACTATGCCAATATGACAGTTAAATATTAAGAGGCAAAACTCCCGCACAAAAATTAAAAAAATATTTTTCAAAAAAATATCTTTATGTAGTTAAGTCCAAGTTTTTCCTGCAGATAGCCTTTTTGGTATCTATTACAAGGGTATAATTTTATTCTCCATCTCTGCCAAAAATTCCAATGTTTGCCACCTTTAAAAATAATATTTCTTTTTAACATTACGTTTCTGTTCATCCCATATCGACACCTCCAAATAATAGTATGCTAAGTCTAAAAAGTGAGTTTTGCAGGAGAAGCTCTCAAAGTTTGGACATTTTTTTGAACTTCAGTACTATGCTAAGTCAATATTTGTTTATAACTTCTGTTCGGATTGACCGATCATTAACAAAATTAGACAGAATTTAAGTTAAAGGACGTTCGACACCTCCAAATAATAGTTTGCTAATTCTGAAAAGCGAGTTTTGCAGGACAAGCTCTAAAAGTTTGGAAATTTCTTTGACCTTCAGTACTATGCTAAGTAAATATTTGTTTATAACGTCTGTTCGGATTGTCCGATCATTACCAAAATTTGACAGAATTTAAGTTAAAGGACGTTAAATATAAAAATGTAAAGAACTTGAAAACATGCTAAGTCGACTTAGCATACTATTGTTTGGAGGCGTCGATATGATCTGGAAAATATGACGTCACCTTGTCAGCTATAAATGTTATTCTTGGCAATCGCACATTTTTACATCCTTTGATTTAGCTAGGCGAAAAATATCGTTTTGAACTTAAATTCTGAGCTCGCAACTCATGATTGCAATTCATGTTCTGCGTAAGGTGTGGTCAGAGTCTACTGATTTTCTGGCTTAACTTCAGCCTTCCGCTGGTATTTCCAAGTTAGATACAAGTCACTTCAATTCAATATTGCACTTTGAATTTCGTATTGTACTTTAGCAAGAAAGAAATAGATATTAGAAACGTAATTTTTAAACTTAGCACCCAAGCACATTCCATGACAAAAACCAAAATTTTAATTTGGTGTGGCCAGTTAGTTAAAGAAAAGTCACTAAAAAGTCAGGTTTCTTGAGTACTCAGACCTTTAATTTAATTATTACTGAAATAACAAAAAAAGTATATAATTATATTAAAGTAAATGTATATGTATTTCTACAAATGCGCTCTCGATTTCATTTCAAAACATATCTCTGTACATTATGGAATCGTATATTTTTGAACACACATTTCGACGGAAACTCCACATGTCCGCTTAGCGTAAACCAAATGATTTTTTTCTTCATTTTCTATACCCTATCCTTTGCAAGAAATTTCATTTCCTTTTGTTCCACAAAGATTTCAAAGGCTTTCCTTTGGCATATCAGAATTTATTCCATGCATTTAGCATTCCAATGATAATGAGGGCGATGACAACGGCGGCAACATTTGTGTCAAGCCTTTTAATTTCTCATTAGTCGTCTACTGGCTTTAACAATTCAGACCAAAGTGTAATTAAACAGTTACAAATTAATGCTACATTAGGGCGAGCGATTTAGTCTGTTTGTATTTGTAATGACAAACCTAGAGACTGTTTCACTTTTTTCTATCATGAGGTACATAATTTGACTTGTAATTTCAAATTAAAATCGAAAAGATTTAAAATTTGGAGGTTCTGCTTTATGGGCGTGTCAAAACGTGTACCAACAACAAGTCTTAACATGTTTAATATAGACACACATATCCAGTTAATTTAATATAAAATTAATAATTGGTAAGGTAAAAAACGGAATGAGAAAGGTTTATACGTTTCATTTTACAATGTTACCATCCAAAAAGAGGTAATTACCTTCTTTTCACTATTAAATATATACGATTTTCTTAAAGGCAACTGACAGAGTTATATTTTACTGAAGACTTTGACAACAGATGTTGCTAACATTAGCCCATTTATGTGTACCATGTAGCTGTTATACACAACTTCAGCGTCGTTCCAGCAAAAAGTGAAAACATTTTCCGATTTCAAACGTTCGCAACATTTAGTTACAACAACAAACACAATATGGAACAAAACGTAATGGGAACATTACAATGAAAATTTATGACAACTTATAATGTCATTGTAACGATGATAACAAGGTACAAGTAGAATAACAAACAAAGAGGATATCATGAACAGGTGTTATACAAAATGAAGGAATGGGATATACTTTAAAATAAAGAAGGAAGGAAGTAGGAATTTGACATCTAATCTATTCCATTATTAGTCTCCATCTAAAGCATCGGTTTTCACTACTTCTTCATGTGCATGTTAGCAAAATATTTGTGTCAACTGAAATGTCTCCTGGAATGTAAGATGAAAAGAAAAAAATGACCTATCTACGTTTACGATTGTGGACGAAGTGTGTCTTAATATCAACTAAAAGTATAAGCTTAATGAACAAACTAAGAATTATTTTTATGTATCTATTTTTAACACAAAATGCGCCATAGATCACTCGAACAATTTTTCACTTAAAATCTTCAAGTTCTATCACATATCGTTTTTCAAATACCCAGGGCTCTGACCCATATAACATCATATTTTACGATTTATCATGTATCTGTATTTGTAACAGTGTTTTTTATACTCTCCACCATAATATGGATGGTATAATTAAATTTTTCATTCCGTTTGTAACATATCGAAATATTCATCGGGGACCCTATAAAGTATGTATATTCTTGATCAGAGCAAAATTCTAACTCCATATAACCATGTCCGTCCGTGATACAGCTCGCAATTTTTAAGATAGAGCTTTGTAATTTGGTATAGAAGTTTCTATTATCCCTAGGATGTTTGGTATTGCGAATGGACTATATCGGTGCACGTTTTGATATAGCCCCCATAGAACGGTACCACTCGATTTTCAATGTTTTGAAGGTTTTAGCTTCATTATCACAGGTTCACGCCATCATATAGCCCCCATAGAACAGTACCTCCGGATTTCCGGTATTTTTAAATTTATGGCATCAATATTCCACCGAAATTGTTGCAATTTGGTATTTAATCTTTATTTGGGGTATAAAACTTTCCATAGAACAATACCTACCGATTTTCGGCATTTTGAAGGTTGTGGCATCAATTTTCCTAAGAAATGGTTGAAATTTGATACTTAGGCTTAGTTGCAGGTATAAAAATTTTGCACCAGAATTTTGTCGCCTACATATAGCCCCCATAGAACGGTACATCCAATTTTCGATATTTTGAAGGTTGTGGCCTCAATATTCCAACGAAATGACAAAAATTTGGTACTTAGTTGTCACTGGGGGTATACAATTTTCCATATGAAATTTTTAGATATAGACCCACGCCTTCATATTGCCCTTAAAGAACGCTACATCCCGATTTTCGGTATTTTGAAGGTTGTTGCCACAAACCGAAAAGCAGCCACCGAAGTGGCTGAAATTTGGTATTTAGTCTACGTTGGAGGTAAAAACCTTTCCTCGGTATAGACCTGTTTATGTATGTCGATACGAAAATGTATGCGAGTAAAACACACCCAAACTTTAGTTTTCGAAATATTATTTCCTCTGCTTTTACAAATTTGAAAAACACATACGAATTTGGCAGTATTTCTTACGCATTCATTTTCTTCTTTTAGTCTAAAAATTTTCCCTATAGAACGGTACCTCCCGATTTGCTGAAATTTGGTATTTAGTATTCTTCATAAATTGTTACATTTTACTCCAATACAACTCGTGGTAGGGGGTATAACAAGTTCGGCCCGGCCGAACTTACCGCCGTTCTGACTTGTTTAATATATATGTATTCGTATATATTTGTATATATGTATTTGTATATTCGTTCTTCTGCTTAATCTGGCTCCGGGTCAATCTCCAGTTCCAGGAATGTGGCTGCTTAGATGGGTTGTAACCACAGACCCACTGGAGTAAGTTGAGTAGGTCAAGCGATACCACTGGAACATCTGCAATTTGGTCTTTAAAGAATCCAATGCAAAATATACTAAGAGAGACAGGTTTTTTTCGTTTTACGGTAGCAGGTGTGGCAATATACAGCTGCTACATCCCACCGAGGTATGATATAGAGCAGTATGGCAGAATATTGGATAAACTAACCAATGATGCTTCAAAATGGAATAAAATTCTTATAGCTGGCGACTTCAATGCATGGTCAACGGAATGGGGGTGTCCTAGAACGACATTTAGTCGAAATGGTGGAAGTTCAGTAATTGATGTTGCTTTTGCCAGTACAAATACATATAGTCGCCTTTCTTGGCAAGTTTCAGAAGCATACACACACAGCGACCACTGTGCAATACTAATGAGTCTAAGTGAATCTGCACCGACAAGTACTCGCGAACAAAATCCAACGGGTTGGAAGAGAACCACCTTTAATAGAGAGATATTTAAACGGTCAATGGAAAGTATCGAATTAAATGGCTCCCAAGAGAAAATGGCACCACAACTTATCTCGCAAATAACCCAATCGTGCAACGCGTCGATGAAAAAGAGAAAACGAGGTTCAAATAAATCCCCAGTGTATTGGTGGAATGATGAAATAGCCGAGCTACGCAAAGTCTGTATCCGAGCCAGAAGACGATTCGTAAGAACCCGCAATAGAGCTGAAAATGTTATACATTACCACATCCTCAAGGAGAATAAAAAGAAACTCAAAGCTGCAATACGCCGTAGCAAACGGAACTGTTTTTGGCGCATTTGTGACGAGCTTGAAAACCAGCCCTAGGTTTAGCTTATAAACTAGTGACAAAAAAGCTAAAAATGTTCAAAAACCACACACCAACAGAAGCTGCAACGTTGAAAGGTATAGTATATCATCTTTTTCCACGCCAAAAGGTAACATCCTGGGAAATATTCGACCCCGGTGGATGCTTCACATACCCATCTGTTACACTAACGGAGATAAGGATAGCCATTTCAAAATTTGAGGACTCTAAGGCTCCTAGTTTAGACTGCATTCCTAACGCTGCAGTTAAAGAAGTTGTTGAATGTTGTGGTGATCAACTGCTTTTTTTTAATGTTTATTGAGTTCAAATAGTTAACAAGTACATTTCTATTAATAAACAAATAGATAATTAAACACTATGGTAACATTACACCGTCCCAAAAGGGGATACTCTAGTAATCTAATTAAATAAATAATTTTATGTTACATATCTTTTTTGAATACATATATAAATATATATTAATATAATATATCGTAATGAAAAATATTAAAAAAACATTACTCCAAGAATGCAATTTTTGGGTTCAAAAGTGTGTCAGGAAATAAAAACAGAAAGATTATGGAATATGCCACCAATATTTTCCAACATTTAAAAAATCTTTTTTATCTTTTTGAGTAATGGTGGTATCAAATCGTATATCATTATCTCCAGAGTTTATATCAAAAGCTTTAACGTTGGTTCTTCTGTATTTGTGGAAAAATAATGGAATTCCCACGTTGTTTTGTATACATTTATTTTTGTCTAAATAAAGAAAGGCTTCGGGGGGAACAAACCCCGATTCCAGGCATTTTTCAACGTATAAATCGTCGACGTTATATGGTGCCATTATGAAGTTATTTGTTTCATTTTCAGTACACTTCCATATATGGTTTCTTATTAGTTTTATAATAAAGTTGTTTATTCTATTTACATTTGATGCTTCATATAGTTTTTTATTAGATACATATTTCATATATCCACTACATGAAGATCTATAAAGAGAGGTACAAGAACGTAAACATTTTCTTTTGAATTTTCTGAGTTTTTCCATGTAGGATGGGGAAACGTTGAACCAGATTGGAGCACCATAGCATAAAATTGATCTTACAATTGTCTTGTATACAAGAATTTTAATCTCCTTATTTATTTTATTCGAAAAGAATATAGATTTATATGCGAAAAATGCATTTTTGGCTTTAATAAGTTGCTTATTTATATGCGAATTGAAATATAGAAATTTATCTAGATGTATTTCAAGATATTTTACTTCTTCTTTTATTGGAATGTCGATGTTTCTTTTCATTGATTTAACTTTGAATTCTTTCCAGTTTTTCCTAATATTCCAACTGCATTTATCGACTGGGGGTCGGAAGAGAATAGCTTCACACTTATTTATATTTATATTCATAATCCAGTCTATGCTGTATTGTTCTACGATGTTAAACGATGTTTGTAGCTTACTGTTTATGTTGACAATTTTGTCGCCCTGTTCATATATAATTATATCGTCAGCAAATCCAATAATGTTTTCAATTTTGTTCAACAAATCGTGGATGTAAATATTGAAAAGAATTGGGGCATTTACTGTCCCTTGTTGCAAGACATTTGACATATTAAAAATATTTGAACTAATGCTACTACCTTTTCCGACAACAAATCTTTTCTCATGTATCATATTATATATTAAGACTAAAAGATGAAAAGGAAAGTCATATTTGATCATTTTATATATTAATGTATGTATCCAGATATTATCAAATGCTTTTTCGAAGTCTATTAAACAGGCCCCCGTACACATTTTTTTATTCCAGTTCCACTGTATATTTGAAATTAACGTGTTTGTTGCATGAATTGTAGAATGCCTATGTTTAAAGCCAAATTGTTTATCACGTATTATATTTAGATATCTACAATATTTATTTATTATATTATTTGTGCACATTTCGAATATTTTGCTAATATTGGGAAGTAAACTTATTGGCCTTAGGTTTTTCGGATTAGATGTGTCCTTTTCTTTTTTTGGGGAGGATCACAACTTTGGCGATTTTCCAGGTATTTGGAAAGAAGGCGTTGTTGATCATATTATTGAATAATGTGAGGTATTCAATTATAAGTGTAGCCGGTATTTTCGTTAGAATTATATTTGGTATGTTATCTACACCATACGACAATTTACCTTTCAGGTTGGCGAATATATACAAAATTTCTTCTCGGGATGTAAAATAGCCTAATGTAGAAGAATCATTGATATTATTTGCCAAGTTGGTATCACTAAATTCTGTTATTCTGGTTAATCGGTCTTCGTATCTCTCTTTCTGGCTTAAAAAAGAGTTGAAGACTTGATCATGTATTATGTTTGTGTCGTCTGTGATTTTTGGGGCATACACAGTTTCTAAGTAGGATCCAATGCAGTTCAATATTTCCCCTTCATTTCTAATAACATATTTGTTGGTTTCATTTTCAATTTCCAGTTTATGATGGTCAATTTCTGCGCGACGTAATACGCACACGTCAGTAGTGGGAATTTTTAATACATCAATGCTGTTGGCATTATGTTTTTTTAGGATTTTTTTAATTTCAAAGAATTTATTGGCCTGGTTAGAGGAATTAATTTTGGACAATTTATGTTCAAATTGTTTGTTCATAGATATTACAAAATTGTCCTGAAGTAGTTTTCGTATCAACTTTAGTCTATTTTTGTAATATTGTATTTCATCGGGATTGAGAATATTCAAAAATCTGTTATGTTTTTTTTATTATTGTTAAAATACTACTTTTTTCTTTTTGTAAACTTTTTATAACTGGGTTAAGATACGGTTTTAATTGATCTGTTTCTTTAAAGTCTGGTACACTTTTGTCTATAGCGTTGATTACTATTTTGTTCAGACGTTCTAAATGCAACAGTATTTCATCGTTTGACAAGTTTCTGTTGTTTGGAATGAAGCACTCATTATTCAATTCATTAGTAATACGCTTTTCAAATTCTCTCCAGTTAGTTCTTTTATAATTTAGTACAGCATTTGGACTCGATTGAAAAAGAATCAAATGGATCTAATTGAGCATTCTTAAATACGATCATTCTTAAAGCACTATGGTCACTATCGTAGTATAATGTTTCTAAACAATTAGTACTATTTGATGTTGTTTGAACATATAGCCTAGCGTCGACAATAAATATGTCCAAAAATGAATGACTGCGCGGAAACGATGGTAAGGTGGAGGCATAGAGCTTACATCTGTATAATATTTCGTTGTCTAATAACCAATCATGCAACGATGTTCCTTTGTCGTTGACAACTGAATTACCCCACATGCTGTGCTTGCAATTTAGATCCCCTCCAAGTATATAATAGTTGTTTAAATTGTCTAGTTCGAGGATCTCGAATAATTTTGTTAGGTCATTTTTGAAATTCGAATTATTATTTCCAGCCGGGTAATATGCTGATATTATATAAACGTGACTATTACTCGATAAAGGAATTTTTATTACACATGCCTCAAGGGTTTGAAATTTTGGTGTTGAAAAAAATTGGTGCTTTAAATTATTTTTTATTAAAATTCCTGTACCCCCTCCTCTAGTTCCAGTATCTCTATCCATTCTTACCAAATTATATCCTTGGAATAATATTTTATTTTTACTACATAGTTTTGTTTCATTAAGTAACATAATATCTGGTTTGTGTTTATTCAAGAAAAGTTGAAGATCATATCTTCTGTTCAGTCTTATTAAAGAATTTACATTTACATGTATTATAGTTAATTTATTATTGTTTATTACAGAATTATTAGGAACCATTAATTTATTTCTAAAGCAGAGTACAAAGCATCTATTCTAGATGCTTGGTTTTGCAATTGTTTTTGTAGGTTAGAGATTTGGTTTGCTATATTTCCATTATATTATTTTCATATATTACATCGTTTCTTACTGCTTTTGCATAGCTTAAGTTTTTATTTACACCTAAAAACTGGTTGTTTCTATTTGGAAGTTTATTTGTTTTTCTTTCCATAATCTTTTGTTTGAGCTTTTTGTATGCTTCACAGCCTTTATATGAAGCGGGGTGACCGTACTTTTTGCAAAGTACACAATATAGTTTTTCTCTTTCATTTGCCTCAACAGTTGGCGTATTACATTCTCCGATGGCATGAGATTTACTGCATTTCACACATTTGGGTTCTAGATAACAATTGGATGCACTGTGGAAGAAACCTTGGCATCTGCGGCATTGTGGAATATCATCCTTTCTCAAAGGTTCCCACTTGACCATTCTGAAAAAGATTTCAGTAATTGATTTCAAATCTCTTAGATTTCCCTCAGGTTTTATTTGAACCAGGAACATTGGTAGAGGTTAACCCTCCCTTTTAGATTTATTAGTATGAAAGGGACTGACTTTGACAAATGTAAGTTTTTCATTTTCGAACCTACGGAGTTCTTCAAGTATATCTTCGGGATTTATTTTTTGTTCAATATTTTTTAATACAGAAGTTTTATTTTTAACACCTTTTGGTGTATATGTATAGCACTTGGTTTTGGTTTTTGTAAGATAAGTTGTAACACGTACAAAGCTTTTCAAGGATTTTACAAATAGTGTATTTTTGTTCTTATTAGGATATTGTTTAATTTTGAAATCAGAAATCTTTAGACCATTCTTAACGAATTCTATAATCTCATCGGTTTCAATATCAAATATATTCATTGGCGGAATTTTTTCCTTTTTGTTTTGATTATTGTTTACATTTTGATCGTTGCTTATGTTTGGATCATTACTATTAGATTTGTTTTTGGAAATTGAAGTAGGGCTCTCTCCATTTATTGAGTCATCTAGTGATGTTATACCGTTGTTGTTATGCTGTGACGTAGAATCGTCAGTTGTTTCACGTACATTGTTAGTGTTCTTCAACACGTGTTCTTTGAATTTAGCTAGTGATGATGAATCACATTCGAAGTCATCATCAATACAGAGCGAAGCGTAGTAATTGCCTCTTAATATTTTGTTGTTGTTCTCCATAATATCAACACTTTTTCTGATCTTAATTGATTCACATGGTTTTTTATTTATTGTATTAGAGGGAGCTGTGCTCCCGCTCATATTACAAAAAAATAGTGAACTTAGTTTTTTGATTTAGTCTATAATATAAATTCTTTAAGCACAAATAGGTTTATATTATAATTTTGCAAGAGTCTCTATCTGAAAGCACAAAAAAAATGCAATTTTGTCACCGGCATTCACAGTACGTCCGTACGACATGACGGTCTACACAAAACTCTGGTGATCAACTGCTACAGCTGTTCAACTCCTTCCTCATCAATATGGAAAAGGCAAAGGTTAGTGCTATTACCTAAAGAAGGCAAACCACTTGATACACCATCATCATATCGGCCCTTATGTATGATCGATACATTTGGAAAACTTTTGGAGAGCGTTATACAAAATAGACTACGAGACCATGTTGAAGCTACGGATGGCTTATCAGAAAGACAATGTGTGTTCAGGAAGAAAAGATCAACGGTGGAGGCTATGAAAACCGTCGTTGATATTGCAAGAGCCTCAATAGATGTTAAAAGTTGGAAGAAGGGTACAAAGGAATACTGCATGGTTGTAACTCTCGAAGTCAAAAATGCGTTCAATACAGCAAACTGGGAAAACATTGTGAAGCCCCTCATTCGCCTCAATGTCCCTCCCTACCTAGTAGCTGTAATAAAAGACTATTTTCGAAAAAGGACTTTAATATACGATACTGACGAAGGAGTCAAAGTACACAAAGTCACAGGAGGAGTACCACAGGGATCGGTTCTGGGACAGCTGTTGTGGAACATTATATATGATGGAGTTTTGAGAATAAACCTACCAAAAAGGTCAAATATTATCGGTTTTGCTGATGATATAGCTATGGTGATAGTTGCAAAGACCATAGAAGAGGCGAAAATAGTGTCAGAAGCCACCATTCAAGTAGTTAAGCCATGGTGTAACTCATCTGGACTGAAATTAGCAAAACATAAAACCGAAGCCATCCTCATAACAAGCCGGTAATATGTGGAGTACATGGAAATACAAATTGGTAACTGCATAATAAGAACAGCAGAAAGTTTAAAATACTTAGGAGTCATGATAGATAACCGTCTATCGTTCAAGCAACATTTCGACTATATAAAGCTGAAGTCGAGTAAAACGTGTGCAGCACTATGTCGTATAATGCCAAATACGAGGGGACCTAAATATCTTAGGAGAAAGATGTTAGCAGGAATAATAAAAAGTATTATACTATATGCAGAACTTTTTTGGGCAAAATCTTTGAGACACAAATCGTACCGAGAGAAGATAAGTTGGGTTTATAGGCTTCTGGCACTTCGTGTGTGTTGTGCGTACAGAACCGTATCCGATGATGCTGCATTTGTTATTGCAGCAATGACGCCGATCGATCTGTTGGCAAAACAGGCGGAACGAACGTTCGAATTACGTGGATCAACGGTCAATGAAAGTGACATGGAGGCAGTCACAAGTCAAACCATGGTGGAGTGGCAGACGAGGTGGTCGACATCAACAAAAGGCAGGTGGGCACAAAAACTAATTCCAAATGTTGAAACTTGGTGCAACAGGAAACATGGTGATTTAAACTTCTACTTAACCCAATTCTTAAGTGGCCACGGATGTTTCAAGTCATATCCATTTCGCTTTGGACTCGATAGCTCGCCCTTCTGTCCGAACTGTGCAGAAGATATAGAGGATCCCGAACATGTCTTATTTGTGTGTCCTAGATTTAATTAGGAAAGAATGAACTTGGAGTGGCAAATTGGATGTACAGTAAGTGAAGAAAACAGTTAATGGTGGAAATGCTTTCAAACGGTGGTACCGTAGGGATTGTGGAACGATGAAATGAGGTTATTTTAGCGTGTTAAAGTCTCGTACTCCTGGCAAATCAGGTAGCCAGAGTCTTTCGATGATTTTTTCCCCACCGAAAAAAGTAGTTTTGGCGAGTCAGTTGAAAAGGTTCAGTGCGTTGTGCGGGCCTGTGCCGCACGCTGGGCAGGTGTTTTGAACAGTGTCGTCTATTCTTGCCCTAGTTTGAATATTTTTCCATCGCGTGCCACTTAGAAAGGAAAGTTAGATTTAAGGATGCGCAGCCATCCAATAGTATAGGTGACTGCATCATTCGGAGACCGCTGGTCCATTGTGTTCATCCTGTGTAGGTTAAAGTTGCAAAAAATGATTTAAAGATGTAAGGATGTTGATGTGGTGAAATAATATGAGGGTGATAGGGTAGATATAAAAAGATGATGATGAGGTAAGGATGTCAAGATGAGAAGTTATGATGCTGGAGTAGAGATGATTTTGTACTGGAAAATAGAAGGAATTTTTAAGTATTTAGTAGTGATGGACCCTTGCCAAGCCATGACAGATGTTCGGCAAAGTTGAGTACAACAGGTTAGAGATCTCACTCTGCAGTGACCTGTTATAAGTCCCACCGCGATTTTCATCCCTATCTTATCAAGTGAGAGGTCGGACGCCGTTCTTCGACGAGAGACCACAGGTCAGGTTGCCGTGGATACCCTACAACCAGATTCCAATAGCGATCTTTGATGTGCCCTCTCATTGAAGATCTCACGAAGCTTGCGATGTAGTAACACACCGGTGGCCGGACGGTTTCTTCAAGTGATAAGTCGATATACTTAGAGCCACCTCGATCTAGTTCATCTGCTGCCTCGTTTCCCATAATGTTACTGTGACCCGGAACCCAATATAATTGTCCATGACTTGAGAATCTTAAGGGCCGCATGACTATCGACAAATATAGTCACCGGTCCTGTATGACTACCTTCAAGCCTTTTCACCTTCAAGCCCTTTCCTGATAGCAAGACTTTCCGCCTGAAAAACACTACAGTTATCGTTGAACTTGTGTGAGTTTTAATTAATGGATTCTCGCAGTAGGCGCTGGCGGCAGTACCTTCTTACATCTTGGACCCGTCTGTGTATATTGCTAGACCGTCCAGAGGAGATATGCACTCAGTCCATGCGTCCCTGCTTGGGAAGATAATACTTAGATTCTCTGACCAAACTGGCGCCATTGCTTACCACAGACCGTCCTATCGCGTTATATGTAGTCAACAAGGTTTCTTTATCTGCACCCCAAGTTTTACCAGCTAGGGACTTGAGGACCTAGTTCCATTTCAGCTTGCCGCAGACAGCTGTGGCATGTGCGAACGACGAGAACATGCTGTCGAATGTGACTCCTAGAATTTTGGTGTAGTTTGTGATCGCAATTCTGCTAACATCGATCACGACATTCAACTCTCTTCTCACCTGCGTCGTCCATGTGGTTAACAGAGTGATATTTGCATATTCCTTGCGTGGAAAAATGTGGTAAGATCGATCAAATAGGAGTTTAGCCTTTCACAAATGTCATCAGGGAAGCTACATGACGGCAAGAGCGTACAATTGTCCGCATACGTGACGATCTCAATGCCGTTTGGAGAGGTAGAGGTTAAACAGTTCCGGGGATATCACCCCATATTGGGGAACTCCCTGTTCCACTATACGGGGCTTGGACTTCTTGATCCGGAATTCCAAGTACGACTGTCGTCCACACATATAATTGATTATCCAACGTTTCAAGCTTGGTCGGAGGTTTGTCTGCACAGTATCCTCAAACAGCGTGGAGTGCTTAACAGTATCAAAGGCTTTTGATAAGTCAAGCTCCTCCATCACTGTTCTATCAAACGGCTTTCTCTGAGTCCTCGACAAATATGTGTGGGGATAGCGTGCAATGCTGTTGTCGTGCTGTGCTGTTTAAGGGAACTATGCTGATGATCGCAACTGAATAGTTATTTCTGGCGCTGGGAAGAACAAAGGCTTCAAAGGTCCTTGCTACGGGCGACAAAAACGAAATCGGCCTGTTCGTTTCACCTTTTCTGGCATCCCTGCCTAGCTTCAGTAGTATATTGTCATTCCCCTGCTTTAGAACACTTGCTTGCAATGATGACAACTCTGGAGAGAAAAGTTGCCGTCTCGCTCTAATGGACCTTTTCATGCGTAGCAGGCGATATAAATATTTATATCCTCAGCCTTTATTTAGGCTGATGTGTCTCATCGAAATAATGGCTTTAGACTCCAAATATGTGTGGACTGTTTCAGACAATTTGGAGTCGATTTAGCCATCGACCGATTCGGTTCAAATGTTGGGTATCGTAATATTTTTTCCAAACTTAGTTTAAGTTCGAAATGGTGTAAACGATATCACTCGGAGGGAGCAATCGATTTGGTCCAAACTTTGCACATCGTATTTTTCTTTCCAGCTATAGATTCTATTCGAATATGGACTATATCGGTCCACTCCTTCGGGTACCTCCCACACAAAATTCGGGAAAAGTGAAGTTTAAGATCTCCTCTTGGATCGTTTTGAATTTTGTTTAGCAGGTTGTCCCTTTACGACGCTAAAATTATTTCCGCAGTAAGTCCATACTTCTTGAGATAATGGCCCAAAAGCTCCAAAACACCCTGCCGGCACCTGCTAAGGTGGCAAATCCGCAAGATAATTCTCGCAGGGAGTTTCCGATTGGTCTATTTTTCTTTCCAGCTATAGATTCTATTCGAATATGGACTATATCGGTCCACTCCTTCGGGTTGGTCTATTTTTCTTTCCAGCTATAGATTCTATTCGAATATGGACTATATCGGTCCACTCCTTCGGGTACCTCCCACACAAAATTCGGGAAAAGTGAAGTTTAAGATCTCCTCTTGGATCATTTTGAATTTTGTTCAGCAGGTTGTCCCTTTACGACGCTAAAATTAGTTCCGCAGTAAGTCCATACTTCTTGAGATATTGGCCCAAAAGCTCCAAAACACCCTGCCGGCACGTACTAAGGTGGCAAATCCGCAAGATAATTCTCGCAGGGAGTTTCCGATTTGTCTAAAGTTTGCACATCATATTATTTAATCCAGTCATGTATCAGGTCGGATATTGACTATATTGGTCCACTCCTTTGGGTACCTCCCACACAAAATTCAGAAAAAAGTGATGTTTAAGAGCTCCTCCCGCATCGTTTTGATTCTTTTTTCCCTAGGTTGTTCTTGCCTCATTTACAACGGTAAAAGTTTTTCCGGAGTAAACCAATACTTCCTGAAATAATGGCCCAAAAGCTCCAAAACCCTGTCGACATATACTAAAATGGTATAACCCCACATTACGGTACCTACAGATTTTAAATCAAACTCGTGATACAAAATCAATATATTTCATATACGGCATTATTATTGTGTTTGGTTTGGTTTTTGTTCTTTGGTCAGTGGCTGAGGGTATTTTTCCGTCAGCTCAACAGCTGACTGATACTTTCTTACTTGTTTTATTTTCAGTTCTCTCACACTTTATGTCATGTAGGATCACTACGTTTTATTCGTGCGGCGGTTGTGTTTTAAGATAGAGCTTTATAATTTGGCATAGAAATTTCTATTACTCCTAGAAGAAGATTGCTGCCTCAATATAACACCGAAATGGCTGAAATTTTGTATCTGGTCTTCGTTGGGTGTAGAAAAATTTTCCAACAGAAATTTGTCGGTATAGGCCCACGCCTTCATATAGCCCCCATAAAACGGTACCTCCCGATTTGCGGTATTTTGGAGGTTGTGGCCTCCGAAATGGCTGAAATTTATATACAACTCTCCATAAGAACTTTGTCGGTATAGGCCCACGACTTCATATAGGCCCCATAAAACGGCACGTCCTGATTTGCGGTATTTTGAAGGTTGTGGCCTCAATATTCCACCCAAATGGCTGAAATTTGTTATATAGTCTTCGTTGGTGGCATAAAACTTTCCCTCAGAAATGTTTCCGTACACGTCCACGCCTTAATACAGCCCCCATAGAACGGTACCTCCCAATTTTCGGTATTTTCAAGGTTATGGCAACAATACTCCACCGAAATGCCTGAAATTTGGTATTTAGCATTCGTTGGGGGTGGAGAACTTTCCACCTGAGATTTGTTAGTATAGGTTTACGCCTTCGTATTGCCCCATTGAACTGTGCCTCCCGATTTTCGGTATTTTAAAGGTTGTGGCTTCAATATTTCACCAAAATACCTAAGATTTAATATTTAGTCTTCGTACCATAGAATGGTACCTCTCGAATTTCGGTATTTTTAACGTTAGCCACATTGGTTTACCAAAATTGCTTGAATTTGATATTAAGTCTTCTTTATAAACGAAAGGAAACTAATTGTTCAGTCTTACTTCAATAAAACTCGTATAACAAGATCGGACGGGCCGAAGTTAACGCCGTTCTTACTTGTTTTTCGATATTATTTATACGATGACCAACTGACTGAACGCGAAAGATAGAAAGAATGACTCCCAAAATCAGGTCCACTTCCAAAATGGAATATTTGTGCCCATTCCTTCAGGTGTGTCCATTCCTTTGGATATTATTCATACGATAACCAACTGAAGTGATTAGTGAACGCGATATCTATCGAAAGAATGACTCCCAAAATAAGGCCCACTTCCCAAATGGAATATCTTCTTCTTCTCTCTCTTCTTCTCTTTACTTCTCTCCCTGCGCGTTGTATGATGTTATCAGTTTAATAGAGGCGATCTCAGCATTTTTTTTTGTGGACCTTCTTTGTCTTCTTATTATAATTGGAATATTGTATTATATTTTCCTAAAGGCGTTTATCTGGCATTACCTTTTTCTGAACATATAGTTTTTGTTTTATTGATGACTAAGAGTTATAACTATACATCTCCACATACCATAAAAGTCATAAAAATCCTTACTTGCGGAGATATTGCAATTATTTAGTTGTCAACAAAAATCAGGTATATATTATTTATTTTTTGTTATTATTTCTGACACATTTAGCCATTTATTGCCCTATAACCAGCAAAATATTCTTATTTCATAGTGTCATTTGGGCGGGTACTTAATACAGATTAGTTTATTAAATATACGACCCATTACCTATTCATTAACATATTTCATTACTTCCAAGTAAAAGTTCTATTGTTCAGTTTATCCTCATGGTGTTTGTTATTTTGAATTTAAATTTTCAATTATTTCATTATTCGATTAAATTTTAAAACGAAACGGATTTAAACATTTTCCTTGGTTTCCATCAAACACCAGAGTAACAAGTCTTCAAAAATAATTCAATTTCCTACCCACCCTTGCCTAACTAAGTTCTAACAGCTTTTCTATTTTGCCCATAGCTAAATGCTCCATTAATTTTGAAGAAAGCTCCGTGCAAAGACAAAAGAATCTGAACATTTTTAATCTTTGCTCTTTATTAGACCTTCTTTGTCTTCTGCAAAAAAACTAATCATTTACCTTAGAGACAACATCATAGGCTTAAGCTGTTGGCCCACCATGTTTTGCATAGAGATAAACTCCTTTCTCTTTCTGTTCATTTTCATTTTTTTCTATGACTTTTATTCGACTCAACGCAGCGCACCCTTTTGTTTGTTGGCGGCAATGGAAAACTGACAAAACTTTGTTGACAAACGTTTAGACCCTAATTTCCGCTGAATGTTTTTATAGTGAACACTGATGATGATGGTTGGTCGGTTGGTTGTTGTGACTTTTGTGCCGCTCTATGCCTTCCGAGCATGTTTAAGTGGTACCTTGTGTTGATGTTGTAGCAGCAGCTGCTTTACTTTGGTTACCTCTGTGCCAGGTTGTTGTTATGCTCAACAACAACTGGAGATTTTATTTTATTATTCATTCATTTGCCCACGGCCAGAGCGTTGAGTGTTCCTGTAATGCTGGTGTTTTTGTGTCCTGTTTGTGTGTTGATGATGCTGCGCCTGCTCTTGCTTGTTCATTTTCCCACTAAATTGTATAATTGAAGTATACTTGAAAGATATTTTCTTAAGATGTTGTCACACCATTTTGTGTCTTAGCTTTCAGGGTGTTGGTTGGTTTCTTTAAAAAAAATATAATACATACATTTGTATGTGTGTGGAATAATAATTTAGATAACATTTGCAAAAATGTTTTAGAATATATTTCTATTTTTTTTTTTTTTTTTTTTTGTATCATTCTCCACTATTTCGAAAGACACAAATATTTTTCAAATCGTTCCAATCACACATATCACGCGTTCATTAGGTATCAATATCGTCTCCGTCTGCTCAGATTAACCCAAAGATTTTGCGGACAAATTTTCTCTCAAAGACATAGATAGTTTTTTCCAAGGTATATAAAGCCACTGTCGGAACTGATAAAACTAATTTAGTCTTTTTTCACCTACTGTCAGACCCACATAATCAGCTTCGTTTTATGTTCACACCTCCCTCGTTTTTACCACTACAACTCCCTTTTATCTCTCCAACCATTTAAAATCTCAACGACTATTTAAATAAATGGTCATTGAATTGTTAAATAAATCTGTTTGTTTAGTTTTCGTCTTCTTCTTTTCAATGGCTGTAAGAATCATTAAGGTGCTAAAATTATCATATAGAAAAAATGGGCCAAACAAAGAGAACATGAAAGTAGGAGGCGGAGGAGGGGTAAGCTACTTACAACGAAGGACAACATGCCTAAGCAAATACTTCAACTCAATTGCCGGAGAAGAGCATTGGGACTCATTGTCACAAGAGTTTTTTTAAGGGCCCACAATTTAATTAAAATGTTTAGTCAGTTTTATTGCCACATCGCCCACACTTATTTGGTTGACATTTCTTTTTCATTGTAAAAGAAACTGCTATAAGGAAGGAAAATACAGAGTCTATGCAAATGCCCTGTCATGGTAACAACTGTAACCGTTGTTATAGAACATGTTATTTTAGGTGTTTTCATTACGAATATAATTTTTATTTTAGAATTTATAATTCCATATTTCAACAATAATTTATGGTCATGGCAACAGAGGTATAATAAATTTCTGTCTTAAATTGAAATCAGAAATATGTTGAGAATGTTACGAACGGTATGGAGCGACCTGAAATTTTATCTATGCATTTCTTTGAGTAACTGAAACGTGGACCGATATAGCTAATTTTCAATACCTAACATTCTAAGGTTACTTTAAAAATTATGAGCTGTATTTTGATTTTAACAGGCGGACAGACGGACCTGGATATTTCGACATAGAATTTTATAATGAAGGATATCTATACTTTAGATTTGTTATAAACGGAATGACAAATTTAATTATACCTTCCATATTACGGTCACGATGGGGCCGATTACAGGTTTTTGAGGCAAAAAATCACATGGGCAAGCTAGACCTTCAAAATTTCGTGCAGATGTTTATAATCGGCCTTGAAACTAATCTGCCAAATTTGGTTGATATCAGTTCATATATAGATATAGCTCTCATATATATGTTCGCCCGATTGCGAGTAATTGATGGACCAAACACGAAAATTCTGTCCAATTATGATGATATTTGGAATATATGGCGGAATTCGGACTGAAAATAAGTTTGCCAAGTTATTTTGAAATCGGTTCAGATTTGGGTATAGCTCCCATATATATTTTCGCCCGATTTGAGGTATTTTGTGCAACAAACGCGCAAATTCTGTCCAATTTCGGTGAAATTTAAAATGTGTGACAGAATTAGGTCTAGAAAAAAGTATGCCAAATTATATCGAAATCGGTTCAGATTTGGATATAGCTCCTATATATATTTTCACCCGATTTTAGGTATTTCGTGCATCAATAACGCTATATATGTCCAATTGTTATAAAATTTAAGAGTCTGACGAAATTTGGTTTGGAAAACATTATTGAGACATCATATTTGGATATATCGTTCATAAATTATCTCTCTTGGTTGAAACCGAACTTCCTTGAGAACATAGTTTATTTTATTTTTTCTTTTAACAAATTGGCCTAAACAGTGGCGGCATGAATCAAAAGCTTGGTATTGTTGCCCTGTTCATAGGAGACTTCCGAAGCAAGTTTTCTTCCTTCACTATTATCCACATTAGGGCGCCCTCTCTTCTTTGTATCATTACCTTGTTCTAGCGTATATACTATGTCGCTAGGTAACCATAAGCTTTCAAATTGTAATACACGATTTTTTGACCTCCAATTTTTAATCCATTTTTGGTTAAGGCGTGCACAAATGTTATAAACTTGTTTTTTTAACTCCCGTCACGAAGTTGCCTTTAACACCTCGATTAAATTTAGCAGAAATCCAGTCTATAACGTGTTTAGGTTTACGCTGATTTTCCAATCAAAAATTAAAAATATCCAAATTTTTAAGTTTTACGAAATCTGGAAATTGATAACTTTTTTATTTGCAAATGTACGCAAAATTTCTTTCCAAAATCTGTTAGCCGGCATTGTGACCTTACACCAGATACATATTTTTACGAGAATACACCCCGATACCGTAAGTTCTACTCCAAAGAACACATGGACGATACCACAGACATCAAAAAAACATCACTTACTGACACAACAAATTATTGACCACATCTAATATTACATTTACATTCTTAATAATACTCTTAATTTACATATTATTACCCGTATTTTACAATTTTAAAAAATATATAGTATCAACAGATCAGGGTTTGGCGCCAAAATACTTAAATTGTTTAATTACGACTGAATGTCAGAAATAAACGGAATAAAAATTATAATATTTTGACAGCTTGGCATATCGCCGGGGCCGTTTGCAGATTGTAATATTTTGGTTTTGGAGGTTTGAAAGTGGAAGTGAAGTGAAAAAATGACTTTTTGCCTCAAAAACCAGCCATTGGCTCCATCGTGCGGTGGAGGGTATAACACTGTGCAACATTTTTAATGTAATATTGTGCAAACAATTTGAACTGAGGATTTTTTGAAAGTACAGACTTAAACAACAAAAGCCCTAGTTGGGGTTTTTGTGTCAAATCCAGCTTGAATTTTATGGCCCCATCTAAACATGGTTAAATAGTGACTTTTTAAAGCAATTCTCTGAATCTGAGGTGAACCAAAAATTTGTAGTAAGCAAACTTCTAATTCGTAGAGAACTCTAAATACTAAATTACGTTAAACTAAGTTTGGATGTAATTTTTTAAAAAAAAGTTTGAGAAAGCATGGTTTATTTGAGCTTTCGGCTATTTCACGAAGTATGGACTTACTCCAGAAAAAATTGTATCGTTGTAATAGGAAGCGTGAAAACAACCTTGTGCATACAAATTTTAATAGATCTGAGACGAGTCCTCACATTGCACTTTTTCCAAATTTTTTGTGAGAGGTACCCGCAGATCGGGACCGATGTAGTCCATATTCCAAACTGATGCACGACTGGGTAAAATAGTACAATGTGCAAAGTTTGCACAAATTAAAAACTCCCTGCGAGAGTTATCTTGCGAATTTGTAATTTTAGTTGGTGTCGTCAAGAAACCTGATGCTTTTAGGCCATTATCTCAGGAAGTATGGCCTTAACTTGTACGGTCGTAAAGGAGGCCGCAAGGACAACCTGCTGAAAAGAATCAAAATAATCCAAGAGGAGCTCTTAAACTTCATTTTCTCCGAATTTTGTGTGAAAGGTACCCGAAGGTGTGGAACGATATAGTCCATATTCGGACCCGATGTATGTCTAGAAGGAATAATATGATGTGCAAATTTGGGACCAAATCGATTGCTTCCTTCAAGAGTTATGGTCCGCACCATTTTACAGAAAAATTTTTGAACTTTTGTGTGGGAAGAAGGAATGGGTCGATATGGCCAATTTTTGAAATTAAACTAATTTCGGGAAAAATATTACGAACTTCAAAACTTGATTGCACCAGTCAGACAGACCGACAGACAGGAGTAAATCGACTTCAAATTGTCTGAAACAAATTTCCGCCATACATACTTGAAGTTTAAAACCATTATTTCGATTAGGCACATATTTGGTTGAATCAAAGTGTATAAACCATCGTTAGCCTAAAGGCTGAGGAATATAAATACTAATATTTCTAGGTATTGCATTGCTTTTTACCAAAGGTGGTACACAAACTTTAGACCCATTTTCAGCATGCGGTAACCGTTCGCAACGTACAGGTCACATTTGTTGTCCAATTCAGCTGAAAATTGGGGAATATGATTTTTTTAGCCATCGAAATCCGTTCAGATTTGGATATAGCTCCTGTATATATTTTCGGCCGATTTCACGTATTTGCTGCACCAAACACGCTATATATGTCCGATTTCGAAAATTTGGAATATGTGACTGAATTCGGTCTAGAAATAAATGTGCCAAATTATATCGAAATCGATGCAGATTTAGATATAGCTCTCATATATTTTTCAACCGATTTCACGTATTTTCTACACCAAACACCCTCTATCTGTCCATTTTTATGAAACTTGGAATATGTGACGGAATTTGGTCTAGTAATAAGTTTACCATATTTTATCGAAATCAGTTTAGATTTTTATATATCTCCCATATATATTTTACATATCCACAGTGGTGTAGGACCGATTATATGGCCTCGCATGACTTTGATCTTTATACCCTCAGCCTTTAGGCTAAAGAGGGTATTTACACTTTGATACGACCAAAAATGTGCCTCATCGAAATAATGGTTTTAGACCCCAAGTATGTTTGTACGATATCCGTTTCAGACAATTTTGAGTAGATCTAGCAATGTCCGTCCGTCTGTCTGTCTGTCCGTCTGTCTGTCTGGCAGGCTGGTGCGCACGATAACTCTCGAACGGATCAATCGATTCGGTTCAAATTTTGGGTATATATATATATATTTTGTCCAGATTCGATTTAAGTTCGAAGATGTGCCATATAGGTCCACTCCTTCAGGTACCTCCCCCACAAATTTTCAAAAATTGTCGCAAAATTTGTGCGCACGATAACTCTTGTAGGGAATAACCGATTTGGTCCATACTTTGCACATCGTGTAATTTCTACCAAACTTAGATGAGGTTCCAATATGGACTCAATCGGTCCACTCCTTCGGGTACCTCCCACACAAAATTTCGAAAAAGTTCAGTTTAGGAACTGGTCTCGAATCGCCTTGATTTTTGTTTACGCAAGTTGTATTCGCTGTCCTCTATTCGACGCTGTAAGTTTCATTAAGGGCAAGTCCATACTTCCTGAGAAAATAGCCTGAAAGTTACAAAAAACCCTATGACACCGTGTGTAGTGGTTGGAGCGCAAGATAACTCTGGAACGGATATGCCGATTCGGTCCAAAATTTGGCTTTCGTAATATTTTGTCCAAACTTAGTTCAAGTTCAAAGATGGATTATATCGGTCCACTCCTTCCGGTACCTCCCCCACAAAAGTTCGAAAATGTTCGGAAAATTTGTGCTGTACGATAACTCTTGAAGGGAGTAACCGATTTGGTCCATACTCTGCACATTATGAAATTTCTACCAGACTTAGATGAGGTTCCAATATGGACTCAATCGGTAAACTCCTTCTGGTACCTCCCACACAAAATTTCGGAAAAGTACAGTTTAGGACCTGCTCTCGAATCGCCTTGGTTTTTGTTGTAACATCTTGTATTCACTGTCCCCTATACGAAGGTACAAGTTTCCTCAGGGGCAAGTCCATACTTCCTGAAAAAATAGCCTGAAAGTTGAAAAACAAACCCTATGACACCATGTTTATGGGTGGAACCGCAAGATAATTCTCGAACGGATATGCCGATTCCGGCCAAAATTTGGCCTTCGTAATATTGTTTCCAAACTTACTTTAAGTTCGTAGATAAGCCATATCGGTCCACTCCTTCAGGTACCTACCCCACAAAAGTTCACAAATATTCGGAAAAATTGTGCGCACGATAACTCTTGATGGGAGTGACCGATTTGGTCCATACTTTACACATTCTCATAATATATACCAAATATAGATCAGGTTCGAATATAGACTATATTTGTCCAAACCATCCCGTACCTCCCACACAAAATTTTGGATAAGTTCACTTTAAGACCTGCTATGGAATCACTTTGATTTTTGTTGAAGCAACTTACATTCGCTGCCTCAATTACGACGGTAAAAGTTGTTTCAGGCGCAAGTCCATACTTCTTGAGAAAACAGCCCGAAGGGTGTAAAAACCCCCTATGGAACCCCCATGGTCTATGTCGGTTCATTCCTTTAAGAACCTTTTCAACAAAATTTTTGAACTTTAATCCTAATTAACATTTTTGTCGGTTCATACGACCAAAATTTTGAAAACCCCTAATAACATAAGTTTTTTGTGAAAAAAGTGTTTCATTTTGCACAGGCTGAGGGTATATCTCTGTCGGCAAAGCCGACTGATACTTTTTTACTTGTTTCTTACTGGTTATCTATATTATCGGGTAAACTTGAATTTCCTTTAGAATATATGGGGCCCGGTGGTTAAAAACTTCGCCATCGTAATCGTGAATATTGCACTGTGGGGCCAAAGTCAGGGTTTTGAGGCAAAAAATCACTGGGTCAAGTAGACCTTCAAAAATTCGTGCAGATGTTTATAATCGGCCTAGAAACGTATCTGCCAAATTTGGTTGATATCGGTTCATATATAAATATAGCTCTCATATATATGTACATATGTACCGAATTCTGACTATAAATATGTTTACCAAGTTATATTGAAATCGGTTCAGAATTGGATATAGCTCCCATATATACTCGCCCGATTTGAGGTATTCGGTGCACCAAATACGCAAACTATGTCTAAATTTGATGCAAATTGGGAAATATCGCGGAATTCGGACAATACATAAGTTTGCGAAGTTATATCTAAATTGGTTCAGATTTCAATATATCTCCCATATAATTTTTTTTTATGTTTATTGTACAGTAAATTCGTAAAATAAGTCCGATCCGGATTAAATTCGGTACTTCTGGCCGAAATTAGCCAAGATTTCGGTTAATTTTTGCTATATTCAGTTCAAAACTAACTATAGCCCCCTTATATATTTTTATCCTATTTAATGTTAAGTTGATAAGATATCACATAGTCGGCCCCGTCTGACTTTGGTCTTTTTCTGCGCACAGAAGTATTTTATTTGGTTAAGGCGTGCACAAATGTTTTTAATTTGTTGTTTAACTCCCGTCATGTACTTGTCTTTGTCACCTCTATTAAATTTCGCAGAAATCCAGTCTATAACATGTTTAGGTTTTCGCTGGTTTTCCAGCCAAAAATTAAAAATATCCAGAATTTTAAATTTTACGAAATCTGGAAATTGATTTCTTTTTAATTCGCAAGTATACGCAAAATTTTTGTTCAAAAACTGTTAGCTGATATCGTCACCTCTCACCAAATATATATATTTACGTGAATACGCCCCGATACCGAATGTTTTACTCCAAAGAACACATGGACGATACCACAGACTACATAGAAAAACATCACTTACTGACACAACAAATTAATCTTAATTTACATAAAATTACCCGTATTTTCCATTAAAAAAAATATAATATCAACAGATCAGGTTTTGGCGCCAAAATACTTGTTTAATTACGACTGAATGCCAAAAATAAACGGAATGGAAATTATGACCTCTTTGACAGCTTGGCATGTCGCCATAGGCCGTTGCCACATTGTAATTTTTTGGTTTTGGAGGTTTAGAAGTGTTAAGAATATAATTCCGTTATTATTTGATTTCAAACACTGACTTGAAAAAATGACTTTTTGCCGCAAAAAACTGTCATTGGCCCCTTGTGCATTGGCGTTGTGGTATATCCCCCATATAACGGTACCGCCAGATTTTACCTAACCGAATTAGATAAAATAGGTATTTGCGGTTCCCAGTGCTCAAAAAAATCTCCACACACAATTGTGAAAATTCAATACTTCATACAATTTCAGAATATTTCCGGCCAAACTTAACACATTTTTTAATTGTTAATGCTCAGCAATTTCATCCAAAACTCCATATTCAGTCAATTTAATGTAATGAAATATTTTGATTTGCATTTTTTCAACAATTTTAAAAAACATGCTTAGAAAGTTTTACATTTTTACTTTCGCAGATAGTTTGCCTAAAACTAGGCAACCATATTTATAATAGCATCATTTTCGGTTTGATGTACAAATATACGATATGTGTGCATTTCTAAACTTTTTTAAGTTTTCATCATTTATTTTCAAACTCCTCCCTTTACTATTTATTTACATTTCATTTCTTCTCTTCTTTTTGTTGTTAAACATTTTTATGGTTATTATTCTATGATTACACTTGGCTGAACATGGATGGCGTGCAATTCAACATCAGAAATATTCATTTCAACTCACAATTCATTACCATAAAAATACATGCATACCTCTGCATTCTACCTCTTACGTACACATATACGTGTACGATTGTTTGTGCATAGGACACCTTACACACCTACATACGCATATGTACAAGGTTTATGAAATTTCCAGGAAATGCAAAATGGTATTCGCATAAAGATTGCAAAGATGCATTTGGGGAATGATAACCAAGAAGGAAGAGGTAAATACTTTTCTTTTCAATCTGCGTAGACTGATATGTGCTTAATTTATCAATTCACGTAGGAGGAATAGCAGCAATGCAACTTTCAATTAAATATCTAATTCACTTTCACTAGTTTACAAATATTAACGGACCTTGTATGTGCCAGATTTCATAGTTGCATCAATATAGTTCCTATTAGGGCAGGTACATACACATGCATATGTATGCTGAAGAAATTTGGTACAGAAGTTTCTATTACTTCTAGGATAGGACCATTATATTCCTCTTTTGCTTTTATTGCATTGTGAGGCATTTCTAGCGGTACAACTTTTTACTTCTTCTTAACACATTTAGCATGTAGGATTCTTCCCCTTTAAGCTTGTTATCGCCTAACTTTGGAACAGTTTAAATTCTAGTTTGTGAAAATACATTGTGGTTGGAAAATTTTTGACAGTTTTGATGGATAAATCAAAGTAACATTTCAAGCTGTTTTTTTATTAGTTTGTTTTTACAGTTATCGTTTTATGACATCGAACAAAGACGATAAGCATAATGTGCACACAAAAGATTAATTTTGATAAAAGTGAAGGATTGAAATCCTGATAGTCAGTATGGAAGTGCAACTGTGAAACTCATTTCTACCACTCAATAAAATGCGTCTATCAAATAGCCGTACACAATGGTATAAGACTATTAAATACAGCATTCATATGGTAAGATAGTTTAGCCACATTTACCCAACTTAAGGCAAGACTTAGTTATTGGTTCATTAAAATGAGCATGCAATTGCATGTTGCGAAATATTTAACTCGACGATGTACATGTTTTGCAACACCAAAAATGTCGCCTTCACATAAAGTAACCTGGGTTATTGATTTGTTAGTTATTTTTATATACAAATAGAGAACATAACATAGTTATAACAAAGGCGAAGGGGCAGATTAAATTGCTTAGCAGCCTGTATAGTGGCTATATGAAATATTTTGCCTAAATATGAGCGTCGTTATTGCTCCTGTTGCTGTTGCTTTTGTCGAGTTTTGCACCACAGTGGTTCAATAACGACAATAGACAATAGATTTACAACATTGGTGGCACCATTTTGGTAAAACATATGCTGAAGAAAGAGTTATTGCAATTTAAGCCTTCTACATTGTATATCACGTAATTAACATACCTCTCCAGATTAATTTATTTTGCCCAAAAAAGCTTTAATTGTTATACCATAAACCACATTTTGGAGAAATCGTATCGTGAAATTTCTTCTTAGGTCCCTACAGAACATTGCTCCTATAAACCGAACCATATTTGTTGTTTTTCTTTTCTAATTTTAAATATTACTTTTTATAACTTCCACCAGGGTATAATTAAATGTGTCATTTGTAACACTTCGAAATATTTGTCGGAGACCCAATAAACTATATATTCTAGATAGCAATATTTTTAATTTGGTACAGTAGTTTCTATTACTTCTAGGATAGGACAATTATATTCCTCTCGTTAGGATAGGACAATTATATTCCTCAGAAAACATGGACTTGCCCACGAAAAACATCATATCGCTGTAAACAAGGCTGCTAGGAGTATCTTCGGTAAAAATTTCAACCGCACTTAAAAAAATTTTTGATCATTTTTGTGTATGGCATCCTAAGAAATGGACCGATAGGGCCCACTTTTGAACGTAAACTAATTTCGGGCCAAATATTTCCACATCCAAAGTAGAAAATGCTTCGTTTACGAGATATAACGCTTACCATTTTCTGAGAGGAGTGAACTTATAAGCACCATGTTCGAATTTCACCCAAAGTTGGATCAAATAGGTTGCTCCGTTTATGAGATATTACGCTTACCATTTAAGCGAATATTTTCGGACTTTTGTGGGGGAGGTACCGACAAGAGTGGAGCTATAAGCATCGAATTTCATCTAATATTCTAAGAAATGTTACGATATGCAACATGTGGACCAACGCAGTATTCGGTTCTGGAGTTGTCGTGCGCACGAGTCACTACACATGCCGGGTCATTTGCCCAAGAAGTATGGACACTGAAAAAACTTGTACCATCGTAATAGGTGTTTGTTGCAACCTGTTGCAAGAAAAATTAAAACGATTAGAGAGGAGGTCCTAACCTGCACCTTTCCGAAATTTGGTGTGAGAAGTATCTGAAGGAGTGAACCAATATAGTCCATATTCTAATTTGATCTATGTCTCGTAGAAATATTACGATCTACAAAGTTATGTCCGATTCGGTTAATCCCTTTGAGAGTTGTTGTGCGAACAATTTTAGCGAAAAATGTTGATCTTTGTGGGGGAGGTACCCGAAGGAGTGGACCGATATGGCCCATCTTCGAACTTAAACCCGATCGGTTCCTTCGTTCGAGATTTATCGTGCGCACCAACTAGACAGAAAGACGGACGGACATTGTTACATCGACTCCAAACCATCTGCAATACATTTCGTCCAAACATACTTGGGTTATAAAACCATTTCTTCTCGTTAGCATAAATGTTAAGGGTATAAACATCCCTGAAGATAATTATTAGTATATGTCCATGTCTTCATATGGCGACCATAGTAGGGTACCTCCCGATTTTTTGTGTATTTTCAATGTTGTGATCACAATATGCAACCCGAATGGCTGAAATTTGGCATTAAGTCTTTCCACCTGAAATTTGTCGGTAGAAGTAAACGTTTTCATACAGCCCCCATAGAATAGTACTTCCCGATTTTCGGAAGGGAAATATCAGTATAGGTCCTTGTTTTCATATAGTCCCCACAAAAGTGTACCTCCGGATTTTCGGTATTTTGAACCGAAATGGCTGAAATGTGGTATTTAGACTTCGATGGGGATATTCAACTTTCCACCAGAAATTTATCGGTATATATCGACGTTTTCGTAGCTCCCATAGAACGGTCCCTCCCGATTTTCGGTATTTTGAAGGCTGTGGCCTCAATATCCCACCCAAATGGCTGAAATTTGGTATTTATTTTCCCAATGGGAACATAAAGTATTATATAAGAGAATTATCGGAATTTTGAATGTTTTGGATCCAAAATCACCCCGAAATATGGCTGAAATATGGTTTGGGGTATACAACTTTTGACAAGGAATTTCTCGGCATAGGTCCACGTCTCCATATAGCGCCGATAGAGCGGTAAACCCTATACGCAATACTTTTACTTTTTTTCAAGATTTAAGTAACATTTTTCTACCGAATTGGTTGTTAATTGATTTTTTGCTCCCAGAAGATAGAAAACTTACTCGCTCAATATGAGGTATTTTAAATGGAGTATTATCAGGTAAGATATTCTGCTCCTGCAATAGTGTCATGAGGAGGCACTCCGTTGCAGTCCTTAATACAGCATTCTGGCGGATTTGAACATTCTTACACTGCGTAGCGCTAACATTTAACCCTATCACATATGTCATCGACGATAGGACCCGACACCAATATCGTACTATCATCCGCATACATTACAATCTCTATGCCGTCTGGAGGTTGAGGAATTTCAGAAAGATAGAGGTTAAACAGTTCCGGAGATATCACCCCTACTTGAGGAAATAACTCTTTCACTCTACGTATTTTGGACTTGTTTCTGAATTCCACAAACGACTGAGGTCCGCAGTTGATTAACCAACGTTTAAAGCCAACGTCAAAGCCGGACGGGGCCGACTATATGATACCCTACAAAACTGTGAATATGTAAAATATATGGAAGATATATGGTAATATTCAAAAATGTTTTACAATCGTTGAAGTTGGGGTTCACCATTTAATAAGTCGCGAACTGTCAATATATTTTATACAATATGAATATATTTATATTAATTGAAGTGTTTTAGCCGGATTCGCATAAAATGAAACATAACAAATAATTTATGTAGAATCTGTGTTGGTGGTAATATTAAAAAATGGGTAAAAATGTGTTGAAGTTTACAAGTTTTTTTGTGTTCTTTCTTGATATCTGGTCAAACCACGGAAAATTTAGAGCTGAGCTCAAAGAAAGAATTGAAGAATACCCCTTGGGCAACATGGTTCTAATGTATGACTTTTCGATATATACACTGCATCCCCCTAAAATCGACGCTGACATTTTGAAGTTTTGAAATCTGGGTTTTTTGAATTTTTCTTATAATTGGAGGGCGCAACCAGATAATTACCCAAACTATATATTGGATTGTAGAACTCGTGATTCCACGTCGTTTGATGTATATCTCATGAGTGTGCTTCATACAGCTCCCTAGTAATAGGAGTCCAAAGTCGAAATTTTGGTGTGTAAATTTTCTTTAAAAACCTATTTTTTGGCTTCAAAATTTACAACTGTGACTCAGGTACCCTTGAACCCCGCGTGATTTTAGTTTTTTTTACGCGCCGGATCTAATAAACCCTTCAGTGTTCAAATCCATCTACTAAAACGGCGGTTATAGATACCTTGAAAGTAGGAAATTCTGCAAAATTATATTTTGATGATTCCGCGCATTGAACCAAGATTTTCTTTGGTTGTTTTTACATAAATGGAATCCTTCATACGCGATTATATTATTTTCCAAAACCGTGTGGAATAAATTACCGAGATTCTGGAGTAATATTCGTATTTCGTATAAAATAGAATTTGGTAGCACATCCGCGGTTCTTGACGAATTTGTTTAAAATTTGTTATAATGACGTATTTTTTATAGGCGGTCACTGAAATCGGATGCGTCTTATAATCTTATGTACATCGCGCAATTTTTACCCACATAAAGGTTTTTTGAACAGTAAGATGTAGCTGACGGCACACTTTGGCCGCTAAATGAAAAGTGGAAAAATCGATACATATTGATAGAGATGCACTCGCTGTATCTGAAAAGCGCATGCGCCTTAACTGATTTTAACGAATTCGCGAATTATACGTTTTTTAACTTTTATGTTTTTTCTTTGGTTGTAATTGCAATATTACTTTCTATTTCATAATCCTATTGTTTATCAAAGTAAGCAAATACACTTTCGGGTTTGTCATCCCATTTTCCCTGAAGAAGTTTCATCAATGTCCGTCAGTCCTTGCATCGAAATTTAGCGAAATAGTAGAATAACTCCCAAAAATGTTTTTTCTATTTTTCGTATTAAACAAAAAAATATATTTTTGAACTAATATTCCAACAATAAGTTTTCGTCTTTTGTTGTTGCTGTAATATGGCAGTTTTAAATCCTATAGTTAAAATGTTGGTCTCATATTTTTCTATGCGTTGTCTAGAATCTGTACGTATTTTTAATTTATTTTTTTCGAGTTTTATTTGGACTCTAAATTAGAATAAATTAAATTTCAGTATTTCTTGATTTTCCGCGAAAATAGAAATACATTTAGTAAATATTTAGGCATCTACGGATGGATATTAAATGCTGTTAACGCTTTATATATACATTTTCTTATTACAGAAAAGAGAGAAAGTCAAACCAGACGGACGTGTTTTTCAAAGCTCCGATTAAAAAGTGATTTTTTAAAGGACAAAAGTGCTTTTATTTCAAAAAAAGTGAAACATTCATTTTATAACCGATTTAGAAGTGTTTTACCACACTGGTTACATTTTTTCGGTGAAAAAAACAGTGATTTAAATAAAAAATATTATTTGCACTGTGAAAATAAATGAGATGCAGAAAGTGGGTGCATAAATAAAAAACAAAATAAATGAGAGCAATAAAATCATTTTTGACGTTTACTGAGTGTAAAACACAAATTAAATTGTTCTAAAAAGAGAAAATGTCCGGAAAATGTTAATTTAATTTTAACAAAAAGCTTTTTGTGAATTTATTATATCCCCTAAAGTATGCTGTAAAATATTAAAAAACTTAATAAATCAAATAACAATACATACATTTGCACCTTAAAATATGCTACATTTTTAGTCTGAAATAAAAAATTGAACAATAAGCGAAAACCCCTGTTGGAAAAAAATATCATTCGGAATTAAATACTTAACAATATATTTTTTGTTTAAAAGTGAAACATTCGAAAATGCCTAGTACGAGTCGTCGAAGTATCAAACCTAAGAAAGTTTTATGTGGTCAATGTCGCAAGGTGGTGAACGAGGACAAAGAAGACTGCATTGAATGCGACAAATGTTTGAAACTGTTTCATTTTACGTGTACTAAGTTAAACAAGAGTCAATATGACCATCTTGTAAAAAATAGAGATGAAGAATATATTTGTCATATATGTGATGATGGTAGTGCAGTTTCCGGTTCATTGAAAGAAGAACTAAAAGAGATAAAAGCCAAGCTTAATAAACTTGATGACTTGCAAGAATCAATGAACTTTGTTTCAACAAAATTTGATCAAGTTATAAGAGGAATATCAGAAAATACAAAGAGAATTGAACGCGTAGAAAGAGAAAACCAAAAGTTAAAAATGGAGGTTAAAACATTAAAAGATTCAATGAAAATTTTAAACGATCAAAGAGTCAAAAATGACTGTATTATTAGTGGTATTACATACAAAAGTGATGTTGATGCGGCTCAGAGTGTAGTCGACTTATCAAAAACTGTCGGTGTTGATATATCAAAAGAATCCATCGATGAT
This sequence comes from Musca autumnalis, assembly GCF_047663935.1. Taxonomy (NCBI): domain Eukaryota; kingdom Metazoa; phylum Arthropoda; class Insecta; order Diptera; family Muscidae; genus Musca; species Musca autumnalis. The sequence goes on from NW_027412088.1 coordinate 86,199,905, forward strand.
GCGTATTACTTGAAAAGGAAAAATCAAAATAATCCGAAAACAAGTTTAGTGGTTAAATTCACATCAAAGTCTACAAAAGAAAAACTAATGGCTGCCAAATCAAAATTAAAAACCAATGATGATACAAAATCAATTTATGTAAATGATTTTCTGAGTAAGGAATCAATTCATCTTTTAAATTATTCAAGATCACTGAAATCAGTTGGGTATGAATATGTCTATTCACACTCCGGAAGAATTTTTGTTAAAAGGAATGAAATTACTAAGCCAAAATTAATTAAATCAGAGGAAGATGTTGATGCTATGCTTTTGGAAGCTACAACAAGCAAATCTCGCGGTAGAAGACAGTCGCAGAGACCAGTACAACCACCAAGTGATTCTGAAGAAGATGGGTCAGGAGAAGATGAAGATCAAACGGAATTTAATTCACCTTTAACTGCTAATTGAAAAAATTGTTGATTATCAGAATTATTATATTTAATTATCATGATGATTTCAAATAATAATTACTTTTTGAATTTAATGAGTTTTAATAGTCATTTGATGAATTTGAACAGGAAGTTCTTGAACATAATGTCTGTAAACATGCGAAGCATATCGTCAGTTAACAAATTTAATGAATTTAAAGATTTAATTTCCCAGTTTAAGATATTGCCAGATATTATCGCTGTGCAGGAAACATGGTTCCATGATAATTTTAAGCAAATTTACACTATTTCAGGCTACAATCCAGTACACTGCTGTAGAAGTGATGCACACGGTGGCACATCAATTTTTATCAGGAACAACTTTACATACACTATTGAATACTGTGAAAGTGCGCATTACATTGAGGCAATAAGTATTTCAATAAATAATTTTAAAGTCAAAGGTAATCCTTTGAGAATTACCAGTTACTATCGATCCCAAAAATGTGGCTTAGATACATTCTATAGTTTCTTCGAAAACATTTTAGAAATCATTGGTACTTCTCCCAGCATCATTATGGGCGATTCGAACATAGATCTCCTGGATAACTCTTCGTCATCTGATCTTTCAAATATAATACATAATTTTTGCTATGAAAGTTGTCATTCACTAATAACTCGACCAACTAGTGGAAAATCGATCGATAATATTTTCAGTAATATAGAGAACACAATCATAATAGATTCTATAGAATGTACGTTAACTGATCACAACATCTTATCGTGTAAAGTAATTTGCGATTTTGTAAATAATGAAAATAGTCGTAGGATTCAAAGACATTGTAATTATAACCTGTTAATAGAGGAAGTCAGGGAACATTTTGAAAATTTACAATTGTGTGGAGATGCAAGCGAAGACATGACACAGCTGATAAATACTTTCTCTGATTGTGTAAGTAGGTCTACCACTGAAAAGGAAGAAATTATTAACACAAGATATATAATTACACCATGGATAAATGAACGTTTGTTGGCTCTTATACAATTCAAGAAAAAGTTGCTATTAAAGAGAAGGAAACAAGGAACAAATTCCAGTCTAAGAACCACAATCAAAAATATAAGTAAGATAATAAAAAAAGCATCCAAAATATGTATGAATTTATTTTATCAGACAAATCTGGCAAATCTGCAACAGAACCCGAAAAAGTGTTGGAAGTTTTTAAATGAACATCTAGGTAAACGAACGAATTCAAAAGTACAATTAAAGGACGTTAGTGGCGAAAATTTAACAGACGCTCAGATGTGTGATGCTTTCAATGATTTCTTTGTAAATATACCCAATACTTTGAAAAATCAAATACAGCAATCCCCTTCAGACAGTTTCAATATGTTCAACACATTGTCACCTGTTCCACATACATTTAATTTTATTAGAACAAATTGCGATGAAGTTAGAGAGATAATCTCAAAATTACAAGCAAATAAGAGTCCTGGCCCTGACAATGTTAGTGTGAAGATGTTGAAAGTGTGTGAAACTGTTGTTGTACCAAAACTGGTAAAGGTATATAACACAATTATTGATAAATCCATATATCCAGAAAAGTTGAAGGTTTCAAAAATCGTACCGATTCCAAAGATTAAAGATGCAAGTGATGTACAGAGTTTTAGACCTATTGCATTACTTTCGATATTTGACAAAATTTTAGAAAAAATATTACATAAACAATTAAGCGAATACCTGGAACATTATAATCTGTTATATAATTTACAGTTTGGTTTTAAAAAGGGCAGTGGAACACAGGAAGCTATAGTCAATGTGGTAAATACAATATGCGATTATTTTGATAAAGGGTATGGTGGTGTTGCAGGCGTTTTTTATGACTTGTCGAAAGCATTTGACTTGGTAGAACATAAAATATTACTAAATAAGCTTCCGTATTATGGCGTTTCTGGGAATGCACGTAAACTCATAGAAAGCTATCTCCAGAATAGAAAGCAATTTGTTCAGATGGATAAATGTTGTAGTAATATGGAGAATGTTCAGTATGGTGTGCCTCAGGGCAGTGTGTTGGGTCCATTACTGTTTACACTATATGTAAATGATATAGCAAACATGAAATTGCATGGCAAATTGATTATGTTTGCAGATGATATGAGCATTTTTTATCCATACAGCCACGATATCATTTTGAGAGCTCAGATCGAACACGATGCAAATGCACTTCATGAGTTTACTCGAATAAATGGACTAGTCTTAAATTCGGAAAAAACAAAACTTGTACGTTTTCGACCCCATGCTGCAAGTGGAAGAGATGAATTTAATGTTTCTATTTGTGGAAATAATGTTGAAGCTAGCAGTTGTTTAAAGTACTTGGGTATTAACTTTCAAAGTAATTTGTTATGGAATGCACATTTGAAATATATAAAGTCAAAGGTTGCTCCAGCAATTGGACTGCTTTATAAATTTAAAAACAAGTTTGACGTAAAGACGAAGTTATTGTTATATAACGCTCTAATTCATAGTCACTATAACTATTTACCTATGATTTACGGTTATCAAAAAAACTGTGATTTTAAATCCCTGCAACGATCGCAAAACAAAGCGTTACGCATTGTATACAACCTTCCACATATGTATTCAACACTCCCACTATTCCGGAATGTATCTAAGACTATTTTGCCAATATACGGTCTTTATAAAATGCAGTTGTTAACCTATATGTTTAAGTCATTAAACAAAATTGGTTATCATGTCATAACCTTTTCACAAAATCAAACTTATATTGATACCAGAAATAGTACAAATCTACACGTAAAGCGGTGCCGAATAGAAACTACCAAGCAGTGTATTGAATATGCCGGTTGTTTTGAATATAATCGTCTTCCTCAAAACATAAAAAATGTTGCCAGAATCTCCACTTATAAAAACAGTTTGAAATTATATCTTATGAATAACGTCGATATGCTTCTAATGTAGACTAAATGCACTTTCGTAAACGCTTTTATTTTTATTTATAAATCACTTTAATAAAACTTTGGAATTGTTTAAAAAATTAGTCAATTTGCCCCAAAAATGTCCATGTGGCGCTGGGGCTTCATATATTGAATTGTAATAAACTTTCTTTGAATAAAAAAAATAAAAATTAAAAAAAAAAAAAAAAAAAAAAATGGAATTTTTAAATATTTGTTCTTTTTAAGGGAATAAAACCCCCCATAACTTTGGAGCGCAGCATCCAATTTTGTGAACGCGAACAGATTTGAAACTACGACTTTTTTCTTAATCTATGTTCCAAAAATTGCAATGGAATTGCAAAAGAAATTTTAAATTTACCATATATAAATCTTAACTGATTTCGATACAATATGGTACACTTATTGTATTTCAACTTTAAGATTTCAGATTTCAAGACTACTTGTTTGACTATTGGGGGGACACCGTGGTGCAATGGTTAGCACGTTCGCCTTGCACTCAGAAGGTCTGCGGTTCGAATCCCTGGCCAAGCAGCATCAAATTTTCAACGGTGGCAAAATTTCCCCTCAGTAATGCTGGCGACATTTCCTGAGTATTTAAGCCATGAAAAACTCCTCTACACGCAAAAAAAAACGGCCTCTCTAACATATGTCCCAAACATATTTTGCAGCAAACCTATATATGTTTGCAACAGTCCCAAACATAATATATGTTTGGGTCTGCAAACAAATATATGTTTGGGTGGAAACAAATATATGTTTGGGTGCAAACATATATATGTTTGGGTGCAAAGATATTTATGTTTGGGTGCAAACAAAGATATGTTTGGGTGGAAACAATTTTATGTTTGGGTGCAAACATTTTATATGTTTGGGTGCAAATAAATACAAACCCAAAAGGCATAAAAAAACAAACACATGCACCAGTGGGCGCTTACTGAGAGCAAGGGAGCGTAAAGTTCAATGTAAAACGGTGGTGTTCAAAATATTTTGTGCATTAGTCTCTCTGAGCGAGTCTTTCCTTTGCTAAACCACGACAGATGAGAATAAGGAGAAAATATGTTGTTGTTGTAGTCACGTTAACGTATATGGATGATCTTGGCTGATGTAAAACAATTTGAAATGTGTGCTCACTTGCTCTCAGTAAGAACTCACTGGATATCTCTATAGTATACACACAAATGTTGAGGTTGCTTATTTAAAGGCAAAAGAACAACAAACACATAGGTACATACAAAATTCCAAAGAAATAAATAACACACTTAAATAAAAGAAAAACTGATTGAAATAATTTGTAAATAGTCACAATTTTAAAAAGAAAAATATATAGAAACGTAGTTGAACGGTTCTCCTTAGATGTGAAATAAAACAAATTGTCCTTATAGTTGAAATCATCAGCGGGGAATCGGCATCTAGAATCAAATGATTATGTAATGTAATAAATAAATATGGATATGCCATATTTCAAATATACATAAGTATGTATGTTATTACCAATATTAAATGCGATTTCTTCCTTGTCCAATAAAATAATTCCATTCAACTTTCCGATTCAATTATAAAATGAATTGGGCATTTAATTTACTAAAGAGCACAATTTCTTTAAGAGAACACAAAACACTGATTTATTCACTCACTTTACCGTCTTGACTCTACAAACGCATCCAAAACACTGAAGAGAGAAAAAAAATGTAATTCATATCATTTCTTCTTTTCTTATTCTCCTGCTAAGTTGGTTAACAACAACAAAACAAGAAACACGCGAGTTTGACGCATACATGCCACCAAAGCCCCCTTCTTCGCTTGTACGTCTTCTATTATACAATACACAGAACTCTTTATTATAAAACAGCATTCCACAGCCGCGAGAGCACTGTTATTACTCTCGTTGATGTTTATCCTCTCTCCACCCATGAAAAAAAATGTTCTAACATAAAAAATATATTTTACCCAAACATATCAAATTGAGATATGTTACAAAATGTTACAAACCTATATTTGTTTGGACCCAAACATATATTTGTTTTGACCCAAACATATTATGTTTGGATCCAAACATATATTTGTTTGCAACCGGTCCCAAACATATATTTGTTTGGATCCAAACATATTTCTAACATAAATTTTTCTGCGTGTACAAGTGGTGTCGAAAGACACGCCGTTCGGACTCGCCAATAAAAAGTAGGTCCCATATCATTGAGCCAATATGAATCGGCGTGCACTCATTGATGTGAGAGAAGTCTCCCTTGTCCCATCTGGGATGTTTGTGGAACAATTATTATTATTATGGTACACTTATTACTAGACCAAATTTCGTAACTCATTCCAAATTTCATCGAAATCATACACATATAGCTTGTTTGGTAAATCAAATACAAGATACGAGCTATATAAAAAATTTAACCGATTTTGATAAAATTTGGCACATTTATCTCTAGACCGAATTCACACATTCCGAATTTCATAAAAAATCGGACATATATAGCGTGTTTGGTGCAGCAAATGCGTGAAATAGGCCGAAAATATATATGGGAGCTACATATCCAAATCTGAACCGATTTTAATATAATTTGGCACATTTATCTCTAGACCGAAGTCAGGCACACATACCATATATCATTGAAATCAAACAAATATAGCGTGTTTGGTGCAGCAAATACGTGAAATCGGCCGAAAATATATATAGGAGCTATATCCAAATCTGAACCGATTTCGATATAATTTGGCACATTTATTTCTAGATCGAGTCCCACACTCGAAATTTCATCAAAATCGTACGTATGTAGGGTGTTTGGTGCACCAAATACGTGAAATCGGCTAAAAATATATATGGGAGGTATATCGAAATCTTAACCGATTTTTACCAAAACCAATAGCGTTCTTCCTATGGCTAAAAAAATTATATTCCCCAATTTTCAGCTGAATCTGGAAATAAATGCGACCTGTACGTTGCAAATAAAAATACATGGACAGACGAACGGACGGATATGCATAAATCAACTTAGAAAGTGATTTTATGTATATCCCTAAAAGGAACTATGGGTCTGTATAGATTCCTGCATGTTACATACAAATGCACAAAGACAAAATACCCTTATTACAGAGTGGTGTAGGGCAGCGTCAGCCACCATACTTTTCTATTGCATACTTTACGGTGTTTCATTGTGTGAGTGCATGCTTTTTCAATGGGTTGAATTGTGTGTGTGGAGAGAGCAACGTTAAATTAGCGCACGTGGGCGCTCTCTCGCCTGACGCTGGTGTAGGTTATAAAAACGGCTGGAGAGTATTCTTCTCTATTTGCTCTAGTATTGGCATGGTTGACGGTTTCGGAGACCTTCGATAGGTCAAGAGCCAACATGATATGGCGTGTAATGATGTTGTGGTGTTGTGCATTTTCCGGAATCCATGCTGTTGTTGGGCAACTGGGAAACTACTTCTCATAATGGGGATTAGTAGTGCCTCTACGGTTTTTTCTTCTGGCGACAGGAGTGAAGACGGCCTGTATGATTCACCTTTGCTGGCATCCTTGTCAGGCTTCAGAAGCCAATTTTTCAGGCTTCTGGTAAAATATGGGTGGCAAACGGCAGATGGAGAACTCTTGCTAAATGTTCAGTCCCGAGTTCCTCCAGTTGCTTCAGCATTACCATTGAGATTCCATGTGGCCCAACGCTTTGAATGATATCGAGTGTCGGCTGACGTCTGCAACTCCTCGGCTGGGAGGGCTTTTCTTATACGACGTAGCACACTCTTCCTCGCCCTATCATTCTCGGTGTACTCTATAAACCGCCTGCTAAAATAACACTAGCACCTCTTCGGATCTGTCAGTGTCACGCAGTTGAAAGTAAGAGCCGTTCTATCATCCTTCTTTCCCAGATTCGAGAGCGATGTAATTTACACTATGTACTTAATACTGTACCAATCTGGCATTGCTTTCAAGAGTAACTTCGCCCACTCTTGGGTCTTCAGATTTCGTACGCCGACGCTCATCACGCTCATTTGCTAGTCCCGTCGCCTCCGCTGGGAATTTTGGTCTGATTTCGGATTTTCGACCATCTGGTATGTAGCGAGCTGTTGTAGCAGTGATGAGACGCGGAGCTACCCGTGGATTTGTCATTGTCGCCCAGTTGAAAGTAACAGCCGTTCTATTGTCCTTTATCCCCGGATTCGAGAGCGATTTAGCCGTTGCCCACAATCTACTTACTTCTGTACTAACATGACATTGCTTCAGATGGTATATCCATTTTTTTCAATCATGTTCGCCTACTAGCCTGTTGATTTCAAGAGTAAGTTCCCCAACCCTAGCGCCGTCATCGTTCGTACGACAATTAGAATTTCAGGTTTTATATTGATGTACATTACGATAACCTACGGGCCCAAAGTTCTTTTTCTTCTTAGGTGGCGCTATACAGAAAATTTCTCGTATTAGGATAACTAAATATAAAGGGTGATCCATTTAGAGGTTCCTACTTTCTTTAAAGGAAAAAAACACAGACAAGTCAAATTGAATGTTTATTATCATTTGAAAGAACATTTGATGAAATTAATTTTTTGCATATTATGTGTAACAAATATTGGCCGAGGCTATGTCTCAGACGGTCCATCCGTTGAGTCCAATTTTCAATGACTCCTTCAAGCTTTTCGACTGGTAACTGGCGAATGTTTTCTCCCAAGACCGGGTTCGAAGCGGATTTATCCGCATACAATTTTGACTTTACATATTCTCATAGGAAAAAGTCTAACGGAGTGATATGAGACGATCTTGGTGGCCAAACGACTGCTACAAAACGTGCTCACCGAAGTGTTATTTCAATAAATCCATTGATTGATGCGATGTGTGGGAAGTGGCGCCGTTTTGTTGAAACCAAATGTCGTCAAGATTACGAGCTTCAATTTCTGACATTAAATAGCCGGTTATCACGGCGCAATAACGGGCGCCATTGACGATGATATCCTAACATAGGACGAAGGGTCCGACGATTCCACCGACTCACAAACCTTTATTTTTATACCCTATGTGGGGAGGGTATTATAAGTTGGTTTTGGCCAAAAAGTTTGTAACGCATCGAAATAATGGTCGTAGACCCATACTTATATATATCAAAATGAATGTCTCGACGAGCTGAGTCGATCTGGCTACGTGTGTCCATCCGTCTGTCCGTCTGTCCATCTAAACCTTGTAATCACGCTACAGGTCGCAATTTTGATCGGATCGTCACGAAATTTTGGGTGCTGATGGGGGTCCCGGAGGGGTGATGGTCGGATAATATTTAGGGGTCGGAATGGGCAAAAAATAATGTGGATAAAAAGACAAAGTTTTTTTCCAAATCGAATATCTCAGCTTCTATATGGGGTATACCAAAAGCAAAATGAAATGAAAGTAGAAAATATCACCTTCTAATGATGTAAAGTAGGTTCTTGTAGGTGATCAAACAACGAAGATATTACAATAGTCGCAAATAAACCCCAAATTTTCATGTTTGCGATTTTATTTATAATGACGAATATCACAGCTTTGGCTGGGGACTTTCCAGAAGCAAAGCCTGACTATGGAAGTAGAAGATTCCCCCTTTACAATGATGCAAACTAGGTCGGCGTAGGTGACCAAATAGCGGAAATATCACAATAGTCGGTAATTCATCCCATTTTTCCATTTTTTTTGGAAATCAGGCTACAGGCCGCAATTTTGATCGGATCGTCACTAAATTTTGAGAGTCAATGGGGATATCAAAGAGGAAGAAGCCTATTGATTTTGGTGAGGGTCGAATAATATTTAGGGGTCGGTATGGGCAAAAAACTTATTTGGATAAAAAGACAACGTTTTTTACTAAAGCTAATATCTCAGCTTCGCAATAGTCGTTAATGCGTCCCTTTTTCCACTTTTTCTGCAATCACACTACAGGTCGGAATTTTGATCGGATCATCACGAAATTTTCTCACAGAGATAGAAGCCTATTGATGTTGGTGATGTCGACAGTAGTCAAATATAAAATTAAATATTAATTATTTTGGTTCAGTTCGCCTTAAGTCATTTGGTATAAAAGCCAGATAGGTGAAAACTTTCGTATCTCCATAAAAGAAATGTTTTCGAGTGAAAAGATTATTCATAAAGGTAGTAGTGTAGGGTATCACATAGTCGGCCCCGTACCGACTATAGCCTTTTCTCACTTGTTTCTGGATGAAGAGGCAGTTGTAGAGGCGTAAGCTTTTCCATGACAACATGTCAAACAGTACTAAACAAAAATAACATGAACACGTGACACGACTCACGCGTGATCTGTCAAAAAAAGGCTGTTGAAAAAGTACCTCTTGTTAGATCACCCGTTATTTATTGATTTTTTAACCAATTTTGAATATTACGTTTTTGTACGGACTACAGTCGTTTGTGGTTCTTCATAATATTCGTGTAGACCCTATAAAGTATACATTCTTGATTGCAATATTTAAGATATAGCTTTTTAATTTAGTATAGAAGTTTCTATTACTTCTAGGATGCTTTGAATTGGAAAAGGGCTATATCTGTCCACGTTTTGATATAGACCGCATCAGAGCAGTACTTTTCGGTATTTTAAAGGTTGTGGCCTCAATATCCCACCAGAATTATGGAAATTTGGTATTTGGTCTTCGTTGTGGGTATTAAATTTTCCACGTTCCACTTGTCTGTATAAATAGACGTTTTGAAATAGCCCACTTCACCGACGTAGCCAGGGGGGGGGCCCGGGGGGCCCGGGCCCCCCCCGAAATGATTTTAGTTCCCATAGGATATTACCTTATGTTACACATTTTTTAATTTTTTAGTAAGATTTTAAACTGTTTTAAATCGTTCAAGAAATATGTAAAGTAGTTGGAAGTATTACAGAGAATTATTTAACTACATTGGTATACTTATTGTCCAACATACGAGTATTTGAAAGTATAAAAATAATGAACAAGTTAGGCTTTTTGAGCAATTTTATGCATAGTTCTTGTTAAGTTTTAAGGTGTTGTTTAAGCGTTTAATCGGAATTTTAGGCTGACTGTAAGTGTTGCTGAGTTCGGAATAAAACGTTTATTTGTATTTATTGAACGTTTATAACATACTACGACCAATACTATGGCTTATAAACAACATGCAGAAAAAACATTTCTGCGATATTTTGTTTTTGAAATTTTTTATAAGAGCAATTCAACATTAAAAGATAAAACCGTTGCTTAATCTTTGTGGTTTTAATTTTTGTATATTTTCTCTAACACGTTTTTATAATGAACTATTTTGGAATTCATAACATTTACAAATTCTTTATTATGTTGAAATTTGTCGCAAATGTCTATTGGACAAACAGATTTTTCTGTCCAATTTTTATGTTTTGTTCGACCTTTCGAATGTTAGTAAAATCAAGATTATTGAGCTTGGGGTCAATGTTTATATTTAACTAGCTGAACCCGGTACACTTCGCTACCCCGAATAAGTTATAATATAGTTTGAAATATTTATTTGTAGGCCAATTTTCGTCACTCTTTCCAACTTTCATTAAAATCGGGTATATAAAGCGTGTTTGGTGCATCAAATACATGAAATGGGACGAAAATATATATGGGAGCTATATCCAAATCTGATCCGATTTCAATATAATTTGGAAAATTTATTTCTAGACCCAATTCTGCCACACATCCCAAATTTCATTGAAATTGGACATACACATGAAATCGGCCGAAAATATATATGGGCGCTATATCCAAATCTGAACAGATTTCAATATAATTTGGCAAATTTATTTCTAGACCAAATTCCTGCACACATCCCAAATTTGGAGACATTATCTGTTACCATTCTATAGATATTTGCATAAAAAATCTAAATTTCTTGGAGGTACCTCCGATTCTGATGCTCAGAATCAACGCGGAATTTCAGAAATTTTTATAGCCTATGTTACTTTCAGGCCATGTGGTGATATACTACAAATTTCAGGAAGATCAGTTCAGCGGTTTTTGAGTCCATAAACTGCAAACAAACAAACGTACAAACATATTTCTACTTTATATATATTGATTTATTACATATTTTTTCCAATATTTCAAAATTACAATGAATTTCATCTTCAGGGATTATTCTGTCGATTACTCTTTGAACAAAACCAGAAGAAAACGTCATAGAATTCCACAGCAATTTATTTTGGGAAGTACTTCCTTCAGTAAAGGACTTTGTGACGACAAACGAAAACTACAAACTGATCGGAAACAGGTTCTTCTTCGTCAAAATCTCAACAAGTACCACTTGACTTTGCGGACAATATACCCTGAGCCTGTGTGAATTGAAAATTTCAGCTATAGACAGATCGAATAGCGGCTACACAGCCAAAATCCTTAAACCCAAAAACTATGTATCAGGAGATTTTCAGAAATTTGTAGCCATGTTCGGACGTATGAACTTGCAAACAAAATATCAAAAGTGTTGGTATGGAGAAATGGACCGGACCGACATAGTTCATTTTGGGAGTAGATCTTATTTTGGGAATCATTCATATTAAAAGGTATTGCGCCCACCAGTCATTTCAGTTCGCCACAGTATAATTTTCACTTTTGACCCTAATGTCAGGAAATATGGACTTGTCCACGAAAAACATAATACCGCTCTAAACACAAGGAATACCTTCAGTAAAAATTTCTAAAGATCGAGCAAAAACTAAGTTTGGAAAAAATATTACTAAATCCAAAGTTTGGACCAAATCTGCTGCTCTGTTCAAGAAAACTCGCGCATACCACGCTAAAATTCTTGAAATTTGGAGGAAAGTACCAGAAAAAGTAGACCGAAAAGCACCATCTTCGAATTTTGTATATAAGGCTCGCTGAAATATTGCGATAAACAAAGTTTGGGCCAACGCAGTATCCGGTTCGAAAGTTGTCGTGCGCATTAGCCACTACTCATGATTGCCTTAGGTGTTCTTTACCGCTTTCGGCCCATTTTCTCTGGAAGTATAGACTTGCCTCTGAAAATCGTGTACTGTAGTAATAGGGGCCCCGAGAACACTTGTTGCAATTTCATATTTTTACTTCATATTTTTACTTATAACTAAATTATTAGCATAAAGGAAGTGAAGCCATGACCATTGAGATCTTAAGCTTACACAGCGAATCCAGGGAGGTCTTAAACTGCACTTCGCTGAAATTTTTTGAAATACTCTGCGGAAGTTTGCCGAAAGAGTAGATCAATTTGGGCCATCTTCGAAGTAGATCAAAATATCACGAATGCCAAATTTTGGACCCAATCGGTTGATCTGTTTGAGAATTATTATGCTCTCCAGGCAGCTACCCAGACGAACGGACATAGCTAAGTCGAAACAGATTTCTTCCAAACACACTTTGGCCCTAAAGCCATTATTTCGATGAGGCACATTTTGGCTAAAGGCTGAGAGTATTAAAAATGTAGATTGGGAAAAATTGTGTTTATGCATTTTTGCTAAAAGAATGTATACAAGTACAGACCTTGGATTGGGCGACATAATTTAATTTTAAAAGAATTTAAGACTGGACCAGAGTTTCCTTTGTTCATGATCAATGTATGAGAAGATCAAGGATCGGAAACTAGAATTTCTATAAGTGAAGTCCGACGATTGGACGCCAAAATTAGTCTATTGACAGTTGTACGATTTGGCGACAGAATTTGTCATTTACATAAACGCGGTTAGGTGCTAGAATTTCTTGATGGATAGACTAACTATTGCTCAGCATTAGTTCTCGGCCTTTAGAAATTCTTTGTGATAAGTAGACATCGGATTTTTGTATATATTTGAAAATTGTAATGTTAAGATATTTCTAAGGTTTTGCGATTGTATTCGCTTTCTTACCGAAGTGATATCACTGAATTTCGTAACATTCACTATAGTTGTGAATTATTTGATAAATGATACGCCCAAAATATACGCGATTATTAATATAATCATTGTTTTGACCATATATTAACTGTGACATATTGTCAAAAAAGTTCTAAAAACAAGATAAAATTCGATAAAATCGCCATTTGAATTAAAAAATAGTAATGAAAATTATTTCATCAGTAAAATTAGTCTAAAATAAGGTTTACATCTTTGCTAAATAAGACATTTTCGCTAACATGAACTTTCAAAATTTTGGTCAGGTGGGCCCCCCCCGAAATGAAATCCTGGCTACGTCCCTGGCCCACTTAGAAAAGTAAATTGCAATTTTCGGAATTTTTTAGGTTTCTCAGTCATTATCAAATCGAAATGGATGAAGTTCAGTATTTAGTCTTCCAAGGGGGTATAAAATATTCCAAGAGAGAATTATCAGTATTGGTACACTTTTCGTGTAACCCCAATACGGGGGTGCCTCCCGATTTTCGGTATGTTGAAGGTTGTGGCCTCAATATCCAACCGAAATTCCACTTCTCTATATAGGCCCCATATAACAGTATCTCTTTTTAGCTACGTTATTTAGCCGAAAACATCAATCCCACGGATTGACCGAAACCAAAAGTGTTTCAGCCAGCGGCTGCCAACCCAGCATTATATGCTGCTACAACAACAACAACAAAACATCGAAGAACTAGACATTCAATTTCGGAGGACTTTCATTTTTAAATTAATACAGGTTGTGTCGATGATCTTCGAATATTATATAGTAAAAAGTAGAAGAAGTAATCGATAAACATACAAAGTGTTGTTTTCCGATAAAAATAAAAAAATCAAGATTAAATCGCCCTCACACATCTGGCGTCAGGTATATAATTACTTACTACTTAGAATTCGAAGGTGATAACTTTTCCAACTGTTATTTTTCTTTTAAAGTCCCTGTTCAATGTTATTAAACAAGTTGCCCCGTTTACATGTACTATGCTGGGCTGCCCTGACATGGTATGCAAAAACGAAAAATTATTGTTCGCTTTGTAGCATAAAAAGACCGGGTAATGAATGTAACAATACAAAACAATGGCCTCTCTATCCTCCGGACATGGTCATACCCTGCCAGCAATTGGAAGTGAGTTTCGCACTCCCTCGCCTAAGGGGTCACTCCGGAGACACGCCAAGGAAGATCGTTGGTGAATTACACAAACAATTTCTATAGCCTTATTGTGATTACGTTTTATCGCGTATGCCGACACTTCGGAGTGACTTCTGAGTGACTTCCAAGGCGATTGTTTACATTTATTCAGTGATTCAAAACATTTGAACAAATATAGAACATTTTCTATCCGATGATTATATGAGGCGGTGGTGCAGTGGTAAGCATACTTGCTTTGCACTCTGAAGGTCCGGGTTCGCTTCCCAAGTCTGGCAACAAAAGATCACATTTTTAAAATGACAAAATTAATGTAGGCAAAAATTGCAAAGTATAATTTCTCTGAAAGAGAAGAAAACTAAAAAATAAATAAATAAAAATAAAACAATTAAAAAAATAAATAAAAAATAAAAAATTTAAATAAAAATAAATAGAAAAAAATATATATTTTTTTAATTTCTAGAACTATCGCGGAAATGATCTTCTAGAAGTGTCGCTGGAGTGACTTCCAAGGCGACACGCAGGCGTGGTTCATTTCTTCACAACGGAGGTCACTTCAGGGTGACTTCTGCGACTATCGCCGCGACTGTTTTCATCGCCCTGGGCGACACGCCAGAGTCACTTCCGCGATAGTTTTTGCTTGCAGGGTAGTCCTAAATGCATATAAAGTACTAACACACTTGCACACATACAACTGCTCACACGTTTACGTATAACACATAACAACGTAGCATAAGCAAGCAACAAGCGTAACGTAACAATATTTGTTTTTACAATTTTCCTGTAAATTTTTCTTTGCCATGTTTTTGCTGGTGTTGTTGTTTTTTTCATAGTTCCGCATCCTCCTCGGGGTTTTTAATAACATTTTTACTGTTGGCGCTCACGCAATTCAAAGCTTTTAAGTGCATTTACGTTTAGCCGGATGTTTGCACTAAAACTTATTTCAATTAGAGTTTGGTCTTGTTTTTGCAGGTTCTACAACAGGACGATGGCGAATGTGCTGCTAGTTGTTCGAAATGTGGCATTTGCAAAAACCAAAGAGAGAAAAAGGTAAAATAAAACGAATCGAAACGAACATAATAACAAATACCTAAATAACTTTAACATTTAAAAACTAACTGATATATGTTTGTATGTGGCCCATTAAGAGAGTGCAAAATAACAAAAACGTTAACAAACAAATGGCCAAACGAAATGGAATGAAAATTAAGATAAAAACATTCTAAATTTAAATTACACGCGTGTTGTTTAATTGGACTTTTGGTAAAGTTTTAAGGTGAACTTTTATAAATTAAAGAAAGTAGGTTACGCATGTACATGAGACATTGTGCCTTAATGTAAAATACGTTTCAAATGCCCAAGAACAACAATCTCCTAGAAAACGTAAGGAATGCTGTATCAATTTCCAGGGATCTTTAGATCCTATCTATCAAAAAGGCAGCTGAGTTGGTAACTTTTTTACTTATGTGCCCAATGCAGAACACTTTTCACATAAGCCGAACTAAGAAAAGGACTAATACATTTTTCTATAGCTTCCATAATTTGTCTATGCGGCATATAGAGCTACTCTACAATCCGTAGCAACGCGTAGTGCACGAAAGAGATACAGACAAGGAGAGAGGAGAAACGTCTTTTCCGCAGGAAAAAGAGAGAGATGGAAAAGCGAGAGTGTGCAAAAATCGAGATGTACAGGAGCCAGAATGAAGTCCGAAAATTCTACCAAAGAGTGAAGCATCAAACTAATGGCTTTGGTACAGGCACCTTCTCCTGTAGAGACCAGGAAGGATTTGGTAACTGATACAGATAGTGTGCACGGTGCTCTTGAAACAATTTTAAATGAAAGGTGCTTACACATTGGAAGTTTTTGCGGATTCTGAAACTACAATGTTCATAGATGAGAAAAATCAAAAAACAAAAAAAAATTGCCGGAGCGCTTTTTAAATAAATCGCGCATTAAGTTGACGTTTTTAGGGGTTGTTTGGGTTTTAACGATTTTGCTTAGAAACCGCAAGTCCTATCAAAATGGGACTTAAAAATATGTTGTAGCTATGAAAATTCTCTACAAGATCGACGTTTGTGGTATTTTCGTAGTTTTTACCATTTTTGAGATATAGAAGTTCAAATTGGGACAATGCACTAGCTGTATCGCCCCCTTATAAAGCAATGTCAGGAAGGGTGCGCCTTAACTAACTTTTGATGAAAACCGCTTACACAGGGAAAGTTTTTGTGAATTCTGAAACAGCAGTGTTAATAGATGAGAAAAATCTAAAACAAGAAAAAATCGTTGTAGGGATTTTTAAATAAATCGCGGTCAAAATTCACATTTTTAGATGTTTTTTAGGTTTTCACGATTTTGCTTGGAAACCGCAAGTCCAATCGAAATGGAGCTAAAGAAAATGTTGTAGCTGTGAAAATTCTCTACAGGATTGACGTTTAGCATTTGTTCCCAGCCTGTACCATTTTTGAGATAAAGAAGCTCAGTTTACATTTTAAGGTTTTTTTGTTAGGGTTTCGCGATTTTGCTTGAATACGGTAAGTCTTATCGATATGGGACCTGAGAAAATCTTAAATCTGTGAAAATTCTCTACAAGACGGGCTTAAGTAACTTATCCTAAGTTGTAACATTTTTTTAGATATATAAGTTTAAGTTGGGAATTTGCAGTCATGACATTGTTTTATTAGGGGGCGATACAGAGTTGAATTGTATTTGAATTGTCCCAAATTGAACTTCTATATCTCAAAAACGGTAAAGCCGACGAGAATACCATAAACGCCAATCTTGTAGAGAATTTTCATAGCTACAATATTTTCTTCAGTCCCATTTTGATAGGGCGTGCGGTTTCTAAGCAAAATCGTGAAAACCTAAACAACCCCTAAAAATATCAACTTAAATCGCGATTTATTTAAAAAGCGCTCCGGCGATTTTTTTTTTGTTTTTTTTATTTTTCTCATCTATAAACATTGTAGTTTCAGAATCCGCAAAAACTTCCGAGGTGTAAGCACCTTCCATTTAAAATTGTTTCAAGAGCACCGTGTGTGCTCAGGAAAGAGCATTTTTCAAACCTGTTGGTATCCAGCGAAGACGACGAAGATACCAGAGATCCAATCCCAGAAGGTGGTATTGAATGTATACCGTCCAGCCAAGATGAGGTAAAGACAGCAATAGACCGGCAGCAGGAGCCGATGGCTTACCAGCCGAGCTGTTCAAAACCGGAGGCGACACGGTGATAAGGTGTATTCATTAGCTAGTTAGCACCATCTGGCAGAAAGAGCGAGTACCCGACGATTGGAACCTGAGTATCCTGTGCCCCGTCCATAAGAAAGGAGATAAGACTGTAATCTCTAAGTCTATGCTAATAAGTCTACTCCCGATTGCCTACAAGATCGTGTCAGGCATATTGTGCGAACGACTAAAACCTATGGTCAACGAGATAATTGGGCCATACAAATGCGGCTTTAGACCTGGCAAGTCCACCTATGACCAGTGGTCACAAAATATCTACGCCTAAAATTGTGGGCATGAAAGAAAATAATTATTCCGTTTTAGTTCAGAATATTTTATGGTGGAGGGTATAAAAAATTCGACCTGGCCGAAACTTAAAGCTTTTCTACTTGTTCTATTTTCAATTTTAATATTTTTCTACAAAAACTGCTGAACTGATTTTCCTGAAATTGTCATGGAGTGTACAGGGATGATCCCCGGGGAAAATAAGCTACAAATTTAGTTTCGACGGGGGGCTTACTTCCCCTATACCCTATTATTTAAAAATGCTATATTTAAAATAATCACGAATGTATCGGTTTGGAAATTAATTTGCGAGACAATTTTGTTTGTGTCTCCGACCTTACCTACTTTTTTAGGACCCAAAGACTTGACCACCCCCACTTTTCAAAATATGTTACTTCTACAAAACTACTGAACCGGTTGTGCTGAAATTTTCAGGTAATGTACCGGGAATTTTGAAGGGGCGGGGTACTTCCCTTTGCCATATTACAAAAAAACTCCATATCTTTATGAATAAAAACCAAATGCCGTCATTACCCAATTAAGGGTTTTATGGAAAAGAATTTTACCGCGCCCACTTTTTTCAATTTTCATTTCAATTTAAATTTTCAATTTAAAGTTTTTCTGCAAAAACTACTGAAGCGATTTTCCTAAAATTGTCAGAGAATGTACAGGGATGGACCCCGAAAACAGGCTACATATTTTATTGAATTCTAGAGGTGCCGGGGTACCTCCCATATGTGATAAAAGTTATATTTGCAAAAATTATGCATGTATCGGTTTAAACAGGCGTGGTCCGGTCTTTAGGCCCCAAATAAGCACTATATTGTAGATTAATCAGTAAATGGATTAATCTACAATGTAGTACTTATTTCGGGCCTAAAGACCGGACCACCCCTGTTTTTTTAAATGTTATATCTCCAATACTTCTGAACAAATTTTCATCAAAATTGCAGCAAAAGCTCAATGTTTGCCGTTGGGTGGAGGTGGGGTACCTTCCCCACGCCTTTATTTTAAACGCTATATGTATAAGCCAAACTTATGATTATATCGGTCTCAGCATAAATTTTGGGAGGCAATGGGGTTGTGTGCACCCTAAGTACATATTGAAACCAAAATACTGGACCACGCCCACTTTCTTAAATTTGTTGAAAACTGATAATAACACCCACTCTTTCAACACATTATTTTTCCAAAACTACTGAACCTAATCTCATGCAATTTTCAGCAAATGTTCAGAAATATTCCGTGGTCCAAAATGCTATATATTTGTAGACGAATTTCGGGAGCCTGTTGTTTTATAATCGCTTTATTTGCTAAACTTATGAGTGCATCGGCTTGCAAATTAATTTCGAGACAACGGTGTTTGCGCCCCGACCAAGATAAACTAAAACTAAGACATATATGTCTCAATAAGCGGGAGAATTGGACATTTTTTTAACTTTTATAATTAGATCGCTTTTGGATAAAAACGGGGGACATGGACGATAATAAATCCTAAACAGCATCAATGGGCGAAAAAATCTGACAGTCCGTAAGAGAAAGGAAAGGTTACAGAAAAAATTTTGTTGGCAAATTTAAATCCTCCTCGGTTTGACAATGGACCGAAGAGGTGAGGTAAAAAATATCTATTTTTGAACTGTCAAGCACAAAGTCCATAAAAAGTTGTCCTTAAAACTCATTACGACGGGTCAGCAACGCGAACCGGGGGTCTGTTAGTTCTGAATATGATTAAATTACTTTTCTGTCCACAATTTTAGGTGGAGATATTTTGTGGCCACGGATTCCCCAAATGCCAAAATCCGGTCAGAAAACACCTAGAATCAGCAGATACCGTTATATGGGGACTATACCAAAACATGGACATACATATCGCTCATTTATTCAAAGAGTGACACATTTTAAAAAATCAAGTTTCGAAAAAACGCGTTTTAAGCTGCCGATTGAAATTTGACTTCCCAAATTAAAAAAATTATTACACAAAAATAAAATAACTATTTGAACCATCTTTTGTAAAAAGCTAGCCAGATACCAGTGCTAAATTTCTGTGCAAGATCAAGCATGATTTGAAGTGCTTTAGTGATTCATAACCTCAAAAAACTTTTTTGATGCTTTATGCCAAAGTCCAAGAAAATAAGCTGTAACTCGTTGAGTTTTAGAGATATCAACTTGAAAATTTGACACAATATAAAGTAGAAGTCATAGAAAAAATAGAAACTGCTAACTCAAAAACCCGATTTGTTGAGTTATGCCACTCTTTGAGTAAATGAGCAATATGTTTTTATTCGAGAAGTTTCGTCACTGCAGGGAACCTTAAAAAGGCAACTTTCAGCTAGTTCGGTTAAAAATTGTACCTCAAATCTTAAAAATACCGAAAATCGAGAGGTACCGTTATGTGGGGGCTATACCAAAATATGGACCGATGTTAACAATTTTTAATGGAAAAATTTGTGACCACTGAGAACCTCAAATGTCAAATTACAGGTAGCTGGGTAAAAAATTGTAGTTAAAATTCTTAAAATACCGAAAATCGGGTGGTACCGTCATATGGGGCTGTACGAAAACATGGACCTATGATGACGAGTTTGGGTGGGAAAGTTTCGTGACCACTGAGAACCTCAAATGTCAAATTACAGCTAGTTCGATTAAAAATAGTAGCTAAAATTCTCAGAATACCGAAAATCGGGATGTACTGTTGTATGGGGGCCATACCAAGACATGGACCTATGCCCATAATTTGCCCGGAATTTTAACCTAAAATACCCACACCGTCAAACTATTTATTTATCTATTTAAAAACGTTTCGTAAGTACTACCAAGCCTTTTTAAGGAGTATTTTTTTATCATATTATGGGTTCCTTGTTGGAGGCCCCTGGTCTTCAAGTATGGATCTTGCGGTTGTGAGTATTATTGCGTAGGCAATATTTTGAATAACGCTGATTATTATCTGAAAGGGAATAAGGTTAGTTCAATATTCTCGGACATTATTTTCCTATATTCAACTTGAGAACCTTTGCGGCAATTAGGTAATGATTGTAGTCAATGGTTCCATCTCGAATCGATAGTACAATCAAATATTCCACGAAGCTTTTTTATGACTTTATCCTGTTGAAATACTTGTAGATTGAAGATTTTAAATCTACTGCTAACTACAAAGTTGTTGTGTCAGTCAGCCTCAGTCAGCTATCGGATGTTTGATTGGGTGTTACATAAAACATTGTCTTGTCACCGTAATACAGAAATTTGAAGATGAATGTTCGAATAAAGATTATTTTGATGCTCAAAGTATATTGAAAAGAATGGGTTATTTTAAAAAATGAAAAACAACAACATACAATCGTCACATCCGACATCATTAAATATCAGCGAAAAAAGGAAAAAACTACATCAGTTATATAGCTGTATATAAAACAGGATAGGAAAACGTCGTGTTCATGTTTTTGCCATTAAAAACACAACTAAATGCGTTTGGTTCGTAGATAAGCAACATGTTTTAAACAAAACTGCTGAAAAATTATTTGCTGATAAATTCTAACAATGCAAAAAAAAAAAAGAAACAACTCGAAAAACTTGTTCACAACATTTACACATACACATCGACCATGGAAAATAGGAAAACGAAAATATTAGCAACAATAGGGGGTAGTATATAAAGTTGGTTACCGACAAAAATGGGAAAACTAAAAGCAAAATTGTTAATGCATGCATGCCTTAGTGACTACATTATTTTGATAGGCAACTTACAGAAAAGTTTCCTTAATGGCCGAAATTATAGACAATTGAATTTGACAGATTTTTGTCGGTAATAACTATGGTTTCGGAGTGGAATTCCTATACCACTAAAAATGAATAAAATGTGCACAAAATTGTAATTTTTTCCTATATTTTGGCCTATATAGGCTAATGTGTTAGTTTTTCCTTACATATTAATTAGAAAGGGCATTCGTTCGAATACATTCGAACATATCAATACTGTTTCTGCCGAATCTTACATTGACAAAAGTTTTTGTCGGTTTTCCTTTTTTGCACGAGTATATTCTGGCCGGAATTCTTCCGCGTGAGAAAATCTTTAAGCCTTCAAAATATGTAAAAATGATGGGGCAATACAAATCGTAAGGACTATAAGCAATTCACGACCAAGTTTCAAAATGGATGTAAGCCAAACTTTTTGGCGTGCTTAGCCTCAAACGGAGGCCCTTAGTTGTAAAGCTCAATAAAAGCCATTTTTCATGATTTTTTTTTTCCGAGAAAACTACGTAACTTTTGGAAGATTTCATTTTCAAGACATGTAAGTTTATTTTGGGAAATTGCAGTAAAGACATTGTTTCATAAGGAGGCGATACAGTCAGTGCATTGTCTCAATTTGAACTTCTATATCTCAAAAACGGTAAAACCTACGAAAATATCATAAAGGTCAATCTTATGGAGAATTTTCACAGCTACAAAAGGCCCATCAGGCTTATTCACATAGGACTCGCGGTTTCCAATCAAAATCGTGAAAACCTAAAGTACCCCTAAAAATGTGAATTTAAATCGCGATTTATTTGAAAATCCCTCCGGCTATTTTTTGGTTTCTTGAGATTTTTCATCTATGAGCATTGTAGTTTCAGAATCTGCAAAAACTTCCCAGGTTTAAGGACCTTCCATTTAAATTTGGTTAAGGCACACCGTGTACAAGTTTGAAATTTGGTACATAGTCCTCATACACATTTCCGCCCGGTTTTCGGCATTTGGAAATTTTTAACCAAATTGTCAAACAGAATTGACACAGATTTGAGTTGAAAATCGTTTAAAAGAAAATTACCCATGATCCAAGCATTGGTATATACCAGCATTTTCCTACAACATTCACTCTTATTTGGCTTTTTTATTCTAGTCCCCGCACAGAATAGTCAATATTGGCACACGGTTTTTTCTTAATCCTCATCTTATCTGTCTTAAAAACCTTTTAATGGCATCGGGTAATCCTTCAACGTATTTTATTAACTCCAAAAAGAAGAATACCTCACATCCTCGAGTGCAATTGGATCGAAAATTGTCTATTGCTCCTTCTTCAAAACTGTTGTATATCCAGCTATTGTGTCGATAACCAAACAAAATAATATTCTTTTATGTCATAAAAACACATAAACTATACTATTTTACCAGAGTCCGTGCAAGCCGACTAATAAATGCACAAATTTTCAGACATAGAAGACTACGACATATAAAAGACGACATATAAAAAAGAAAAATCGTTATTAATTTCTTAATTGTACGAGAAGAAGTCCTGATACTGGGTGACATCAAAAACTTTCCTGTACACCGTCCATGGTATTTATTGGAAGTAGAATTCAGATATATCCAAAATTAAATTTATCCCTTCATCGGACAAATATCAATAAGCAAATCTCTTGCCAACAGGAAATCTGCCCACACCGATTACTCACTTGTGCCCAAAAGCGTTTTAAATTTGCCATAATTTCTAACCGGTTGGAAACATGAAAATTCGTAACTTTTATTTTCATGAAAACAATTAAAAAAGCATCAGTCGGCTTTGTCGACATGCATACATCATCAGCCCCTGTTAATTGAAATGTTCATCTTTAGGCAGATCGATTACAGGCTGCACAACGACAATTTTTTCCATAAAACATTAAGTATTTATGGGGTCTCAAGAAACAAGACCTTGCCGAAAAATATCTGAACTTGTGGTTAATTATCTGAAGATGTATCTATCTTGTGCTTACGTTTTTCTAAGAATTTTAAAAGATAGTCCGACATAGTCTTTTAGTGATAGAGTTTTTTAAGTGATCTTATTTTGAGAGTCATTTCTTTCAATGGATATCGCACCCACCAGCCATTTTACTTTGTCTCCGAACGATTTAAAGCCTCTGGACTCTTATGTCAGTAAACATGAACTTGCCCAGGTCAAAATGTCCGAGGGATGCTCGAACAGACCTTAAACTGTACTTATGTTGACCATTTGTTATTTAGGTACCCGAAGATCTTGTCCCATATGAAAGTTTCGGCTAAATTGAGTGGACCAATATAACCCATATTCAAACCTTATCTATTTCTGAAAGAAATATTGCAACGTGCAATGTTTGGACCAAATTGATTACTCCATAGAGAGTTATCGTGCGCACCATGTTATCGAAAAATAGTTAACTTTTGTGATGGAGGTACACGAAGAAGTTAACCGATATGACTTAAGCTATGTGTGGACAAACTATAACCGGATCCAAAATTTAGACCAATTCGGTTGATCCGTTCGAGAGTTTTCGAGAGTTATAATGTGCACCAACCAGTCATACAGAAAGACAGACGGACGGACTGGGTTCCTAGACTTCAAATTGTCTGAAACTGATTTCGTCCAAACATATGTATGTGGAGTCGAAAACCATTATTTAAAATGTTCAAGATTAATGGCGAGATACTGATAGGACCATGAATCAACTGATTGGTTGTACCTTCTGCCGAAGAGATCGATGCCAACTGATTGGAACTTCGTATAAATTTAAGATTCTGACGAGCATATTACGTTTGAGGCGAAAAGTAATCGTGCCATCCCAAAGATCACTTTAGCCTGACAAATCTGCCATACACCAGATCTCCACTAGATCCTAAAGAATATCTATGAAAACAATCAACACATTCCTACTTTTGGCGATTTCGACAGGCTAGTAAAATCAAAATATGACTTTCCAATTCCTGTGAAATCGATTCAATTATGCAGAATATAATGAACTGACAAACTGAATAAAATGAACCGACAATATTTATTATTCAGTGGTAATTTTGTAATTCAAATTTCCTGCACTTCTTAAACCAATCCCATTTTATATTTATATTGCGCACTTCCAAAATGTGTTTAAAGGATAATGGGCTATAGCACAACAAAAACCGGATGAAAACCAGCCAAATAAAAACACAAACTGCTACCTCTACACAACAAAACCAACAAACATATGGTAACCTAAACATGGAAAAGTTTACATCCTTTTATACAAACACAACGATGACGATGACGACCGACTACTAACAACCAACAAAATGTAAAACAAAAACATATTTTTACAAAACTTTAGTTATTAATTGGAATTGTTGGAAAATTGTTTAACCTTAAACTTTAGCGAGGTTTTTGTGTTTTCTGTTCTTTTTTTTTCTACGATTTGGCAAGAGGATTTTCATTCCCTTTGTCAAAGTTAAAAAAATACATCATCAAAAAATGTTTGTTGTTTAAATTTATTGTTGGTCAAAGACAAACGAGTTTTCATTTTAAAGTCATTGAATTTTTTATAGATCGTAAAGTATGTTCATATTTTTATGTTATAACTATAATCTAAAGGTATGCTATGGTTACGCCTTGAAAACAAATGCCACAATTTTCATTTCTTGATAATTTATTTACTCGCCCAATTATATGTAATAAATATTTCATAATGTCTCCATATCATGCTACAACGGACCAAGCAACTAATTCTACTTCCAATTAATTCCGTTTTAACTAAACATCGAAGGATTTAACGCTGGCTTCGGATTTCTCTTGTGCTTTATATTTAAAAGCTTATTGTTGCGAGTATTGTTCGTTATTTTTTAGAGTGATTGTTGTGGTTAGACGCTGTGCTGTTATATGTGGAAACGCAACAACAATACTAGAGCAAAGTCACTTATGACCAAAATTGTGTACACTGGACATGACTGAAGCTTGTTAAGTCGCTTGTTATCTTGACAAGTTTTAAAACAACAAACAGGTACAATCAGCCAACAACATATTTAATTCGATATCGTGAAATATGCATATTGTGGAAGGTTTTTTTCCTTTTACAAAGAAGGAGGGGGGCGTGTATGTGTTAGTGGGGAAGTTTCGAAGGGAGGTCCAGTTCAAATTTGGAGTTGTTTGCAGAACTGAATGTTGTTGTTACACATCTTTGATAAAGGGAGTGACGTATTGGAAGTATAACGTGCATTCACCAGTAAGATTGAATGCAGTGGACCACCCGATATCCCTATAGACAAAGTTCGGCAGAGCACATATGGTTTCTACATACATATATCTATACTAGCAATCTATTGGCCAGGAACGAAATGAGAAAATAATTTTTTACATGATCCAACCATGTAATCAATAACAAACATAGAGTTTCATTAGTTCAATCACACGGCGCTCAGTGGTTCAGAAATCAATTTTCCTGGCCAAAACCCCCATTGTATGTTGTCACCGATTATTAATTTCTATGTGATTAGATAGTAAACTAAGGAAAGCAAAAAAATTAAATCGAAATATTGAAAAGTGTGGACGTGGCGTGCTCCTAAAGATGAAAAATGTTTCCCAATTTTGGAAAATACGTAATATTTGCAAATTTCTGGAGAAAAAAAGCTATTTCTCAGAAACTATGACAGATATTGTGTTCATTGTTTTTTTGTTAGGTAGGTTGGATTGTTGCCCTTAAGTTTTAATAAATTACCTTAAGGTTTACACGAAGTGAGCTATTTTATTTTTCCCCAGGTACTAAATTTTAGTGGAATTCCAAATTTAGTGGACTCGAAATTTTAGGGAACAGCATGGAACAAAGTTCCGTTTTCACCGCTTTTTGAAATTACATGGGTAAAAATATGTGTATTTCATACAGTTTCCCATATAAATTACGGCTTCTTCACACAAATGGACATTTTTATAATATATGAATTTTTATAAGAGTTTTATGAAAACCCAAGGAGCATTTTTCTCAATTTTGAAAAAAATTAAATTTTTGAAACAACTAAAAAAAATATTTTCAACTTTTTTTAATTTTTTATATACTAATGGTTTGCTTATTGGGTTTGGTCTTTTTAACTAGTTAGAACATATGAAAAACTCAAAAACACTCATATTTTGATGCAAAATATGAAAAAACTCAAATTGTTAACTTGGACCTTGAATTCATCCGCAAACGCTAGACCAAATTTTGTGGCTTTTGATGTGTCGGATAGCTGATATTTTCATTATGACAATATCTTTAACATCGGCTTTATTTGCGCTCATGCTCCCACTGAAGAAAAGGACGAACAGACCAAAGATATATTTTACGAGCGCTTAGAAGAAATATATGACCGTTGCCCTGCCCATGACATTAAAATCATTCTCGGCGATTTTAATGCCAAAATTGGAAAGGAGAAAATCTTTGGCGTAACAGTCGGGAAATTCAGTCTCCCCAGTGAAACATCTGACAATGGTATGAGGCTGATAGACTTTGCAGCTGCAAAAAACATTGTAGTTAGCAGTACCAGATTTAATCAACTCGATATTCATAAGGACACCTGGCTGTCTCCAGATCAAAGAACAAGTAATAAAATCGATCATGTTGTGATAGATGGAAGACATTCATCGAGCGTCTTGGATGTACGATCGTTCCGAGGCGCAAACATTGATTCGGACCACTACCTTGTTGCAGCAAAGGTACGTACCAGATTAAACGTAGCAAACAAAGTGCGAACAGACCAGGCACGGAAGTTGGACATCGGTAAGCTGCTATCACAACAGATAGCCACAGCATATTCCACTCAACTGGCCCAACTGCTTAATCAAACCACTCCTCGTCCCGATAACATATCAGGACAATGACAAAACATTGCCCACTCCATGCATACAGCCGCAAAATCAGTACTTGGATACCAGAGACCTCCACCAAGGAGTCCATGGTATGACCAGGAGTGTCGTGCTGCTACCGAAGAGAAAAATGCGGCATATAGGGCTACTTTACAATCAGTAGCAACGCGTAGCGCCCGAGAGAGGTATCGGGAGAAAAGGAGAGAGGAGTAACGTCTTTTCCGCAGGAAAAAGAGAGACAGAATGAAGTCCGAAAATTCTATCAAAGAGTGAAACATCAAACTGCTGGATTTGGTACAGGCACATCCTCCTGTAGAGACCAGCAAGGTAATCTGATAACTGATACAGATAGTGTGCTAAGGATATGGAAAGAGCATTTTTCCAAACTGTTGGTATCCAATAGTAGCGAAGTCGACGAATATACCACAGATCCAATCCCAGAAGATGGTATTGAATGTATACCACCCGGCCAAGATGAAGTAAAGACAGCAATAAACCGGCTAAAGAATAATAGGCAGCAGGAGCTGATGGCCTACCAACCGAGCTGTTTAAAACCGGAGACGACACGCTGATAAGGTGTATGCATCAGCAAGTTAGCTCCATTTGGCAGGAAGAACGCGTACCCGACGATTGGAACCTGAGCATCCTGTGTCCCGTCCATAAGAAAGGAGATAAAACTTTATGATCCAACTATAGGGGTAAAGTCTCCTCCCTATCGCCTACAAGATAGCCCATGGTCAACGAAATAATTGGACCATACCAATGTGGCTTTAGACCTGGCAAGTCCACCATTGACCAGATATTTACCCTGCGGCAAATCCTAGAGAAGACCCAAGATATGCAGATCGACACATATCACCTTTTTGTCGATTATAAAACAGCATTCGACAGTCCCCTCCGATCAAAGGTATTCCATGCAATGTCTGAATTTGGTATCCCAGCAAAGCTCATCCGGCTTTGTAAGATGACTTTAACTGATACTAGGTCCTCAGTTAAAATTGGAAAGAACCTCTCCGAAGAATTTTGTACCAAAAGAGGTTTCAGACAAGGAGACAGCCTTTCGTGTGACCTATTCAACCTTTTGCTGGAAAAGGTAATACGAGATGCAAATGTCAAAAGAAATGGCACAACTTACACCAATAGCCACATGTTACTTGCTTATGCTGATGACATAGACATCATGGGACGATCAGTAAAGGAAGTAACTGATACCTTTAGGAAGGTCGAAGCAGAATCTGCGAAAGTGGGTCTGGCGGTAAACGACGCGCAAAGATTCCATATAGCTCGGACCAACTGTGGAAGTTGGTATCTACAATTTTGAGGTAGTTCAAGACTTCGTCTGCCTCGGCACTGCCATAAACACAACAAACAACATCAGTTGTGAAATAAGAAGAAGCATTGTATTGGCCAACATATGCTACTATAGTTTAAGTAAGCAATTTAAAAACAAAGCCACATCTCGTCAAACAAAAATAACACTATACAAAACGCTGATACTACCTGTGCTAATGTGTGGCTCCCAAGCATGGGTACTTGCGCAAGCAGATAAGGCAGTGCTTGGCGTGTTTGAGAGAAAAATTCTTCGAAAGATCTACGGACCGATATACGTTGACGGTGAATATCGACGTCGTATGAACCACGAGCTGTATCTG
This sequence comes from Musca autumnalis, assembly GCF_047663935.1. Classification (NCBI taxonomy): domain Eukaryota; kingdom Metazoa; phylum Arthropoda; class Insecta; order Diptera; family Muscidae; genus Musca; species Musca autumnalis. The sequence continues at coordinate 86,228,999 of NW_027412088.1, forward strand.
CTATACAACGACATCAATATTGTTAAACGTATAGAGATGCAGCGATTGCGTTGGCTAGGCCATATAATAAGAATGAGCTATGATGAACCCGCTAAAAAGGCGTATAAATTCGAGCCACATGGCGGTGCACGCGGAATTGGCAGGCCAAAGAATAGATGGCGCAAACAAGTGGATGAAGAGGTGACAAGGCGCGGTATTCCAAAAAGCGAAGCACGAAACAGAGAGAATTGGAGATCTTTTCTTAGTTCGGTCTATGGAACAAATGTTCTGTAATGGGCCAGCTAAGTAAGTAAGTATACCCGTATATCCAGGTTTAAGTTTAAGGGTTTTTTGTCAAATTTTCGAACTGGGATGTGTTGCCAGAGGATACTTAACTTAACGCCTTTTTTACATGTTTTTATTTGTTTTATTTCGGGTTTCATCTGACGTATCATATGGCCGCCCCATGAACTTTAGGAGCTGAACACTCCAGCATTTCATTATATTTTGAGTGTACTTTGGTCCCCATAAGACTGCATGCAAACATTACCATCAAACGTTTACTGAACGAAAGTCAAACGCACACTCTTTGAATTGTTTTGTATTTTGCAACGTGTTATGCATTGCAACATTGTGAACAGCAGGGATTTATATGGAACACCACATTCCGATTCTGGTGAAATTTAAACGTTAGTGAAATGGACTTTTTGAACTATGTTAATAAATAATATTCACCAAAGACGTTGTTTGCTGTTGCATTATTGTTTTGTTGGTGTTGGTGATTTTATTATTATGATTATTTTTATGGTTGATATTGTTGTTGCATACATGCAACTTATGAGAGCATAACATAATGTTGTGGTTTCTTTGGCCGGAAATTTTCCAAAAACCAGTAGGATATTCTTTTGAAGTACATGGAGTCACATATGATTGTATGTGTATATTCGTTTTACGGGCACATGAAATGTATTTAAAACCAGCAGGTTTTCTTTGTGTCACACAAAGTTGTTGCATAAACATGAAATTTTTAAAATGCAACAACAAATACACTTTTAAACAGAGCGTTTTCATAATTAGGGAATTTTAAGTCAGGGTGAGACCTACTGTTATTTTTTTTTATAAAAATGTTTGGAAGGTGCCAAATTATGGGTGTTTGGTCAAACAAATGCACCTCGTAATATTTCTTATAGACACATATCGGCTTTGAATATAGACTCCATCGGTCCATTCCTTCGATTACCTCCTATACAAACTTTAAAAAATGTTTGCACAAGCATGAAATTTAGGGGGGTGGCATAGGGGATGGAAGATACCAAGGGACAGTCCTGACCGGCTTTAACATGGCAAAGCACAGGATTTATCTTGGTCCCTCTTTCATCTCAAGTGGACACTGAAGATGAGGTAAAGACAGCAATAAACCGGCTGAAGAATAAGAAGGCAGCAGGATCTGATGGCCTACCAGCCCAGCTGTTTAAAACCGGAGGCGACACGCTGATAAGGTGTATGCATCAGCTAGTTAGCTCCATCTGGCAGGAAGAACGCGTACCCGACGATTGGAACCTGAGCACCCTATGTCCCGTCCATAAGAAAGGAGATAAGACTTTATGCTCCAACTATAGGAGCATAAGTCTTCTCCCTACCGCATACAAGATAGTGTCAGGGATATTGTGCGAACGACTAAAACCAATGGGGTTTCCCGTTAGGTTATCATACTAAAAAATGACGACATGTACCTTGCTTCACCTTCAAACGATGGAGCGTGGACTTGGGAGGTTCTTAGGTAGGAGGTTCTTATATTCAAAAACTCCTGCGAAGAAGTGTAAAAAAAAACAAAATAAAATTGTTCATCAAAGTCGTTTGGGCGCTACTTGGAAACATGAAATTAAAATAAAGTTTTTCTTCGAAAAGGTGTTCTTCACCATGGGAAAAGAATCGATTGGAAAATATTACCAAGACCCTCGAAACTCGAAACAGGTAATATAAGGGACACCTTCATATGAGGGTTAGACCAAAACGTGGACCTTTATTGATAATTTTTTTGTATATAGGGTTTCTTTTTACTAAGAATTTAAAGTACCAACATTTGGCAAATTTAGTTAGAAACGAGTAAAAAATATCAGTCGGCTTTGCCGACAGACATGTGTCCTAAATTTGGACAAAATAAATATTGGAGGGAAGTACAGTTCGAACTGAAACTAAGCTTGTACACCTTTTTGGCTGTTTTCTCAAGAAGTATGGACCTGCCCCTGAAAAAGCATTTACCGTCGTTATTGAGGCAGCGAATGCAAGTTTCTTCAACAGAAATCAAAGTGATTCGAAAGCAGGTCTTAAAGTGAATTTATCCAAACTTTTGCGTGGGAGGTACCCGAATGAGTGGACAAATATAGTCAATACTCAAACTTGATATACATATGGCAGATGTATTAGGATGTGTAAAGTATTAACCAAATCGGTCACTCCCTTCAAAAGTTATCGTGTGCATAATTTTTCCGAACATTTTTGAACTTTTGTGGGGGAGGTACCTGGAGGTGTGGACCGATATCATCTTTCCCATGATTGACGAATGTGCGGCGTTCAGAGGTGATGAAATCGGGTGGTCTGCTGATGGAGACAATTATGGGGAGATGGTCTGCTCCAAGGGAAATGACGGGTTGCCAGGTGACGTCATTTGTCAGACCAGGTGACACGATGGTTATGTCTGGCGAACTGTGACACGCTCCTCTAATTCTGGTAGGGGCGTCCTCATTGACCGAGCAAAACGTAGAGCTATCAATCTGCTCAGCCAGCGCTATACCTCTCTGATCGTTTCCGAGGGCCGAATGCCACATCTAACGATGCGCATTAAAGTCCTCCAGGACCAGGCGATTATGACCTTCCAAAAGCGGGCTAATGTCAGGCTTATAATCTGAGCTATTTCTCGGCGGGATGTATACGTTTAGCAACTCTATCTCGGCAGTTCCACACCTTACTGCTACCCCCAAACATTCCATGTACGGGTCGTTTAAGGCAGGCTCAAGTGAGATAGGTCTGTATTGAACAGACTGGTGCAAAAGGAAAGCTAATCCCCCATCTCCACATCTGGTGCGATCCTTCCTTATTACGTTGTAACCATCACAACGTACTGAGCTGTGGTCGTTCAGCATGGTTTCCTGCACCGCCGCGACCTTGATCTTCTTCCGATTCATAAAGTCCACTATTTCATCGATCTTACTTCGGAGCCCATTGCAATTAAATTGCAAAAAGGACGCATTTTCTGGGATTGGAATAACAACGGCTGGTGTTAAATGCTGCGCGTGCGGCTGCTGTTGGGGGGACTGCGGGGGAGTTTCGTAATCCGACGACGACGGAGTTTCGTAATCTGACGACGACGACTCGCTGGGGGCTGTGTTCGCGCTGCATGCAGCAACATAGTCCCTATCGTAGTCCCTCGCGTGGACAAGTCCAGAGCAACCCCTTAAATGCACCCACTCCTGACATCTATTGCATCTCACGGAAGATTGAATATGGGTGAAGATGCGGATGTGACAAACAGAGCACAAATATATTGGTCCTGGGTTTTCCTCCGTCCCAGCACGGACCAAAAGAATCCGGAGCAGACATTCCGGGATATGCCGCTCCCAGCACAGAAAAACGAAATAAATACTAACACATGTACACTGAGGTGGCAGCCGCTGGCCGGAACGCTGATGTTGTGTGGTCCCGGGTCAATCCGGTACAAAGAACCCGCTGCAGTGGGATTGAACCCGCTGCATAGTCTGCAGTAATCAGCATTGCAACAACAAGTTCCTTATCTTACACGGTAGTGTCCGGTGTTGGCCCTTACAGCAATTCTCATCACAGCCTTGTAGAGTAGAAGTATGGAAGATGTTCCACGACCGAATATAACTGAACAGATAAGCATCAATACTCTGCAGCCGGTTTCATTCTGCCATTCACGAACAGTTAGATCTTTATAGTAGTTGACGAGTTTGTTAATGAAATGACATATTGGTGGGTGTACAGGTCCTTCAATTGTAACATTCGCAAACTGTGATGCCTCACGTGCTACATATCCGTTATTCGAATATAAGCGACCATAAAAGAAATGTATAAATGTGTTAAAGTATTCCATTTCGTATTATACACAGAAAAAAATATTTCAAGAATTTTTACATATTTTCTTTCGTGATGTAGTTTTTTCCAGGGTTTAAAATGCTAACGCCATATTACGCCGAATATTTGCAGCTTTGCCTGCTAAAAGTTCTTCGAAATATGTTTAGCAACAATGAACAACGACAACATGTAGCAACACATTTCACAAAAATATTGCTAGCGATGCTGATGCTATTTGATATTGTTGCTGTAATAAAAAAGCATCGAACACGCATACTCATATTTTGCAGCACACATGATCAACACATATCAGAAAAGAGAGTAAGCAACAAAGTTTCAACGGCTTAGCCATGTTTTCAGCAAACAATTGTTTTTGAGATCAGGGTTACCAGTGCAATGCATTAAAAACCACGATATAATTAATTCCACTTTTTCGTTCAAAGGACATGTGAATTTTTGGTGAAGCCGTTCAAAATATATATTTTTATTTTTAAACAATAATAATTAGTATTCTTTAGGTTCTACCATATGATGGGAGCATTTTGACATTAAATAACATCTTTTTTATTACTGCGTTGGCAACTCCAATCACAAAAAACACCCTCTGTGTCTAATTCGCTGCGACGAATGATCAGCCGACTGCTAAGTATGTAGCGTGGTTGTCGATTATGCCTAACGAAAAAAAGATTAGGCGTAAAAAAACGAAATAAGCAAAAAAATAAATATGCGTTCGGTTGCTTATTTAGCCGTGTGTGTAAATATTGTGTAGCAGTTGAAGTGTAAAGCTAATGCTAATGTTTTTAGGTGCTGGCTTTTAAACCCTGGTTTTTTCATACTGTGCAGACACCTCACATAAGATACATGTGCAGTTTCTTATTTCCCCCCAAAAGCCACTATTTTTTCAAAAATATGTGAGATTGTCATGAGATGCGAAATCACTTTCCTATTTTTCCCTATATTACACTATTTGCTCTCATATATCAACAAACCACACCACACACATACACACCACAACAACATACCTAAACTACCACTGTAGGTCGCAACAATTTTGTTGTTAGTTAACTGACAAACCAAACAACTACAGTGCGTTTGGTGTCGAAAAAACAAAGTGTTTGGCTGTATAGTTCACAACTAAAAATTTTTAATTTCTTTAATATAAAGACAACATCTAATATAATGTGTCTCTGGTTTGGTTGGTGGTGTTGTTGAGTTGTTAGTCAATAATAATAATAAAAACAACAACTCGCCTATATGAAAGGCGTTCATGAACTGCAGAAATTTGAACCTTGGCAAGACTTTATGAACACTATTCCTGAAATGCAGTATTTTTTTCTGTGTAAGGATTATGCAGGCATAAACAGCTATATATTTCTTGCCGCCGAAATAACACTTCATTCATCCTGAAAGCATGTCCAATATTAGATGTTTTTCAGCCAGTACAATTCTCTCTTGCCTCTTCCTCATTCTTCTTAAATCGTCCTGGCTTGTTACAAGGTCAGTCCTAGGGATAGGTATCTCGACTTTCAATTAATCGGCTTTTTGCAGCCAAAAGTCTAATAATCTTAGTCGACTTTTGTCTGGAGGGAAGATCGCTGATCGATTATCTTGTGATCGACTCTCGAGTTTGCCAATAAATTGTTGATTTGGCGTTTTTACACGTTTGATTGTTTTACAGTTTCAAAAGAAAACTCTAAAATCGACGAATAGTCGATTATAATCGATTTTCTGCGGTTCCGAAAAATCGCATGTTTAGTTTTAGACCAAAATCGAGAAGTCGAAAGATCGATTATTGCGTTCCATTACCTATCCTAAGGATTTCAAGGGATTCAAGTTTTTTCTCAACAGCAATTTTTTTTATTTTAAAAAAAATCGTTTTTACAGTGTTTTATTTTGCTTGCTTTGGTTCGTTCAGTTCAAATCTGGTAACTCATTTTTAACACAGTTGCAGTTGACCAATCGGACTGAAACTTTGCACACTTTTCAGATTTAGATGACAATACATGAATATGGAATCAAAACCAATATTGGTCCATTTTATAGTGTTTTAAAGGTGTTTTATTTAAATTGCATTTCAAATCTGGTAACTCAATTTTGACACAGTTGCAGTTGACCAGTCGAACTAAAACTTTGCACACTTTTCAGATTTTCAGATTTTTAAAAATTGTAAAACCGGCAAATGTAGTAAAAGTTGTAAACTACTCCCATATGAATGGTATGGTGTCTGAAGTAAAGGAACGCCTTTCGAGTAAAAAGTGGTAAAACTTGAAGATTCTTATACGTAAAGGAACAGAGCTAATAAATGAATATGAAATCAAAACCAATATTGGTCCATTTTTACAGTGTTTTTACCGTGTTTTATTTAAATTGCATTTCAAATCTGGTAACTCAATTTTGACGCAGTTGTAGTTGACCAATCGGACTAAAACTTTGCACACTTTTCAGATTTGGATGACAACACATAAATATGAAATTACAACAAAGATTGGTCCATTTTACAGTGTTGAACGGTATTTTATTTAAATTGCATTTCAAATCTGGTAACTCAATTTTGACACAGTTTCAGTTGACAAATCAGACTAAAACTTTGCACACTTTTCAGATTTGGATGACAATACATGAATATAAAACCAAATCCAATATTGGTCCATTTTTTTTCTATATCCCCTATATAGCTGTACCACCAGATTTAGTTCAAATTTAATAACTCATTTTTAACGCAGTTGCAGTTGACCAATCGAACTGAAACTTTGCACACTTTTCAGATTTGGATGACAATACATGAATATGGGCCCTTTTTTCCTACAGCGTCCATATAGCGGTACCACCCGATTTCAGGTATTTTGAAGATTTTATCTTCATTTTTGCCCGCATTAGCTGTCATTTGGCATTTCCAATGATACAGACATTTCCCCACCAAAAATTGTGAACATAGGTCCAGGTTTTGGTATAGCCCCCATATAGCGGTACCACCTGATTTCAAGAGTTTTAAGGATTTTATGTTCATTTTTAGCCAGAATTGGCTGTAACTTGGCATTTGGAGTTCCCAATGGTACAGAAACTTCCCCACCAAATATTATGGACATAACTCCAGGTTTTGGTATAGCCTTTATATAACGGTACTACACGATTTCAGGCATTTTAAAGTTTTTATCTAAATTTTCGGCGCAATTTGACTATAATTTTGTTGTCAGTGGTCAAAAAAATTTATTTACTAAAAAGTTAAAAATAAAATATAATTTAAAAAAAATTAAGTTTCAGTGTTTTATTTAAAACCAGAAAATAAATTGTCGATTAGCCTCGAAAAAATATTCTTTCTCATGATGGAATCTCTCAAATAAAACGCTTGCATTTAAATTATAAATGTTGGCAAAATTAAACTGCAAGCGTTTTATTTGAGAGATTCCATCATGAGAAAGAATATATTTTTTGAGGCTAAGCGACAAATTATTTTCTAGTTTTAAGTGCATTTCTAAATAAAACACTGAAACTTAATTTTTTTAAATTATATTTTATTTACTCTCATGACCGTTTTTTTAATTGTTTTTTTTTTTCGGAATAAATAATTTTAAATTTACAATGTACCCAAAAAAAAATAATGTCAGGGGTAAAGTGATTTTAAAAAGTACATAAATAAAATCATGGATAAAAATGATTTGAATAATATTTTTAAATTTAAAAATTCAAAGTGTTGTTCCACCACAGTTATATGTTATACTAGGTTTTATTATCCGTGTTATAGATTTCATGGTGGCATTAAGTTGGGTGTTGTTTAGGTGGGTCAATCCAATGAGACAAGGCAGATGATTTTGGGCTTTCTATTCGCCCCAATTTGTTCCTGCGATTTTCTAGATTATTTTCTATTCAAATCTGAGTTTGAACTATTTTATCAAAAAGTTGTTTTAACAATGTTGCGATAGAGAAGAAAATCTTTCCATCGGCGACTGAAGTATGATTTTATTGTTCAACAGGGATGTTAAACTTTTTTCTTTATTTATAACAGAATTTTTGGGACGTTTGTTTAACATTTTTATCCTTCACTAAAAATAAAGGTACCATCACCACCATTGGGACGACAGTATCTTGTATTCTTCTACAGTAATTCTTTCTCCCTTCTAGTCAGCTATCACCCAATACTTATAAGCTCTGTTCCTTTACGTGCATGAATCTTTAAGTTTTACCACTATTTACTCGAAAAGTGTTCCTTTATTTGATATAAGCATACAATTGATATGAGAGCAGTTCACAACTCTTGCTATTATTGCCACTTTTACTATTTTTTAAGTAAAGGAAAAGTCCAATATTGTCCACATTTTCGTTCAACAAAACTGTCTACACAACTAATTTACTTAGGGAACTACAATATTATAATACTAAAAATAAATTCAATTTCGATCCAAAATGTCCATACCATCCCTCGTATCCCACATGTATGACTTGTTTGCCAGTGTCACGCAAGCAAATAAATGTGAAGTTAACTGAATGCTACACATTAATTGCCTTATTATCGCAATTCGTTTAAAATGTAATGAGGATTTTCTACCATTTAACCCGACCAGTTAACTAGCTAGTTGGCTGATTATGTGAGCTGTCTCAACATATTTTACTCACATGTTTTCAAAGTATAGTGTATGTAGTTTACAGCAAACGGACCGACAAAGAGGTAAGGAGGGAAGGGTTGTATTTTGTTGGAATTTGTTTATGTCGGTGAACCTAAAAGTATGCTTCACTGGTAACGGAACTGACTGGGTAAATATTTTCTGTGGAAATTCCACTGCATTCAACGGAAACTTCAGTTTTAATTAGTTGCGCAAATATTTTCCAGTGGCTCCCCACCGAGAGCTATAACAAATTTTTGCCAACATTTATTCTGCTTCTTTGGTATTGAGTTTCAGTTACGTCCCACCCAAAAAAAACATGAACGGACCACCAAAAAATATAAAAAACAAAACATAATATTGGTAGCGTAAAAAATCTCTACCACATTTATGAAAAGCGGAGAACCATTTTAAACAAATAAAAGAGGTGAATAAACGCTGATATATTCAACCAAAACAAGAAAACTTAAAAACACTCACACACCCGACAACCAAAAAATTCCTACGAACAATTTACCCCCAAACATCTACTAGCGGCAAACTACAGTTTCGGTTAAAGTTTTTCGCGGCTTGCCTTTTGGTCATGTTGCGCTGTGTTGTTGCCAGGCTGCCGCTTTTGATGGAAAGTTAAGGTCTGATCGGCTGGCATACAACAAATCCATTTCAGCACCGGCATCTGAATACACAGGTCAAACTTTAGTTAATGAGTTTTTCGAGCTGCAGGTATTGGAGGTGATGGTAAAAACTCTTTTTAACATTCGTTTCGTTTCACTTGACTCGATGTTTGTTTGCAGCTTGTTTGTACAAAACAAACACGATTTTCCCCAGAAGAAGGAGTTTAATCGTTATTGTTGTGTTTGTTGTTGCATACTTTTTTGGCGTATAGCCAATAAGTTGTTCGAACAAAGTTCAAAAACCTTTTAATGACTTTTTAATCAACACAAATTAAATTCTTAACAAAAACGTTAGTCTGTCTATTGATAAGCTGCTCTCAAAGGAAAACAATTTAATCACATTTTGTTCGGCATATTTTTAGGGGGTGGTGTTAAAAGATAATTGAGTGTTATCAAAGCATAATGCTTGTTGCATGGGATATGAACGATTTGTTTTGTGAGATATAGAAATCTGTGTAAGAGTTTTATCAAAGTGTAAAGGAATGTATTTTGACTATTCTTAGCTTCATTATTACTTGAAGTGAAATAATATAATATTAGTTTTCACCTTTAAAAGACGAAACGGTTGGATAAATTTAATTGTTCTGTAAGTTGTGAACGACAAAGAAACAAGCCAATCCCACGGCATCGGGTTCTTTCGTACCGGATTGAACCGGAACCAGACAACATCAACGTTCCGGCCAGCGGCTGCCACCTCATTGTACAAGGTGGCGCAAAAGTAATCTTCCGAAGTTTTTTGGCTGTAATTAAAAAAAATGAAAAACTTTGACTTTTCTTGTGGATTATTTTTATTTGATCTTTTAATTTTTTTTTACATCAAGTCGAGAATATGATATCAGATAAATGGCCGCCGCCACAGTTTATTGTCATTTGAGCCCTTTTTATGGCATTTTGCATCACTTTGGCCAAAACTTCCGGCGATAGGTCCTAACATTCTCGGCGATAGGTCCTAACATTCTTTTTGATGAAAAATCCTCATCCTCTTGGTGGTGATTAAGTATGGATTAATCATATGTTAGACGCGATTGGCGGTCAGCATTTAACAGCTGATGCACCGTCTGGACTTTGTACGGAAACATCTCCAAATATTGTACCAAAATTCGCTGTAAAGACCGTCAACTGATACTTATTTGCGTGGCACGTCGTCTGGTCTATGTCGACGGCGCTTCCGTGACATCCTCGGCTACTGCAGCAATATTCTCTGCAGAACGGATACTCCGGGGTCTGCCATGCCTGGCAGCATCTCGTGTTGTGCCAGTCTCTTCGAAGCGAGCGGCTAAACGTCTGCGACGAACTTCACGTTGTGCCAAAATCACCGACCGATTATTGGTCAAATAAATAGTCACCAATATTCCGCGTTCTGGAGCAGTGTAGCATAACATTGTTTATTAATGTGTATTTCGCATGTGTTTACTACACAAATGTCAAAACAGAACTGACATTAGGGGCCAATAGCAAAAATTATTGAATTTTCTGATAGGAGGATTACTTTTGCGCCACCTTGTATATATGTTTGTATTTATTTCGTTTTTCCGTGTTATGATGGTGCTCATCCCGGAATGCCTGCTCCGAATTCTTTTGGTCCGTGTCGAGACGGAGGAAACCCCACATCCAACCTTCGGCGAGATGCAATAGATGTCATTAGTGGGTGCATCTAAGGGGTCGATCTGGACTTTTCCAAGTGAGGGACTACGACAGGGACTATGTTGCTGCATGCTGCGTGAATATAGTCCCCAGTGAGTCGTCATCGGATTACGAAACTCCCTCGTCGTCTGATTATGAAACCCCCCGCAGTCCCCACGACAACAACCGCACATGCAGCCTTTAATACCAGCCGTTGTTGTCCCAATCCCGGAAAATTTATCCTTTTTGCAATTTAATTGCAATATACTCCGAGGTAAGATCAAGGAAATAGTATATTTCATGAGTCGGAGGAATATCAAAGTCGGTGCGGTGCAAGAAACCGAGTTCAACAACAACTATAGCTTACAACGTTGTGATGGTTACAATGTGCTAAGGAAGGATCGCAAGAGAAATGGAGTGGGGGATTAGCTTTCCTGTTGCACCAGTCTGTCCAATACCGACCTATCTCGCTTGAGCCTGTCTCTAATGACCCGTACATGGAATGTATGGGGGTAGCAGTCAGGTGTAGAACTGCCGAGATAAAGTTGCTGATCGTATTCAACCCGCCGAGAAATAGCTGTATCTCGGATTACGAGTCCGACATTAGCCCGCTTTTGGAAGGTCATAATCGTCTGGTCCTGGGGGACTTTAATGCGCATCATGATATGTGGCATTCGGCCAACGGAAACGACCAGAGGGGCACAGTGCTGGTGGAACAGATTGATAGCTCTACATTTTGCATGGTCAATGAGGACGCACCTACTAGAATTAGAGGAGAGTGTCACCAGACCATCTCTCCAAAATTGTCTCCATTAGCAGACCACCCGATTTCATCACCTCTGAGCGCCGCACATTCGTCAATCATAAGAAAGCTGATTGGCCGAGTTTCAGAGAGTTCACCAATCACCGCTTCAGAGAACTGCCCTATCCGTCTGATGTTCGGGTAGCGGAAAGGATGTTCCGAGACATCATTACTGCTGCTACCGCTCGCCATATCCCTGCTGGTCGAATACCCGCAGTAAGACCAAACTTCCCAGCAGAGGCGACGGGATTAGCAAATGAGCGTGTTGAGCTTCGTCGAGCCAACCCCAATGACCCCAGAGTCAGGGAACTGACACTGAAGGTTAACAGGCTGGTCGTCGAGCATAAGCGGAACAAGTGGTTAAATCCTCTGAAGAGTTGAAACATTAGAACCGGTATAGGTGAATTGTGAGCTACGGTTAAGTTACTCTCGAACCCTGGAAGAACGGATGATAAGACCTCAGTCACGTTTGGCGACGTTACGTTGACTGACCCGTAGAGGTGCGCAAGTTATTTCAATCGGCAGTTTGTCAAGCACCCCGAGAGTGACAGGGCGAAGAGAAGAGTATTACGTCGCATTAGATCTCTACCTGCCGAGGATGAACCACCACAGTTTACAATGGATGATGTTGCCAATGCCATCAGGAACGCTAAATCATACAAAGCGTTGGGCCCTGATGGAATCTCCATGGTAATGCTGAAGCAGCTGGATGAGCCGGTAGTGGAGTATCTCACTAAAGTTCTCAACTTGTCGCTAGTAACCCTCATTGTTCCCGAAGTCTGGAAAATGGGCAGGGTCGTCCCACTGCAGAAGCCCGGCAAGGATGCCAGCGAAAGTGAATCGTACATGCCGATTTCGTTTTTGTCGACCATAGCAAAGACCCTTGAGGCCTTAGTCCTCCCCAGTATCAGAGATAGCTATCAAGTTGCCAATCATCAGCATGGATTCCGTAAGCAGCACAGCACGACAACAGCGCTGCACGCCATTACCACATATATTTGTCAAGGACTCAACCAGAGGCTGCCGTGTGATAGAAATGTGTTGGTGGCGGTCGACTTGTCAAAAGCTTTTGCCATGTCCACACTGTTTGAGGACATTGAGCAGACAACCCTCCGGTCAAGCTTGAAACGTTGGATAGTCAGTTATAAGTGTGGACGCCAGTCGTACGTGGAATTCAGGAACAAAAAGTCCGAACACCGTAGAGTGAAACAGGGAGATCCCCAACGTGGGGTGATATCTCCGGAACTGTTAAACCTCTACCTTTCCTGTATTCCGCCTCCTCCAGACGGCAACGAGATCGTAACGTATGCGAATGATTGCACGATCCTGGCGTCAGGTACCTTCCCTGATGACATCTGTGAGAGACCGAACACCTATTTAACCGATCTTACCACCTTTTTCCACTCGAGGAATATGCAGATTTCCGACACAAAATCTACAGCCACTCTGTTCACCACATGGACAGGTGTGTATTAGGTGTGTAAAGTAAGGACCAAATCGGTCACTCCCTTCAAGAGTTATCTTCCGCACAATTTTTCCGAATATTTTTTATTTTTTTTTTTTTTTTGGTAGGCAGATAGGGCTTTTCTTCCAACTGAAACTAACTTTGAACAAAATATTACGAAATTCAAATTTTGGACCGATTCGGCAGATCCGTTCGAGAGTTATCTTGCGCTCCAATGTGGCGCTGGGTCTTACACTTTGTGAAAAGGTAATTAGAAAATAGACTTTGGAGAAAACATAGTGCATTATAAAATATAAATTAGGAGTTTTCAAAACTTTTAATAAAAAGCTTCAATCCTGAAAATATTATTGAAAAGAAAAGACGTCAATTCGAAATTAAACTTTAAAAAATCCTAATTTTTTTTAAATTTCAAATTCTTTTTTTAAATAACTGAAGTCATCAATTTATGCAATATTCGATTTCTGAATATAAAACTTCACCATCACATTCCTACTACATGCACATTTTGAAGTAACGGTTGTGCAACACCATCTCATTGTGAAAATTTGGACACTTCAAACCAGAGATTTGATAATTTAGTAAATTTTTACCACATATCACTTTTATTGTTATTAGAACCATAAATCCAATCCCATATCTACGATGCCGCGATCGTTTCATGGCAGGGGAAGATAATAAGTATCCCAGCAAAATGTTTGCCTCCAAAGATGCAGTTAAATGATATGTACAAGTGATCTGGATGTGCATCAAATTATGCATTTTCACTGATGATTTTTACAAGAGCGTGACTACTGAAAGATGCACTCCAAAGCACTGCATTTTAACTAACCCTTTGGCACTGCATTTTAACTGACCCTTTGGCATTGCATTTTAACTAACCCTTTTGCACTGCATTTTAACTGACCCTCTGGCACTGCATTTTAACTGTCCCTTTGGCATTGCATTTTAACTAACCATTTGGTGTAGAATAGGAGGCAGTCCAAAGCACGTGTTTGGTACAGGCATTCTGCCAGAACAAATATAAAATGCATTTATTATTTGTGCAAAACAAAAATATTAACAACTTTATTACATTAACACAAATTATGAAAATTCTCCATTGAATTCAATCGCAAACATGCGTGTTTCCTCCGCTTGCATTTGTTCCAAGCTGAACTGTTTTTGCTTCATTTGCTAAATGGGTTGTCTTCCCATCACCAGTTAAGATTTCGACACGTACTCCAACTGCACTCCATTCGGAAATTTTCTTCTGGTGAGTTGCCGGAAAAATGTTCACAAATTAAATATTATTTAAATATTAAATATTATTTAGTTTGTATTAACAAATGATTGGACATGTTAACACGCTTATCTCTTTTTGGAAAATGAAAGCCGCTGCCTGTAGAGATGTACAATCTGATTTATGTACATATAGGGATCTCTAACAACTGCTAATAAAATGTAGCGAACGGAGTGCCTTTTTCACGACTCCCTTTGGACTGCATCCGGATGCTGTTAAATTGTGAGGAATTGGAGTGCCTTTTTCACGACTCCGTTGAACTGCATCCGGATGTTGTTAAAATGTGACAAGTGGATGTGATTCTTTGGATTGCATCCAAATGCGGTTAAAATGTGAGGACTGGAGTGCCTTTTTCACGACTCCAGTTGAACTGCATCAAAACATGCCGTGACGGAACTAGTCCACATTGCACTACTTCCAATTTATTTTGCTGGGTATGTTATTCTCATACCTTTTTTACACGTAAATCTAACTATATTTACTCTATACACTAAAATAACATAATTTTCAATTTATCGTTAATCTTAATAGATATTGATTCTAAAGACCACCATCTGTGGCATTGAAATATTATTAATCATAACCACTATGCAATTAATTTTGTTTCGTATATCTATATATATAAAAGGGCTTAGTGATAGTTGCACTGAAAGAAAAAGCTACGTAATATGAATGAAATCCTACGTTGTATCAATGAAATTTGTCATTGATTTTGAGCCAACGTAGAGCTTCATTGAATAAATGACAAAAGTTTCCTTGAGTTTCATTGAAGAAAAATTAACGAAATTGTTCATTAATGCAATGAAACTCCTTCATTGACGCAATGAAACTTTTCCGTTAATGCAATGAAACTTTTTCATTAATGCAATGAAACTCCTTCATGTATGCAATAAAACTTTTTCATTAATGCAATAAAATACTTTCATTGTTGTAATGACACTTCTTCATTTATGCAATTAAGCCTTACGTTGGTTAAAAATCAATGACAATTTTCATTGATACAACGTAGGATTTCAGTCATGTTATGAAGTCATTTCATACTCACGTAATGAACAAAAATGATGCCAATGCTAAATATCGTCTGCTCCGTCGGAAAAGGTCGTAAGTCCACTTTTTTTAAAAAACGCGTTTTTGTTACAGAATGATAGCACAAGTCGAAATACGTTGTATGATACGAAGAAATTGGTAGTATGTAGCGTTTTTCTGTATGTTTTGCCCTTGTCGGAAAAGGTCGTAAGTCCACAAAACGTACAAATTTGAGTACGAAAAGGTCGTAAGTCCACAGGAAAATGTATATTTTAAAAGAATACTACAGCTAATGTAGTTCAGATATAATGTTTAACGTCATCCATGGTTGAGGTACAATGCAATGAACTAGCCTACACCTTTTGATGATAATCGGATGATATTTGGCGGAGCCAGTGGACCAAGCTTTTGAAAAAAAGTGATAATGTCTATATTGCAACGAAAATTTACATTTGAAATCTATTTTACTCTATAAGCGAACTGATTATGAAAGATGGGCTTTTGGCTTTTCATTGATACTAATTGGGATGCTGTATGTGTCCAAATACCATACATATTGCAAAATTTGTGAAAAATCCTTATTTGTTATTGTTTTTTGTTGATATCTTACCCAATATTAAAAAAAATCAAGTATTTTATGATGTGCTCATACGGAATACGTCCTTTGTGCTTTGCAAAGTAAAAATATTGATGTTTCCGCTGATTATATTGCATTTGTAAGCCGAGCCGCAAATATGCACTAAAAATAAATTTTTGCCAATTTTAACACCATTTGGTAATTTTCATCCCCAAATACTATCCGATCATCATACACAATTATTATTATCTTTTAAATACGTCCTCTAGCGTGATTACGGATACACAACAAACAATTAAAACGGTGGGACACCGTATATATTAGGCTAAAACTCTGTTGTCTGACCACGTTCATCAATATAATTGGCATCAACGGAGCTAACGATGTTATATACACTTTCATACGGGCAAAATGTGCCTCTTCGAAATAATGGATCTAAAACCCATGTATATTTGGACGAAATCCGTTTCAGGCAATTTGGAGTCGATTTAGCAATGTCCGTCCATCTGTCTGGCTGGCTGGTGCGCTCTCTAATCACTTTTATTTTTGTTGTAACAACTTGTTTTTGCTGCCCCCATTACGGCAGTACAAGTCTTATCAGGGGCAAGTCCATACTTCCTGAGAAAATAGCCCGGAGTTGTAAAAAACCCCTATAGCACCAACTGTAGAGGTTGGAGCGCACGTTAACTCTCGAACGGACCTGCTATCGAATCGCTTTTATCTATGTTGTAACAACTTTTATTCGCCACCATTATGACGGAACAAGTTTTTTTCATGGTCAAATCCATAGTTCCTTAGAAAATAGCTCGAAAGCTGTGAAGAGGCTCGATGTTATATTTTTCGTGGGCAAGTCCATGCTTTCAGACCATCTGAAATTACTAGTGGGCACAATATCTATAAAAAGGAATGACTCCCATAATAAGATCAGGCTGAGGGTATATCTCTGTCGGCAAAGCCGACTGATACTTTTTTACTTGTTTAAATATAACTTACGTGAGTGAAACGTGGATACCAGTCCAAATATTAAACAAATTTTCAACCAAAAGTGTTGGTCCATTAAACCCGCTAATTATTATCTGATCACCATGTTAAATTGCTACTTTCTTCTATGTCTTAAACCCAAATCATTCAATATCGCTCCGATCAGAATATTACTGCGATCTACAGCACAGCTACAAAGCCGGGTAAAAATTGTGGGTTTGGTCCATTTCACACCTTTCGATCATAACCAACATCTAATGGGGTCACTTCTGGTCGAAACCCGACCGCTCCACAAAATTTCGCGACGATCGCACGGAGTTTTATTACAATTGTTAATGGATGGACGGACACACATAGCTTGATCGCTTTATCTCGTCAAATTATGAAAAAATGGCAAGAGGAGAGGGTCTACGATGAATACTTCGCGATGTTACACGAATATTGGACAAAACAAACGTATAATACCATTTCCACATTGTTTTGTAAAGTATAAATATTTTATTTTAAAAACGTCCGTAAATTGTAGGAGAAGGTCGTAAGTCCCTACAAAAATACAAAACTGTACAAGGAAAAGGTCGTAAGTCCAAAGACATCCAATTATCTCCCAAAGGCGACGGAATTTTATCAAACAAAATACAGGTATTGAAGCGGAATAAATAAACGAAGAATACTGCCTTTACCACCATAATAAAATCTTTAACACAGAAAGCTCTGGAAAGTTTTTTCTTTCTCCTGAAAAATTTATTGAGAGGGACTTACGACCTTTACCGACGGAGCAGACGATATGTTTATTTCATTTCATTAATACAAAAAGTCATATTTAATACCTCAGGTATTAAGCACATTAATGATAGTATTGGGCGTTGTCATATGTAAGTAAAATTTAAACAATAAACAAATTGTTAACAAATTGACTGGTTTTCTAAACAATAACTTACCTCCAACTTTTGCCGCTGAGTCATCCCGTGTGTACATCCACGATATTAGGATACATGATTTTTTCTTAAGGGACTAGTGCTTCAATGGTCACGGACAGTCTCCATAATTCCACTAATCATTGTATTTTCTATTTTTTATCTCCATTGCAACTATAAATGAAAATTAAAAAAGGTAAATGAACGAACACCTAAAAACTACAAAAAATAATTTAACCAATATTTGAATTTTCATTTCACATTGTTACTTTCAAAGAATACAAAACTCAAAAAGGAATTTCAAAAATGTTTCATTTATTTAATGAAACTCTTTCATTTATCTAATGTAACTCTTTCATTTATTTAATGAAACTGTTTTATTCATTTTTAAAGTAAACCAAACACGTCGAATATATACATTTTTCGCCATTTTTAAAAAGATGTTTGCGTACTAGTATTTTTAGCACACATATTTTTCTTAAATTTATAGAAATTAAAATTTTCATTGAATCAATGAAATCCGTTTCGTTTATACAATGAAACCAAAAATCATTGAGTTTTAAATAACGTAAAGTTTCATTGCATGAATGAAACATTTCATTATATAAATGGAACGTTTCATAGCATCAATGAAAAATAATCAATGAAACCCGTTCATTGATACAACGAAGCATTTTTCTTTCAGTGTGAGTGACACGTATATCATCGCCCAGATAACCGCTAAAGCTATAAACCTGACTGTGGGTTGTTGTTGGTGTGTAGGTGTGAAAAGGCTGGGTTTTTGGAAATTCGACCTAGAAGCGTACGAAAAGTACTTAAAGGTACTAAACATGGTACCCTTTGTGTCAGGCAAACGGGAAGATGTAGAATTCTGAAATTTGGAATGAGGGTAACTGATAGAGATTTAGAAAGATGTACCAAAGGGTTTTTGGAAATTCGACCTCTAGGTGTACGAAAAGTACTAAGTTTAGTACCAATTGTATATTTGAACGGATTTAGCTAGAAATTTGGAATTTGGTATGGAAATGAAGGTTGGGAAGTAATGTTTATAAAAGGAAATTGTTTGTGAAATTCGTTCTCATGTTTACGAAAAGTACTAAATGGTACTTGTGCTGGGTCCCATTTATTAGTGGCGATGAGAAGATCCTACTTAGGGAAATCAGATTGGTCTTTTCACAACTCTGATCTGGTATCTCGAGATATCTAAATATCTACCACTCACTTCTAAACCATATTGTCTAAAATACACGTCCAAAATGTGACCACTCACTTCACACGACAAGACATCACTTTGCATGCCCTTCTAATACAACAAACCTCACACTCAGTCGAAGCAGATCGCTTACTCGTACTGGATGTGGAAGGTTAATGTTAATCTTTTATATTCTCTCTTTTTTACTCTCCTCTTTTCAATAAATCTTACATAGCCAAACTGCAGGGGCTACACAATGACAACGCCACAGAACCAATCCCAGAAAATAATATCTACTGAATATACCTATACCATCCCAGCAAAATAAAAGCATAATAATAAGACAGCAGGTCTACCAGTTAAGCTGTTCAAGACCAATTGCTTATAACTTAGCGGATTTGGGGGAGAGTCGTGAATTACATCTATACAACTTGTGTATGTATACGAATTTGGAATTAGTATCCGAAGCTTGTCCTGAGATTCGGTACGAGTTCGGACAAAATGCAATCTGGGATATAGCTATGAGGATCTAGAGGAGACTTTCTGCGAAAATGAAGGATCGTTTGGGATCTTTCGAATGACAGGGTTAGTATTTGGCGGTATTAAAATATACAACATTACGTTCACCAAAAAACAATTAAAATTTGTTTTTGTTTTGGTTCCAGCCGGTGGAGTAGTCACCCAATTCCATTTTACCCACAGATGTGCTAAAACGCATTTTTGTCTTTAAGAAGACGCATTTAAACGATATGTACTCATTAATAAGTGATGACATCCTTCTTCATCCTTTTGGGGCGTTCGTGATAAATATGTTTGTAAAAAATAGAACTCCTTCTTCTATTATTCTATATGCTGCAGAACAAATGAACCATGGAAACGAAATGAAAGAAAAAAAAAACACAACCTGTAAAAAGTAACAATAATACCACCGTCGCCAACTATCATTTACTTGAAATGAAAAGCCATGTCTAGCTGTCTTATCACTGCAATTATCTTCAATCACAAACAACTGCAATTATTTTGACATTTTCCATACAACTCACATTCTAACAAACAGACTGACTGACATCTTGGCATGATTTCGACTTTCTAATCCGTTACCGAAGCCGAAAGGCTTAAATTAAAACAGAAGCCGTCACAATAGCGAAACAACAACGACAACAAAAATCAAATAAAGCGGCACAGACAATTGCCAAAGGACGGACAGACAGACGGAAAAATAAGCGGACTGCTGCATTGCGCCATTCTCATCTGTGATATCAACAACAAGAATAAATCCTTCACAACCCACATATTTCTCATTTGATATACTCCAACAAATGTGGCAACAGAGAGGGAGAAATAGAAAACCTAACATCAGACATGATATCATTTCCAAGTAAGTTTTTCCTTCCGTCATATCATAAGAATTGAACACAGCTCACGCTTAGGCTAGCTGTCACAATTGTAACAGCGAAATGAGGAAAAAACAGAAAAACTGAAACACAAACAATTTGTAGAAATTTTCTTTTATTCCAAAATCAGGAAAGAATGACAAAAACAGATGACAGCCTGGACATTTCGACATTCCCGAACCGTACTTGCTTAAAATCATTTTAGAAAAATTGAGTTTTTTTGTGGTTTGTCAGCCTTTTTCATAGCTTTCTTTTCATGATCCTATTACTTTGTATTCTTTGGAAATACATACAATTATTGTTTATTTTGGGTGTGAGTATACAATGTGGTGGCTGCACTAATCAGCTTAGTTTAAACGTTGAAAAAAAATGCCATTGCAAACAAGGCATGAAATACCGAAAGGGTTTTTCTTGCCAGCCAACTGACAAGTTTTTTCTTTCAACCAATTACTGTTCAAGGGAATTAAAATATTTACTGCAATTAAACAATTGTCGTAAATGTTCTTACAAATTAATTGAGTTGTTATATGTTTTGCAAGTGTAAGCTTATATGTAAATGGAGATTAATGTAATTAGTATAAAATGTTGCATACTTTTTCGGATAATCACTTAATAGTATTTATTGACATAATGTTTTCGATGATTTATGTACAAATGAGCAGACATGCAAACGACATAAAGAATGTATTCCTAGCTTGCAACTATTGTTAAAACAATGCATTAACAAGGAAAAAAATATCCGTCGGCTTTACCGACAGAGGTTATCCTCAGCCTGTGCGAATTGAAACACCTTTTTCCCAAAAAACCTATGTTTTGTGTGGTCTTCCTATGGATTAGGATAAAATCTCAAAAGCTTTGCGGGAGGTACATAAAGGACATAATTCAATAGAGTTCACTAAAGTTCCCACCATACAAAAGTTCCGCCCGGTATTTTGAAGTTTTAACCAGATTTTCCAACAAAATAAGCCCAATAACTAAAAAATCTATCAAATGAATATTACCCATATAGGTTTAAGTTTTGGTGTATCCCAGAAATATCAACCACAAAAGCACTTATTTGCCATTTTAGGTTCTAATCAGCGTTGCCGACAGTTCTTGATCGGAAATCTTCAACACAGTCCAAAACTAGGTTTAGTTACCATTTAATGCGAATTTTTCGCTGATAGTTATGATAATAAGACCGACTATATAAAATATGCAAACCACAGCAATAAATCTAACTTCACCAGATGATAATTTTCCCTATGGTTATTGTGTTTTCAATAATGCAGCAAGGTAAATACCCTGCCAGTTTTAAATGATAACTTTGCTCTAATATCGCCTAATTGACATTGTGACCGTCCATGTTTGTCGGTCATCCACGTACATTATGGTTGTTGGAAATCGGAAAAATTGTTATTCAAAACTGACTGACTAATTGTCCTCTTAAAGAGGACAACGAGATAGACGATTTTCATTCATTAACAATCCTAAACGAAAATTGTCAACTGAGATAATTCGAATGCGAGGCAAAAAAGCTCAAACTACTTGTGTTCCAGATATGTACCTAAACATAACCAATATTCCTGGAACGCTATTCTTCTTCCTTAAAGTACATATCCAGATATCGCAAACTAACTTTTGTATTATTTTTGCCTTATTAAGTTTTCAATTAAACACATTTTTGACCATGAGGACTGATCCTGATAAGATCTATCTCAAAAAGCCTTTAATTTTATTTGTATACCAGTTATTAATTAATTAAAATATATACCTCAAAAACAGAAGAATAACTCGAATCCGCAAGTGCAGATTAGACCCGTATCGAATATTTCCAATAAAAAACCAACTACTACCCTTTTTTTTCAAAACTGTTTGTGAGAAACTAATACTCGTTTATGTCATACAAAACACCAGAACTTCACTATTTTACCAGAAGTGATAGAGTCCGTGCAAGCCAACTAAAAAAATCAGAAAATTACATGAAGAGAAAAAGGAAACATTTTTATCAGGAGTCGGACGATACGAACTACGACTCATAGACTCCGACTCTTGCGACTCCGTACTGTATGTGACTACGAAACCCGGGCTTTGCAAAAACACGGTCAAAAAATATCACTAAAAAAAAATTTGGAAAAATTTTAGCTAAGTCCTGACAAAATAGATTAATACGGAAAAACGTCATCTGATACACCAATGGTTGTTGTACAGACTTATTTCTATCTTAATTGTACGAGTTGATGTTTATGGACTCGATAACATTAAAAACATTCAAAGGACTTTGCCCAAAGATTAGAAGTTATTAATCTTTGGGCAAAGTCCTTGGAGGCAACAGTGGAGGCAAACTTATGAAAATCCATAAATACTGTTTTCTGGAAAACAAGTAAAATAGAAAAATTTCTTAACTGGTTTTCGAGATATACTCCATGGAAACCCTTTGATATGTCTTACATTTTGCCCAATAGACACGTCATTTCATGCGCTTCTAAACCGCAACAACACTAAACTTGGAATTTTTTGAATACAGAATAAGTTTAAATCTTCAGGACCTTTATATTCATCAGGGTTTCGGAGTCGGAGTCTACGAGTCGGAGTCGAGCAATTTTGCTGGAGTCGGAGTCTGAGTCGAAAAAAATAACTCGACTCCGACTCCGGGCAAAATTTTTTCCACGTTATAGAAGTATAACATAAAATTTGGAACAAGAACATTTTTTTAACCCAGATATGCCCAAGGCATGATAGTGACTATGACTATTTTTTACACATTTTTTCTATATTTTTCTCACAAAAATTAAAATTTTTTGTACTGGGCCCCTCCGAAATGGTGTCCAGATGTATTTCTAGCTATATCCTTGAGGTCAGAAATAAAAACGTTACTTTGATAAAGCTGGCATGTCATGAAAACAATAATTTTTTGTGTCCTATATATAGGACATTGGGCACATCTGGGTTAAAAATCATTTTTTATTTTAAAAGAAATGTATAAGAAAACATGTATGCGAACGGTATGTTATACTAAGTTAAGGGACGATTCACAGGATATTTACTATCCTCTGAAGTGTAGTCTATTCATCCCTATTTTGTTGATCCAATTGATCCTTACATTTTTGCAAACAAAAGTAATGCTCTATGACAATCGCATTAAGATTGGACCTGTAACCTCTTTCGTCAGAAGTCTTACTGCTCTTCTCATAAAGGTCTATTCGTATTCTCATCCAGTTTTTTATGAGAAGTCATCCTTGTCTTCTATTAAAGACATTGTGGTCTCTATGGGAAATCTTACTAAATATCCTGTGGCACAAAATGAAATTCAAGATCTAGGGGTGGAAAAATTCCTTTTCGGAATGAAAGCCCCAATTGAGAACCCCAAATGATCCCATAGCTGAAATTTTTGACTTATGACGTAATGAATTTTTTCATTGACCCCCATCCATCATTGAGAAAATGGCTTTATATCTCAGTTTGGAGACATTGTTTCATCATTTTTAGATGACATGTTTTTAGTGAGGAACCTTTCTTTCTATATACTCGATGAGGGCTTTAGATGTAGACATTCAAATAACCGGATCTGTCCGCCAGGAACAAATATTGTTCATGTGTATCCAAGTTTTCTATACAATCACATACGAAATTCAATGAAATATGTAATCATAGTTTTCATGAGAAAGTGATAAAGAAGTGAAAACATGGCAATATCGATTTCTTGTCCTAGTGGATCGAACCTAGATTAAATTTTCCTAGCAACATTTTTGTAGAATATGTTCATGCAGGAAATCTCATCGTTCCCGAAAACTTCCATCTGCCTACGTGCTGGGTAGAATACACAAACAAAACTGCCAAAAGGTTACGTAGTTTTCTCGGAAAAAATCAAGAAAAATGACTGTTATTGAGCTTTACAACTGGGGGTCTCCTTTTGAGGCTAAGCACACTAAAATGTTGGCTTACATCCAGTTTGAAACTTGGTCATGAATTGCCTATAATTGTTTTGCATGTAGTCCTTATGATTTTTATTGCTCCTTCATTTTCACTTATTTTGAAAGCTTAACGATTTACTCACGCGAAAGAATTCCGTCCAGAATATACTCGTGCAAGAAAGGAAAACCGACCGGAGTCGACCCGGAGTCGGAGTCGTGAAAAAAACTTGTCTGGAGTCGGAGTCCTCGACTCCGAATCCCTGATATTCATTACAGGATTCCGCGACCCTTCATTATTTGATAATGAAATGACAAAAAAGTAATCCAGATTTTTATGAAAGTTTGTCTTAAAAAGAGTATTGCAACAAAAAAATTTTGAATATTTCTTAAGGCCTCGTCACATAAGAGGATTTCTGGCTTAATTTATTAAGTTGCACGTTAGAGTTGCTGTATCTCTACGCGGCTGAATAAGTGCTGAAACACGATTTTCGTATGCGCAAAAAAAACGGCCTCTCTAAACATATTTTGCAGCAAACATATATATGTTTGCAACAGTCCCAAACATAATATATGTTTGGGTCTGCAAACAAATATATGTTTGGGTGGAAACAAATATATGTTTGGGTGCAAACATATATATGTTTGGGTGCAAAGATATTTATGTTTGGGTGCATACAAAGGTATGTTTGGGTGGAAACAATTTTATGTTTGGGTGCAAACATTTTATATGTTTGGGTGCAATAATTTTGTATGTTTGGGTGCAAACATTTTATATGTTTGGGTGCAAAAAAATACAAACCCAAAAGGCAAAAAAAAAAAAAACAAACACATGCACCAGTGGGCGCTTACTGATAGCAAGGGAGCGTAAAATTCAATGTAAAACACTTTAAAATGTGTGCTCACTTGCTCTCAGTAAGAACTCACTGGCTATTTCTATAGTATACACACAAATGTTGTGTTTTTTATTGAAAGGCAAAAGAACAACAAACACATAGGTACATACAAAATTCCAAAGAAATACATAACACACTTTAATAAAAGAAAAACTGATTGAAATAATTTGTAAATAGTCACACTCTTAAACAGGAAAAATATATTGAAACGTAGTTGAACGCTTCTCCTTAGTTGTGAAATAAAACAAATTGTCCTCATAGTTGAAATCATCAGCGGGGAATCGGTATCTAGAATCAAATGATTATGTAATGTAATAAATAAATATGGATATGCCATATTTCAAATATACATAAGTATGTATGTAATTACCAATATTAAATGCGATTTCTTCCTTGTCCAATAAAATAATTCCATTCAACTTTCCGATTCAATTATAAAATGTATTGGACATTTAATTTACTAAAAAAAAGCACAATTTCTTTAAGAAAACACAAAACACTGATTTATTCACTCACTTTACCGTCTTGACTCTACAAAGGCAACTAAAACACTGAAGAAAGAAAAAAAAATATAATTCATATCATTTCTTCTTTTCTTCTTCGCCTGCGTTGGTTAACAACAACAAAACAAGAAACACACGAGTTTGACGCGTACACGCCACCAAACCCCCTTCGCTTCTACGTCTTCTATTATACAATACACACAACTCTTCATTATAAAACAGCATTCCACAGCCGCGAGAGCGCTGTTATTACTCTCGTTGACAAACATCCTCTCTCCACCCATGAAAAAAATGTTCTAACATAAAAAATATGTTTTACCCAAACATATCAAATTGAGATATGTTACAAAATGATGCAAACATATATATGTTTGGACCCAAACATATTATGTTTGGATCCAAACATATATTTGTTTGCAACCGGTCCCAAACATATATTTGTTTAGATCCAAACCTATTTCTAACATAAATTTTTCTGCGTGTACTAAACTCGCTCCGATTTTGTTGGGATTTTTTAGAAGATAGCTATAATTTCGCTCTTAAAGAAAATATATATATTTTTTGGGGTGACAGACCCGATTACTTCGCTTATTTTAGCCGGTTCGTCTGAATATGTGCATTAGGGTGGGGCGATTTGTGTGGAAGCAAAAAAACCTTAATGAGCCCTTCGCGTTTCTGATTCCTGGGATTGAACTGAGCAAAAAAGTCCACTGGACCATACATCTACCGTGAAAATCGAGCCTCCCGATTTTGACTTTAAGTTTTTTATTGACGTTTTTTGGATATTTTGGCATATAACAGCCAAACCATTGGGGTTTTCGATCCAACACAAAGACAAACATTGTAGCCAAGACAGTAATTGAAAACTCTCTAATACATCGCAAAAGCATTGGAACGCTCCTTCAGGCAGTTTTGGCCTTAAGAATGTCCAAACTTTTCGGAAAATGTCGATAAATAACATTGTGCTACAAAATTTAACCAGAAAAATATTCAAGTCTTCTGATGCAAAAATATATCGTGTTGGGATCCATGGACAACGACAATGCCTTTATTTCGTTTAGGTCACTTCGTTTTATTTTTTTATAACGGTAAAAGCAGTGAAAATCTGGGTTTCTTACATTTTCAAATTTAAACGGGCATATCTTATTTTTTCCACAACGGATTTCCTTTGATCTTTCTTCCTTTTAAAGGGGTGAATAATGTCTTTTTAATAAGCTATTATTGTCTTAAACCGGTTAACAAATGGCTAAGTTATAGTGGTTTATGTCTGAAAACCCCCACAAAAAACCTATAAAGGAATTTCTCATAATTTTCAAAATAAATATTGAACAAAACAAAAAAACATTATATTTTTGAAAATTATGAAAAATTCCTTTATAGGTTTTTTGTGGGGTTTTTCAGACATAAACCACTATAACTTAGCCATTTGTTAACCGATTTAAAACAATAATATCTTATTCAAAAGGTATTATTCACCCCTTTAAAAGGAAGAAGCATTAAAAGAAATCCGTTGTGGAAAAAATAAGATATGCCCGTTTAAATTTGAAAATGTAAGAAACCCAGATTTTCACTACTTTTACCGTTATAAAAAAATAAAACTAAGTGACCCAAACGAAATATAGGCATTGTCATTGTCCATGGATCCCAACACGATATAATTTTGCATCAGAACACTTGAATATTTTTCGGGTCAAATTTTGTAGCACAATGTCATTTATCGATATTTTCCGAAAAGTTTGGACATTCTTAAGGCCAAAACTGCCTGAAGGAGTGTTCCAATGCTTTTGCGATGTATTAGAGAGTTTTCAATTACTGCCTTGGCTACAATGTTTGTCTTTATGTTGGATCGATAATCTTAATGGTTTGGCTGTTATATGCCAAAACATCCAAAAAACGTCAATAAAAAACTTAAAGTCAAAATCGGGAGGCTCGATTTTCATCGTAGACATATGGTCCAGTAGACTTTTTTGCTCAGTTCAACCCCAGGAATCAGAAACGCGAAGGGCCTATTAAGGTTTTCAAATCGCCCCGGCCTAATGTGCATATTTCCCATATAAGTGCATAAATATCATGTGTTTTTTAGAACAGCTATATCTCAAGAATGGTTCCTTCTAGGAAAAACATTATAAAGGTCAAACTTGTAGATAATTTTTCTGGCTACAATATTTACTTTAGTCACTTTTTGATTAGATCAACCGTTTTCAAGAAATAAATCCGAAAACCTAAAAACCCTTAAAATTTGACCTTTGACCCCGAATATTTTTTTTGCACACATGGGATCGATGGGGACTTTTAGGACGTTGCTTCTAATGACAAACCCTAGCTCTCCACCAAAATTCAGCTCTGTGGGAATTTTTGCTATTTCAATGTCTATTTTGACCGGACACATTTTTGTCCACAAGTTCAAATGTCCAACATTCGATATGTCCGTAGATGAAAGTTTCAATTCACATATTTCTGTCGCAAAAGCCGACTGATACTTTTTTACTTGTGAGATATTGCGCTTACCATTTTAGCGAATATTATCGAACTTTTGTGGGGAAGGTACCGGAAGGAGTGAACCTACAAGCACCATCTTCGAATTTCATCAAAAGTTCGGACCAAATCTGCTGCTCCGTTTATGAGAAATTGCGCTTACCATCCTAGCGAAAAAAGGCTCATGTGAATTAATGCAAAGAAACTGTGAATAAAGACAATCGCGGTGCTTCAAACGACGTTTATAAGATCGTCACAGACGACGAATCTTGGATCTATGCTTAGAAGCCCGAAACAAAACAGGAATCGACCATTTAGGTCTTCGAAAGCGAGCGAAATCCAACGAAAGTTGTTCCAGATCGAAGCAAATGGTCGCCTGTTTCTTCGGCAAAACTGACCGTGTGGCGACTATACGGCTTGAGAAATGCAGGACGGTTAATTCCGAGTGTTACACAACAATTCGTTTGCCTGAAGTCTCCTGAAAATTCGAATAAGTAACAAGAGAGGACGAATCGTAATGCATAATGACAATGCGAGCTCTCACACATCGATTCAAACCAGCTCCTGTTTGACCGGACAAAACGTGGAATTGATGTTTTTGAAACGAAATCGTCAAATTGTCAATAAAATTTGGAAAATCGTCAACATGTTCTAAAACTAGGTTTGGTTACTTTACTTTTACTTTTTTCGTGCGATTTTTTCGCCGAAAGCTATGTCAATGAGACTGGATACATTAGATATACAAATCAACGCAATAAAACTAAGCCAATCTCACTTAAATAGCGCTACAAAAATTAATTTTCACAAGATGAGAGTTTTCCCTATGGTTATAGAGTTTGCAGAAAGATAAAGTTGGGTACACATTGTCAGTTTTTAATGACAGTTTTGCTCAAATATTGGAAAGTCGGAAATTGATAAAAACTGTCATTCAAAACCGACTTACTGGCGGCTAAAAAAGGACATTAGTAGAAAGTTAAGAAAGCCGGACTCATAAATTTTTCACGATGAGATTGATCAATTCCCAATTAATTTCAAAAACATTTCAAGAAAGGTTTTCATCCATTAACAATCCTAAACGAAAATTGTATCTGATATAATTCGAAGGTGAGACAAAAACCCTCAAAATGCCTGTATGCCAGAATGTACCTTAATGGCTAGAAATAGCTTAGAACATTGATTTTGTGATATTGTTTTCCTTAAAGTCTTTCGTGAAATGTTGTTCAAAATGTAGTTATCATGTCTTATTTCATGCAATTTTGGCTTACGTGAAAAATTATAATTTTAGACCATAAAATCGTTAAATCATTCATCAGTCATAAATCAGTCATTTTTCAATTTTGGTCATTTTTCAAATTCGGCAACACTGGTCATGCTTTGACTGGGGATACAATGACATCATTTGATTCCAACGCATCAAGAAAAAAGGCGTGGTCAACTTTTTTCGTCGCCAGAATATGCTGTAGAAGCGTTCAAAAGCCATGTCTTGGAGGTGTCTCAATCAAGTCACTCCTTGCTCCTTTTCCATATTAGCCTATTATCAAAAACCACACCAAAAAATTTGCTTTCGTAGAAAGGTTCAGTTGCACACCATTCAGTATCGGCGGCAAGAGATTAGCAATACTTTTTTCTGGTGAAAAATATCAACTGGATTTTGCCTGGATCCACACCAAGAGGAATATGGTGTGTCTTACGGAATTTCGAATACCGAACATGGTTTCAATCAACAAATTTGTTGCAGTAATGTGCTGCCCTTCTGTAGATGTGATTATCCTGCCTTTTCTTGCCTGTCTTTTCCTTTTAGCTTTTGAGGAGGTGGTGGTGTTTGCCATCACCAGAGTATCCTAAATGGATAGGATGTGTCTATTAGCTCAAATCGATGTTTTTGAACTTAACGCTCTGCCTAGGTGGTGCTTCCTAGAGGAACTGAGGAAGACAACTTCCTGTTCAATTTATATGGGATAACAGTGGTATCCACTTCATCGTCAGAGTAGTGTTATCGATCCCTTCCATTTTTGCATGGAGCACTACTTTGTCCGTGTTGTTGTAACAACGCAAATATGTTCATTCCTCTTAATTTGGCAAAAGCACTCGTATTTGCCTTGGTAGCTGGCGTTCTTCTGCTGCGATGGATGGGGGAATATCGCATTCACACTGTACCTTTGTACGGCCTTCGCTACTGCATCAGTGTGAATGCTTTTCAAGCCAGGCTGATAGAACAACTTTTCAAACATGTCTGGAGGGATGTCTTCTCTATATCCTCGAACAGTTTGGAATGATTGACAATATCACGATAACTGTTCGCCGCACAGCCTACTCTGGTTCAGTCCAAACACGACTGGAGGGAAGCCTTCTCTATATCCTCGAACAGCTTGACATGGTTGGTATCGAAAATTGTTCGATAGGTCAGGTGCCATCACAACTGTTCGGTTGCACAGCCTGCTCTGATTCAGTCCTCGACTGATATATGTGAATATGATGTGTAACCCTGTAGTTATGCTGGGCATTTTCAGGAATTCATACTGATGTTGGGCAACTGGGAAACTCCTTCTCATTATGTGGAGGAGTATTGTGTCTAGAATTTTTGTTACTGGCTAGCTTCAATAGCGGGACTACCCTGCCAACTTCCCAAGCTTCTGGCACAATGTGCAACACTGAAAATGCAAACAACCTCTACCATGCATTTTTTGAAAGTACATATTGAGACTACAAAAACCCTGGTACAGTTTTGTCCGGTCAGACCCAATTCAGATTTTATGGCCTCATCTAAACCGGGGTAAAACTACAGTTTTTTGGATTTATCGGGCCTCTATCTCAGAAACGATTAGGAATATGATTTTGCTGTCTGTGGCAATATTGTAGCCCTAAGCTAGTAGAAAAACTCCATCTAGGGCATCAAAATTGATCAAATATAGAAAATTTTACATAATTGCTGAAATTTGGGTCAGTATCAGCTAAACTATTGGGGTTGAACCAAGTAACATTCTGAAACTCTAAAATGTTCCCTTCATGGTATTTCAGGGGTATTTTGCATCATATATTTTACAACACGTATTTGAAACACAGTTCACACCAACAGGTTATTCTCGCATTTCGGATTTCACCACATTATTGACATTTTTATTAAATCGTCGTTGAAAAATGTGCTGAAAACAACGGCATAGAGGCATTCTACAACAATGACATGTTCCGAAGAGTAATGTATTACATTCCAGGGAATATTTTTCCAAAAGAAAATATTCAGAAAAAATTAACGGTTTTGGAGATACGGTGCGAAATGTATAAAAATTGTGGAATTTTTGCATATATTTTGAAATTTAATGCAATAAATGTAGTTTTTCGAGTTCACTATTTCTCCAAATATTTTACTCTTGTCCTTATCTACAAATTTGCTTCAGAGGTCAGAAGAAGATTCGCATTGGTTTCAGAGATATAGTCCCGAATTTCTTTAAAAACTCAATATTTAACCATGTTTAGATGGGGCCATAAAAACCGAGCTTGATCTGACACAACAAAACCCAACTAGGGTTTCTTGTCGTTTGGATCTGTACTTTCAAAAAATCCTCAGTTCGAATTAAAACACTAGTTAAATATAAAACCCCGGGTTCGTTCAGTTGCTTAAGCATTGCCATTGAGATTCCGTGTAGCTCCAACGCTTCGGGTGATTTCGCGTTTCCGATGCCGTCTGCAACATCGCCCACCGTAAATTGTGGTGGCTCTTCTTATATGTCGTAGCACACTCCACTTCGCCCTATCATTCTCGGAGTGCTCTATAAACTGCCGTTTAAAATAACACGCGCACTTGTTCGGATCAGTTTCTGTCATGACTTTGAAAGTAATAGCCATTCCATTATCCTTCTTTCCCTAGAGTTTAATCATTGTCCACAATTTACTTAATCCTGTACAAATGCATTGCTTCAGGGGTCTAGCCACTTTTTCTTCGTATGTTGGCCTGTAGTCGTGGGTTCTCCTAGAGTAGGTTCTCCTTGGTAGGTTATCTTCAGAGTTCGTACGACGATGCTCATCACGCTCATTTGCTGGTAAATTTGGTCTCATTCCGGGTATTCCGTCAGTAGGGTTAGTAGCAGCAGTGATTATATCCCGGAAAATTTTCTCAGGGAATGTAGAGCTCCCTGAAGTTGTGATTGTTAAATTCAACTTTCCCATGGTTCAGAAAAGTCGGGTGACCTGTTTACGGAGACGATGATCGGAAGATGGTCTGAGCCAAGGGAAATAACGCTTTGCCAGAACACGTCATTTATCAGACCGGTTGATGTCGGTGAGCTGTGCCAATCTCTTCTTATCCTCGTAGGAGCGTCTTCGTTCACCATGCAAAATGTAGAGATATCAACTTGATCGGCCAGCGCGGTACCCTTCTGGTCATTGCCTAGGTCGGAATGGCAAAGCTCTTGATGCACTACTCATCAGTCCCCTAGCACAAGGCGGTTATTGTCCTCTAATAGCGAAATAAGGTCGAACATATAAAGCAAGGCGCAACTATTCATCGGGGGAATGTACACGTGGGTTATGACTTTTTGACATTTTACCTCAAAAATTATTTCCTGTAGGGGGAGTTATTCTTTTTAAGTAGTAAAAAGGTCACGCACAAACAACTTTGAAAAAAAAAATTGAAAAAAATCTTCGGCTGTCCTTTTTTTTTTTGCAAAAATCATCGGTTTTTCAGCTCGACTCTAACGAGAAAATTAATATTAAAATGATCTTCGCCCCAATAGGCAAAATTTTCATGCCGTGTAGCTCCAAAGCTCATTTTCAGTTATATATCTGCTTATAGTGACTTCAAAAGTTTGTCAAAAAAGCGTGAGCATTTTTATCGAATCACCTTAAAATTGAAATTTTATCTGATCATAGGTAAAAACGCATCAAAATATGGTACAGGTATACGAGGATGTAAAAATGTCATGACCCTAATATACACATTCATCAATTCTATCTTGGCAGTCCCACACTTTACTGTTACCCCCATACATTCCATGTATGGGTCACTAGAGCCAAGCTCAAGCTCTGATAGCTCAGTACTATACTAGTGTATGAGGAAGTCCTCCTCCTCCGGTTCTTTTACGAATCTTCCGCAAAATGTTGTAACCATCGCTACGTTGAAATTGTTTGTTGCTTTAAAATCATCTGTTACAAACAACGAGTATTTTGTATATGGGGTAACTGATGGCAGTTATGACATTATGCTCAACTGCCAAGAACTTGACAACTGAGCATGCCATTCGCCCAGGTATCTATTAGCCTCCGTTCTAATACAGTCGGTACCCTCCTGCAAATCTAAAAGCAACGATGGGCAATTGTGTGTTTAACATCTCGGCGTTAGGGGATTTCTAGTTGGTAGGAGATCAGTGCCTGGTTAACCGTTTGTTCAGCCACAATTCTCTAAATACAACGAAATAGTTGATTATAGAGAATTGTGTCCTTAAATTCCCATATCACATCAACATCGTCTTCCCTGGCTAGATATTTTTATTATAGGGCACCCCTTACCAAATCGGCACGGAACATGCATTTGGGAAGTACCGTTATGTGGATGCTATACCAAAATATATACCTATATTGAAAATATTCTGCATGAAAATTTTCTACTCCCAAAAATAAAATACAAATTTTCAGCCAAATCGTTTGGGAAATATGACCAAGACTATCGAAAAAGGTAAAATCAAGAGGTATCTTTTTACTCCGAAACATGGACCTACATTGAAAAATTTCTCCAATAATGTGTGCTACCAATGGGAAACGACGATGGCCTAATCAAATGGAAAATATGGCCAAGATCCTCGAATTAGCTGAAATCAAGAGCATCACTATATGAGGGCTATACGAATATGTGGACCTACATATATTAATGATTTCTTGCATATATGGTTTGTATTTACTAAGAACTCAAAATACCAACATTTGACGAAATTAATAAGAAAATATGGGTACTGGAAACCGGGTTATACCCTTATATGGGGGATATACTAAAAAGTGGACCGACATGATACATTTTTTGTACCAATGACTCTATAAAGCATTATCATTAACCTTGCGAAGTATAGCCCATAATATTGGTGACCCATTGCCTTTGGTTAAGGTGATATATGTAAGAGGCCTTAAGAAATTTGGTCTGAAGGCCCAAAACCCTACTTGGGGTTTTGATCTATTAACCGAATACTATCACCCACACTTGGAATTCATACCAGATTGACTGTTGCACAATGTTACAACAATTAGGTTCAACATTCCATATTCCGTTTTTCGATAGCATATATAGCTAACATTTCCCGTAATGCATTCAACTAATGTCCTTTTTATGTATTTAATAGTGCTATTTAAAGCTACGAGGCCACTTAAAGAGAGCTGCCTACTTTTAGGCACCCAAAAGAATTCTTTGTTTTAATTTAAATCCAGTTTTTTGTGCTTTTTCCCGCACACGCCAAATACTAGAAATAGAGATTTGGCCTTAACACCAAACCATAAATAATTCACAGGACCATAATTGTTATGCTTAACGTGTTTTCCTAAATGAATGTCATTAACGTTAACACATAAAAAGCCAATGCCAAAGACCATTGTTGTGGGTTTCTGCCATATACACTCATACGCACATATGTACATCCATTAACTCCCACATCTACTGACTGACTGACACTTACTGCGTACATCCGTAACCAACATCATAGTTGGTATAAGAAAAATTGCCTGTAACCGCTTCATTGTCGAAGGATAAGAACAAACGAATCTGTATGTACCAAACAAAAAAGCAAGCAACTGGGACTTCAGGAAACCATTGCGTTCGTTGTGGGGGCCATTGTTCCCTAACAAGTCTGACATTCATTCCATGTCATGGTATGCATTTGTATGGATATCTAGTGTTTACTATGGAAGTCCTAGTAGCTGAATTGGTGGAGCACATGTGGGTGGATGAATGTTGGTAGGCCATTGTTGATGTATTTACACTGTGCTTGTATGTTTTCCGGTCATTGTCATCACATTACAGCCAACATCCATTCATGGTTATATTTTGCCAGATAGATACATACCCGCACACACATGCATTTCAATGGCAAAAAGTTACTGAGCAGCATTTAACAAAAATGAAATAGAAAAAACGAAATACACACATATAAAGGACATAGCCATTGGGTATAGCAACGGAGCATAGGGAGATGAAAGTAAACAATCAAACAAATGAATGAATCAATGCGTGTCTCTACCAGTAACTCGAAACTAATGTCACCCACTGTTTGGTGTGTGTTTGCGAATATTTGTGACTCTTGTTTTGAATCAGAATATCATTGTATGGGTGTATATGTGATGCTGGACTTTTGTCAGTATTGGTTTTTTCTGTTGTCGCTTATTCAAGGTTGTAGCTTTGTGTTTTTTGTCTGTTTGTTAAAAGCTTTTGTCGAAAGAAGTGCTTTGAGTTATATTTGTCTATGTATGCGTGTATATCCATACATGTGAACGTAGAAAGACAGTGTTAGAGTTTATCAAACGAGATTCTTACCTGTTCGGGTACCAGTAATCATAGACTGCAGCATATATGGTTATAGAAGTATATGTACGTATTTCTATTTGTATAATCTTCGGCCTACAGGACCCATTACTTACAAGCTACTTTGAAATCTACTCACCACGACTGTAACACATAGAATAAAACGCTCTTAACATTCTGAGCATGCAGTTGCCAAATGATCCCATCAAGAACGTTTCACGTATTGATCTCATGCTCAACATAAAACACTCCTACGATGTGGCTTAGGTAGTTAGATTAGGAATCGAACAGAATACTATTCATGGGATTTATTGGGCTCCTAAAGTAGAAAATCGAAAGCGAAATACAAATTATAACTTGCCAACTGGTAAAAAGTCTCCATTGTAATTTCATGTATAATTTCGCATATTTATTATTATTTGAGAAGGAAATTTTATACCCTCCACCATACTATGAGTTTGTCATTTTATTTGCAACTCCTAGAAATTATAATTTCAGATCCCATAAATTATATATATATATTCTTGATCAGCGAGCAATTCTACATCGATTCAGACATGTCCTTCCGGCTGCGGAAATCACTCTAGCGTCGGAACGGATTGAATTAGGTGGATAAATTGTTGGTGAAATCTAATGCAGGTCCGTAGAACATTTGGCATTAGCCCTCCGAATTGGTTGCAATTTAGTCTTTTGTTTTTCCAGAGGCTATAAAACATTTCTACCAAAAATTGTTTATATAGGTCCACGTTTGATATAGCCCCCATATAATACGACGCGTCACCTAGATGGATTTTGAAGGTATTAGGCGCTCGGCACAATTGGCCGGTTGTTAGTCACGCCACGCGTTAAAACAGCAACCACATGGAAACTTACACTTAAACTTCTTTTATGTAGTTGTTGTAACGAATTGTCGGTATAGGTCAACATTTTAGTTTAGCCCCTGTAGAAATGATCATTTCACCTCTCACAATCTTCTCAGCTCAACACATATATCACCACCAAAATTATTCATGTTCTTCATCAACTCATCACAATCATCTCATTGTGGAAGAATCTTTGCCTTCTCATGTAGATGGTGCACTGAAGACTTGAGGAGGCACCCTGTTGATGTTCCTAGGGCGGCATTCTGGAAAGTTTGAATCTCTTTCCAATGCGTATCAACTAAATTCGTTGCAGTACTTGCTCGGGTGTTACCGCGAGAGCCATCCCAATCACCCTCTGCTGGCTAGGCCCGACACACCCAGGCATATCATGATCTAGAGAGGGAGGTTCAGCAATATAGGAGAGAACCCCTAGATCAACAGGCATATCAGGCAGGTCTAAATAGCATTAACATTTTTAGAACTTGTGAATAAAGTCCTCGGAGTACATATACCATATATCGCAGCTGAGGAGCGTCAGCTGCCACGACTCGGTATAGTGCTCGGGATAGTGCAGTCGCCTAAATTCTTATTGGGCGGATATAGGTCGCGCCGTGCAAAACATCTGCCAGTATGCGGCATGGGCCCGCACGACATACTGCACCTTTTCAACTGCCTTGCCAAACTTACTCATTTAACTCCAGTGGATCTGTGGTAACATCTCATCGAGGCAGCCATTTTCCTGGAACTGAAGATAGACCCAGATCCAGATTGAGCAGAATAACGAACACGCAAACACACAATAATAAACACTGTTACAACAATAACATCACCTCATCTTCAACTCAACACCTTATCGCCGAAAATAGCCAAAATTCCGACAATGCAATAGACAAAACCAACAATCATCATCACATCTTTATAAATTACCATCATCTCAACCCTACTACATCTAAAATCATCTCTTCACTTCACCACAACACTATTACCAACACCACCTCCAACAGTCCAAAAATCATCAACCTCATAATCATCTAATTTTCTACCTACTCCTCAGGATGATCACTATGGACCTCAGGGTCGCCGAGTGGAGTGGCTGCCAATATAGCAGCTGCGCATCCTCAAACCTGACCTAACCTATAGTCCCTGTAGAACGGTACTGCCCGTTTCGACTGAACTCATGGGATCGATTTCCCGGCCAGGCAACATCAAAACACATTTCAACGGTGCAAAATGCCCCTCAGTAATATTGGCGACATTTCCTGAGTATTTCAGCGATGTAAAACTTCTCTACAAAAAGTGGTGTCTTAGACACGCCGTTCGGACTCGGCGATAAACTGTAGGTCCCTTATCATTGAGCTAATATGAATCGGGGTGCACTCATTGATATGAGAGAAGTCTCCCTTGTCCCTTATAAATATGTCGGGAAATTGCCCAAGGAACAAGTAAAAAAGTATCAGTCGGCTTTGCCGACAGAGATATACCCTCAGCCTGTGTGAATTGAAACACTTTTTCCAATAAAAAACTCATCTATTTAGCGGGTTTTCAAAATTTTGGGCTCAAAAGTTTTGCGGTGGAGATACCTAAGGAGATGGACCGGCATAGGCAATTTTGGAAATGGGCCTTATTTTGGGAGTCATTCTCCTCGAAAGATATATCGCCCACAGGGTTTTGGGTTTTCCCGGTTTTTGTCGTTCCCGGGAAATTTTAAAATACGAGAGTGGATCAATATTTCTGTGATTTTTGTATCTTCCCATAGTAACTTATATGAAATACAATATTTTCAACAAAACAAACTTTTAACTGCCAAACTTTTAAAAGAGAGAGTGTAGGAGATTTCTCCCTTCGACTTTTATCTTACGTACTACCCTTTTCCTCAGGAAGAGTGAACTTGCCCTCCCAACAAAAGTTGCGCCGTCGTAACAGGGCAATCAAGTAGAACTTTTTGGAAAGAATTCCAAAACGATTCGAGATGAGCTGTTAAACTGCACTTTTTCTAAATTTTGTGTTGGAGGTACCCGAAGGGCTGGACCGATATAGTCCATATTCTAACCTGATCAGAGCAGGAGTAGCTGCCATCATTAGAGTATTTAGGACCAGGCCAAAAGCATGGATGTTAGGACTCGTATGTCAGATATATATTCACTGGACAATAGCCGTAGACTATCCCCGCATTTTCACATACAATATAAGGAACCTATGACTTATCCTGATGGCGTTATTTTAGTTTATAGTACTAAAATACGTAATTTTTTTTTCCTATATATATTCACCATAGATATTTCAAAAACAGTTTGGATCGAGAACACATAACCTTCTGAAAGAATTTATTATGAAAAAACATCAATCTATCTATATATATAAAAATGGTGTAAAAAATGTATAGTAATTCATAAAATGAGAACGGCTAGGCCGATTTCTGTAAAATTTTTTGTCAGTTATTCGTATTTTCGAGGAGAAGGTCTTTACGGAAGAAAATTTTGGAAAATCTCTCTGGAAAAGTCGGAAAATTGGAAAAATCGAAAATTGAGTTTTTGTATGAAATTTTATTCCTTAATAGCGAGACGAAGTTCGCCGGGTCCGCTAGTAAAATATATTTTGTGACCGCATGTAACGAAAATGTGAATAACCAGTAAGGAAAGGATCAAAGTCGGGCGGGGCCGAATATATGATACCTTACACCACTGTGAATATGTAAAATATAAATCGGAGCTATATCCAGATCGTAACAGATTTCGATATAATTTGGCACATTTATTTCCAGACCGAATTCAGTCATACATTCCTAATTTCATCGAAATCGGAACTATATAGCGTGTTTGGTACAGAAAATACGTGAAATCGGCCGAAAATATATATGGAAGCTATATCCAAATATGAACGATTTCGATATTATTTGGGACACTTATTTCTAGACCGAATTCAGTTAAACATTCCAAATTTCATCAACATCGGACGTATATAGCGTGTTTGGTGCAGCAAATACGTGAAATCGGGCGAAAATATATATGGGAGCTATATCCAAATCAGAACCGATTTCGATATAAGTTGGCACATATATTTCTAGACCAAATTCAGCCACAAATTCCAAATTTCATTGAAATCGGACATATATAGCGTGTGTGGTACAAAAGATACGTGAAATCGGCCGAAAACATATATGGCTGCTATATCCAAATCTGAACCGATTTCGATATAATTTGGCACACTCATTTGTAGACCGGATTCAGTCACACAAGCAAAATTTTATCAAAATTGGACGTATATAGCGTGTTTGGTGCATCAAATACGCCAAATCGGGCGAAAATATATATGAGAGCTATATCCAAATCTGAACTGATTTTCACCAAAAGCAATAGCGTTCTTCCTATTGCTAAAAAAATTGTAGTTCCCAATTTTCAGCTGAATCGGACAAAAAATGCGACCTCTAGGCTGCGAACAAAAATACATGGACAGACGGACGGACATACATAGATCGACTCAGAAAGTGATTCTATGTATATCCCTCAAAGGAATCATA
This sequence comes from Musca autumnalis, assembly GCF_047663935.1. Classification (NCBI taxonomy): domain Eukaryota; kingdom Metazoa; phylum Arthropoda; class Insecta; order Diptera; family Muscidae; genus Musca; species Musca autumnalis. Next base: position 86,269,234 of record NW_027412088.1, read on the forward strand.
TGTCTATCTCGCTTCCTTTTGCACGTTACATACAAATGCACAAAGAGATAATACCCCTTACCACATAGTAGTGTAGGGTATAAAAACGGTATAATATGGTCCTAAATCATATATAAAAAACGAAAGCTTATGGAGATGTTAAATATTATAGCTATAAATTTCTCTTGTTCAGAGACTCATAATGAAATGTTATTTTGGACATTTCCTCTTTTGACACAACCCCCAAAAAGTTAGGTATTTTAGGAGATTTTGGCTCAGTATGGAATAAATTTTAATTAAGAGTCTAAAAGTGTAACAAATAATTTCTTCCTATAATATCTAATTTTGTAAAGTCATTTTCTTAACAAAGTATTTTACTTAGATATCTAGTTTGTTCTTGGACTTATAGTAAAATTTTGTGTTGAATATTTCTTCTTTTAACACCTTTCGTCTAGAACTATATTTCATGTTACTTTCATGCATCAACTCAAAGGAACAAAACAAATTTATTCAAAAAATATTTGGGTGTTTTGTTGGCAAACTTGATGTATATATTTTCTTGATATATATTGCAAATACATATTTCATTTATTCGGCGACTAATATTGAAATTTGATGGAGATTATTTTTGTCTTTGACGTCTTCTATGTAGAATGAAGTTTTGTGGGACAAAACTTAATAAACTCAGTTTAAGTACAACACTAACCCTAAAACGAGATTTTACTTTTGGGAGATTCCTGGCGTTTAGGTACGATTTAGAGTTTTGGTGTTTTCGGGGACCTATAGTAAAATTTTATGACAAATAATTTTGTAGAATATTTTGATCTGATACGAACACATTTAAAAGGAGTTTTTAAACATTTTTGAAAAAAGGGAGAAAAAATACCGCTTTAGTGACTCGCATGAGGGTTAATTTTTTTCATAAAAAGATACCCCGCATTGTTGTCAGTAATATTACCAAAGACACTTTGTACCTAAAATGCAAGGATTCCAAGGAATCTGATGTCGAATATTTCCAAACCTGTAGAAATGGGCGGAACTTACCACGCCTATTTAGGTTACTTCCCGACGTAAACTTTCAAAACGCCGATACACGTGTCTTCTTTTTTCGGTCCTCTTTCATAATCTGGTCGAATTATCTTGTAATTACTTTTTGTGTTGTACAGTGTTATCGTCCATGTCCCCTGTCTTTATCCTAAAGCGATATAATTATAAAAGTTAAAAAATGGTTACGTCCAATTCTCGCTCTTAGTGAGACTAATATGTTTTAGTTTTTCATGGCTGATGGACGGTTGAACCTCACCATTTAAGGAAATTTGTAAATATATCGTTTTTCTTGATTGGGGGCGCAACCACCGTTGTCTCGAAAATTAATTTGCAATCCGATCCACTCATAAGTTTAGCAAATATAGTGATTATAAAACAAAAGGCCCCCGAAATTCGTCTACAAATACATATATAGCAGTTCGGAGCACAAGACATTCCTGAACATTTTCTGAAAATTTCATAAAATTTGGTTCAGCAGTTTTGGAAAAATAATGTATTGAAAAGAGTGGACGTGGCCATCAGTTTTCAAAATATAACATATTTAAAAAAGTGGGTGTGTTTCGGTTCCTAGAATCCTTTTGTGTTCTAGAAAGTTGTTTATTGAAATCTTAGGTACGTTTTTGTAGTTGAATGTATCCTTAATTTTTGGGCGGTTCGATATCTGTGGACCTGAATCGCAGAAAAAAGTATAAAAATCGAATATTTTCAAAAGATTTTGGATATTTTAACTTTTAAGAACCTGTCATAGACATTTCGTATATTCCAGTATGTTGTTTGCTGATATCTTTGCCACATTATTGTGGTACATTGTATTCTTGAATTTTGAACGGTTTAGTATCTATGGATCAGGAACCGAGAAAAGAGGATAAAAATTGCATTTGATTTGCTATTTTGAAAATTAAGAACCGTTTCTACAGAGTTCGTATGTTCTAGAAAGTTGTTTACTAAGATTTAAGGTACATTTTTCTAGTTGGTTGTTTGCTTCAATTTTGATCGGTTTGATATCTGTAGACTAAGATCCGAGAAAAAATTAAAAGGGAAATTTGAACTTGACGATTTTGACCTTGAAGGTGATGTTGAATGGATTCTATGTGTTCGCAGTTATTATTCTTTAAGATGAGAGCTACAACTTTTCTTCTACAAGTAAACTCAAATTCTTAGCGGTTTAGAAGATATGTGCCTGACAAAATGATCCCTTTTGACATCAAGGTCTCAGGTCTTTGGGGGCCCATTAAAGTGATAGGGAAAAACTCCGGGATACGTATTTTCTCATTTTTGGTCTTCTATCGCGCTGCGGTGTCAGAATATGGTTAATAAAATATGACTCAAAAAATTACACACAGTGTTATTCATAATTTTGTGCGTTTCCTAACTCAATGCCTTTTTAGGGGTGCAAAAACTCTCTCCGTCTATCTACGGACCTTAGGCACAAAAACTGTTATTTCGATTTCCACCCTCCAGATCCGCAGTATTGTGCAATGCAATGTATCTTATATGTTCCAGGTTGACATATTGTACCATTTCTGACCTGGCTACTTCATACATCACTGTAACAATTGCTCATAGTAAGTTCTCTGTTTGTAGTTTTCCATTCGCAATACCATTATAACTACTTCTATGGGGATGTATGTATGTACATACATATGTGTACGTTAAATTCCGAATTCCAATAAAGTCGGTGTGTTAAGCTATTTCACATACAATTTCGCCGGTGGTGGTGCTTCGCTTTGTATGTTCGTTGGTGATTATAAGTATGTATGGCAGTATATGTGTGAGTGTGCACGCGGTGCTTATAAAACGCTTGAGGATAAATACCATATTATCCCTTGTATTTGGTGTTTCAATGGGTTTCAAGAAATGCCTGACGGTTAAAGTCATTTTCATTTTGAATGCCTTTGTCCAAACATCTCTTTAGTCTTTGTGAGACCAAGCGAACCAACGGTTGTAGTTGTTGCTGATGTTGTTGGTTGTACTCTGGTGATGGCTAGGCTAAGCTTAGCATAATATTCTTTTGAGAATTTAATTCAATTACTGTTGCGCTTGTTAACTGTACATTACAATAGCTTATTGCTGAATACTCAATGCCGTCTCCCCCACAGTCCATTAGAATTCCCTTAGGGTAGGGGTGGGTATTAGACCTATCTTTGGGCATTCTATGAAATTTAATCTTAAAGTAATTTTTTATTGAAAACTTTTGTGTCTTTTTTGTCCTATATATGTATGTATATGTGCATACATTTGTGTGCGTGCCTTTTGCAATTTCTTGTACCCAATTTTCTGCTCCAAATAATTCTTTCAATGTTCTTTGTCGTTAATCTATTTACTTTGACCCTTTTCAATAGAATTATTTCCCAGTTTCCAATCCTACTTCATTTTTTGTCTTTTCGTCCTTGTTATTCTTTATACTGTACGAGATTAGATTGTTTGTGTTTTTGTTGTTATTGTGTTTATTTGTTTTTAGTACAAAGTAATTATCTTCGAAACAAAAACACAAAAACACCAACAACAACGACATCAACATTAGAATAGATGATAGCCCAATAACCCAGCAAGCATCATTCTCTTCTAATGAACGTTGATCCTTTGTAAATAATGAAAAGCAATTCTGGTCGAAAGTTAAACAAAAGCCAGCAAATACAGAACAACAACAACGAAAAAACCATGAATAATTACTTGCGGAGAACAGCAATAACAACAGCATAAACAATATTAGGGATAATACAATCAAATGAGTTGAGTTGTTCTTCATCGTTCGTAAGTAAAGCAATTCTATTTGCCTTTGTCAACATTTCCTTACAGATAATGTCCTGTATGTAAGAATGTGTGTGTGTTTTTTTAAGGGGAACAAATTTAGTTCTCCTTGAAACAATAAAACATATATATTACGAATTTTACGCTCCAATAAAAAGAAAACACTAGGTGGTCTACTATATCGCTGGTGACGCTCATTGTTTATATAATGGAATATCTGCCACAACAACGGATAAAAAATTGTATACCGTGCAGAAAAAACAAATACGTTTGTTGAGGACATATCCTTCTGTAGTAAACCTGATAAAAATGTTGCAATTTGTTGGTATCCTACAAAAGCGTTTACGAAAACGTAACAGAACCTTCCCGGAAGAAAATATTGAATCAAAAATGAGGTTTTTGATTTCCTTTATTTTTTGCTGTGGTGGTGCTGCTCATCAGAAAAACATTTCAGTGTATTTTCTGATTTTTTTGGCTAAAGGTTCCAGAGATATCGCGCCTTGAAAAAGTCGAATTCTGGAAAAACAATATGCAAAGAAAAATTCTCATAACTTCTTTAATAGTTAATAAAAAAATAGAAAAAATGCAAAGTGGGCTTGGATTTTCGATATTTTATATTTAAAATCAGTTTTACACAATGATTGCTTCACTAGATTTTCTAGATTTTTTGTATTAAACTACGATCAATTACAAAAATGTTAAGTCCTATTTGGTAGTGGGATTCGAATGAATACTATTTTTTCTTAATTTTTTTTTGAAATTTTTTCGATACAATTTTTCCTTTAGCCAGTGTGAAACATTTGTTATTTAACCAAAAACAAAAATACAAAGTAACATATCTTAAAATTTTTTGTTGTTTTATTTACTAGTTTATCTTAAACATCTGAAAAACTGCGTCATTTTTCGATTTTGAAAAGGGTTTAGCAATTATTGTACCAACATTAGTGGGTATTACTGAATGGCGTTTTTTTTTTGCCCGCGATATGTTTAGCCAACTCATTCAACTCATCTTCTTGACAAAATCTCACTTAAACACTACGGTCAATAACCAAAAAAGTATACGTAGATCAATAACCGGGTACATTTGTAACCAATTAAAAATGGCGAAATAACTCGTTGAAAAATGAGACATTTATGAGGGTTTTTTTTTTGCAGATTGGTCTGTAAGGATGCCAGCTATAATTTTAAATCCAAAATTGATGCATATGTGAAGAAAATTGTTAGAAAAAAACACTTGAAATGGTATTTCTTCAAAAAATCGCCTATTATTTGGTTTATATCTTTGGAGTGGGCATTAATTTTTATATGAAATTTAAAATGAAAATAAACTAAGGTGTTTTCCCATCTTTCTATAATTTTTTGTTGCCCTACGCACCATAGGACCATCGCGGTGGACCAAAAATGTCAGCAACCGCCACTGTTTTACAACTTTTGTTGAATGAGTTATCCGACGTAGAGGTCCCAAATATATGTTTGAAGGGGATAGTTTTGCTTCTGAAGAACTAAAGGAAGACGATGATGATAGTAAAATTAACTGTCAAGTGATTTGATAAAGATAGTGGCACAGTGTGCTTTACAGCTAAAGACGGTTCTTTATGAAAAAAAAACGTCCCTCAACATTCAGTCAAACATGTATTCGATTTAGAGGACGCTAATGCCCGATAAAAAAACTTAAATTATGTCAAAATCAAGTACATTCAAATGTTTCCTAAGCTTAGAAAGAGCCCTTATTATTGTACGCAACCTAAATAATAAAGTCAATGATACAAACTTATACAACAAACAAGAACAAAAGTGAAGAAAATGAAGAACGTATTTTTTATCGGAATACTAATAATGATTAGGACAAACCATTCCAATAAAGACAACGTAAAAGATGTATGGTCTTCAAAATCTAACCCTCTATATCGGCCAACTACAGGTATAAACAGATCCTGGTCAATATTGCGGTTTATAAGATTTGACGCCGCTAATACCCAAAACCAAAGATTTATTGAAGATATGCTGAGTAAATGCTGAGTAAAAATTTGTTTTTGCATTACAAATTTAGTGAAAATCTTACAATTATTGTTTAGCGAAAACCAGAAAGGAAGATACTAAAACCAAGAAAATATGTGATTTGTGTGGAAAAGCCGTTTGCAGTAAAAATTCAAAAAGACTACGACATACTTCCAAACACTTAATTTTTTGTGTAAAATAAATATATTACCACCCATAAACATTTAATCCGCTGTTTTTACTACTATTCAATCAAAAGCAATATTTAGCGGGTTAGAATTCTTGTTGTGAGTATCTAATTTTTAATTATTCGATATTAGAATACAGAATGATATGCTGCTTTCACTACTCTTCAATCAAAAACAACATTTGTAAGTACTATTGTAGAGTAGAGGGTTATAATTGGTGTTCTGAGAAGTTTACTACAATTCAAAACAGTATCGATTGCTGAAATGTTTGGCCCACCACGAAGGTACTATGTTGCCCATTCCAAAGATATAAACAAAATAATAGGCACGTTTTTGAAGAAATACAATTCCAATTGCTTTTTTCCAGCATTTTTTTTCTTCACATCTGCATCAATTTTAATTTAAAATTATAGCTGGCATCCTTACAGACCAATCTGGCACTGTTGGTACATGTCGAAATCTTAAAAGAAACAGTTCAGCGTGTATTAAATGGAGAGCGGAGGAAACACGCATGGTTGCCATTGAATTCATTGGAGAATTTTCATCATTTGTGCTAATGTAATAAAGTTCTTAATATTTTTGTTTTACACAAATAATAAATGCATTTTATTTGTTGTGGGTTATTTTGCAATGACCTGCACACATTCCGCAGAATGCCCGCGCACTTTGGATTGCATCCTATTCTACCACAAAAGGTTAGTTAAAGTGCAGTGACAAAGGGTCAGTTAAAATGCAGTGCCAAAGGGCCAATTAAAATGCAGTGCTAATGTTGTGCCTCTTTCCGGGGTTACGCTCTTGTAAAAATGAGTGAAAATGCACTTAAGGTGTTAGTCGGGATATATTCCCATTCCGCCAATAATGCACATTTCAATTCTTTCAGCGTCGTGCACTGCTTTGACTTCGCGAAAACTTTGTTAAACATTTTGTTTCTTCAAATTTTGAAGCAACAAAGTATGGACTTTAGCTGAAATAAATACACAACAAGTATTATTTTGCAGTCCAACAATACAAAGCCAACAACAATAACAGGCAATCAGCACGGCCTTACTTGTTGACTACGCATAAAGCAAAAACAACATTTTGTTGTGATCTCTGCTTACTGCAAACAACACTACTTATGCTTGTCTTCTTTGCGATGCAAAGACAGCATAAAAACAGTAGTGGGTATATGATTTTGATTATTCTGACTCAATTGTGCGGTCAACAGATTTAGGAGGATACAGAAAATTTCTCGTTCTGTTTAATTTTCTGGTCACTCTTATTGACCTGTTTATTGATACAGAGTCAGCGGTTAAGAGAACTGATGAGGAAGTTTGGCTGCTTCCGAAACTATAGTATTCTCTACCTCCGCTCGTAGTAATCAATTTCAATACCCACTGTTAAACATTTTGTTTCTTCAAATTTTGAAGCAACAAAGTATGGACTTTAGCTGAAATAAATACACAACAAGTATTATTTTGCAGTCCAACAATACAAAGCCAACAAAAATAACAGGCAATCAGCACGGCCTTATTTGTTGACTACGCATAAAGCAAAAACAACATTTTGTTGTGATCTCTGCTTACTGCAAACAACACTACTTATGCTTGTCTTCTTTGCGATGCAAAGACAGCATAAAAACAGTAGTGGGTATATGATTTTGATTATTCTGACTCAATTGTGCGGTCAACACATTTAGGAGGATACAGAAAATTTCTCGTTCTGTTTAATTTTCTGGTCACTCTTATTGACCTGTTTATTGATACAGAGTCAGCGGTTAAGAGAACTGATGAGGAAGTTTGGCTGCTTCCGAAACTATAGTATTCTCTGCCTCCGCTCGTAGTAATCAATTTCAATACCCACTGTTAAACATTTTGTTTCTTCAAATTTTGAAGCAACAAAGTATGGACTTTAGCTGAAATAAATACACAACAAGTATTATTTTGCAGTCCAACAATACAAAGCCAACAATATTGGAAATATATTTTTTTCGACAACAAATATCACAATATTAGTTTGCAGATATAATTATTTTACATAGGTATAACTGAAACTCCAAACTTTACGTATTCTTTTGATTTTAACTATATTTTTGTACCGAACTACCTGTTATTTAACAATTGAGGTTCCCAGTGGTCGCAAAGCTTCTAATCCAAATATTGTCAACATGGGTGTGTGTTTTGGTATATCCCATGGCACAATCATTGAATCATAGACAAATTATCGTATAGACAAAGAAATACTCATGTTATGTGCTGTCAACCGACTCAAACAGAAAAACTCAAAATTGTTCTAAGGCGATTTTTGGGGAAAATGTCGGACTTCCTTAAATACTTTTATCTGTACGATGTAGATTCCGTCAAAAATTAACCCCATACAGTTTTTGTTAGAACAAAATGTTTATAAAATCGTATTTATTGGCATTTTTAATTGAGTTGTTCTGTCAACTAACTCAATGTTAACAACATTGGTGAGAGGATTTCATTGTCTATACAATTCATTTGTATATGATTGAATTGATAATAATTGATAATTTGATAATAATTGAACCATGGTATAGCCCCAGAGTTTGGGACGGGAATTCTCGGGAAAATTATATGAAATTCCATTTCATATATAAGTCATATAGGTATTATTTGTCTTATAGTTTTTTAATGTTGGAAATACAATTGGAATATGGTACATTCGTGCCTCGATAATACGTCATCCTCGTTAATTCCTAACAAACTGCAGGTCCATTTTAAAAATCGCGATAATTCAAAAAAAAAAGCATACATTTTAGTCGCCTCTGGAATTCGAAGTGTATGTATGACCTCACATAGATCTTTATTTTTAGTTGGCCACGTCAACGAATAAGACTTGAAAGATTTTCATTACAAAACCTAATATTTTACTTGTTTGAAGTCAGTTCCTTCCAACATTTTTATTGGTGGCATTTTTTAAGAAATCGATTCGAATTGTTGTTTTCTTCAAAATTATTGTATGCAATATTGAAAACTGTATAGTCATCAATAACTATGGTATGTAAGTGCATATAAATACGCCTCTATATCACGGTGCACTTGTGAAGCTTTGCACCAAAAATTTCAGCCGTGTAAAACTTCTTTATAAATGGATTTGTTCTATGTTCGACACGCCGCACAGTGCGAAAAATGGGAACTTTAGTGGAACTTTACTCAAAAATTAAATTACATAGAACTAATGAGATTCTTGCAGAATTCCATTGCTAAATATCCCATATCAAATGCCTCATATACAGGTTTGCAGTTTACCTCGCGAAACAACTAGAAATGCACTGGAAAGTTGCACTTTTGTTTCACAATATTTATTTTCCTTAAAATTGCTTCTAGCTTGACTTAATTAATAGAGTGATACAAAACAAATGATAAGTTGGTTGACTATAGTTTTTTGTCGCTGTTATAATTCTTGACAATTTTTAATTATTTTGCGTTTATAGAGTAGTAATATCTAATTTAGTTTGGTTGCTATTCGTTCCCAAAAAAGCGCTTTTTTAAAAGTCTACAAAAAAATTTTATAATCTTTGGAGGTTTTTATTGAGTTGTGTTGAGTTACAAAATAAATCGCACATTTTCTGAGAGGTAGGATATTTTTCTTTAGACGAACCAAAAAATAGCTGCAGGTTCCCAGGTTTGAGAGAAATGCGACTTTTTCAAAAAGTCTTTGGAAAATTCATATATCTATATTTTTGAAAATTTTATAGAAGAACCGGCATAGGACCTCAATATTGGTTTTGTTTATGCCAAAATGGGTTCACCATTACTTAGAAAAATTGATTTTGAGGACTATTCTTGCTAATTTCGTTAACATTATACATATAGGAAAAATGAACAAATTGGAGCAGTTTTCGCGGGACATCGTAAAGTACCTAAAAAATCATAGTTACACCAGATGCTTTTAGGTATAGACTCATTAGCAGGCCGTGTAATACGATAAATATATCCTCGAGACGTTCAATTTGTAAAATGAATGTTATATTAATGACACTATATTATATATAAAATCTCAATATATAAAACCTCAAAAATATTTTTTTTTTTTTAATTTTCTTTCTTCATTCGTTAATGTTTGTGAATGTTTGGGGGAAGGGCGGTTAGGGCCAAGGCAAGGATCTATGCTGTAAATTGTTTTATTAGAACATTTTCTATTCAACGAAAACAAATTTTCAAGAAAACTAAACTAGGTAGGCAATAATTCCCTAACACCTTCAAAATATTTCAAATGGGGGACCCCTCATATCGGAGCTATAGCAAAACGATAACCTACGTTGCATATATTTCGCAAAGCGGGTTTCTACCTATGAAGAACAAAAAATGTCTAAATACAAACAAATAGGTTGGTAAATGCGCCTGGAACCTTTAAAACATGTCATATCGGCCGGTATCGCTCAATGGGGACTATACCAAAACGCGAACAGATATTGACAAAATTTTGTTCAGATGTTCTCCATCCACTGAAACCCCAATATACGATTTTGCAGAAAAATCGGTTGAAAAATAAACCTAATACGTAAAAACGGTCACCACCGATATGTGGGGGCTATAGGAAACCGCAGGTCTATGTGGCCCATATTTATCCACATACGACCCTCAACTATAAGAAACATTTTTGGAAAATTTTAGTAACCTACGTTCTTCACATTAAAAGTTATGAGTAAAGTTCTTCTAAAGTGCCCATATTTCGCACTGTGCGCCGTTCAAACCATATCGTTGAGTTAAAAATAAAATAGGACAGGAGTAGGTATTTTACTTTTGTTTGCTCGCTGTCACGTCTACGCCTCACCAATTCGATTTCCCATAGTTCCGGGAATTCCCTAGTTCCCGGGAATGAGAAATTCCGTATTTCCCGGAATGGAAAAAGTCGGGAATTCTCAAACCCTATATAGCCCCATAAAACAGTACCTTGCGATTTTCAGCATTTTGAGAATTTCAGCAACATTTTTTACAGAAATGCCGGTATTTTGACATTTTAGGTCGCAAAAGTTGTCAACATAGCTCCATGTTTTAGTATATCCCCCAAATAATGGTACCAGCCGTTTTTCGAAATTTTGAAGATTTAACTACAGCTTTTAACCGAACTAGCTGTAATTTTATACCGATTTTCGATGTTTTGAGAAACATTTGAGTTTCGATGCTGTCCCGAAACGGCTTTACCAAAAAAAATTTTAACATATGTAGATTCATGTTTTTGTCGTACCTCCCAATTTTAGGTATTTTGAAGATTTTAGCTGAATTTTTAGTTTACATTGGAGGTTACCAGTTGTCACAAAACATATCCATAAAAATGTTTAAGATAAGTCCATGTTTTGGTATAGGACGAATATAACGATACCTACTGATTTTAGGAGTTTTGGGCAATTTAGCTACATTTGTTAACCGAATTATCCGTAATTTCACATTTGGGGTTCTTCTTCGTCACAAAACTTCTCCATGGAAAATTGTCAACATACGTCCACACTTTGATACAGCTCCCATATAAAGGTACAGTCCTATTGAAAACATTTTTATATACATTTTACACATTTGGGGTACCCATTGTCTATGCTTATTTTTCCATTTTAGTTCGGAGTTTTCTACGGCGAATGGTATAAAAAGTTCGTCCTAGCCGAATTTAACGGGGTTTTACTTGTTTTAGTTCTCATGTTGGTTTAGTTCATGACTTGAGTCGTTTTCTGGGACCTGAGTTCTGAGGTTTGCGAAAATGGGCATTGACAGAAAAGGTGCTTCAGCGTTTCTTAATCCTCTACGCATGTTCTGTATTTGCTATTATCTGCACAGTCCATTTTGTGCAGATGTGCTTGTGACTCAAGGTGTCCAGTAAGAATGTACATCAGTCTTCTAAAGTCTGCCTTAATCATTAATAGTAGTCTTTTTGTTTCATCTTTATCTTCTCACTATTCCGCTCACTCATCACCTTTATTCTCATGGCTACGATGACCGCTTCTTACCTTATTTTTTCCATTCTAATACCCTAGTCGGTGCAGTTCATTATTCCGCTGATGCTTAGGTAAGTAAACACATTCATTAAACTTTTTGTTGTTGTATTTTTTGTCCATAACTGACCATCATACTAAAGCTGCGTAAATTAAAATTGGCATGGATACACCTCTGAATTCCTAGATTGAAGCCCCAGGTCAACAAACATCTGAGATGTCCGTTTCTTCCCGGATATGTTTTTTCGGATTTAGTTTTCTATGCAGGATTACTCGCAGGAATGTTGCTTTATTAGAAATATTGTGTTAACGCTTCGAGCTTCGAGATAAACATATGTTTCCATTCCCGTTGTTTCAGTACAGTGGCGTCTCACGCTGATAACTCTGTTTCTCTCCAGTGAAAACAAAAGTTTTCCGGCATATTATCATTGTTCTCGGTGAAGTCCCTTACTATCGTAGAAAAGTTGATAACTTATATGATTTGGTCCAGAGAATTTGTTTTTAGGGGGTGACCTCCACTAGTAAAGTCCAATTTAAGCCATTTTTTTTTAAAATTTTGCAAGTGTTTTTTCATCTGAAGGAGCACATCCTAATCTAATTCCTGATTTTTTCTTGTTGAAAAATATTACGACAATCGCTTTATTGGTTTTTGAGCTAGAGTTGGCACCGTTTTCAAAACACGTTTTAAGTTTCTATGCTACATGCAAATCACAATCATTTTCCCTTGCAACACTCATATTTCAGTCAATTTTGTTCCGATTGACTTGAATGTTTTACCACTACTTTAAAATAGGCCAATATATTTTTTTTCGATTTTCTGAAATTTACAAGTGGGGGTCACCCCTTAAAGTCCAAGGTTCCAGGGTTAAACCCATATATTTATTAACCGTTTCACTCCAGTGGGGTTTATCTGCATGACCTCCATCACAGGTCCTCCAATAAACGGGTTTCTTGCGAGTCGCGTATGATTTCACCTACTGTTTGTGTTGCTCGGGGGTTTTATGTATCTGTTCTGTTTGCCAGATCCGCATTCACCATATGTCAACAATCGTGAGATGTAATTGATGTAGGGAATGTATGCACTCTCAAGTGTGCTCTGACCTTAGTCGCACCCAGTTTTACTGCGATAGGTATGTTCTGCTGCTCGCTGCGCCAGAACATCCCCAGTGTGTCTCCAACTTCGTCGTCCGACACTTCATCGTCTTCGGAATACAAGACCCCCCGCAGTCTCCTCAACAACAACAAACGCACCATCTGACACTACAAGTTGTTGCTCAGCGGGTTGGAAAAGTACCATTCCTGAAAAACAATTGCAAAGGTTTCCTCTGTAAGGTCAGCGAAATTGTGGAATTTATGAGTCGGAAAAACAACATGTTCGCCGCGATCCAGGAAACAAAACTCACTGTTATCTGTAGCTTGCAATGTTGCGATGGTTACAATGTTTTGCTGCAGCATCACACTTTTCTTCTTAATACACCAGTCTGTCTAGTGTAGACCTATTTCGCTTGAGCTTGACTCTAGTAAATGTGGTACTACAGAGGTAGAGCTGCTTAATGTTTACATACCGCCGTTAAATATCTGTGCCCTGCATTGTATGCCCGTATATGTTAGTGTGGATAAGTGTATAACTGTTGCAAGCACTTATAGTTTCTATATAAACATGGTTCCACTTTGTACCTCAAATACAAGATTTCAGGGAATTTCACCTAACCCATAGCAATAAAATATTTCGCCTCTAAAACAACTTCCTTGATACCATACCATGTACCAAATTTGAATTTATTGTTTCGTCATTTTTTAAATCATCATCCATCTATTTTCTTTTGATTTTAAATTCATAGAAAAACCCAAAACAATATTAAATTCCCTTTTGTCATGTTGGAGCTGGAGCGAATAAAACCCCTAACAATCTCTCTTGACCACAAATGTTAATAAATGTTGCGAGAATATTTGGGGTTAGGGTTAGGTTTGGTTGTCATTGCAACCATCACTGAGTAAAAAGCAACAGCAACAACAGCAGTCTGAGCTTAAGGAAGACAGAGGACACAAAGGCCATGTAGATTTGCCAAGTGTTGTGATGTAATGTTTGATTGAAAAGTCCTTTCACTCTTCGTTATAAAAAACTGAATATTTTTTGTTATTCACAGGTAATGGTATTGGTTGGCTTACTGGTCGGTTGTATGAGTTTATATAACTGGGGGCATGGATGGTTGGCCAGCTGGTTGATTGTTTGTTTTTTTTGATTCTCTGCTATCTGCATAAGGAGCATACATAATGTCATAGATAATGACAAGTAAATGTTGTCGGCATGCTAGAATATCATCCGGTTGCCAGGGGATATAACAAGTTTTAACGTTTGCATAGCATCTGAATAAATTGTCATTCATGTTCGTTGTGTCTTTCATTTTTTTTTGCAATTTCTATTTTGTTTGTCTTGTAATTTGAACAACAGAAGACAGGTAACATATTGAGTGTTGTTGGTATACTATGTAATTTAAGAGGAATATCTAGACTTTAAACAAAGAAAAAATTCTTAACAATATGTGGAATTCTTTATTAAGATTATGGTAGGAAAATTTAAAATGGAGATGATTCGGAGGAGTTGGACATTTTATTTAGTTATGGGGAACACCTGGATGAGCGATCATGTCTAAATTCTATTCTGCTGAGAGCTAATTAGTAACAATTTTAATTTTGTTGGTGAGTTTGTATTCGCTTCAGGCACAAGTTAATTTTTAAATAATTTAAATATGTACTTTCACACTGGTAATCTAGTATGTATAAGTGCTGTTATAACGTATACGCCATAATATCCTAAGATCATAATTCTTGATAACCAATTAACTGCGTTGTTATTGATATCTTTAAGGACTATGATATTACGTATTATATTATTTGTTAATATTTTCATAGCCAATTATTGTATTTTTCACGTAATCTCTATGTATATCAATTACTTGATTCCAATTAATAATCTCTGATATAATACATATTAATTATGGATAATTCGTTTTTCGAACCTTGTCAACATGCAATCCATTTTTTTTCATCTTTTTTCCTTCACTGTTTCATTTCGATTATCGTTGCTAACATAATTATTGTTATTTACCTAGTTTGTCGCACACAAAGAATTGGTTAAATTAATAAATTCATATCCGATTCATTATTAAATAATTTGTTTATTTGCTATGCCTTTCAAAGGTCTGTTTCACAACTCATATTTAATTAGAAGGCAGATAATATGAAAAAAATCAATAAAAATATGTCACTGGCAGATAAAAATTGCTATTTATATTAAATATATATAAAATTAATAATTGATTTTTGTTATTGTCTGTTTTTTGTTTTCTTGTGGTAAATTATGTTTGCCATGTGTTGCTTTTATTGCCTAGTTAATTGTTTATATTAAATAAACATTAGGTTATACAAAAAATATGACAAACTTCATTTGGAGAAAATATTTTTTAATTCAGTTTTAAATACATTAATAACGCAAAACGTCTTAGAGAAAGTTATATCCGGCCAATTCCGACATTGTGACACCCTACTCCACTACTCCTAGATTTAGAGTTTTTCGTGTCAAAGATTATTTTATAACTATATAATAACTATAACTATTTAAGGCGCAGGGGTACGTGGAGGATGAAAAATACCAAACAGCGATCCGAACTGCTGCAACATGACAAAGCCCAGGACTTATCTTTCTTTCTTCTCAAAAAATGTAAAAATTTTATTGAATTTAGTTTTTATGTGTTTAATGTTTTAATAAAAAAGTTTTTGGGGGTCCGTTTAAGCGGGCAGTGGCAAAAAGTTTATTGTAACTGTAAGTTTATTATTATTTATTTATTATTTAATTGTAAAAAAAAAACAAAAATTTCCCATACAAATGTACGATAGTGGATTTTGCCACTGTCCGTTTAAACGGACAGCTAACTTTTTTTAATTTTAGAATAACACTTTCACATCTTTTCTAACTAGTTCCAACGCTGCATAACTAATTTTTTCATTGTAAATAAATTGAAAACTCACAGTTCGAATAGAGTTCGATTTGCGACCAAACACTTTGAAACTTCACATGTCAAATATATATCACTTTATGAATTGGAAAAAGCAGAAATAAGAGTAAACTATAAGAAAACGACAAAAAACCGTAAAACGACACACCATAAAACACGTGTATTTTTGTGCACATATTTTAGTGGCGTTTAAAGGACCAGTGGCTTTAAGTGGGTTAAACTGCATCCGTGGATGCAAACTTTTTGCTTGGGAAGGACTACATTGAAACATAAAGAAAATATTAAACCCTAAAAGTAGGCATTATATACAATGCACATACTGACCCATATAAAATCTAAATGCTATGAAATTCGCTCTAATTTACAAACTGTGTGTTCAGTACTCTTTAATTGTAAAACTATTCTTTTTAATTCCATAATTAAAAATTATTTCGTTAAGGCCCATTATTACATCCTTTCTGTAGTTAAATTTTGACCGGTATCGGACAGATAACCCGTTTTTTGTTCTTACATGTTTCCTTTAATAATAAGTGTCAGATAAATAAAAAGGAGGTTTGTGTTCCTTTTAAAAATTAAAGTGCGCCCGAGAGTATGCGTCACCAAAAACAAGAAAAATTTTAGGACAAATCCAAATCAACAAATCTGATTTGAGTAAATTTGATGTGAAGTCTTTTTTGCTTTATATTGCCATATTTTTACAAAATGTAACATTTTAAATGGCAGATGTAATAATAAATCTCTGGTAATACTAACTTTATTCCATACTTTTCTTAAAGTAAGGTATAACAAATATGTCATACAAATTTTATCATAAACGTTACATTCAAATAAATTCAGGGATTTGTTAGGAATATAGTAAGAGTGTTTTCTCCATCAATGGCCAAGGGACTATCATGTAAGAATATACGTATATTACCCTTCCAAGTTTTCGGAATTTTTAAAACAAGGACCGACTTCAGGAATACTATACGTTTTAGAGAAAAAAGTTATTTATTAAAAAATGCTTAAAAAGCCTCAAAAATATCATTTTTTATAGTGTTAAGTTTTCTTGCCAAGTGGGTTAAAACAGCAAAAAATAATTCAAAAGTTCATACTGAACACAGGACGGCAACAAATTCTCTCCATCTTGGTCGGCCATTTCCTAGGACCTCTATTTGGTTCCATGTTATTTTACGAGAAAACATTTGTTTTTAACCATACGAATCCATGTGTTTCTAGACCTGCCAGGCTTAACGTGACCCTGCGGATTCCATTCGAGGGTTTGTCTGGCTATATCGTTGGATGGCCTTCTCAGTATATGATCAATCCATTACCATTTGCGCCTAGAGATATCATAGGCTTGCGGTTCGTCCTGCTCTAAGCTCCTGCTCTTTCTGGAATTTTGGGTGGAGCTCCTCCAGGTGGTGCAGCCATACAGTGGCACTGATTATACGCTGCACTCGAAGAATTATAGAAGTATCAAAGAAGTGTCTTTGAGAATAAGGCATAATAGTTGACAGTTTGCAAGTGTAATTATTCATTAATGTTAGAAGTACTGACTTATCAGAAAGTTTCAAAGCTCAAAAATGTGAAATCGGTCATAAGACACAATTATCTTTTTTCTTAGAGATCACGTAACGAAACAAATATTGGTGATGATCGTAAATATTTAACAAGACTAGATATTTTTAATTCTACGACTCACAGTGGTCCAGTATAGTTTTTTTTTCCTGGTCAAAATGAAACTGTGACTCTACAACGGATAGAGATATTTTCATAATTCTCAATTTTTGTTCGACAAAAAATATAGTCAGCTTTCCGATGAATCAAAAGCCATTAAGTTCGGTCTAATAGTTGCAGAGGAATCCAAAGGCGAAGTGAAACTTCTGGGGTGACGTAGGGGATGAGAGATACCAAGGAACGGTCCTGAACGGCATTAAAATGGCAATGTCCAGGATTTATCTTGGTCCCTCTCTCATCTCAAGTGGACACTGACCTCCCCGCTGTGTCACCTGGGGAGCTGCCTTTAACACCCGTTAAAGATAGTGAGCTAACATGTGCCGCGCGGTCACCCATAAGAACGTTAAAAACTTGGGTTTGGGCGCCGGTTTAGTAACCCTCCCCTAGAAAAAGAAGCCTACTATGAAAAAACAAAAGAAAAATAAATCTCTCTAAAGTTGACGACCCCCACAAACGTTTTAAGGACCATGATCTGCGAATCTGCACCTGGAATGTTCGCACACTTTATAGAGAAGGTGCAGTTTTCGCACTAGCAGATGTACTTGAAAAGTACAAGGCCGACATTTCTGTCATACAGGAAATCCGATGGAACGGGAAAGGCGTCACAACAACACCTAAATGTTACGCACTGTATTATAGCTGCCATGTCATAAAGCATGAATATGGTTGCGGATTTGTAGTTGGTCGGAGAGTAAAACACCTGGTCTTTAGCTTCACACCAGTGAATGAAAGACTTGCTACAATTCAAATAAAAGCAAAATTCTTAAACATCAGCTTTATTTGCGCTCATGCTCCCATTGAAGACAAGGACGAACAGACCAAATATATATTTTATGAGCGCTTAGAAGAAACATATGACCGTTGTCCTGCCCATGATTACTCTAGGCGATTTTAATGCCAAAATTGGAAAGGAAAATATCTTTGGCCCAACAGTCGGAAAATTCAGTCTCCACAATGAAACATCTGACAATGGAATGAGGCTGATAGACTTCGCAGCGGCAAAAAATGTGGTAGTTAGCAGCACTAGATTTCAGCATCTCGACATTCATAAGGGCGCCTGGCTGTCTCCAGATCAAAGAACAAGAAATAAAATTGATCCAGTTGTGACAGATGGAAGACATTCATCGAGCATGTTGGATGTACGATCGTTTCGAGGAGCAAACATAGTCGGGGACCACCACCTTGTTGCAGCAAAGGTACGCACCCGGTTTAACGTAGCAAACAAAGTACGAACAGACACAACACGAAAGTTAGACATCGGTAAGCTGCAATCACAACAGATAGCCACAGCATATTCCACTCAACTAGCCTAATTGCTTCATCAAAGCACTCCTCATCCCGATAACATATCAGCGCAATGGCAAAGTATTGCCCACTCCACGGTATGATCAGGAGTGTCGTGCTGCTACCGAAGAGAAAAATGCGGCATATAGGGCTACTTTACAATCCGTAGCAACGCGTAGCGCACGAGAGAGATATCGAAAGAAAAGGAGAGGAGAAACGTCTTTTACGCAGGAAAAAGACAGAGATGGAAAAGCGGGAGGGTAAAAAAAATTGAGATGTACAGGAGCCAGAATGAAGTCCGAAAATTCTACCAAAGAGTGAAGCATCAAACTGATGGCTTTGGTACAGGCACCTCCTCCTATAGAGACCAGCAAGGTAATTTGGTAACTGATTAAGATAGTGTGCTCAGGATATGGAAAGAGCATTTTTCAAACTTGTTGGTATCCAGCGAAGACGACGAAGATACCACAGATCCAATCCCAGAAAATGGTATTGAATTTATACCGCCCAGCCAAGATGAGGTAAAGACAGCAATAAACCGGCTGAAGAATAATAAGGCAGCAGGAGCCGATGGCTTACCAGTTAGTTAGCACCATCTGGCAGGAAGAACGAGTACCCGACGATTGGAACCTGAGTATCCTGTGCCCATAAGAAAGGAGATAAGACTGTATGCTCTAACTATAGGGGCATAAGTCAACTCCCGATTGCCAACAAGATCGTGTCAGGGATATTGTGCGAACGACTAAAGCCGATGGTCAACGTGATAATTGGGCCATACCAATGCGGCTTTAGACCTGGCAAGTCCACCATTGCACTATAGGTCAAACGGGCCATTTTATTGGCCAAAAGTCTTAAAGTTAAAACAAGTATTTGCTTTAAGTTAATATAGCGTTTTTAGATTCAGGGAGAAAAATGGAACAACGTAGGCCAAAACATTAACCCTTTGTGTACCATATACACAACTGGTACCTTAACCCTTTGGGGACAAAAAACTGGAAGGTCTGTTATTTGTCTACAGAATTGAAGGCATCGACGTTCGATAAGTTCAGAAACTTTTTTGTTGTGTTTCGTTTTAGTTTTAATGTGAATATGCCTTAAATTATTACCTTGAAAATCCCACAATATGATGTGACATATTTTGACTATAACTGTATATGTTTATAAAATATTTGTAAATAATTTGACTTTAGAACACAGCAGAATGCTGTAGAGTCCAATTTGGCTGACATTATTTGGTAAGAGGTTTAAGCCTGTCTTCAAATAAATCAATATTATGGAAAATATGGTAACCTAAAAAAGTTGTATAATTCTTGTCGAGCAAATTTTCGCAAAATCACATAAAATTTTCTGCATTCGGCACGAGTTTATGAACCAGTTTCAATTTTCACTTTCATTGCCGAACGTTGCCAAAACTTTAAAAGCGTACATAACCTCAAAATGTTCTACTTTCTTCGAAAATTCAAAGTTAACATCCATTTAATAACTATTTATACACATAAATGATGATAGGAGGGCATTTTTGATAAATAGATATCGAATACTTTCTAATCAAATCTTTACTTATGCTAATATTGTTATTTTGTTTCACCCTGAACGTATACAAGTAAACATATTTCGTTAACAAGTTTTTAAAGATATTTGGATAATACATATTTGGCAGCCTCCCATGTAACGGTATAATTTCTCATACAAAAACAAAATTTATTTTTATTATATTTGAAGTGTTTCTTACAAGAAAGTAACACAAAATAAGTGAAAATACAAAGTTCGAAATCTGACTTTTGGCCAGTAAAATGGGCTGTTTTACCTATAGTGCATTGACCTGATATTTACCCTGCGGCAAATCCTGGAGAAGACCCAAGAGATGTAGATCGACATCTACCACCTTTTTGTCGATTATAAAGCAGCCTTCGACAGCCCACTACGTTCAAAGGTATTCCAGGCCATGTCTGAATTTGGTATCCCCGCAAAGCTCATTCGGCTTTGTAGCATGACTTTAACTGACATGAGATCCTCAGTTAAAATAGGAAAGAACCTCTCCGAAGAATTTTGTAGGAAAATAGGTTTCAGGCAAGGATACAGCCTCTTGTGTGATCTCTTGAACATCCTGCTGGAAAAGGTTATTCGAGAGGCAAACGTCAAAAGAAGTGGCACAATCTACACCAATAGCCACATGTTACTTTCTCATGCTGATGATATAGACATCATGGGACGATGGGACGTTGGCTAGGCCATATCATAAGGATGAGCGATGATGAACCCGCTAAAAAGGCTTATAAATATGAGCCGCTTGGCGCTTATTTTTTATACCCTACACCACAATGTGGAAATATTCCACGAGATAAAACGATATTGAGATGTGTGTCCGTTCGTCCATTAAAAATTGTAATCCTAGGCCGCAATTCTGGATCAATCGTCAATAAATTTTGTACGGAGATTGGTTTCCCACCAGAATAGACACCTATTGTTATTGGTGATGATCGTGACATATTTAGGGGATGAAATGGACCAAAAACCAAATTTTTATCCGATTTTGAAGCGACTCTATAGGTCGCAATGATAGTCTGATCGGCGCGAAATTTTAAGTAATGTTTGGGTTTAGGACAGTGAAGAAGCCTGCAATTAACCATGATGATGAAATAATATTTAGCAGTTCCATTTACCCAAACTTTTGTGTGAAAATTGGTCAACTTTTTAGTTTATTCCTGGAAGATATGTTCCAGCCACGCAAGCTGTATTTAAAAGAGGAACTCTTGACCTGCCCATTGAGGCCAAGTATGTTAATGTACGTGGTCAGATAATAGAGTTACAGCCTGGTATATATAGGGATTCCACAATTATAATTGTGTGTAATGTAACCATAAGCACGAGCTAAAAGTTCTGGTCAAGGAAGATGTCAATAATTTTTGACAATGATAGGATATTGTTCACCTGGTGAAATTGACCACAACTTTTGTGGACAATTTTTCAAATTTAATTTTTGATCCATATTTTATTTTCTTAGAGACATATTCCGGCAAATTACGGAAACTAATCTTGAAAATTAACTCTTGACCTCTCTCTTGATGCAAATTACATCAGTGCATTCTTTTAGTGCGTGTGCAACCTCAACCATAAGATGGGGGTATATTAAGTTAGTCATTCCGTTTGTTACTACTCGAAATAATCATTGTAGACCCCACAAACTATATATATTCTTGATCAGAGTGCAATTCTACATCGATATAGCCATGTCCGTTCGTCTGTGGAAATCACTCTAGCGTCCGAAAGGATTGAAGTAGGTGGATGCAATTTTGGTAAAATCTATTATATGTACGTAGGATTTTTGCTATTGAAAACGGACTATGTAGGTCCACGTTTTTGTATAGCCCCCATACAAAGTGACGCGTCCTCGTATTAAGGAATTTTTAAGATATTTGTCCCATTTTACCACACTAAAACACATTTCTACCAAAGTTTGTTTTTGTAGGTCCACGTTTTGGTATAGCCCCCTTATAACGCCCCACATATAGTACGCTTCACTTTAAGATATTTTGAATGTATTAGTCCCATTTGACCACAGAATCGGTTGTAACTTTGTATGTTTTGTATCCAGAGGCTACGACACACTTCTACCATAAAATTTGTATATAGGTCCAAGTTTTGATATAGCCCCCATAGGACGATATCTCCCGATTTTCGGTATTTTGAAGGTTGTAGCCTGATATTTGGTATTTGGTCTTCGTTGGGGGTATAAAACTTTCCCCCAGAAACTTGTCGGTACAGATCCACGCCTTAGTATAGCTCCCATAGAACGGTACCGCCCGATTTTCGGTATTTTGAAGGTTGTGGCCTCAATATTCCACCGAAATGGCTAAAATTTTGGTATTTGGTCTTCATTTGGAGTCCATATGAAATATGTTGCTATAGGTCTACGCCTTTATATAGCCCCATAGATCTTACCTCCCGATTTACAGTGCTTTGAAGGTTATGGCCTCAATATTCCTCAGAAATGGCTGATATTTGGTATTTGGTCTTTTTTGGGGGTATAAAACTTTCCCCCAGAAACTTGTCGGTACAGATCCACGCCTTAGTATAGCTCCCATAGAACGGTACCGCCCGATTTTCGGTATTTTGAAGGTTGTGATCTCAATATCCCACCGAAATTAATGAAAATTTTTAGTTAGTTTACGTTAAGGGTATACAACTTTCCACCTTAAATTTTGCGGTATAGGTCCACGCCCTCACATAGCCCCCATAGGACGATATCACCCAATTTTCGGTATTTTTAAAGATTTTAGCTATATTACCCTCCTATCAGATGCAAAACTTTCTCCCAGAAATTTATCGGTATTGGTCTACGTTTTGATGTACACCCCATGGAACAGTACATACCAATTTTCGGTATTTCGAAGGGTTTAGCCTCATTATAATACCGAAATGGATAAAATTTGGTACATAGTCTTCGTTGAGGGTATAAAACTTTCCACCTGAAATTGGTCGATATAGGTCTATGTCTTTATATAGCTCCCATAGAACGGTACCTCACGATTTTCGGTATTTTGAAGGTATTTAGTCTTTACATCCCGTATCGTTATTTTGAAGGTTGTAGCCTCATTATTTCACCGAAGTGGCAGAAATTTGGTATTTAGTCTTTTTCTGGGCTACAAAGATTTCCCTAAGAAATTTGTCGATATTAGTCCACGTTTTGATGTAAACCCCATGGAACGGTACATCCAAATTTTTGGCATATTGAAGGTTTTAGCCTCATTATAACACCGAAATGGCTGCAAGTTGGTACTTAATCTTCGTTGAGGGTCTAAAACTTTCCACCTGAAATTTATCGGTATATGTCCATGTCTACATATAGCCCCCATAAATGTGCCGGTCTAGGTCGTCGTCCTGAATTTTAGTATTTAAACTGCCATGGGTGTATTAAATATTGCAGAAGAGAATTATCAGTATAAGCCCTTTTCTTCAAATATCCCCCATAGAAGCGTACTTCCCAATTTTCGGTATTTTGAAGGTTGTGTCATCAATATCCCATCGACACGGATGAAATTTAATATTTAGTCTCGGTTGGTGGTATAAAACTTTCCATCTGAAATCTTCCGGTATTGTTTTATGTTTTTATATAGCCTCCATAGAAAGGTCCCTCTCAATTTTCGGTATTTTGGAAGTTTTATTCAACGGGAATAACTGAAATTTGGTATTTAGTCTTCGCTGGAGTTACAAAACTTTCCTCCACAAATTTATCGGTACAGGTCAACGTTTTATACAGCCTCCATGAACGGTGCTTCCGATGTAGTTAACTATCCAAATTCAGAATATACAGGTTTAGGTCTAGTCGGTATTGCCAAATTTTATGTATTTCGCTCAATTCGGAAAATTGTAAATATTGGTCCATGTTTTGGAAAGAACAAAAATGTTGCCCATATGAGCTGTTTTGAAGGGAGTATTATCAGTTGAGATATATGTAGTACTCCTTCAATAAAAGGAAGAGTTAGTACTTTCATAAAGGAAATTGAACAAATTGTTCCTATTCAATTCACAACAGCTCGTGGCGGAGGGTATAAAACTTAACGTTTTTTTACTTGTTTTTTTTTTTTTTTTTTTTTTTTTTTGTAAAGAACAACATTTCATATAATGTCATAATCATGATAGATCATTTCTTAATTGTTTTTACCTGAATTTACCAGAATATTGCTAATTTTTATTTTATTTATTTTAAGTTATAACACTAATGTAAAAATATAAATAAAAAAGAATAAAATCATTTTCATTAATTTACTCTTAGCAATCGCAGTTTTAATGAAAGAAACTGAAGTGGATACTATTGACTGTGACTCACAATATATATTTTCCGGTATTCCAGAAAAGGATAAGTCCTAATCTGCAATAACAATTCCCAGTTTTACCCATATTCCCACAATAAATAAAAAAGAAAACATCATTAAATTTTATTTTCAGTTGAACACTAATGTTTTTCTTTATTGAATTTGAATATTTTGTTTTTGTTGTTTATACACAATGTTATTACCACTTTTTTTAATTTTTCATATTATTATAATTGTTTTTTCTTTGTTTTATTTAATTATTTATATATCTATATTTAAAGAGAGCGCTTATATAAAAATTAAATTAATATTACAATTAAAAGTACATGTATTGTTTTTTTTTTCTTGATGCTTATATAATCGTATATAATAGTTGTAATCATAGTAATAATAATAATATGGCCTTAAACAAACAACAGTCTATACTTCATGTTTTGTATATATATTTATGTATGTATTAAATTAAAAATGTACAATGGTTGTTGGTATAGGAGGGAGGATGACTTAAATACTAAATTTAATTGGACAAATTTAATACAAAATAATTTGAATTTAGAAAGGAAGAAAAATATAGTTTGGGTTTGATTTTTTACAAATGAAAGTGTGGGATTTTATTTATTTTATTTTGTTTACATGACTTTCTAATTCTAGTATGTAAGTAATTTTGATTTGTTTGTTTTGGGTTTAATAAATTACTTTATTATTTAGTTTTTTTGTTTGTTATTTATTTATTTACAAATTATTTGCGTTTTATTATTTACTTAATTATAAGCTTAAATTAACATAAATGCCTTGGGTTTTTTTTAGTATCATTGAATTTTTTTAGCTTACTTTATTTATTTTCTAATTAAGTTTACATGATTTTTGTGGTATTTGTTTTTTTTTTAAGAAAATGCCATTTATTTTAAATTTAGTTGGTTTTTTATTTTGTTTTAGTTTCATGTATTAAAATTTTTTATAACTTCGATTTCGTATTGTTTTGCTTGTTTATTATTAAATGTTATGCTTATTTTAATTAATTTTTTATTTGCTATATAAAATAAAACATTTGAGAACATTATGACACAAACACAAAATTTTAAAAAACAAATTAAAGAGAAAAATTGTTTTTTAAATTAAAATTATGAACAAAAATTATTGATAATTACTATTATAACTATATAATTAAAAACATGATGAAATATGTATATCACAGGTACATTTTTTAGTTTTTTTTTCTAGTTTTAAATATGTCGTACAAAAAGTTTAGGGTCAGAGAGAGGTTTTAATTATTTGATTAAAGGGGAAAAAGGAAAATGTGGTATTTCATATTAGAAGTGCATAGTTTAGAAATTCAAATGCAGAACTTCCTAGGGGGAAACTCCCCTTTTCCGCCACTCCTAACATTTTGAAAATTAATAAATGTGCTCCAGCTGATAGTCTCGGGCCACACTAGAGTGATTTCATTGAAAATATAGAATGAAATTACGAGTTCCTAGATCGAGTTCCATACTAAAGTAATTTTATGAATATGCTGTAAGTGGGGAACTCGATCTAAGAACGCCTAATTTCATGAAATTATTTCATTGAAATCACTCTTGTGTGGACCAGGACTAAGGAACATTTCAATGTAAAGCAGAAAGAAGGGGAACTTAGCTAAACTTGGAAACCTATGCTGGTTTCGGCTACAAGAAGAAATATTTTGTAAAAGCCACCTACGCACAGGGACAATCTTCCAACTCATAAATAATACCACAGTTTCCACATTACCTTTCCCTTTTGCACCTCACCTCGATACCTAACTTTACTTTCATTGCAATAAGTAGTTTAAGTTCGATACTTTTTTAGATTATTTCAATTTCTAAATTATTATTTTTTTATAGATTTAAGAGCCACTAACCATATTTTGTTGCTGATTTTCTTCAGTATTACATATTTGTGTAATTATTTTTTATTATTTAAAAAACTATTTGAAAATATTTGCTAAAGCAAAATCCAAAGAAAAATAATTGTTTCTAATTGTTGGTCAAAAAAAGTTGTTGCTTCCATAACCACCACTCTGAAGTCATTTGAATTTTGGGTGGTTAGTGGAAAGTAATGCATTTCGTAGTTTACGTATTTTTGTTGCTTCCATTTCGTTTGGAGAGGGGCATTGTTTTGTATTGTTTTATTGTTTTCATTTTCATTAATTATTTATTATTTATTTATATTGTTGTTTTTAGATGTTAAAAACATGTTATTTACCTTTTGTTTAGAAAATTTATCCAAAACTATTATTTTTTGTTTACATGAAATATTATTTTTTCCGGGCGTGGAAGGGGCTGGCGTATTCACATGCCTCAAGTCATATTGCCACCCAACCACAAAATTATTCCATGTTGATTTTTATGTATGTAATTATTTTTCAGTTTATTATTATTGTAAGTAGTTGGTTGTTATTACAACTCGTATTTGTTCTAATTTATTTTTTTAAAACACAGTTCAGTTTTGTTGAGTTTTCTTGTTTTCACCTGGAAAAAGGGGTTTTTGGGGTTTTTATGGTAAATTTACACAGTTTTATTTTAAACATTATTTTTTTAAAATTATTTCTATTTTTTTTTTAGTGTATTGTATTTTTTGTTGTTATTTCAAATGGCAGTTTTTTTGTTGTTATTCCATTATTAGAAATTGATTTTCTTATGACATTCCATTTGCATTATGGCACAGTTAGATGCAACAGTTTCTAAATGAAGGTGGAAGAAATTCGAATTTTACCACACCCAACCATCATCAAATATTCAAACAAAATCGCGCAAAGGTATAGGTAGAACCATATCAAAGGAATCAGGAATGGCATAGTTGAGAGAAAAAATATAAAAAGAACACCTATGCTCTATTTTAAAACCCTGTATTTGTAGCCTTGTCTTGGTTACATGGTTTCCATTTTAAACCGCATTTTTATGCTTGCAATATCTTACAGAAAGTCTATTTGTCCTTTACAGAGAAATGTAAAAAATATCAAAAAGATACTTAGCCAGTTGCAAAGTATCCACTGAATGGTTATAAATGGACCAGTTTAAATTTCAATTCGTATCGTATTTAAGAAATCCTAACTTTTGGTCAGTTGAATGTAGCAAAGCCAAAAATAACTGAAATCGCTTATAAAGCTGTTGGAAAGAAACCTCGGATGAAATTTCTTAAACGCCGATTGCACTATAGCATTTTGCCGGTTTATCTTTCTTTATGAGGGTTTATTTTTGGCGTATACACAAAGTAATTAATATTTGAAACCCAGTGGGGGTTTATTAAATCGCAATACTAGATACGTATTTGAGAGCCTAAAAGTGTGCTAAAGTCAATGAAATTAAATAGGTTATGACAGACACAGAAGTCAATGTCAGCCAAAACCCACACGAGTGCTCTCGGTGAACGACACTCTCTTCTCTCTCACTAAATCTTATGTCCGATCATTTTTCTCCATTTTTTGTATTTTAATAATTTTTTGGTTATCGACAAAAATCGGTAACATTAAATTTGCGTTCCTTTACTTGCCCGAGGTTACCATTTTAAACCTGCAAAGCGTTTCTAAATCCCAAAAAGTGGAAAAACTGGAAACAATTTTTAAGAGAGAGCGAGAATAAAAATGGCTTTTTCTTTTTTTCCACAGGGTACCAGACAAATTTCTTCGGGTAACTAATGGTAGAACTGATTTTTCGACATTTGTTTAATGATTATTTGGCAATGAAGAACAAATTAAGGATAACAAAAGAAAAAAGCGGACGCGAACAAAACAAAATTAAAAACTGTAAAATAAAAGAATAAAACTGTATTTTTATGTTTCTTTTTGACATTGTTACCAGATCTACAATTTTTTCCGTTCCTTTACTTTTCTGGTCAAACTGGCAATTTTGACAGTTTTCTCTTTTACCACTTTTACCATTAAAAATGTAAAGGAACAAAGCTTAAAATTCTTATAATTTCGGTAATTAACGAAATTTGTCGGTAGTTTGAAGACCAAAAGTAAAGCTGTCGCTAAGTCCTAACAATTGCGAGAGTGTTATTAACATTTATTGAAAAATTTCCTTCATAATTTTGCGTTTTAGTTCTACCGATTTTAGTCGGTAACTAAAAAAATGAGTTATGGAATTCCTCTACAGGGATGGTCCATATGGCGATTTTTTTTAGGTTTTCGACTGTCTTAAAGTAGTAAACGTCAAAAACGTCATATAATTGTATAAAATGTATAAAAAGTAATACAAGCTATAAACCCTAAAATATTTTTTAAGGTGAACACGTCCCTGAAGGAACAAGGGAGACTTCTTTCATATCAACGAGAGCATACCGATTCATACATTATGCTCAGAGGTATTTTTGGCAACGTTGAAAATGTGATGTTGTCTGACCTGGGAGCCCACCCAACACGGTGGCAATTAAGACATATTAATTCTCCCAATCCAAGGCACATTGAATAAGGTAGCCGATCCACGCCAGCTGATTTAACATGAAATGTCAAAAAATTTGTTGTAAACAACATACAACAACAATTGTTCATCCTAAAACATAACACATGTTGACATTTAAACAACAAGAGGCTTTTTGTTGTTGCTATTCGTCGAATCGGCTACCTTATTCAATGTGCCTTGTCCCAATCCGTTTGGTGCGGGACTTTAACATCACAGTTTCGGCTATAACCATTCCTACGGATTCATTTCAGTCGTAAGCAAATTATTCTGAAACGACTAATTCAAATGTGTAAGTACATCTCAATTAGCCCGAAGTCTCTTGAGGGGTCAGTTACCCGATCGCAAGTTGAACAAGGAACTACCTCATACCGCAAAGAGAGCAATAAGTGCAAGACCTTGAAGCTACAAAACAGTCCTTAAGCTAAATTCGCACCGTCACCAAATATACATACGGATAGATGGCATGATGAACTGTTCAATTGTCTATTACTCAACTTTGTATACGACATTGTATATGCATGTATTATACGTCGGAAATGTATGTCAAATATGTCACAGTTTCTGACGGCCATCTCTGTAAAATGTCACATCCCTGGAGCACAGCTGTCTATTTTCAGAAATTAAATTGAGAATTTATAAATGATAAGATGATGAGGTGGATCAATGAACCGAAATGTAAAGCTCAGGGTCGATTAATTTCTTCGAAATACTCTGGACTTTCTAACCACTGTTCCTTAATCAGGTGTTCTGATCAGTTATTTACTATTGACTAAGTTCTCTTCTTCATAAGGAATATTTTAAACCCTAAAAGTATACACCATATATATTACATACACAAACCCATATGAAAGGTTAATGCTATGAATTTCACTTTAGTTTGTAATCTGCGTGCTTATGTGCTGTTTTTCGTAGTAAAACAAAGATGTAAAGTGCAAAATGGTCTGTATATTCCATTACTTTTAAAAATAATGAAAAAGATTTTGGTAAAAAGTGGTAAAGGTTGTGAACTGCGCTCATATCAATTGTATGGTTTTTGAAGCAAGGAACGCTTTTCGCATATAAAGTACTAAAACTTGAAGATTCAGGCACGTAAAGGAACTGAAGTGCTTAAAAAACAAGTAAAAAAGTATCAGTCGGCTTTGCCGACAGAGATATACCCTCAGTCTGAATATATTGAAACTTTTTTTTCCCAAAAAACGTATGTATTTAGGGGGTTTTAAAAATTTTGGGCGTTTGAACCGTCAAAAATGTTGATTATGATTAAAGATCAAACGTTTTGCGGAGGAGATACACAAAGAAATGGATCGACATTGACCATTATGGAAGTGTATCTCCAGCCAATACATATGGTACCATAGGGGGTTTTTACACCCTTCGGGCTGTTTGCTCAAGAAGTATGGACTTGCCCCTGAAACAACTTTTACCATCGCAATTGAGGCAGCGAATGTAAGTTGCTTCAACAAAAATCAAAGTGAGTCGAAAGCAGGTCTTAAAGTGAACATGTATCCGAAATTTTGTGTGGGAGGTACCGGATGGAGTGGACAAATATAATCCATATTTAAACCTGATCTATATCTGGTAGATATATTAGGATGTGTAAAGTATGGTCCAATTCGGCCACTCTCTTCAAGAGTTATCGTACGCACAATTTTTCCGAACATTTTTGAACTTTTGTGGGGGAGGTACCTGAAGGAGTGGACCGATATGGCTTGTCTTCGAACTTAAACTATGTTTGGACAAAATATTACTAAGGCCAAACTTTGGACCGAATCGGCAGACCTGTTCGAGAGTTATTTTGCCCTCCAACCTCCTCACACGGTGTCATAGGGTTTTTTTGCAACTTTCAGGCTATTTTCTCAGGAAGTATGGACTTGCCCCTGATGAAACTTATACCGTCGTATGGAGGGCAGTGAATACAAGTAGCTAAAGCAAAAATCAAAGCGATTCGAGAGATGGTCCTAAACTGAACTTTTCCAAATTTTTGTGTGGAAGGTACCCGACGGAGTGGACCGATTGAGTCCATATTAAAACCTGATCTAAGTCTGGTACACGCTCCACGATGGGCAAAGTATGGACCAAATCGGTTACTCCCTTCAAGAGTTATCGTGCGCACAAATTTTCCGAACATTTCCGAACTTTTGTGGGGGAGGTACCGGAAGGAGTGGACCGATATAGCTCATCTTCGAACTTAAACTAAGTTTGGGCAAAATATTACGAAAGCCAAAATTTGAACCGAATCGGTTCATCCGTTCGAGAGTTATCGTGCGCTCCAGCCAGCCAGACAGACAGACGGACATTGCTCAATCGACTCCAAATTGTCTGAAACACATTTCGTCCAAACATACTTGGGGTCTAAAACCATTATTTCGATGAGGCACATTTTGCCCGTATGAAAGTGTATATACCCTCGTTAGCATAAATGCTGAGGGTATAATTATTACCCACGAACCTAGGATCCACGGAAGACTTTTGTCAAAAAATTCAGGCTGATTGTATTCTTATTTATTTTTGCTGAGTTCGAATGTTAGGACGGAAAATGGCGAAAATTCCTAACACTCCAGCAGAAATGTCAAAATCAACGTATTAGCCGATCAGCAGTGTGATTCTATAACTCATTTTTTGAGTTACCGACAATAGTCGGTAAAATTAAAATGCTTATAATTTTGGTAACTAACGATATTATTCGGTAAGTTAGCGACCAATAAAAAGTAGTCGTAAAGTTCTACCGATAACACAGTATCGTCAACTTCTATTTGAAATTTTCATTCATGATTTTGCGTTTTAATGTTACCGATTTTTGTCGGTAACTAAAAAAACTGAGTTATAGAAGCGCACTACAGATGCCAACTAACATGCTGCGGGATTCTGCGTGGCCAAATTAGAAGAGAGCGCTATTTTAAATGCAAGTTTTGCTAGTTTTTTGAGTACGGGAAGGTAGGAGACGTTTTTCTAACACAAATCGACGCCTTACTTTCCACAACTTCGTATCGTATAAAACAAATTGTTTAACGAGAGATAAACAACGATTAATTTTTTGATACGTCCGAGGTAGGGTAAAATTTTAAATCCAATTAATAAAAAACTGAGTACATCTAATTTCCCACAGAAGAGAACTAATATTACACCACCTTTAGAAATACTCTGAAAATGTTGTTTGTATTTTGTCGTTGAGAAGGAAAGAATTTTAATTATATATCGCCCATGAGGTTTTCTTTGTAGGGCTTTATATTCTACCATTTGAAAAGTTCGCAATAGGTATTTACTTTAGCAGCCCTATAGAAAAAGTTTATGGTATTCGAAAATCTACTACACAGTTCAAAATTATCGAAACAGCTAACTTCAATACATCTACCTATAACCCAACTACGTATGTATGTATATGCAATTGTATAAATATTGCATGCCTTAATTTTAATCTTAAAAATGTTTGGTCTTATGACTCATTTACATGTTATTATTAAATTATGTTTAAAAATAAACATAAATTAAAACTATAAACAGAATCATTCTAAAACAACAACAAAAACCCAAACGACAAAAACTACATCAAAACCACAAAAGTTGGGTAGGTCAAAACAAAGTTCCCTTCAACATTTACGTGAAGCCACGGTTGGAAAGGGAATCGTGACAAAAAACATTCACAGTTTTACAAATGGCGAAAAAAGCTGAAAGAAGTACTCAGCCACAAAAGTAAATTATTTAACAATTTCAAATGCAATTGTTGCAAGGAGCCTAGGTAAAATGTGGTAATTTTTCAAAAGGCCACCGACTGCAACAAGAAACCAAACAAAAGCAATTCACGAAAAACAGGGTTTGGGATATGCACCAAAGGGAAAATTGTAGCAAAAAGTGATGTTGCATTGTTTTATTTTTCCTCTTTTTTTGGCTTTGGTAGGAAGAAAAATGCAACATAAACACGCCATTTACACATTGTAGCCAACAAAATTGAGCAAAGAAAAATAGAAAAGAAAAACAATATTTAATTTTATAAATGCCTTAATTTTGTTTGAACATAATTTGGTGGCGGGTTGGTTTGTGGTTTGAAAAAAAAACTTAGGGCCCTTCCCTTAAGAATTTCTTTAAATTTGTGTGTGTGTGTGTGTTTTGTTCATTACTTATCTTACTAAAAATAATTTACTATTCGATGGCTACGAAAAAATCTCAATGCTTTTCAAATTTACAATGATTATGTTTTTGTTACGGAAATTGCTAATAATATTTAGTTTTGTTGTTTTCCTTGGAAAATAAACTATTTATAGTTATTGTGGTATTATTTTTGTGTATTTCATATGAAATATCTATGCTTACCAACTAGTCGTTTTGTTTTTTTTGAAATTTACACTTACAGTTCCTGGGTTTGCCCATTGACATTAGGCTGCCAATTGATCTTATGATTTTTACAGAATTTGTTGAATTTGTTGTTCTTACTAAACCCCTAAGGGCCACTAAAAATATATGACAACATCAGTTACCAAACCTTCACCCATGTTTTCCATTGTAGCCATTTGTGATGCCTTTGCAACGGCCGACATACAGGCGGCATATCAATTGTTTTGTGTCATTAGTTTTGCGGGCACTGCCGGGGGCTGGGGAGGTGGCGGTCCAGGTTCACCCGCCTCAGCATATAAACAGGAACCTTCACTGCAGGAGCATGTATCACCTTCCCGTGAACTACTACAACATTCACTGCAATTACGCATTGGTTCTCCCAATACTTCATAGGTGCAAGAACCCGCCGAACTATTGGCTAATTGATGATCATTTTCTATGATTTCAGGGAAACGAGATTTGGAGTTGTGGCATCTATGCACACTTGATTTACCACCACCACCACCATTCTCAGTACTGCTTTCCGAACGCATGGTATCATTAGCACCAGGCGTTGTTTGACCATGATGACTGTGACTGTGACCGCCGCCACCGCCATGACCCCCGTGATGGGAATGATGATGTGTATGTGGAACATTCGTATGTGAGGTTCGTGAATGATCCGAACATTCGGAGGAACATTGATAGATTTGATGTGATGAGGAATTTGGTGGCATATGTGATGTATGATGCAGTGGTTGATACCAACCTTCACCGGGTGGTGGTAAGGGTTGTAGGGGTGAAGCTAATGCATCACAGCTATTGCAGGCTCTGAAAAGAAGGAAGAGAAAAGAGAGAAAACATTTAAAATATATTGGAATATGAGAGATTATAAAAAACAAAATGCTAAAACCAATTACATTGAAATTTTTAATTCTGAAATTAAACTTCGAACAAATTTATGATTGAGCAATGTCCGTCCGTCTGGCTGGCTGGTGCCTACGATGCTCTCGAACGAAGCAACTAATCAGGTCCAAAATTGGACATTCGTAATATTTTTTCCTAACTTAGTTTATGTTCGAAAATGGACCATATTTCGGTACCTCCCCAGGAAAGCCCCCAATCGGGTCCAAATTTCGGCATCTTTGGTACCTCCCCACAAAAACTCAACATTTTACGCTAAAATGTTGTGCACGATAACTCTCAAATGGAGTAACCGAATGACCACATAACTTTGCACATGCTAATATTACTTTCAGCCATAGATAGGCTTCGAGTATGGACTATATCGTTCCATTCCTTCGAGTATCTTCTACACAAAATTCGGAAAAAGTGAAGTTTTAGAGCTCCTCTCGGATCGTTTTGAAATTTTTTTCGGCAGATTGGCATGCGGACCCCTTTACGACGGTGAAATTCCTTTAGGGAGCAAGTCCATACTTTCTGATATTATAACCTAAAAGCTCCAAGAAACCTTGACGACATCAACTAAAATGGCAAATCCACAATATAACTCTTGCAGGGAGTTACTGATTGGTCCAAACTTTCCATATCGTATTATTTCATCTAGTCATGTATCATGTTGGAATATGGTCTATATAGGTTTAGTCCTTCGGGTACCTCCCACACAAAATTTGGGTAAAGTACAGTTTAACAACTCATCTCGGATCGTTTTTAAATTTTCTCCAAAAAATTCTTATTTTGGGTCTTGTTACGACGAAGCAAATTTTTCGGGGGGTACATACTTCCTGAGATAATGACTCAAAATCTCAAACAAAAACCTTCGAATGGAGAAACCGATTTGTTCCAAACGTTGTGCATCGTATTATTTCTAACAGCCACGAGTTATTTCTGAATTTCAACTACATCGGACCACTCTTTCGGGTACCTCCCACATAAAGTTTAGAAAGAGTGCAGTTTAGTGACTCGTCTGGGATTGTTTTTAAATTTTTGGCAGCATTTTTTTTTTAATTTCCTCGTATTTTTATACCCTACACCACTATGTGGGGAGGGTATTATAAGTTGGTTTTGGCCAAAAAGTTTGTAACGCATCGAAATAATGCTCGTAGACCCATACTTACATATACCAAAATGAATGTCTCGACGAGCTGAGTCGATCTGGCTATGTGTGTCCGCCCGTCCGTCTGTCCATCTAAACCTTGTAATCACGCTACAGGTCGCAATTTTGATCGGATCGTCACGAAACTTTGTATGTTTATGGGGGTCCCGGAGGGGAAGAAGCCTATTGATTTTGGTGATGGCCGGATAATATTTAGGGGTGGGAATGGGCAAAAAACTTAAGTGGATAAAATGACAACGTTTTTCCAAAGCGAATATCTCAGCCTCTGTATGGGGTATACCAAAAACAAAACCTGACGATGAAAGTAGAAAACATCACCTTTCTAATGATGTAAAGTAGGTTGTCGTAGGTGATCAAACAACGAAGATATCACAATAGTCGCAAATAAAACCCAAATTTTCCTTTTTGCGATTTTAATTATAATGACGAATATCACAGCTTTGGTTAGAGACTTTCTAAAAGCAAAGCTTGACTTTCAAAGTAGAAAATTCCGTCTTCACAATGATGCAAACTAGATCGGCGTAGGTGACCATCTAACGGAGATATCGCAATAGTCGGTAATACATAAAATTTTTCCATTTTTTTGGAAATCACGCTACAGGTCGTAATTTGGATCGGAACGCCACGAAATTTCGAGGGTTGATTTAGGTCTCACAGAGGAAGAAGCGTATTGATTTTGGTGATGGTCGGATAATAGTTAGGGGTCGGAATGAGCAAAAAATTTATTTGGAGAAAAAGGTAAACATTTTATTTCAAAGCAAATATCTCAGCGTCTATAAGGGGTATACAAAAAGCAAAACCTGGCAAGGAAAGTAGAAAGTATCACCTTTACAACGATGTAACTTTACAACGATGTAACTTATGTAAGGTTGTCTTAGGTGGTCAAACAACGAAGATATCGCAATAGTCGCTAATTTTTGCGATTGTAATAATAATGATGAATATCACACCTTTTGTTGGGGTCCATCTAAAAGCAAAGCCTGGCTAAGAAAGTAGAAGATCCAATCTTCAAAATTATGCAAAGTAGGTTGGCGTAGTTGGTGAAATAATAGAGATATCGCAATAGTCGGTAATACATCCCTTTTTTCCACTTTTTCTGCAATCACACTACAGGTCGGAATATTGATCGGATCATCACAAAATTTTCACACAGAGATAAAAGTATATTGATGTTGTTGATGTCGATAGTAGTCAAATATAAAATTAAATATTAATTATTTTGGTTCTGTTTGTCTTAAGTCATTTGGTATAAAAGCCAGATAGGTGAAAACTTTCGTATCTCCCTAAAATAAATATTTTCGAGTGAAAAGATTATGCACAGAGGTAGTGGTGTAGGGTATCATATCGGCTCCGTACCGACTATAGCCTTTTCTCACTTGTTTCAC
The DNA here is from genome assembly GCF_047663935.1 of Musca autumnalis. Classification (NCBI taxonomy): domain Eukaryota; kingdom Metazoa; phylum Arthropoda; class Insecta; order Diptera; family Muscidae; genus Musca; species Musca autumnalis. The sequence continues at coordinate 86,306,152 of NW_027412088.1, forward strand.
AATATAATAATTTCAAAGTGATTTGTGAGGGACTTTTTTAATACTAGAATGGAATAAACGTTATTTTAGTCATTGCCAAAAGTTCATTCATTCTAGCATCAGGGAATCATTTTTTAAAATCAAAAAGTCATAACCCTATTGTTCATATCTGCAATTGCTCAGTTCTTATATTACTTTGTTAGCTTTTCCATTAAAAAGGAGAGGAACGCACTATGTAACCTAAAAGTATGCAACATACCAATTGAGTTGTTACATATCAAAGCTGATGACTATGACATTCTTTGTACTGTACAATAAGAAATTTCAAAGCAATAAAGCGGCTTTTATATCCAGTATGTTACATTTAAGTTGTCAATATATGCCAAATAAATGACGTAATTTCCCAAAACACCTTTTTTAAAATGTAGTGTAAAATGCATTTAAATTTAAAGGCCAAACTACACGGTGCCACAAAGTCTATCGGGAAATATCGTTGAACTATGTATATATACATTTTGTGACGACTTTTAAACCTAATCAGTGCCAAATCGACTTATTAATGAAGGCTATTAGAGTTTGGTCGTACCACCAAAAAACCAGATTTTTTTATTTGTCAACTCCGAAGATAGAACTATGAAAACGCGTGAAAATACAAAAGGACGGAGAATTGAAAAATTCATTTAATTATATAGGTCTGGCAAGTATTTAGAAGGACAGAAAAACGAACATTGTATCGGTGTCGGAACTATTTAGAACTAGATTTGCTCTAGAGGACAACTTCTTGAAAGAAAAAAATTGAGATTTGTTTGGTATGGGTCCATCAGGTACAAAAGGGGTAGATTAGCTAGCTTTTCAGGCCTGGGTACATAAGCTGCCTCGCCTGGTTACCTTGCTTTCCTGCTTCATTTCTGACATAACATAAAATAAAATAATAAAGAAGGCCGAGCCGATTTCGAACTAGGTTGCCCTTTTCTTCTTTATTATTTTATTTTTGTTATGTCAAAAATGAGGCAGGAAAGCAAAGCAACAAGGCGAGGCTGCTTATGTACCCAGCCCTTTATTTTGGCTCTAGAAGTTCTTATTGGTTAGATAACTACGTTTTGGCAGAACATCGATTTCAATTCATTATTCTTACCTTCCATTTGAACATCTTGAGTTATGTGTACCGGTTGGTTGATATTCACTCATTGCATGTCTGGGTGCTGGATAATGGATATGTATGTTGCGGGGTGGTAGCTGTGCCGTCCCACCAGCTCCTGGCGGAAAATAGGGAGGCAATGGGGGAGGATGCTGACCAGTTGGTGTTATTTGATAACGATTTTGTGTACCGCCCACACATGGCAAGGGATTATTATAGTAATTCTCTTGGGGTGGTCTTGCACCCGCCGAAGCGGCACATTGTGGTGCCATACCCCATGTGGAGAAACCACCCGATGAACTGCTGTGTATTGATGAATTCAAGGCGCTAATTAAAAAAGATATAAATAAAAGTTGAGAATTAAAATGTAGGTTTTTTTTGGCAAAATGTTAACATAGAAGTAAAGTTCTGCAACGATTTTTTTGTTAACGACAGAAAATGCTAAAATTTTTATTTGAAACTTTTTATTTTATTTAATGCTACAGGCTGAGAAGTGAAACTATGGAAAAAATGCTTTGTTTTTTTTTTCATAAGTGTTTCGTTCGCATTTTGGTTCGTCGTCGTCTTGGTCGATACTGATGTTGAACCACGGCTGAAGGGACTGACAAGTATACGACAACTTTTTCACTTATTTATTTTAATTCTGTCTTTAACTAGTTGCGGAATTCTACCACCGGAATATTTTATTATTTCTTTTTTACTTTATTGTAATGATTTTTAATTTTGACTCTCTTACCTTTGATGCGTCGAAATTCCCGATCCACCGCTCTTGGAACTTTTCCTTGAAGACTGAGGTGATCCGGGTGCATAGCCACATGATGAGGGCACTGGTGGTGGATGTTCCGGTGGTGGTGGCAAAAATTCTGACCAATTAATTTGTTCTATTAGTATTGGTGGAATTTAACATACAAACACACATACACATATACGACAACGGGAGGAAACATCAATACATTCAACACACATAGGAGGATATATTTGTGTGGCAGCAGGATTAGGCAGGATAATATGTAAAGAAAAAAAAAAAAATTGGAGAAACAGAAAATAAGAAATAAATATTAACACAAATCATTTAACATAAAAAAAATTGGTTGCTTCTTTTCTTGAAACTTGATGCTGCCATCATATCATCGATGACAGGATATGTTTACAACATCCTCAAGTGAATTTGCCTTGAGGACACAATGTTGTGAAATGAACATGAATAATACGAATGAATGGCGAGGGATGGGATTTATATTGAGGATATAATGTCAAATATATTTTTCCAATCAGCTTAATTGTTTTTATGGTAAATCACTTATTCCACATAAAATATAATGGGGTGGGATGGATAGTTGTTTGGCCTAAGGCCAGACAGTTTGTTGCATTGTCGATTTTCTAGGCCGCCTAACATGAAATGAACAAGGGGGAGGATTATGCCTGGGGCATAGATAATAGCAAATAATTGCTATGTTATTATCGATTATTTAGATTAAATAGAACAGCAGTTTAAGATATGACTAAACATTCTAACAAAATATGGAGCATACTTTTAGGCCCAAACATAACTTCATGCAATTAATGGAATTGTTTTTTTTAAAGTTATTTCATGTCCAAAAATATTAGCAATTTAGCATTTTTTGTGAAAAAAAAATCCCAAAAAATCGCTTTTATGTATTTACACTGCTGTTTTATTAAAATTGTATGGCCTGGAGTAATTGTTAGCTTGCAATTCGAAAAGTAAATACTTTAAATACCGCACATGGGAAGGCAAATGAGTTCATGTGAAAAAACATTTATGCAAACCCACCCTCTAATTCCTTTGTCTATTCCCCTCAGTCTTTAGCAAATGGCCTAAGGTAATGGCAGTGTAAGTGAAAAAAATCTCTAGAGAGGGAAAAGATTTTCCTTCCAGGAAATATTCCAAAGAAAATTGAAAAAAATAACTCAAAGATAAAACCACCACCTACACTTAACCAACTGTCAATAACAATCAATTTACTGTGGAAACGAGGAAAAAACAAACGGATTTCAGGGATAAATGATGATGATGAAAAAAAATCCTTTTAAGCTTAACAAATCAAGTGAAAAACAAAGGGTATTTAAAAAGAACTTTTCCCAGAAAAATGGGTTAAAGAAAGGCCAGGAGAAAAAGAAAAAAAAAAAAACAAAAAGTTGCAATAATGACAAGAAAATTGAAATGAATTCAACAGATATAAAGAAGTTATAATTTTAAGATGAAAGAGAATGTTCAGAAATTTGTGTTCCACTTCTGGGGAAAAATATATACATTTTTTGTTAATTCATTTATAAACGAATTTTAGGTCTTCTTAATGGGCAAGTAATATACCTATTGTCGAAAGGCCGAGAGAAACTAACCTATTTATCCCAAACTAAATGCCCTAATTACAGGACGTAAATGAACCTTCCAGCAAACCAAATGGCACTATTTAGGGTTGGCGAGATTGAAGACAACATTCAAACCAGAGACTTATTGAAAGTGCTATCCTAAGGATGTATATCCATGATGATATTTAAGCAATTAGATATACCAGAATCGAGTACAAAAATCTGTTCCTGATTAAAATAGTTCCTGATGTGTAGAAAAAAAACGGGTAAAGATACAAAAATATGCTAATCATATATACCGATTTTAATTCCCTAGTCAGTTTCGAAAATAATTCTTCCAGATATTTTCTCCGAAGCATAATAGGTAATTTTCTATTTAGGAACCATAGGTACCGGCTGAGGTCAATACTATTGGGATCTGAAGAGTTGCAACATTGGACGCGCAATAAGTGAATTGTTGGCAAAGGTTGACACTGGGAAGAAGAAAAATGGGACATAATGGCGACCTTACTCTGACTGATCCGAAGAGGTGCGCAAGTTATTGTAATAGACAATTCGTCGAGCTTTCCTAGAGTGACTGGGTAAAGAGAAGAGTAGTACTACGTCGAAGTAGATCTTTTCCTGCGAATAGGAAATCTTCCAACGAGTTGGGACGGAATTTCCATTGTAATGCTCAAATAGCTGAAAGAACCGATAATTGAGTATCTCATCAAAGTTCTCAACCTGTCGCTAAACACCAAGAACAAGTCAGAAGTCTGGGATGGTATCGCTACCGAAGCCAAGAATGTTTGCAAATGTGAATAATACAGACTGATTTCGCTTTTGTCGCTGCTAGTAGCAAGGAATATTGAGGCTTTACTTCTAACCGCCGTCAAAAACACCATCCTGTTACACATCGTCAGCATGGGTTACGAGGCATTACAATAGCGTAAAACTTAACATCAGAGGACTTAACTGGAACAAGCTATGCCAAAGGACCGAGTTAGTGGCGCCTGACTTATCAAAAGCATTTGATACTAAGCATGCCATACACGGTGCTTTTGAACCAACTGTAAATGATTGAGAAAAATCAAAAAACAAAAAAACTTTGGGGCGCTTTTTAAATAAATCGCGGCCAAAATTCACAATTTTGGGGTTTTTAGGTTTTCGCGATTTTGCTTTGGAAAGGCATTGTCCCAATTTAAACTTCTATATCTCAAAAATGGTAAAACCCATAAAAATATCATAAAGGTCAATTTTGTATAGAATTTTCACAGCTACAATATTTTCTCTTATCCAATTTCGATAGGAATTGCGGTTTGCAAGGAAAATCGTGAAAACCTAAAAAACCTTAAATTTATGAAATTTGATCACGATTTATTTAATAAGCGCTCCGGCGATTTTTTTTTGGTTTTTTGATTTTTCTCATATATAAGCATTGTAGTTTCAGAATTCGCAAAAACTTCCGAGAGCACCGTGCATACTATTTGAGGAAGTCGAACAGAAAACCCGAACAGAAAAACTCATATTCCTGTATCATAGCGTCATGAGTTTTGCCATAAGATTACATAAAATCTTAATTATAAGGTGATTCGATGAAAAAACCTCACGCACAAAATGATTTTAAAATTTGTATTTATCAAAATTATGGGCAATTTTTTGAAGTCACTGTAAGCAGATATACATTTGAAAATACCCTTTGGATCACATGAGATAATAAAACTGACATCACATTTATTTCTCACTAATTTTCTTCAATTCTGAAAATCGTAAAAATTTCGTAAACGCTTTTATTCCAAGATATAATTTTTTAACAAAAAATTTTATTTTTTTTCAAAGTGGTTTTGTGCATGACCTTTTACAATATTTGAATGGAATAAACGTTATTATAGTTATTAGTAGGCTTATATTTATTCATTCGTGCAACAAAAAATAATTTTTGAAAAAATTTTTTTTTTCATTTCATGAATTTTTGTAAAAAAATACTTTTTTAAAATCGATTTGTGGGTGAACTTTTTTTATATTTTAATGGAATAAACGATAGCGTAGTGATTAATAGGCAAAAGTTCATTCATCCCTGCTACAGGAAATCATTTTTGAGAAAAAATGTCAAAAAGTCATAACCCTAGTGAGGACACCCGTCCTACGTGAAATTTAGGAACCAGCAGTCGAAGTCCCGTAGAGTTAAATTTGAAGTTCCCATAGTGGAGATTTCTCCGGACTGTTTAACCTCTAAATGGCCTTTATTCGAACCCTCTTCAAGCGGCATTGCGATCATAACGTATGCGAATGATTTTATGATCTTAGCATCGGTTACCTTCTCTAATGTCATTTGTGAATGGCTGAACTCATATTTAACCGATGTTATCACTTTTTTCCGCTCGAGGAATATGCAAATATTTGCTACTAAATCTATGACCAATCTGTTCACTACAAGGTGGCGCAAAAGTAAACTTCCGATGTTTTTGGCTGTAATTTAAAAAAAACATGAAAAACTTTGATTCTTCTTGTGGATTATTTTTATTTGGTCTTTTAATTTGTTTACATCAAGTCGATAATATGATGTCAGATAAATGGCCGCCGCCACAGTTGATTGCCATTTGAGCCCTTTTTATGGCATTTTCCATCACTTTGGCCAAAACTTCCGGCGATAGGTCGTTACATTCTTGACGGATATTGTATTTAAGAGCTGAAAGAGTCTGAGGCGTTTTGACATAAACCCGCGACTTCAAAAAGCCCCACAAAAGGAAGTCTGGAGCGGTCAAATCAGGCGATCTGCGACGAAATTCACGTTGTGCCAAAGTCACCGACCGATTATTGGTCAAATAAATAGTCACCAATATTCCGCGTTCTGGAGCAGTGTAGCGTAACATTGTTTATTAACGTGTATTTCGCATGTGTTTACTACACAAATGTCGAAACAGAACTGACATTAGGGGCCAATCGCAAAATTTATAGCATTTTCTGATAGGAGGATTACTTTTGTGCCACCTTGTACATGGGTGTTCACATGGTCCACACATGCATATGCTATCTGAGACAAGATGAGATGTAGGAACGAAGTTCTCAAGTTCCTAGGTAGCAGCACTTGGGGTGGAAATAAAGAAACGGAATTCCGACCACTAACTACTACAAGATTCTAGGGGTCACATTGGACACTATGTTCACGTCACACAGTGATTCAGAATCGTTTTTTCTTGGTCAAAAACCTCTAACTTTGGAACGGGTAGAGATATTTCTTTAATTTTTTTTTGTTAGACAGATAATAAGGGCAAATTCTGTCTGGTAGTTGCAGAGGAACTCAAGGTCAAAGTTAAACTTTTGAGTTTTTTACTATTTATAATCAAAATATAAGAGTTTTTCTGTTTTTTATATATTAAAAATTAAAAATGGTCAAACACAAATAAATAAACTATCAAAATAACAAAAGACTATACAACATTTTTTGATTTTTTGTTTTTCAAAAAATTTAAAAAAAAATCAAAAAAATAAATTTTTTAATAAAGGAAAAAACTCATACTCAAAAATGTCGATTTGTGTAAAAAATCTGTAATTAATATGGGAAACGGTATGGGAAAAACACACATTTTTACCCATGTAATATCAAAAAAATTAAAAAAGTGTTAAACGGACGGAACGGTATGGGTACAAAAGTATATATGCACTGAAAGAGGACACGTTCGGGCATGATTCTACGAAAACGAAACTCTGTTCCATGCTGTTCCCTAAAAGTTCTACTCCACTAAGGTTGAAATTTCACAAAAATTTAGTACCTGAGGAAAAATAAAATAGACCACTTCGTGTAAACGCTACGGTAATTTATTAAAATGATTCTTAAAGGAATTAGTCCTACATTACCTAATAAAGAACCAATGAACACAATATCTTTTATATTTGTATTTTCCAAAATTGGGAAAATACTGTCGTCTTTAGGAACACGCCACGCCCACACCTTTCAATATTTTTACCTAATTTTTTGGTTTCCTTAGTTTCAATATGGTTACTATAGAATCCCATATTAACAATCGGTGACAACAAAAAATGGGGGTTTTGGCCAGGAAAACCGATTTTTCAATCACTGTGCGTCGTCCGCACATGCCACAGCTATTTGCGACAAGCTGAGATGTAGGAACAAGGCCCTCAAGTCCATCAGTGATTACACAGAGACATCTGCTTAATTGTAACATAAAAATTATTTTCAAAGAAAATTCCTGTAGGTACTCCCACAAACTTCTCTGAAGAAGCTAAGGGGACACTTTTATCCTATCAATATCTTGTACAATTATGGGAGCTTGAGATGGGACATGCTTTTGACACCTTGTCCCACCGGTGTGGCTCTTGCGGAACCTACTACGACACCGAGTGTCTTACTTTTTTTAGAAAAATTATATGCCACAGCATTTTGATTGAAAAAAGTACTGAAACCCCTTTTGGGAGGGTTTATATCAAAGCGAACGGGTCTTTAGTCTCATTTAAAAATAAAAAAAACTCAAAAAAGGAGTTGAAAGGAGGAAATGATTTGATTTGATGAGGATGATGATGAGGCTATATATAACATTTATTCAAGTTATTTTTTCTTTCGTTTTACTCACCTGGTGGATATTGATGATAGTTATGTTTGCCCAATGGACCATTGGGACCACCACAATGAGGATTAATGCCCTCTGAATTTGGTGAATGAGTACCCGAATCTTGATCAGTGCTAGAACCAGATGTTTTCATGCATGTTGTTTCCGTTGATGAGGCACCAATTATCATGGTTGTGGCATAAGGTGTGGGATTTTCAGGACTCTTTAAAAAGAAATGAGAAAATAGAAAAAGAAAGCAAACAAAAAATTAACTGCTGTTCTTTCTGGTGTCCGATAGTTTTTCAAAAATACATTACCTTGCGACAGTTGTAGAATGTACTCATATTCCTTGTATCCACTTCAGCATAATCTGTACCACCATCTGATGTATTGTAATTCGATTGGCTATTTGTGTTCGAAAGCAATTTGGTTTCGCTTAAACCGGAATCTTTGTCGGTATCGGTGGTGCGCCAACCACGGTCTATCCATAAACTATCCTTGCCATTAATATTCAAGGCGGTTATCTCATTGGCACTGACTACTGTTAAAGCCAAACAAGAAAAAAGAAGAAAACAAATGGCAAAAACGATGACCACAAATCCAGGAAAATGGCAAATTGTAGAAAAGAAAAAAAAAAATAGAAAAAAGGGAAAATGAGAAAAAATTGCACAGATTAGTTTAAGAGTCAATAGATAGCTATCTTAGATGAGTATATACAAATGTGTGTATATTTAAAACTTTGTATTTTTTGTTTCATTTGTCGTTGTTCGTTTTTTTCCATCCACTTCTTAAGTAATCAATACTGTCAATTTTTGCTGTTGTCTTTTATGAGGCAAGTATGTAATTTAGTAAGTTTCGCTTTTTTCTCCTCTATAGTTGAGACTGTCTATATTAGCATTACAGCTGCAGATCGTTGGTCGTTCATTAGTTTGTTGTTCAAGTTAATTAAGGATTTTATGTTTGATTTCGATTTCGACTTTAGCCTAGAGTGTCCATTTCATTTTGTTTTTCATTGCAAGAAAGTTGAAAGCACCAAAAGAGAGGAAGTCATTAGAGTGTCAAAAAGTCTAAAGGATTCTAATACTAAGAAGATTTTTTCAGTTTGAGTCAGGATGTTTACGACTGGTCGTCAGAAATTAATTACTTTCTACTTCATGATTGATTTTTTTGTATGTAAGACGAAAGTTCAAGTTTAGGATTTCAATTGGAAATGAAAACATGGGAGGAAAATTTAAATCCTAGAGTTATTGACTTTGTTGTAGAATTTGAAATTGGTAAACTATAAAGAAAACTGTTATTTCCATTAATGAGAAGATTAAGTTGAGGAGTAAAATGAGGTTGTTTAAAAAGCTGGTCTTTGCTTTTTAAGAATACACAGGCTGAGGAGACCAATTTCAATTTCATTCTAGCTTCAATTCTGACAGAGAGCCAGTTTAAGAACTTTGTACGTAGGTACTGTGCTCCTTTCTTCTATAGACCCTTTCTGAAAGAAAGTGTGCTTCTGTAGACCCTTCCTGAAACAAAAGGTGCTTCTATAGACCCTTTCTAAAAAAAGGTGCTTCTATAGACCCTTTCTGAAACAAAGGGTGCTTCAGTAGAACCTTTCTGAAACAAAGGGTGCTTCTATAGACCTTTTCTAAAACAAAGGGTGCTTCTATCGACCCTTTCTGAAACAAAGGGTGCTTCTACAGACCCTTTCTGAAACAAAGGGTGCTTCTATAGGCCCTTTCTGAAACAAAGGGTGCTTCTGTAGACCCTTTCTGAAACAAAATGTGCTTCTATAGACCCTTTCTGAAACAAGGGATGTTTCTATAGACCCTTTCTGAAACAAAGGGTGCTTCTATAGACCCTTTCTGAAACAAAGGATGTTTCTATAGACCCTTTCTGAAATAAAGGGTGCTTCTATAGACCCTTTCTGAAATAAAGGGTGCTTCTATAGACCCTTTCTGAAACAAAGGGTGCTTCTATAGACCCTTTCTGAAACAAAAGGTGCTTCTATAGACCCTTTCTGAAACAAAGGGTGCTTCTATAGACCCTTTCTGAAACAAAGGGTGCTTCTATAAACCTCTTCTGAAAAAAGGGTGCTTCTTTAGACCCTTTCTGAAATAAAGGGTGCTTCTATAGATCCCTTCTAAAACAAAGGGTGCTTCTATAGACCCTTTCTGAAACAAAAGGGGCTTCTATAGACCCTTTCTAAAACAAATGGTGCTTCTATAGATCCTTTCTAAAACAAAGGGTGCTTCTATAGACCCTTTCTGAAACAAAAGGGACTTCTATAGACCCTTTCTAAAACAAATGGTGCTTTTATAGACCCTTTCTAAAACAAAGGGTGCTTTTATAGACCCTTTCTAAAACAAAGGGTACTTAAATATACCCTTTGTAAAACAAAGGGTGCTTCTATGGACCCTTTCTGGAACAAAGGGTGCTTCTATATACACTTTCTGAAACAAAGGGTGCTCCTATAGACCCTTTCTTAAACAAAGGTTGCGTCTCTAGACCCTTTCTGAAACAAAGGGTGCTCCTACAGGCCCTTTCTTAAACAAAGGTTGCGTCTATAGACCCTTTCTGAAACAAAGGGTGCTTCTATAGATCCTTTTTGAAACAAAGGGTGCTTCTATAGACCCTTTCTGAAACAAAGGGTGCTTTCATAGACCCTTTCTAAGCAAAGGGTGCTTTCATAGACCCTTTCTAAACATAGGGTGCTTTCATAGACCCTTTCTAAACAAAGAAAGGGTGCTTCTATAGACCCTTTCTGACCCTTTCAGAAACAAAGGGTGCTTCTATAGACCCTTTCTAAAACAAAGGGTGCTTATATAGACCCTTTCTGAAACAAAGGGTGCTTCAATAGACCCTCTCTAAAACAAAGGGTCCTTCTATAGAACTATTCTGAAACAAAGGGTGCTTCTATAGACCCTTTCTGAAACAAAGCGTTCTTTTATAGACCCTTTTTGAAACAAAGGCTGCTTCTCTAGACCCTTTCAGAAACAAAGGGTGCTTCTATAGACCCTTTATGAAACAAATGTTGCTCCTATAGACCCTTTATGAAACAAATGATGCTCCTACAGATCATTTATGAAACAAATGATGCTCCTACAGACCCTTTATGAAACAAATTATGCTCCTATAGACCCTTTATGAAACAAAGGGTGCTTCTATAGACAGAAAACGTTGAACATGGGGCTGTAAGTTGGATTAGTACGAAAGCTTAAAGTATAGGTAAAAGCTTGAGGCCTGGAAATATTTCATTTTTTTAGAGGCTTCATTCTCCCCATAACACACTTAGTTAAGCCAACCATCCATAAAACAAATAACAAATCCCCATTTAATTTAATTTTCTTTATGTTGTTGTACAATAAACAATTAACAACCACAACAATAAAAATAAAAATAATACGAATAATAATATCCCCTTCTCAACAAAATCAAATAATACTCACCACTTAAATGTCCCAGTTCTTTTGTTAGTTGATGGCGTCTCTTAAAGAATAGCATTGCAGCTGCAGCCGATACTAATATGGCCAATAGCATTGTTATAACAAGTGCCATAAACCAGGTTTCATGGACCACAGTTGTTGATTTGCGTTGAGTGGTTGTTGTGGCCGCATCATCGGGCATACCGGCCACCCCATTGGGATGATAGGCATAATGACCACCTTCACCGGCACCGGTGTGTCCAGTTACACTGCTGTGTGAACCACTTGGATGGGCACGTGGCGGATGCACCAAGTGGGCAGGATCCATAAATAATGAAACCTAAAAAATAAATATAATGAATGAGGAAATAAAATTTGATTAATTAGGCAAAAATAAATTGCAAATAAATAAAAGTTTGTTGGGGAAGTTGAACTTTTTATTTCATTTCTAAAATAACCACAGGACCTATTGAATGGAAACCCATTCAAAATTGAATTGAAATATACTCCTCCTATTTTCCGTTCATTGTTATTACTTACCGGTAATGAATAAGGACCCTCACCAGCCTTGGTAAATGAATTCAGGCGTACATTATAGGTAGCCCCAGTTGTCAAATTATTTAGCAACACCGATGTGGTGGTGGCATTTAAAGTCATATTGGCCAAAACTTTCAAAGTATTGCCAGCGGTTACCTGTAACATTTGGGTAGAGGAATAGACAAACAAATGTAAATAAATAAAAACTTTTGTAACCAGAAAATCATGAGCATAAATAACACAAACAAATATGTACATACATATGTAAAGCGAAAAACAATCATGAATACATAAAATATTCACATGAGAGAGGGATCTAAATTCATAAATTGTATCCTTTTCCTTTACAGTAGGGGGGATGAGCAGCGTTTTTTCACAAAAATATAGGAAGCTGACATTTCCTCCCTCTCTCCCTTTCCTTTTATTTATTTCTTATTCAACAATACTATTAATTATGTATGCTGGCGGTTTGTTGTCTAGGCTCCCCCATGGGTAACCTAAGCACAAACACACACACACACACACACTCATACACATACGAAAAGGACTAGCTGAAAAAAGAAAACAAATCGTGACTTACCTCAATTTTGTAGCCCAACAAGTTGCCATTGTGATGCTGTGGCGGTGGGGATGACCATCTTACCCAGCCAGCTGTTAGATTATACATGCCAATTTGTATGTTGTCAGGTGGTGCTGAGGGTACTGCAAAAAACAACAAGAAACAGAAAGGTAGAAGGAAAATATTAGAAAAACTTTTCATAGGAAAAATGCCGGTTAAACAAAACTGCGGGAGAGAAATATACACAAAAAAATGTTTTCCATAAAACCTTAACTACAAGGAATAAAATAAATAAATGTAAACATGTAAAACATAGGAAAACAATGACAGAGATGTGGTATAGAGAGGATCTATAGAAGTTTTATCATAGCCTCCACATGATGTTTTAAACACATTGTGAGGGATGTCTGTAAATTAGAAATTTTGAATAATAACATAGTTTTAATTAAGAGTGTGTCAGTTAAACCAAAGCTATACCTATGCTAATCTACACTTATTTTTCTTTTTTTTTGGATGAACCAACAGAAATTTATTTTTACACTGCTATTCCGAAGACTTAATGGGGAATTTTACGATTACGTTGCTACCTATTATTATTGAACTTTAAGTAAATATTTAAATTTGCTTTAAATGAAAACTCCAACCGTAGCTTTGTTGTTCTTGATGGTCCGCGGTTTAGCTAAACAATTTTGCCGCAAAAACTAGCATTCAACGTATTTTTGTTTTATTAATATTTTCCAAAGCAATAGTTTAAAAAAAGTTACCACATTTAAAATTCAAAGTTTCAAAATATCTCGCCTAGATGAGATTGGAATGTTGTTGTTGCTTTTGTTTGTGATGCCAATGAATTTTAATAAATATAATTTGTTTACTAACTGTGAAAATTATGTGAATAGAAAAGTCCATATCTCCTAGCCACCATAAAAACAAAATAAATAAATTTTATTAAAAACTTTTATATATAAAAACCGCAGAACAAAATTTTTGGGTATGATATTTGAAGCCAGAGGGTTTGTGTTGAAACTGGCTATTTATAGACAAATAAAAAATTATGTGATATTATGGTGGATAGACCATAATTTAGAGGATTTTTCACAATTTTGAGCAAGATTTGATTTTATTAATTGTTTAAAAAATATACTCAAAATGTATACAGAAATTTAAGATTATTGCATTTTTTAATACAGTTGCAATTGACCAATCGAACTAAAACTATGCAAACTTTTCAGTGATGGATGGCAATACATGAATAAAAAAAATAAAATAAAAAATATTTAATAAAAAAGAAATAAGTAAAAAAAGTTACAGTGCTTTATTTGCAAATGCAATAAAAACTAATTTTTCTCTTAGCATCAATATAGCATATTATTCTTCTTGATGGCATCTCTCAAATAAAACGTTTGCCGTATAGTGCCATTTAATTTTGTGCTAGGTCACAATTTATAGTTCAGAATGTTGCTTAACTTCCCTCTGGAATGTGGCATAAAATTCATGATACAATCTATTTATATTTATAAAATTCTAAGGTACTGAGTGACTAATTGATCATAATCTCCCAGACAAAACGGTTTCTAAATTGTGGATAAGAGTAATTTTTGGGGCCAAAAAATGCAGGATTTATAACAGTTTCGCACAATTCGGTAAACGTGTTCGCTCAGTGAACGTTTCTCTCTCCACACACACAATTCAACCAATTAAAAAAGCATGCATTCACACAATGACACTCCGTAAAGTATGCAATAGAAAATGATGGTGGGCATCCCTGATTTATAATAAACGCCATCTATATTTTACTATTGTCCAACAGCGAATGCTTAACTCTTAGAAGAATGAAGTTGATGTGCATGCTTCTAGGCTCAAACTATTACTATAGAGATAAGGCTATGAGAATATTATCCATATTCTTTATATATTCTATCTATATCCAACATCATTACGGAAATGGTCTATGGAACTATGCTTTAACCAATTTTTATTCAGAACTTGTTAATTGAAAACAATTTATAGCTTAGAATGTCGGGTAGTTCAGCTTTCCTCCGGAATCGTGTATAAAATATAATCTGTTTATATCTATAAAATTTTTAGGTTATGGCTGGGTACCTGAATGGTGAATAAGAGTAAATTTTGGGCGAGAAACGGCAGCATTTATAATAAACGATATCTAAATTTTAGCATTGTCCCAAAGCGAATGCTTAGCTAAAGGGGCAAAGCTATAAGAATATGGATGATAGCACTTCAATATCATTACGGAAATGGTTTATGGAACTCTGCAATTACTGATTTTTATGCAGAACGTGTTAAGCAAAAAAGACAGTATGAGTGACGGGCTGATCATGAACCTACCGAAGCACAGAGGGGAAACATAGGCCTAAAGTTGCTCAAAACTCAAAATATGAAAATAGTTTTTTTATGAAAAAAATGTTGATAAACGGCAACCAAACTCTTTTCTACATTTGCTTTAACCATAATCGACTTTGTTAGATTAACCAATCCAATGCAGCAGTCGATTGAACTCAGCCATACTGAAAACAAAAAGTAAATTTTCGAAAACTAAGAAATTAGGTGAACATTAAAATAACATTATTTTCGCGAAAATTTATAGTTTTCAAGATTTATTGTTTTTGTACAGTCTCCGAACAAGCTTAGCATTTAAAATTTTCAGATTGATTTTACATCTTTGCTCTTTAATAATGGTGATACATATCCTCTTTATGAAAAATTTTTATGATAATTTTTAAGATTACTACAATTTCAATAGTGGAAAAGTCTATTTCCCCGTCGTTTCCCGACCATAGTTTCTTCTAATGTTTTATGCGCATGAGTCTCAAATATCAGATTCAATCATAAAAAATTGCGCATATTTGCGCCATTCCGAAAAAATGTAATTTTTCTCAACTAAAATATGAAATATTTTTATATGGAATTGCAAGGTTTACTCACACTAAATTTTGTTCCGCCTTATAACCGGGGCTCTTATTTATCAGACTAAACCAACACCTATCAAATATGTTTGCATAATTCAGAAATATTCACGGCTTTTCTCATGTGAATTGAGAAAAATTTAATTTAAGTAAGTTCCAAAAAATAAAATTTGGAATGAAATATATGTATGTATATGGGACTATATATACATCTGTACCGATTTGTTTGAAAATTGGATCAATGTTTTTTAGGCTAGTTCAGGTTGCATGTGTCAAATTTCAGTTATTTTGGTGCATTTTTATCTCATATCAGATGCGAATATATATGGAAGCTGCATCCAAATCTGGACCGATTTTCATTATTTTCTATAGGATTAATCCTTGTACAGAAGATATGCTTTGTGCAAAATTTTATATCAATCCGACTATAAATGAGCTTTCTAGGGCTTTTGATCAACTTTTAACACAAATTTCCCCTCTGTGCGAAGAAACGATTATGACTAGGATCCTGAAGAGGCACTTTTGGTACAAGAGCGGGATAAACTATTTGGTTTATAACGAGCATACTTATGAATGCTTCAACATAAGAGTTTCTTTATTAATATGGGGTTATATCGAGCGCCATCTATAATTCAATGTTAGCACATAACGAATGCCTAACTGTGTACTATTAACTACAAACTATGTCTATAGATTGTTAGGTGGCGCATAACTTTCTGATCTATTATTAAACATTCAGTGCTATTATCCAAAATTATTTAGAATTTGTTAGGCTAAAATTATGTAGAAATATTGGTCACCTTCACTATCTATATCTATAAAATTCGTAGGTATTGAGTGATCAGCTAGATATTAACAAAATTGTTCAGTTAAGTCTAGATCCTGAATTCTACAATATATTTGTATGTAGGTATAGACTTGCTGAGAAGGTTCGAGGATCGACTGAGTTTGTAACCGGAGCCATCTACATCTCATAAATGATAAAACGAATGGTTAACTCTTTGATAAGGTTAAGTCGATGTGTATACTTTTCGGCGCAAATAGTAAATAAAGGGAATAAAACTAAAATTCATGAAAATATAAAAAAGAGAATTTATCATATTAGGATATAAAAAAGATTGGAATTATCTATACAAATATGAACTTCAACGAATAACCAAATATCAAACAAGCCTAGTAGGACTGCTCTATAAACTATCATGAAACAATTTACATAGATCCCACAAGATGTCTCTGATTTCATTCTACGATTTTGTCCCATCAATAACATGGCCTTATTTCACTTCCGTACGCTTCATCGTTGTGGGTTTCTCACACAAAAGATCTATATTTTTTTCCAAAATGTCTGGTAACCAAACTGCAGAGGAAAAAATCCAAAGTTGAGTTTTAAAACATAAAGTTTTTTTATAATTGCCAAAGGACATGTTAAAACGTCATAGTAACACGTAGACATTACCCTGGGCATAAACAAAATTAAACGAAAAAATATCACAATAGGGCATGTACATACTAACAAGCTGCGGCAACCAACCGTAACGATAACTTTTTTTCAAAGGAATAAAAATGGAAAATTCACTTTTATACGCAGGGTAAGGATAAACGAATACTTTTGGAAGAAAACAAAAAATGACATATTGCAAATGCAGTGGAGTACGTATACGAAAATAAAACTGAGGAATTCATGCTAAATCTTCGGAATACTGAGAGTTCCATCGTATACAAAAACTTATTTCGAGGTGACCACTGGACTAAATATGAAAATTTTTCAAGCCATACGTACAAAAGTTGTGCGATTTTTAATTTCAAGGAGAGTAAGGACTATCTGATCCCATCAGTTGCTACGTCGGTGGATAAGAGGATTGATTATTTGATTATAATATTCCAATCCCCTTCACACCCTAACACTCCCTCAACTTCTTTAATTACCATCAATTCCATATCCTGCATATTTCAATAAATAAAATATATTAATTAACTTACCATCTTCATAGGTTTGAACAATTTTCGAATTGCTTGGTTGACCCTCCAGGGTTTGAAAGAATGGAGCCAAAAAGAATTCATATTTGGTGTATTCCTTTAAATTACCCACAACATGAGATTCAATTGAAGGATTCAATACAGTCAGGATATTATATTGTTGGGAATTTGCACTAACATCACGATAGCGTATATAAAGACCCTAAAAGTATGCAACATAAAGAGAGAAAAAAAAGCATATAATTAACACATTATTGTAAATGACTTCGCACAGAAAAAAAATACAAGAATACATTAAATTAATAATGAGAAAACATGTTTTTCTTCCGGCCAACCAGCCAGGCAACACATGGTGCACTACATACCTCAACATATTTCTCGGTTACGCCAACATGCATAACCCAATCCAATCTTACGGCGGTAGAGTTAATGGCCGCAGCATCAATTAATTCAACAACCTGCAAAAAAAAACAAAAAGGAAAGAATTAATATAATGAATCAATAAATAAAGTAATGGCAAGAATTTATTGAGAAAAAAAAATCTGCAACACCATTTTTACTACAACATTATCATCATGGAAAAGTTGTTGGGATTCCTTTTGAAAATTAATAAGGATTTAATAAATCATTACATACGCCCCAGCAATTTGCAAGACTGCATTGAAATATTTAAATATTCATACACAACAACAAATATTGCCTCAAACCACAAATTTTATTTCATTAAATTGCATATACAAAGAACTCACTATAATATTGATGCCTAAAAGTAGGCAATGATTGGGGAATATTACTCAACTACACAACAGATGTGTTCACATTCAGAGCAGAAAGAGAGAATGTATATATTTAACCTTAAATACTGGAAAAATACTTTATGTATGGCCCCCATTCGTCCCCAGTAACTCACTTCCCATTCTCTTGGCCAAACACCTTCCACCTGTGGTCGAAATTTTACTGCATTTATTTATTACTTTTTACACAATTGGTGTGGAAAGAAAAGAATTTATAATAAATTCTTCATTGAACAATGTTGTGTTGGTATTTGGTAAATTATTGATTTTTTTGTTGGGTGCATTCAGACGACCGTTCATTGGATTTCAGTTTGCCTTTGTGTGTTTTATTATATACATAGCTTTCTAAAGGAGCCGATATGTTGAATGTTTTTTGTTGGATTTGTTTGCACTTGCCACTGTTGCATTTTATGTTGCAACTCATTTTTTTCCACCAATGCAGCAATATTTTCGTATGAATTGAATCAAGTGAGAAAAAAACCGAGAATAAAACCAAAACCTCAATAATTTGCGTGTGAAAGCAGTTGCATATATTCATTGAATAGCAGAGATATAAAACTGTGGAAGCTGAGCTCACTTCCAAGCGACTGGGTTCCATTCATATATGTATACACACATATATATGCAAATATATTTATCGTGTTTTTTGTTCTGAATTTATAGGTGATTGGCAGATGGGTAACTTCTGTTATAAAGAATCATTGAGTTACGGTATAAATGTTGTCTAAAATAAAAAAATTGAATTGATTTTATGAATATTGACAGGATTACAAGGGTATTCATAGAGTATTTGAAGGACATGAATAGATGTGACAAGTGAAATGGCATCTGCAAGTTTTGCGAAAAAAGATAGAAATGAAAAGAATAGATGAAAGCAGATAGAAATTATGCTTGAGCTTGTGTTTTTGAAATTAGAGGCGGAATTGTCATTGAAGTGGATAGTTTCTTCAACATCGAAAGAAAAATGAGTACCGAGAAGTTTCTACTAATGCCTAATGAGCTGAAAGGGTGCTTCGGAAGACCATTTCCAGATGACAGGGTCCTTTAAAAGATCCTTTTGGGAGGAAATGTTGCTTCATAAGAACCTTTCCAGAGGAAAGATTACTTCATATGACCCTATCAGGAAAGGGTTCTTCATAAGACCATTTCTAGAGGAAAGGGTGCTTAATAAAACCATTTCTAGAGGAAATGTTGCTGTATAAGAACCTTTCCAGAGGAAAAAGTTATGTATAAGACCCTTTCCAGAGCAAAGGGTGCTGTATAAGACCCTTTCCAGAGGAAAGGATTCTAAGTAAGACCCTTTCCATAGGAAAGTGTACTTCCTTAGACCCTTTCCAGAGAAAAGCGCATTTCCTTAGGAAGGGTGCTTCCGTAGACTCTTTCCAGAGGAAATGGTACTTCCTTATACCCTTTCCAGAGAAAAGGGTATTTCCTTAGGCCCTTTCCAGAGGAAAGGCTGCTTCATAAGACCCTTTCCAGAGGAAAGGGTGCATCGTAAAGCCTTTTCTAGAGGAACGAGTTCTTCATAAGACCCTTTCTAGAGGAGAGGATGCATCATAAGACCCTTTCTAGATGAAAAGGGTGCTTTATAAGACCCTTTCTAGAGGAAAGGGCGCTTCTTAAGACCCTTTCTAGAGGAAAGAGTGCTTCTTAAGACCCTTTATAGAAGAAGGGTGCTTCGTAAGACCCTTTCTAAAGGAAAGGGTGCTTCGTAAGACCCTTTCTAGAGGAAAGGGTGATTCAAAAGACCCTTTCTAGAGGAAAGGGTGATTCAAAAGACCCTTTCTAGAGGAAAGGGTGCTTCATAACACCCTTTCTAAAGGAAAGGGTGCTTCATAACACCCTTTCTAAAGGAAAGGGTGCTTCATAACACCCTTTCTAAAGGAAATGGTGCTTCATAACACCCTTTCTAAAGGAAAGGGTGCTTCATAAGACCGTTTCTAAAGGAAAGGGTGCTTCATAAGACCCTTTCTAAAGGAAAGGGTGCTTCATAAGACCCTTTCCATGGGAAAGGGTGCTTCATAAGACCCTCTCCAGGGGAAAGGGTGCTTCATAAGACCCTTTCCATGGGAAAGGGTGCTTCATAAGACCCTCTCCAGGGGAAAGGGTGATTCATAAGACCCTTTCTAAAGGAAAGGGTGCTTCATAAGACCCTTTCTAAAGGAAATGGTGCTTCATAACACCATTTCTAAAGGAAAGGGTGCTTCATAACACCCTTTCTAAAGGAAAGGGTGCTTCATAACACCCTTTCTAAAGGAAAGGGTGCTTCATAACACCCTTTCTAAAGGAAAGGGTGCTTCATAACACCCTTTCTAAAGGAAATGGTGCTTCATAACACCCTTTCTAAAGGAAAGGGTGCTTCATAAGACCGTTTCTAAAGGAAAGGGTGCTTCATAAGACCCTTTCTAAAGGAAAGGGTGCTTCATAAGACCCTTTCCATGGGAAAGGGTGCTTCATAAGACCCTCTCCAGGGGAAAGGGTGCTTCATAAGACCCTTTCCATGGGAAAGGGTGCTTCATAAGACCCTCTCCAGGGGAAAGGGTGATTCATAAGACCCTTTCTAAAGGAAAGGGTGCTTCATAAGACCCTTTCTAAAGGAAATGGTGCTTCATAACACCATTTCTAAAGGAAAGGGTGCTTCATAACACCCTTTCTAAAGGAAAGGGTGCTTCATAACACCCTTTCTAAAGGAAAGGGTGCTTCATAACACCCTTTCTAAAGGAAAGGGTGCTTCATAACACCCTTTCTAAAGGAAAGGGTGCTTCATAACACCCTTTCTAAAGGAAAGGGTGCTTCATAACACCCTTTCTAAAGGAAAGGGTGCTTCATAACACCCTTTCTAAAGGAAAGGGTGCTTCATAACACCCTTTCTAAAGGAAAGGGTGCTTCATAACACCCTTTCTAAAGGAAAGGGTGCTTCATAACACCCTTTCTAAAGGAAAGGGTGCTTCATAACACCCTTTCTAAAGGAAAGGGTGCTTCATAACACCCTTTCTAAAGGAAAGGGTGCTTCATAACACCCTTTCTAAAGGAAAGGGTGCTTCATAACACCCTTTCTAAAGGAAAGGGTGCTTCATAACACCCTTTCTAAAGGAAATGGTGCTTCATAACACCCTTTCTAAAGGAAAGGGTGCTTCATAACACCCTTTCTAAAGGAAAGGGTGCTTCATAACACCCTTTCTAAAGGAAAGGGTGCTTCATAGCACCCTTTCTAAAGGAAAGGGTGCTTCATAACACCCTTTCTAAAGGAAAGGGTGCTTCATAAGACCCTTTCTAAAGGAAAGGGTGCTTCATAAGACCCTTTCTAAAGGAAAGGGTGCTTCATAAGACCCTTTCTAAAGGAAAGGGTGCTTCATATGACCCTTTTCAGACAATATGGTGCTTCCTAAGACCCATTCCAGAGGAAAAGGTGATTTAAAATATCCTTTCCAGAGCAAATGGCGCTGCATAAATCCCTTTCTAGAGTAAAAGGCGCTTCATAAGACCCTTTACAGACGACAAATAGGTGACATTGTCGTGGCTTTACCTGTTTATCACTTTTTTAATTTTTGGTTTCAATGAATTTAAGAGTTGGACATCTATATGTGATTCTGCTTTGGTTAGTGTCTATGCTAAATATGTCGGTATTTCCAACCAAATAAAATTACATAAATTGTAATTGTAATTTTATTTGTTACTAATCAATTAAACTTTATTTTAAGTCGTCGAAAATTTAATTAAAATATTTGGGACAGAAATGTATCGGAATCTATTATTTCCTCTAATAGATGGCGTTTCTGATCAAACTACTAGGAATTTGCTCAAAGGGACATGTGAAGACAAATTTGGAAACTCCTGATATTTCAATGTTATTTGGAAGAAAATTCAAACTGATTATATTCCAATTTATCCAAGAAAATTATTCATTATTATTTAAATTTATTTATCAAGGTTTTTGTATGGCCATTTGATAGGCTGCAGCAGCATCAGATGTCCTTTATATCTTCATCAACATGTTGAACAACCAACAGCTAGATCTGCACAAAAAACCTCTGTGTGTGTATTATTACCCTGTGTTTGTTAGTACAATGGACAAGCATGAATGGCTGTTGTTATCTCTGTTAACAAATATTTATTTTACACTTGAATAAACGGGTCAATACAATATCATAACGCGTTATGTTGTATATTACGAATGTTCAACGTTATGTATGTATGAGTTACTGAATGAATGAATGGTTGAATGCATGAATAAGTGCATTGTATGAATGGCTCTGCAATGATATTTGCATTTACCACCAATACAAACATTTATGCAAATTAAGAGAGAGAATGAGAGAGAGAAAAAATACACGTTTTTAAGGCTCTTACTATTGGATCAAAAACAAAAAAACTAAATGTATAGTTAGCAAGTGTCTGGTATGAATAGCATGAATCGTGTCTTTTTTATATTTAATGGCATAAATTAGTGTTTTATGAAAAACATAAATTCCATGACATCAATTTAAAGAGCACACACGAGTACCAATGAGAAAGGGTTTACACACAATAAGATGCAGGACGTATCTTTGTGTTATGTTTACAAAACTCACGGATAAATTTTATATTTCATGCATGCAGCAAAGTGTGTATGTGTGAATGTGTGCATAGTATGTAAATGTATGCTTATGCTGTTTGTTTGCCCGTGTCATTTGTTTGCAAGTGTCATTTGTATTTTATGTTTACGTGAGTGACTGTGTGCGTATGTATGGGGGATGCTATTTACAAAATCTATTGATGTTGGTTTGCACAAGCCTTGTTATTGGCTGTATGAAAGAGAGTGAATTCGTGCAAATAATTGCAGATAAATAACAGTGATGTCCTGTGTACATTTGCCTGTGGCTGGTGTTTACAGTTTTCTGTACATAGATGTCGCGCCTTGGAAAGTATTTCGCGTTAGTGGGTATTTTTTATTACTTTCATTTTAAATAACATAATTTGCTTGAATATTATATAGCCATTTTAATGACCAAAAAACTGAAACATAATTAAAAAATATTGTTTGTTGTTTTATTTAATATATGAATCAATTTTTCAGTACATAGTCACCATACATTTCCGGGATAATGTAGAAACGACATCTAACTTTTAAACTGTGGTCTTTACTAAATAAATATTTGTATAGCTTCCGTCTGTAAAATAAAATCGGTCTAAAAAATAAATCCGGTCGAAAATATTTTTTTTACATGGACGGGAAAAATTATTTGAAATCATTTGAAAATTTTGCCTTTTGGGCAATTAATTTCTCGTTGGAATCGAGCTTAATGACCGATAATTTTTGCAAATGAAAAGGGAAAGCCAAAGATTCGAACCCACACAACCGCTATTATGTGACCGGTTTCGCCGTGGGTAGCGGCTCACCAGACATATCGGCTGTGGTGTGATGACATCTCTATCATCGAACTTTTTCTCCTTCAAATGCAATATTTGTCCACTTAATCTATGTGGCTTCCATGACAAAATCTTAGCGCAGCCTTTGGAAGTTGAGTTTTGGCTCTGAACGATAACAAACCGTGATAACACTTTTTTTCATATGTTTCTTAAAGGCAACATTTTCAAATAAATAAAATTCAGCTTGGGCAAGGCTGGGGTTTGAACCCATTACCTTGAAAAACATATGAAAAAAGTGTTATTAGGGTTGAAATTCAAAACTTAACTTCCCTAGGCTGCGTTAAGCTTTTGTCATGGAAGCCATTCAGATTGAGCGGACAAATATCCTACATTTTTTAACCAAACTAACTGAAATTTGACATTTGAGGTTTCCAATGGCAAAGAAATTTCTCCACTTAAAATTGTCAATACAAGTCCACGTTTTGGTATAGCCCCCATATAATAGTACCTCCCGATTTAAGGTATTTTGAGGATTTTACCTACATTTTCCGCCCAAATTGGTTCCAATTTGGCTCTTGGAGTTTCAAGAGGTCAAAAAAGTTCTGCACCAAACATAGGTCCACGTTTTGGTATAGGCCCCATAACAAGGTACATCCCGATTAAAAGTATTTTGAGATTTTTAGATACATTTTATTGACCGAATTAGCTGAAATTTAAAATTTGAGGTTCCCAATGACCATAAAAAAAAATCTCCACTAAATATTACCAAGATACGTCCATGTTTAGGTGTAGCCCTAATATAACGGTACCATGGGATTTTCGGTTTTTTGACGTTTTTAGTCATATTTTCAAACCGAATTAGCTATAAGTGTCAAACATTTAAGGTTCCTACTGACCAGCAAACTTATACTCCAAACATTATGGGCATAAGTCCATGTTTTGGTATGGCCCCCATATAACGGTATCTCCCGATTTTCGGTATTTTGAGAATTTATTCTACAATTTTTAACCGAACTAACTGTAATTTGACATTTGAGGTTCTCAGTGGCCACGAAACTTCTCCACTAAAAATCGTTAACATAGATCCATGTTTTGGTATAGACCCAATATAACGGTACCTCCCGATTTTGGTTATTTTTAGTATTTTAGCTAAAATTTTTGACCGAACTGGCTTCAATTTAACATTTGAAGTTCTCAGAGGTTCCGAAACTCCTCCACAAAAATCGGTCACATTGGTCCATGTTTTGGTATAGCCCCATATAACGGTACCTCCAGATTTTCGGTATTTTGAGGATTTTATCTACAATTTTTAGCCGAACTAGCTGTTATTTGACATTTGAGGTTCTCAGTGGTCACAAAACTTTTCCACTAAAAATCGTCGATATAGGCCCTTGTTTTGGTATATCTCCCGTATAACGGTACCTCCCCATTTTCGGTATTTTGAGGATTTTAGCTACAAATCTCAACCAAGCTAGCTGTAATTTGACATTTGAGATTCTCAGTGCTCACGAAACTTCTCCAATAAAAATTGTCAACATAGGTCCATTTTTTGGTATAGCTCCCATATAACGGTACCTCCCGATTTTCGGTATTTTGAGTATTTTAGCTAAAATTTTTGACCGAACTGGCTTCAATTTAACATTTGAAGTTCTCAGAGGTTCCGAAACTCCTCCACAAAAATCGTTCATATTGGTCCATGTTTTGGTATATCTCCCATATAAAGATAGACTTTTCTCATACCAATGAGTGCACCCCGATTCATATCAGCTCAATAAATGGGACCTACTGTTTATCGCCGAGACCAAACGGCGTGTCTAGCGACACCACTTGTAGAAAAGTTTTACATGGCTGAAGTATTCAGGAAATGTCGCCAACAATGCACTGATGGGATTTTGCCGTTGAAAATTTGATGTTCCCTGGCCTGGGAGTCGTAGCGCAGAACTTCTGAGTGCAAGGCGGGTATACAGACCATTGCACCACCACATATATATTTATTTTTAAATTAATTTATACGATACCCAAAGTACCTAAAATATTTGCTATGGATATAAATAAAAACACTGTCTTTTTTAACTTCTTAAAATATTTTTTAATAAATTAAGAAATTTGTTAACAACATTTTTAACATTTAATGAACCATTATTGAAAGCAAATCTCCATCTTTGTTTCCAGATTACACCTCACAAACAAACTGCCACAAAAGTTCAAAGGAGATAAGAAAACATAGTTAATGAATTTAGGCTAAAGCCCACAACCTACTTGCCCTGGCAGCCAGTGGTGACCAGTGTTTATCTCAAGCGTTGCATGGTAAAAACAACATTTCAAAGATAACGAACAAAGTTTGCCTAAATCAAAAGCATAAATTATTTTGGCTAAGAGAGGAGGTTTGATCAGTGGAAATAGTGCAAGACCCAACAAAAAAGTAAGAAAATAAAAATTATTTTTTGCCTTGTTCATAGACAGCCCACACTTTTGGAGTCATTACCAAAGCTAGATGGTGGACAGGCAACTTCAAACATTTAATACATTTAATAAGCAACTTAAAAACATGCAACTCATGTTGGCTGGCTATATGGCGTTAGCCAACATTGCCCCCCCCCCCTTCCACTTAAACCCCTCGTTTACATGTCCAAAAGTCATGGCAATATTGTAATGTTTTTATGTTAATATTGTCACATACGACACACTGGATACTTAAATGCAATATCATGTGGACGGCTGGCGCTTGATGCTGTGTTTTTTGCTATTTTGTTTTCTCTAAACAAACAACAACAAAAACATCGATTTTCAATGTTTTTAGCTGTTGTTTGAATTTTTGTGGTAAATACTTTGTTAGCCATGGCTAAATATGGGCGTCTCTGCGCTAACCTCTTTGACAAAAAAAAAAATGATGCCGTTCGCCGTCAAAGCTTGTTTGGACAGTTTATTTGACCATTTTCTAGCGTTTTTAATGTTTATTTTGTGATTTTGCATCTAAGCAAATTCAATAGCAGTTCTTTTTCTCCGTATTCCCACTCTTACTCTTTCCTTAGCAATAACTTATCGTCTATGCAAATCTTTATGTGACACTTTGTGCAACGGCGGTTTTTTTGCGCTGTACACGATATTGGGCGTAAAAACCGGCAGACAATCGTACACGAAATTGAATGTATTCAAAATTTAATTTTGAAAGTTATATACTGTCAATCGTCGTCCACAACAAACACCAAATTTATTAATTATCTAGTCTTGTTATTAAACGAAAAATGTTAACGCATATTAATATATAAAGTGTTAAACAATAACGGTTTACATGACAATAATGTAATTTGAATGGAAGTTAAGCCAAGTCACTAGTGTATTACTTTTTTTTCTAAATTATAGTCATTTTAAGTTGTTTAGATTGGTTGCTGATAGTGCCAAAAACATGAAAATGTGGAAGTGGTTCATAAAAAAATTGAAGAGTAATAATTTAATATAGATTTTTGTTTTGTCGTATTAATGCACATATATAGGGTATTTTTGAAGCTGCAGAGGAAAACCCATTAAATTAATTTTCAGATTTTCCCATATTCTCGACACCAATCATCATCATCATTTCCTAGTAAAGACATTAGAGAAGGTTCGTGTCTAGAATATGATGATATGTTTTCCGATTGTCTACATTTATCGATGTATCATCGTACCATAACCCATTTGCCAAAACCTGTCAATAGATTGCCATTACTTCTGTTCGTATATCAAAAATTTTAAAATATTGGTGAGACTACAAAAGAAAAATAATTAACAAAAATTAAACTATTTCCAATATTCTAGAAACAAATCATCTGTCAGCTGAATATCCTAAGATATGTTTAGTCCCGGTCCACACTAGATTGAAAAAAATTAATGAAATTAATGAAAAATTTAATGAAATTATGCGTTCTTAGTTCGAGTTCCATTATGAAATTGCTGTAGTGGGGAATTCGATCGAAGATCGCCTTATTTCATGACTTATGCATAATTTTGAATTAAATTCCTAGTAAATAAATTGATAGAAGGTCCGTGCCTAGAATGTGGTGACATGTTTTCCGACAATATACATAGATAACTCATTTACCAATACTTGTCAATAGATGGCGTTTACTTGGATTCAATCACTATCAGGCTTTTAATGAAGTTGCTATGAAAACCAATTTGACCAATTTCATGTATGCCTCATTTTTTAGTGTTCTTAATAACCACATATTTTGGATAATGTAGTTTGTCCAGTCATTAGGTAAATATTCTCACCACAACCTAGGCACAAACCTCCTATGGTATAGTGATAAGTGATACCATTACCAAATACATTAGATTGTATTTTACCAGTATGCGATTTACGAGAACTTCTGTGGAATACAACTTCGAGTCTAAAATATCCTTTTCTTGAATTTTGCACGCCAATTTCTTTCTTGATAGAGGATTTTTGAATACGTCTGTTATGGGTGGTTCCAAGATAAATTTTATAGATGACAGGAGGAAAGAAGCAAGAGATGATATCAACTGGTCTTACTGTGTCACATTGTTTATTTCACCATGAGTGGTACCACATTAGTTTTGATCCCGAAAATAAATTTTTCATAATAAGTTGTCTAGTTGTTTTTTTCTCTGACAGGGGTTAAAGCTGTTTAATCATAT
The DNA here is from genome assembly GCF_047663935.1 of Musca autumnalis. Lineage (NCBI taxonomy): Eukaryota > Metazoa > Arthropoda > Insecta > Diptera > Muscidae > Musca > Musca autumnalis. The sequence goes on from NW_027412088.1 coordinate 86,334,335, forward strand.
CCTGTGGTGAGTAGCTTTCCCGACAGAATGTTGTGACCATCTTTAGTGTCTAAGATTATTGATAGAGAGGAACCATATTTTAAGAATGTTTTTCTATAGGCCCTATCTTTATGCGATTATTGGAACCTATGTGATTTCAAATGCAGAAAGCCCATCCGCCAATATATACCATTATTGTAACTAGGATCTGCATGACTATTACAGGGTGGCTGTAGAAGGAAGTAGGGAATTGCTGAACTAGAACTGAAAAAGGTAGGTATCCTTATATACGGTGAAGGTTCGTGTCTAGAAAACGGTGGCTATCTTTGAACACAGGTGGCTCGTGTCTGTGCTTGTGGTAAGATTCAAATAGGTATTTATCAAAAATTGTGGAAGTAGTTCAAAATATGGTGAATATCTATAGGAACGGAGGAGGCTCGTGACAAAAATTTAGAAAATGTTTAAACTATATCAGAATATGGAGAGTATCTTTATGGGGAGGAGGAGGTTCGTGTCTAAAACAGGGCGACTATATCTGGCCACAGATGGTAGGTGTCCGAGTTTTTCTAATGATTTAAATTTTAGACATGTGTGACCACTTCACATGCATAAAGCTTCCCCGCCAATATATACCATTATTGTGACTAGGATCTGTATGTCTTTTACAGGAGGACTGCTGAAGAAAACTAGGAAATTGTTTAACCAGAACTGAATAAGCTAAGTATTTTTATAGACGGTGAAGGTTTGTGTCTGGAACACGGTTTTAGCCACCGTTGGATTATGTCTGAGCTTACGGTCAAATCAAAAACTGTCTTCTACAGGGCAACTGTACAACAAATGTAGGAAATTGTTGAATTGTTTGTGTCTAGAATATGGTAATAATCATTAGTCACATATGGCTCTGGTCTGCACTCATTGAGTTTCCTCCGGTGTCGCCATAAATACCCTACTTTTCCGATAATTGCAGCCTCAATGCCCAAAACAAATATGGAAGACCTATCTATGTGACAAAATCTGAAATATCTGATATCCACATTTCTTCAGCTCAAATTCTTAAAAAGTCTGAACAGGTTAAGTTGCATTTTGATCTATTTTATTTACTTTTCTTTATACATTTTCAATTAAAAAATTCCCTGCCGAGCAATTTTTTATCCAATCTTATTTTACTTTTTTCGTCTAATCTGTTATCGCGTCAAAGTAGTGTTAACCAATCAATTTTCAACGTTAAGGTACGTGTCTAGACCACAGTGAATATCCGGGGCCAGAGATGGCTCGTGTCTGAGCTTATCAAAATATTACACATTTTAATGAGTTTTTTTCTGTGGCGCCATAAATACCCTACTTATACAATGATTGTAGCCTCAATGCCCAAAACAAATAGAGAAAACTACGTGAAAAAATCTAAAATATACACACTTCTTTACCCCTGATTATTGAAAACTCTGAAAAATCTTAAGATTCATGTTTTTTAATCGAAAAACATTCCCTGCCTTCAAAACCCGGGCAATTTCATATTTAATCTGTACTTAATATATGTTTTAATATGTTTTTTTTTAAAAAAGTATGCGTTTATTGAATTGGGGGTTTCATCGTAAATTTGGATAAATCATTCAGAATCAGTTGTTGAAAGACAAACTTTCCGACTGAATATAAATTTCCCTACCCTATGCATAATTTTTCTCTCTTACCGCATCGAGATTGAGTAGAGCGTCCTTTTCCCTTAACTTCGAATCGAAGTTATAATTCCTGAGGGGAGTTCAAGATGTTAGCGCAAATGCACTCCTAGGTAGGAGATAAACCTTAACCATGTCTCTTCGGAGATTTTAGTGGGAAATAGTTTGTTTTATGGTATTAAAAATATTAAAAGCTCTGCCCAGCTGAACTTAAAACTTTTTAACTTGATGAACTTATATCCATGGCGGGTTATATATTTAGAAACCAAGTTCAGAGAACGTTCATCTCCAATCGCGGCATTCACGTTACGATATGCTTCTAATGTAGAATATATGCAAATACGTAAAGGATTTATATATAAATAATTTTTTTATAACTTTGGAAATGTTTTATAAACTTAGCCAATTTGCCCCAAAAATGTCCAAATGGCGCTGGGGCTACACAAAATTTATTGTAATAAATATTTCTTTGAATAAAAAAATAATAATTTTGTAAATTATGTCAAGAAGAATATTTTCCAATAGACCCTACTTTGGTCTACCAAAAATTAATCCCCATTTTTCCAGAAAAATACACAAATTTCCCCCAATATCTTCAGAAGGATTAGGGAAATTTCTCTCATATCATTGTGCTCAAAGGACTTGTAGAAAAGGTTTATGTGAGTAAAATGCTGAATACATCGGTTACATCTGTAGGAACAATACTTTGTCAATCAACAAAACGTTTTCAAAATTATCCTGAAAAAAGTTGAATATTATTTAAAAATAGAGAGATGATTTTCATTTTTAGATTTAAGAAAAAGAAAGTCAAATTTAAGAATTAATTCAAAGTCTCATATTAACTACCGGACCCAACGAGCTGAACTGGTTAGTATACCCAACTTGCATACCGAACTTCCATAAAGCATTGTTTCCAGACAAGAACTTCCGATAAAAACGTCTCTATTAGAAATGTCATACTATGGTCGACACGTAGAAATAATAAGCCATTCTTATTAATATTCTCTCGAAAAGTTCCATAAAATCATACGCCTACAAAAATGTTTTAATTTTGAACGTCCAACCATTGTTCCCTCCATTCATGAGGCACAACATTTCCTGAATATAAAGTAAAAGTATTTTCCCCACAGACTATCTGTCTGGTCATGCTAGATAGAACTATCAAGGCTGGTTGCAATGAAAATAACCAAAATGCCTTCCAAAAAAAGAAAGCGAAAAGAAGAGTTGTATTTTTTGCCCATAAACCTTTAGCCCTTAACATGAACAAAATATGAAAACACTTCAATTGTAGAGAGCCGAGAACAAAATAATAACGAGATGTCTGAATAACAGCATCAGCAGTAGTACCAGAAAAAACTGCTGGGAGTTCTCTTATACATAAGTGTATTGGGAAGTAAAGATACAAACACACATAGATACATATGTATATAGAGTGGCGAGAAAACAATGCAATAATAACAACAACAGCACTTTATAGAACATAAACAGGATACTTGACTTGCATTACAAGGATTTCGTTATGAATTTTATAGATATTTTTTTTCTTTTTGTATTGCTTTGGATTTTTTTACTAAATGGAGAAAATATATTGAAGTGGTCCTTAAAAATGGGAAAATACAAAATGGAATACAGACAAGTTGATTTAAAGAGTAACAATTTTATACAAAATCGGATTTGTTGGGAAAATTCCTTTGCGAAAAATAAAACAACAATGTAAAAAACTGTTAAAACTGAAAATATTACACATTTAATTGAATTTTTAGTTAGATGGGGAGGAGGAGATTTGTTTCTTTACAACTTTTACTTCCCCAAGTGCCTGAACAGTTTCCACATCGTCTAACAAGAAACTATAAAGAAATTTTCTTTAAACAAATCCTTTATGCAGGAACTTTAATTGAAGACACTGGACTAGAAATCATTTCCCTTTTCTTCACGGCACACAATCAAACGTTTACAAATAGCAACAAATATTGCAGACAAAGTTCAAAAAAGACAGTCAGTAGACTGTGTGATAAATATTGAAAAGTATAAGACAAGGAAGACCAACCATCCATAGATTATGCCAGACAGGCAGCCACTTTGTCAGTTCAAATATCAAAAGACAGCCCATCTAAAGGAAAATAGACTGGCAGACATAACGCCTAACATAGAAAAGCAAACAAGCGTTAATATAAAGGAATATTAAAACTAAAGGTTGGGGTCAATCCCAAAAGTTTCTCCCTGTCTTTCACTCTTCTTTTCTTTGCAAATTGCTTCCAGACATCCTGGACAATTTACTTGAAAATAATTTTCATTTTTTTACAGGGAACAAACACGCATTCTCTTCCCCTTAACGGGCTTTTGCGAAATTAGAATGTAACAAAAATTTATAGAAAAAAGTCTATTTACTTGTCTGTATGCCAGCCATGTGGTAACTTGTTAAAGTAATTGCTTTACTTTGACTTTCATGTTATTGTTGATGTTGTTGTTTTTCTATAGCAAAGTTCATAAATCTGTAATAAAATAAGACCCACAAAAAAAACATGAATGCTACGTACACAACAACTAAAAAAATTGTTATGCAAATTGTTTGATGATGGCATAAAGTAATTTGATGAAGCACAATTTTCATTTACTTTGTAGTTAGCCAGCCAGCCAGCCAACGACGAGTAATATCCGTGAATTATGTTTGGATAGATGGACGACGTCAGCAGCATCGGCGAATGAATGATATTATTTGCATTTTTAAATAACTCATACGCCATTTGGGTTAATCAAAATAGGTCTAAGTCTATTAAGCTTTAGCTAGCTAGGGGGAGAAAATTATGCCATAAGAGAAATAGAGGGAGAATTATAAAAAATCCATTAGGAATTTTTGTGCATGCAGAATAAAGCCAACAACTATGTCCAAATATTTATAATAGAAGAACATTACTATTTTTAGCCGTTTGTAGATTAGATGTCATAAAAAGTGGACCTCAAGGTTTTGAGTAAATCGACAGGTTGTAAACAAGACAACAACAACACTTAGAATCTTCGATTGGGGATAAACAAGTAACAACGACATACGAGATCTATGTTTTGATCTAGGATAGAGGAATTCCGGTGGCCCCACAAAAAAACCAAAATCAAGTAAGTCAAGCTGATAGACGAAGAAGACGAGTTTTTGAAGCTCCACGAGCACCGGTGAAGGTGAGTTGCTATAAGACACCGTCGAGAGAAACTAGAATCACTTTGAGAGCAGATGAAAAAGGCGAATTTTCCAAGCAACCTTCCTGAAGCACCTCGAGCACCGGTGAAGGTGAGTTGGTATAAGCCACCATCAAGAGGAACTTGAATCGCTTTTAGAGCAGACGAAGGGAGAGAGAGAGTTTCCCAAGCCACCTTCTGGAGTCAGACGAGCTACCACTGCTATCCGATAGACGAAGCCTTCTTGAAGCAGCACAAGCGTCGGCGAGGGTGAGTTGCTATAAGCCGCCAACGATAGGAACTTGAATAATTTTTAGAGCAGACGAAGGGTTCATTTTTCGTCACTGTGACAGTCAGACAGACGACAGACGAAACGAAAGCAGGGGTTTCACCTTCCCTAAGCACCACGAGCGCCGGTAAGGTTGAGTTGCTATAAGCCACCATCGAGAGGAACTTGAATCACTTTGGGAGCAGACGAAGACTCACCTTCTTCGTCACAAGTCACCTTCTGGAGACAAACGAGCTGCCATAACTATCCGACAGACGAAATGAAACTATGAGAGCACGTCGAAGATAGCGAGTTTCACAAGCCACTTTCTGTAGACCGACGAGCTGTCACTACTATCCAATAGACGAAGCAGTTTTTCAAGCCACCTTCTTTAATCACCACGTCTGCCGGTGAGTGTAAATCGCCACCATCGAGAAGAATTGGTATCACTTTCAGAGCACAATGAAGAAGGCGAATTTTTTGAAGTACCATGAGAGGAATTTTAATCACGAGCTGCCATTGCTATCCGACAAACAAAGCGAAAGCGAGGTTTTCAAGCCACTTTCTTGAAGCACCACGAGCGCCGGTGACGGTGAGTCGCTGAAAGCCATCACCGAGATGAACTTGAATCACTTTCAGAGCAGATTAAGAAGGCGAATTGCGCAAGCCACATTCTGGCATTCCGACAGACGAAGCAGTTTTTTAAGCCACCTTCTTTAAGCACCACAAGTTCAGCTGAGGGCTTATTGCCACAATCGGGAGGAATTTGAAGAATATGAGTTTCACAAGCCACAATCTCGATACCGACGAGCTGCGACAACCATCCGACAGACGAAGGTGAGTTTGCCACGCCATCTTCCTCAACACCTACGACTTTGGAAACGTGAGTATCCGTAAGCCATCCTCCTCAAAGGTGGAAGAGGACGTCGTTTCGGTGATATCCGTACGGAACTTCAGACAGAAGATAACAAACCTATATACATATATATAACGCCCCAGGTTTAGTTACTGGACGTCTCAATAAACTTGATCAATATACCCATACCTTCAGCTAAACATCCTTATTTTGTCGCTGACACAAATAAATATCTGTGGTGGACCGAGACAGACGACGGAATCCGAGACAGACGAAGGTGAGTTTGCCGCGCCATCTTCTTCAACACCTACGGCTTTGGAGACGTGAGTTTTTGTAAGCCATCCTCCTCAAAGAGGAAAGACGTCCTCGTTTCGGCGATATCCGGGCGGAACTCCACTGCACATTTCAATAAATCCGACCACTATATTCTCATACCATCAACTAACGGACGTATTTCTGTAGCCGACAAAAATAAATATCGGTGATGGACATTGACCACCATGAGCATACCCCGGTGCACGAGAGACCGAAACGTGTCGTTACATGTTAGCCCGTCTTCGAACTTAATTTAAATAAGAGAGAAAACTTACGATGTGCGAAGGATGGACCAATGTCTTTCACCCCTTTCGGTAGTTTACGTGCACACCAATCATTTTAGTTGGTCAATTTATTCGAGCTTTCTGGACATTATTTCAGGTAGCATGGACTTGGGCCACAAGATTTGATACAAATTTCAAAATGATCTTCGAACAGTCCCTAAACCGCATTTAACCGAAAATGTTGAACTTTTGTGAGGGAGGTTCGCGAATGTGTTGCTCCATATGAAGTTCTTGGAAATTGATGTATGTTCGGAAGAAAATTTTAGGTCAAATCGGATACTTTGTAAGTTACGTGCTTTTGGCTCAATATCTCTGATAGTATTGACTTGCACTCAAAAAAATGTTGTCTTCGAGAACTAGTCCTAATTTATGAACATACCTGCAAATATTCCCGCAATATCCGGCAAGGGACAAGTGAGGCTTCGCAATAAGTGCACGCCGATTCATATTAGCTCTATGATATGTGGCTAAATTAACTGAGGAAATGTAAGCTAACATTACGCTGAGGGGATATGCCACTGTCGAATCTATTGATGTTCTGGTCGAGAATTCAACCGCAGACCTTCCGATCTTAAAATGCACTTTAGCGAAAAATTGTGAATTTTTTTCAGGGATGTAACCGAAGGATTAAACCGTTACGATCCATATTCAAGCCTGATTGATGTCTGATAGAAATGTTACAATGTCCGAAGTATGGACGAACGGCTTGCTTTCCCCGAGAGTCTTAGTGCGTTTTTGAACTTTTGTGAAGGAGGTAGCAGTGGGCATATATGACCCATCTTCGAACTTGATTAAAATTTTGTACAAACTTGTTGCAAATTTAAGACCCAAAACGACTTCAAATTCTTTGAAACAGAATTCGATGAGGTATATCTTTATTGTGACAAAGTGCATTTACCCTCGTCATCGTGAAGGCTGAGAATATTTTATAAAAATAACAAAATTAACGATGTGCATTCTGTGCTACCGGACAACCTAATAACCAAATATTGTACACATAGGTCCACGTTTCGTTAAAGCCCCACGAAAGGGTACCCCCAATATTATAAATCATACTTCTTACTCGTTTCGGCTGTAGTTTGTCATTTCGAGTTCTTAGAATATAAAAACCCTTCGTAACAAATATTATGACCTTAGGTCAAGTATTGGTTTAGGCACTTTTCAAAGGCTTTTGGCAAATAGAAGAAATATTTCGTGACCTTGATCATGTGTCGCACAGGAAAATTGAGTTTCATACTGTTCAAAGTATTTTTGTGAAAATAGTTTGCAATTTCAAGACGTTGAAATGTCGGTCAGAAAAAATTGATTTGAGACCATTGTGCTATGGTAAGTATTTCAAGGGGACAAATTCTAATTATTCATTCCTTTCTTAGACAAAGGACAAGGAGGGAAAAAAATGCGAAAAGAGGTTCCTCAAATAGTTCCAAAAACCTATTGAACCAAATTGCGTTCTATGGACCCAAAATAGTTCAACTTAAGGTTTATTTCACCCTTATCATTTCTTTCAAGAACCATGTAACGTATAAGTAATTTTAATTCAACATAACACTTGGCGCATGATTTATATTAAATAATATTTCATATTATGTATACGCCATTGGCAACAAAATTGCAACAAATTTTGTGCAAATATTACAGCCAAAACTAATAAATACAAATATGAGCCAAGAATCCAAAATATAAAAACAAATAATCCTTGGTCAAAACAAAATTACTAATATGATTTTAGCTACTGGATGTAAGTGCAATTCTCCGAAAGCAAAACACTTTCTGTGCCAAAAAACATCAAATCCAAAAAATGATCTTAAGAAAGGATGTGAAACAATTTCCTTTAGGCCATTAGATAAATATTTAGCAACATGAACAAAAACTCTTACACTTTCCTTTTCAATTTTCTTAAAAGGGAAAATGATTTTGTGAAAAGCAACGCCCAAGAAACCAAAATGAAAGTGTCCAAAGAAGAAGAACCAATAAAAAAATGGTTTGCCATCAAATCAATACAATTTGTTGCTTTTGCTGATTATGATGGTGATGACCTTCAAAGATATTTCATTTCGTTTATGGCTATTTTTATGGTCTAGCAAAAGCAAACAATGCTACTGACATTCTTTGCCAAAAAAATTAAGGCGTGTTTCCTTTCGATTCCTTTTGCTTTTTTTAATGGAGTGAATTTATGTTACAATAAATTTAAATAACACTAAGTCAAGAGAACGTGAACAAGAAAGAAAGAAAAAAACTATAAGAAACAAAGCCCAAAAAATGTATTGTGGCTCATTTCACAAAAATTTCAAAAAGTGTGAGCCTTTTACGAACATATATCAAATAAGGATTTTCTGGGAATTTTCGCAGCAAAAAAAAAAACACTGCTTATAGGGAAGTATATATAAAGAAGTATAAATGTAAGATACAATCCAACAATTCATATGATAAAAGATAGGCCTTAGGCCAAACAAGAAAAATAACATAAAACAAAATCTAAAATCCAAAGTCAAATCAAGGAAATGCAGTAATAACATTAAGAGTCATGTGTTCTAGCAACGACAATGCTCAAGATTGAAAGATTTGTTGCGATTTGGGTTACTAAGGGCCTTGTTGAGCCTTGTTAAGTGGTAATATCAATCATTGCTAATACAGTGTAATACATTAAATATGTGAGTATATCCTTTTAGCTGAGAAAATACATGTGTGTTGGCATTAATATACGTCACATGTTGAAAGTTACTTGAATATATGAATGTATAACAAATATAAAAAGTTCTTGGAAATTTATTGAAATATTATCCAGGTATGAGAAATCATATTTAAGAAAAATCATGACGTATGATAATTAGTATTACAGAAGCATTATTGCATATGACTAATAAAAATAATCAAACATTTTTAATTTTTCTGGTTGAAGTACAGGAGGGTTTAGTAGACTGGACAAAACCCGATATTCGAGAGTAATCGTGCACCCCAGTCATTGAATAGGTGCCTGTCGGATTCTCAAGCTCTCAGGGCCAATATGGCCACTGGAAATTAAAAAGCTAGTTTTTATACCCTCCGCCTTTAGGCTAAAAATTTACCTCATCTTGGGGTGAATTTCGCAAAATAATTTCCACTTAAAAAAAATTGAAAAGCAAAGTGTACGAATTTGTTGATGTTCCTAAATATTTATCTAATAACCAAAAGGAAATTGTTTCACATAATTGCTTAAGATAATTTTTGGATTTCATTTTTGGACAATGAGTGAGTTTTGGTATTGAGTTTGGGAAAATTGCACTCACCTCCAATAGCTAAATACTAATAAATATTTTTTGGCTATGGATTACTTACTTTTATATTTTGATTTCTTGGTTCATATGAATGAATTTTGGGTGTAATATTTGCACCTAACCGTTTGCCATGTACATAGTTTCCAACGGCGCGCAGTTGTTCAGGAATCGATTTACCCGGCCGAAACCCCAATTTTTTGCGGTCACTGATTGTTAATTTCTATATGGGATTCGATAGTTAACATATTGAAACTAAGGAAACAAAAAAAAAAATTAAATCAAAATATTGGAAGGTGTGGTCGTGGTGTGCTCTTAAAACGTATTTTCCAAAAATACGTAATTTTTACAAATTTCTGAAGAAAGAAAAAGCCAAATCTCGGAAACTATAACAGATATTGTGTTCCTTGTTTTTTTGGTAGGTAGGCAGGATTGTTGCCTTTAAGAAACGTTTCAATAAATAAGCGTAGCGTTTACACGTAGTGAGTTATTTTATTTTTCCTCAGGTACTAACATTTTGCGAAATTCCAATTTTAGTAGAGTAGAACATTTAGGGAACAACATGGAACAAAGTTTGGTCTTTACAGAAAGATGCACGAAAGTGTCCTCTTTCATCCCGTTCCGTCACGTAGTGAGCTATTTTATTTTTCTCCACGTACTAAATTTTAGTGAAATTCCAAATTTAGTGGATTAGAACGTTTAGGGAACACCATGGAACAGAGTGTGGCATTCACAGAAAGATTCCCGAGAGTGTCCTCTTTCAGAAAGTTCAGTCCGTTTAACACTATTTTTAAATGTATTGAAATTATATGGCGTTGTTTTCCCATATTAATTACAGCTTTTCTACACAAATCGACATTTTGTTAAGTATATGAATTTTTATATGAGTTTTATGAAAATCCAAGGAGTATTTTGGTCTATATTTTTGAAAAAAAACTTTTTGAAATAAAATTATTTTTTTTTTTTTTTAATTTTTTTAGTTGTTTATATTTGTGTGATCTATAGGAAGGTAAAAACATAATTATATTTTGATGAAAAATAGTAAAAAAAAAACTCAAAACGTTGCATTGGCCTTGGATTCCTCTGCACCTAATAGAATGAATTAGGCCGTTTTCTATTCACCGAAAATTAAAGAATTTTGACCAGGAAAAACGAAATAACATTTAATATAAATCAAACATGGAACACATAAATTACTTGAAAAATATTTCAAGAAATGGTTTTACAAAATATAATAAATATTTCACTACAAATTATTTAAGTGAGTTATCAAGGTTGAAACTCTAAAAAATCTGTAAGCATGGAATTTCTTTAAAAATTGTAACAATTCAATTTTAACTCTCGATAGGTAATGAAGTGTTACATTTACATTTTCGCTATTCTTCTTCCACATTTCTCCCCATTTTTCGAAAGTTAGAACAAAATCCCCAAAAAAAGCAATGCTTTCTCTCCACCGAAAACCAGGGGAACCAAAGTAATTTCAACTGAATATGACATATGTATTTTCTAACAGTACATAAAGATTTATGTGAAATAACTTGCACATGCTACCATTTCGTTATGCCTACCATTATAATAACTCAGCTAAAAAAAACTAAGCTACCATTCACAATATGGCTTTCTTAAGGCTTACTCTCAAGGAAATCCCACACAAGAGGCCTATTCCTTTTCTTTTATATTCATATTCGATATAAATGGAAAAACATAATTCTTCTCTTTACTTCATGTGTGCAAATATGCGAAAAGGGAATCACATCATAGTAATAACCTGCCTTCTTCTTTGCATAACACATACCATAACTATGCCATATACATATACACACATAATTCATATTATCCTTTTGTTCCTGGGGAAATTTTGAAAAACTTCATCATGCAAAAAAAGAGCGAAAAAAATGTCTGTGCTACATTGCTAAGCCAAATAAAAACAATCTTCTTAAAAAGGGGGGATGAAAACATGAAAATTGGAATAAAATCCTATGGGCAAGGGGAGGATTGTTTTTTGTATGTTTTTGTGTGTGTGGAAAAAATAGGAATCAAGAGAATTTATTGTGCGAATAATTTTATAAATCGAACAATATCAAAAGTAATGTGATCAACAACACCTACTAACTGCTCTCGGCAGCCATTAGCATCTGCACCTTTTACAAAAGCAATAACCAAGGCAAATGGTTGGAGAAAAAGTCAAGCAGTGGTCGTAGTATTGTAGACGAGGGTGGTTTAGTGAATTTAGTAATGAAGATACTATGAAAATAAAAAGAAAGAAACAGATTGTAGGTCGTTGAAGCGTATGATTATTATTCGAAGTTTACTGAGTCGTATGATTATTTTTTCCTTAAAGGCAACAATTATACGCCCCAAAACATTAATACAATTGTGGTACGCGCTAGGTTGCTGATAGTTATGATTATTATTGTTCGAAGTTTACTGAGGCGTATGTTTATTTCTCATTAAAGTCAACAACTATAAGCCCGAAAAATTAACAAAATTTTAAGATTTTATGTTGCAAATCACCTATCGTCGAATAATTCAACTGTTCTCTATAATACCTCCAAAACTTTTGCATATTCCTTTTGTTTCCCTTTGTTAACATTTTGTCAAAAGATTTCACATTACAACTTTCTCCCTCTATGATTTCTTTTGCATGTTAAAAATCAAAACTCAATTTGAATTATACTTAAAACAATCACACATAAATACACACACATATGTATGTGTGTGGGTAAACTTTTAAATATTTCTTTGTCTAGAGGACAAAAGGGCGTTCCTTTAACAAATGGAAATTTGTCGTATATTTAAATTTATTTGTATTTTTAATGAGAATTGTTTCCAAAAGCAATTATAAAAATAATTAATATTTATTGTACAGCATATCAACCCAAAAGGGGATGGGTGCGGGTACCCTATATGGGATTCTGTACCAAATTAACAATTCACATGATATTTTTTGCAATAAATATTCATTATTGGTTAAAATATAAAATTTACAATTGTAAGATATAACTTATCTCTAAGTTAAATTTTTGCTCGTAAGTAAAATAACAAAGTCTGTTATTCCTATGGTATTTTGTATTCGGATTTTAATCATTATATTGCTCTTGTTGGAGTATGACGAATATTTTATGATATTGCTCATACGCCTACATGGCAATTCTTATTAATATTAATCACACGCTCTGGTGTAACCACGTAGAAAATGTTAATATTTGATAACCTTTCTGGGTAATAGAGTTGTTCGTGTTTGTAAATTCCAATGTCTCAATCGCTCGACGCTAGCTTTTAGTACACATTTTGCGTTCTTTTATAGAAATTTGCTCAATTAAAATTGTTGGTAGTGTTTTAATTAGCCCCTGAATTAAGTTTGTTTTTCGATGTAACATTATTGGCCCAATTGAAATTATCCATGGGTTCCATAGTAAAGATGAACATAGTGACAAATTAATATTATATTTCAGGTCAATGATAGAGAGATAAGACTATTGTTTCGAATATCGCTACATGTTCTCATCAAATCTTTTAATTATTTTTATTGAAACATGAATTCACCAGTCACAGTTAATGACTCGGGTCGTCATCAAATTGGGGAAGAGTTTTTTGTTTCAATACAAACAACTAAGAGAGGCAATGAGAACATCTCGATGAACTTTTCTATAGGAAAAGTCATCTCCGATCAACTTTTCTATAGGAAAAGTCATCTCCGATCAACTTTTCTATAGGAAAAGTTATCTCCGATGAACTTCTCTATAGGAAAAGTCATCTCCGATGAACTTCTCTATAGGAAAAGTCATCTCCGATGAACTTCTCTATAGGAAAAGTCATCTCCGATGAACTTCTCTATAGGAAAAGTCATATCCGATGAACTTTTCTATAGAAAAAGTCATCTCCGATAAACTTTTCTGTAGAAAAAGTCATCTCCGAAGAACTTTTCTATAGGAAAAGTCATTTCCGATGAACTTTTCTATAGGAAAAGTGAATTTTCTATAGGAAAAGTCATCTCCGATGAACTTTTCTATAGGAAAAGTCATCTCCGATGAACTTTTCTATAGGAAAAGTGTTCTCCGATGAAATTTTCTATAGGAAAAGTGTTCTCCGATGAAATTTTCTATAGGAAAAGTCATCTCCGATGAATTTTTCTATAGGAAAAGTCATCTCCGATGAATTTTTCTATAGGAAAAGTGAATTTTCTATAGGAAAAGTCATCTCCGATGAACATTTCTATAGGAAAAGTCATCTCCGATGAACATTTCTATAAGAAAAGTCATCTCCGATGAACTTCTCTATAGGAAAAGTCACCTCCGATGAACTTCTCTATAGGAAAAGTCATATCCGATGAATTTTTCTATAGGAAAAGTCATCTCCGATGAATTTTTCTATAGGAAAAGTGAATTTTCTATAGGAAAAGTCATCTCCGATGAACATTTCTATAGGAAAAGTCATCTCCGATGAACATTTCTATAAGAAAAGTCATCTCCGATGAACTTCTCTATAGGAAAAGTCACCTCCGATGAACTTCTCTATAGGAAAAGTCATATCCGATGAACTGTTCTATAGAAAAAGTCATCTCCGATAAACTTTTCTGTAGAAAAAGTCATCTCCGAAGAACTTTTCTATAGGAAAAGTCATCTCCGATGAACTTTTCTATAGGAAAAGTCATATCCGATGAACTTTTCTATAGAAAAAGTCATCTCCGATAAACTTTTCTATAGGAAAAGTCATCTCCGATGAATTTTCTATAGGAAAAGTCATCTCCGATGAACATTTCTATAGGAAAAGTCATCTCCGATGAACATTTCTATAGGAAAAGTCATCTCCGATGAACATTTCTATAGGAAAAGTCATCTCCGATGAACATTTCTATAAGAAAAGTCATCTCCGATGAACTTTTCTATAGGAAAAGTCATCTCCGATGAATTTTTCTATAGGAAAAGTGAATTTTCTATAGGAAAAGTCATCTCCGATGAACTTTTCTATAAGAAAAGTCATCTCCGATGAACTTTTCTATAGGAAAAGTCATCTCCGATGAACTTTTCTATAGGAAAAGTCATCTCCGATGAACTTTTCTATAGGAAAAGTCATCTCCGATGAACTTTTCATTAGGAAAAGTCATCTCCGATGAACTTTTCTATAGGAAAAGTCATCTCCGATGAACTTTTCTATAGGAAAAGTCATCTCCGATGAACTTTTCTATAGGAAAAGTCATCTCCGATGAATTTTTCTATAGGAAAAGTGAATTTTCTATAGGAAAAGTCATCTCCGATGAACATTTCTATAGGAAAAGTCATCTCCGATGAACATTTCTATAAGAAAAGTCATCTCCGATGAACTTCTCTATAGGAAAAGTCATCTCCGATGAACTTCTCTATAGGAAAAGTCATATCCGATGAACTGTTCTATAGAAAAAGTCATCTCCGATAAACTTTTCTGTAGAAAAAGTCATCTCCGAAGAACTTTTCTATAGGAAAAGTCATCTCCGATGAACTTTTCTATAGGAAAAGTCATATCCGATGAACTTTTCTATAGAAAAAGTCATCTCCGATAAACTTTTCTATAGGAAAAGTCATCTTCGATGAATTTTTCTATAGGAAAAGTGAATTTTCTATAGGAAAAGTCATCTCCGATGAACATTTCTATAGGAAAAGTCATCTCCGATGAACATTTCTATAAGAAAAGTCATCTCCGATGAACTTTTCTATAGGAAAAGTCATCTCCGATGAATTTTTCTATAGGAAAAGTGAATTTTCTATAGGAAAAGTCATCTCCGATGAACATTTCTATAGGAAAAGTCATCTCCGATGAACTTCTCTATAGGAAAAGTCATCTCCGATGAACTTCTCTATAGGAAAAGTCATCTCCGATGAACTTCTCTATAGGAAAAGTCATATCCGATGAACTGTTCTATAGAAAAAGTCATCTCCGATAAACTTTTCTGTAGAAAAAGTCATCTCCGAAGAAAAGGAAAAGTCATATCCGATGAACTTTTCTATAGAAAAAGTCATCTCCGATAAACTTTTCTGTAGAAAAAGTCATCTCCGATAAACTTTTCTGTAGAAAAAGTCATCTCCGAAGAACTTTTCTATAGGAAAAGTCATCTCCGATGAACTTTTCTATAGGAAAAATGTTCTCCGATGAAATTTTCTATACGAAAAGTCATCTCCGATGAACTTTTCTATAGGAAAAGTCATCTCCGATGAACTTTTCTATAGGAAAAGTCATCTCCGATGAACTTTTCTATAAGAAAAGTCATCTCCGATGAACTTTTCTATAAGAAAAGTCATCTCCGATGAACTTTTCTATAGGAAAAGTCATCTCCGATGAACTTTTCTATAGGAAAAGTCATCTCCGATGAACTTTTCTATAGGAAAAGTCATCTCCGATGAACTTTTCTATAGGAAAAGTCATCTCCGATGAATTTTTCTATAGGAAAAGTGAATTTTCTATAGGAAAAGTCATCTCCGATGAACATTTCTATAAGAAAAGTCATCTCCGATGAACTTTTCTATAGGAAAAGTAATCTCCGATGAACTTTGCTAAAGGAAAAGTCATCTCCGATGAACTTTTCTATAGGAAAAGTCATCTCCGATGAACATTTCTATAAGAAAAGTCATCTCCGATGAACTTTTCTATAGGAAAAGTAATCTCCGATGAACTTTGCTAAAGGAAAAGTCATCTCCGATGAACTTTTCTATAGGAAAAGTCATCTCCGATGAACTTTTCTATAGGAAAAGTCATCTCCGATGAACTTTTCTATAGGAAAAATGTTCTCCGATGAAATTTTCTATAGGAAAAGTCATCTCCGATGAACTTTTCTATAGGAAAAGTCATCTCCGATGAACTTTTCTATAAGAAAAGTCATCTCCGATGAACTTTTCTATAGGAAAAGTCATCTCCGAAGAACTTTTCTATAGGAAAAGTCATCTCCGATGAACTTTTCTATAGGAAAAATGTTCTCCGATGAAATTTTCTATAGGAAAAGTCATCTCCGATGAACTTTTCTATAGGAAAAGTCATCTCCGATGAACTTTTCTATAGGAAAAGTCATCTCCGATGAACTTTTCTATAAGAAAAGTCATCTCCGATGAACTTTTCTATAGGAAAAGTCATCTCCGATGAACTTTTCTATAGGAAAAGTCATCTCCGATGAACTTTTCTATAGGAAAAGTCATCTCCGATGAATTTTTCTATAGGAAAAGTGAATTTTCTATAGGAAAAGTCATCTCCGATGAACATTTCTATAAGAAAAGTCATCTCCGATGAACTTTTCTATAGGAAAAGTAATCTCCGATGAACTTTGCTAAAGGAAAAGTCATCTCCGATGAACTTTTCTATAGGAAAAGTCATCTCCGATGAACTTTTCTATAGGAAAAGTCATCTCCGATGAACTTTTCTATAGGAAAAGTCATCTCCGATGAACTTTTCTATAGGAAAAGTCATCTGCGATGAACATTTCTATAGGAAAACTCATCTCCGATGAACTTTTCTATAGAAAAAGTCATCTCCGATGAACTTTTCTGTAGGAAAAGTCTTCTCCGGTGAACTTTTCTATAGAAAAAGTCATCTCTGATGAACTTTTCTATGGAAAAAGTCATATCCAATGAGCTTTTCTATAGGAAAAGTCGTCTCTGGTGAACTTTTCTATAGGAAAAGTCATCTCCGGAGAATTTTTCTATAGGAAAAGTCCGATACTTCGGAATACAACAAAACATTTTGAAATCAATTTTTAATATATATTTTTTTGTGAACAATAATTTACAGCAAACAATTTACAATATTAATTAATGTAAATCACACAGGGTGATCCAATGATCAATTGCTCATTATTATTTAGGAGGATACAATTAAAATATTTTATACAAATATATATTTTTTAAATATTAATATTAATTATAATTCCTGTTAGAATTATTCTTAGGGATTGAATAACCGAATGCAACATGTTCGCGAAATATTTTAAGTACATTTTTTTGTGGACCAGGGGTCGTAGGAGTTATTTCAATGTTACTATGGTGGTCGTATAAGCTATATTAATTTTTAAATTCTGCACAATGAAATAACATTCCACCAAATACTGATTTCAATATTTTCTTGTAGGAAATTCCTTATGCTGAAGATATAAAAAAGAACATCCTACAGAAACATATTTTAAATTCTGCACAATGAAATAACATTCCACCAAATACTGATTTCAATATTTTCTTGTAGGAAATTCCTTATGCTGAAGATATAAAAAAGAACATCCTACAGAAACATATCGTCTGAGAAGTATTATCAATAGTAGCAGGTACCTTATAAAAATACCTCTATGAGTCAGCATTTTAAATAAAAAAACTTATTTTTTTATTAAACACACAAAAATTTAATCTAATAGCTTTCCTCAATAACGCACTGTCTATATGCAAACAGAAAGCAACTCACGCACATCAATAACCTGCATTTCTTTGGTCCCTATATTGAGTTGTTTTTCAATTCAACTATCTATCGTGGGCAACACCTGTGTCAATATTAACTCATATTTCGAAGGG
This sequence comes from Musca autumnalis, assembly GCF_047663935.1. NCBI lineage: Eukaryota > Metazoa > Arthropoda > Insecta > Diptera > Muscidae > Musca > Musca autumnalis. The sequence goes on from NW_027412088.1 coordinate 86,352,648, forward strand.
GGAAAACAAAAACGGAAAAAACAAAAATAAACTTCATAACCTAATAGAGCACAAAAAGGACAACGGAATATTTATTCTGTTTCAGGGAAACTGATGCTGCTGCCATACCAGTGGTTAAAGGAAACATTTTACAATTGGGCCAGAATGAATGGCATAACAGAATTCATTCTCATTAATTTATAAAAGGAACTGTGAACACTAGGGTTATGACTTTTTGACATTTTTCCTCAAAAATGATTTCCTGTAGCAGGGATGAATGAACTTTTGCCTATTAATCACTATGCTATGGTTTATTCCATTGAAATATAAAAAAAGTTCACGCACAAATCGATTTTAAAAAAATAATTTTTTGAAAAAATATATGAAATGCAAAAAAAATTTTTTCAAAAAATTATTTTTTGTTGCACGAATGAATAAATATAAGCCTACTAATAACTATAATAACGTTTATTTCATTCAAATATTAGAAAAGTCGCGAAAAAAGTCACTTTGAAAAAATTTTAAATTTTTTGCTTTTTGTTAAAAAATTATATTTTTGAATAAAAGCGTTTACGACATTTTTACGATTCTCAGAATTGAAGAAAAATAGTGAGAAATAAATTTTATGTCATTTTAATTATCTCATGTGACTCTAAAGTTTATTTTCAATTATATATCTGTTTTCAGTGACTTCAAAAAATTGTCCATAATTTTGATAAATTCAAATTTTAAAATCATTTTGTGCGTGAGGTTTTTTCACCGAATCACCTTATAATTAAGATTTTATGTAATCTTATGGGAAAACTCATCACGCTATGATATAGGGATATGAGGTTGTAAAAAAGTCATAACCCTAGTGAACACATGGCTTTATAGAGGTAGAGCCATATCAACCAACAAATGGCTGGCTGGATTGTTAGTTGGCTGGCTGCTGCTTTCTAGAGAGCCTCCATGCGAATCACCAATTGACCCAAATTTTAAATCTTGTTCTCAGCAAAAATAAAGCCAGCAAAACAAAAAAAGCTATTGCAAAACATAAAAACGCATAGAACTGAAATGGCAAGTAAAAAATGAATTTATGCGTTTATAACTATGAGTAAGGGGAGCTAAGAACCTATACACTGAGAACCAGGTCAAAGAAAGAAACAAAAAAAGAACAAAATAATATTAAATTGATTTATAAGCAATACTAAAGCGAAAGGCTAGGGGGAGTGAAAGAGAGAGGTGGTAGTTAGATGGTAAAAAATTCTTGCCTGGGAATTTATGGACCACTTTCAAGGATATAATTCAAAATTGTGTTGTTTTGCAACAATAATAACAAGAACAACTGCAACAACAACAATAAGAACAGCACAATAAATGGCAGCAATTAAAACAATGTCTGAACACTAGTGGAAAATTGAAATTATAATTGGAAATATGAATGGACAAAGAAGAAGCAAGAAAAAAATAACAAAAATAACTTTATCTGAAGAAAAAAGAAACCCTGAAACCTAGTTGGCCAATAGTCAAAGTGATTCGTTCGTTCTTTCTTTCTTTTTTATGATGTTGATGATTTAGCCAAGCATAAATGTATGGACAAATGAACCAAAAATGCATTGAAATGTAATACCTTAGATTGAAAGAGGGGGTGGAGGGTCGAGAAAATGTCTTTTGGCCACAATATAAATGGCAATACTAATTGCTCTGCAATTTGTTACAAACGTACAAAAAAAGCACAACAAATGAAAATCGTTATATGATATCAGAGAAGGTAAATTATGATTTTTTCATATCTTTTTTAATTATTTTCTGGAGAAAAAAAGAAATGGACAAACTCAATCTAGTTCATTAAAATATGCCCTCAAAGCAAATTGCAGAATATTCATTCATGTGGAAATGTTAAAAGAAATAGTTACACATTTTCATTTGAAATCATGCATGTTATTGCTTATTATTAAGCCATGTAGAAAATAATTTAGAATTCAATCAAACACGCACACACATATATGTATAAAAAATGATAATTGATTTAAATAAAAAAGAAAAACAGTTGGCGATGTTTGTAAAAAATAGAAGAATTCGTTTTTTAACACTTTCAAATCGAAAGTAGAATGGCGTATGATTGTTATCATCACTTACACGACAAGGTGATTGAAGAGTCTGCATATTATGGCGATCTAAGGGCCATTGTGGCGTATGATTGTTATCATCACTTACACGACATATTTATTGAAAAGTATGAACGATTTTTTTTTCTATAGGATGTTGCTGTAGCGAATAAGACTTTTCGTGAACTATGAAATTTTTGCAATTACACACTATGTGGTATGATTAATATTAATTTCGTATTTCACATTTTTATTCATTTTACCATGGCAAACACTGTGAGATGAATATCATAAAAGTATTTTCTTTAAACTCAATGATATAAATTATTTTTTGTTTCAATATGACAATATTATAACTTCATTCTAGTTATCTGATAATGAAAACCTTTTGTACTTCTCAACATATAAAACTTTGGCAATCTTTTGATTCTGAAATGATTTATGATTCCATCTAACAAAGTCATTGCCATAGCAAAAAGATCAACCGAACAACATTCATCCAAAACTGTCAATAGCTCACTTATCATAACATTTGCTACGTAAAACTCGGATGATGATGTTAGCTGCATTTTGAATTGCCACCATTTGTTATCCAACAGTGATGAGATGAGAAAATCCAGCGTACTTACCTTGCCACTTAATACAGCACGCGCTTCGGATATTTCACTTGGCGGCACGGTGCCAGATTCAGAGCCTAGAGTTTTTATCACATTCGATAAGCCCGATGGCACCGATAATCCATGAGAATTTTCAGCACGTACCAAAAACACATACGATGTTGCTGGTTTTAAGCCGGAAATCTGCAAAGCGTGTAAAAAGGAGAAAAAAAACAGAAAATGGAAAAATTTTATGAAAATTTACACTCAAAGTGTGTTACAAACGTTTGTAAAGAGATAGCTGCACTAAACTTTAGTGAGATTTCGGTGAAAAAATTCACAATAGTTTTTTAATTGCACAAAGTTTTGAGCAAAAGAACAACTACAACTACATGTGAATGCAGCAGTAAGCTCCAGCAGGGTATAAAAATTCAAAGTTTTTTATCAAACAAAATTTTTGCTTTTTAGTTTGGTGTTTTCATTTTTTTTCTTTATTGCCTTCAGTACATTCATATAGGAGGCATACAACACAAACTTTGGCAATAAATGGCAAAGAGTTAATGGAATTCAAACTACACAAAGTTATGTAAAAAACTTTTTTTTGTTGAAATATTGTAAAATTTAAATAATTTTTCAAAAATTATTGAAATTTATTGAAGAAATTTTTGCAAAACTTACCGTTATTTGTTGATCTGGTACTCGATGAGCTGCCACAACCCAACCAGTTTGTAAATCCGAACTGAAGTATTCAACCGTGTAGCTATAAGGAAGGAAAAATTGAAAATATTGGCAGAGTACGAAATGTTTGAAAGGAAAAAATACAGAGAAATGATTACTGCTGTTAAAGATCTTCTCTTAAAATAAACTTATTTCGATTATGCTATAAACTAACACGTTTTTGATTGTTCCCCGTGTGTGGAAAGGGTAAAAAATGGATTAAAAAAAATATTTTCCCTCCCGCTCTCAGCGCTATGTGGGGAGGGTATTATAAGTTGGTTTTGGCCAAAAAGTTTGTAACGCATCGAAATAATGGTCGTAGACCCATACTTATATATACCAAAATGAATGTCTCGACGAGCTGAGTCGATCTGGCTATGTGTGTAATCACGCTACAGGTCGCAAATTTGATCGGATAGTCACCAAATTTTGGGTGTAGATGAGGGTCCCGGAGGGGAAGAAGCCTATTGATCTTGGCCACGGTCGGATAATATTCAGGGGTCGGAATGTGCAAAAAACTTATTTGGAGAAAAAATCAACGTTTTATTTCAAAGCGCATATCTCCGCATCTATAAGGGGTATATCAAAAACAAAACCTGCTAATGAAAGTAGAAAATATCACCTTTACAACGATGTATGCATAGTAGGTTGTCGTAGGTGGTCAAACAACGAGGATATCGCAATAGTCGCTAATACAACCCAACTTTTCATTCTTGCGATTTTAATTATAATGACGAATATCACAGCTTTGGATGGGGAGCTTTCAAAAGCAAAGCCTGAATATGAAAGTAGAATATCCCACCTTTACAATGATGCAAAGTAGGTTGTCGTAGGTGGCCAAATAACGGAGATATAGCAATAGTCGTTTTTTAATTTTTTTCGAAATCGTGCTACAGGTCGCAATTTTGATCGGATCGTCACGAAATGGGGGTCCTACAGAGGAAGAAGTCTATTGATTTTGATGATGGCCGGTTAATATACAGGGGTCGGAATGGACAAAAACATATTTGGAGAAATGTCAACGTTTTTTTCTTATGCGAATAGCTCCGCTTCTGGTGTGAGTATTCCAAAAGCAAAGCCCGTCAATGGAAGAAGAAAAGATCTCCTTTATACTAATGCAAAGTATGTTGGCGTAAGTGCGCAAATAACCGAGATATCACAAAAGTCAGTAAGTAAGTCCAATTTTTCTATTTTTTGTAATCACGCTACAGGTTGGCAATTTTGGGGGGAGAATGGGGGCCCCACAGAGGAAGAAATCTATTGTATTTGGTGACAGTAGGATAATATTTAGGGGTCGGAATGGGGAAAAACTCATGTGGAGGCAAATTCATAGTTTTATTCTTGTGAATATATCTGCTTCTACTAGGGGTACTCCAACGGCAAAGCCTGTCAATGGAAGATGAATATATAACCTTTACATTGGTGTAGAGTAGGTTGGCGAAGGTGGTCCAACAAGGGAGGTACCACAATAGTCGGTAATGCATCCAATTCTTCCATTTTTTGCAATCACGCTTCAGGTCGTAATTTTGATCGGATGGTCACGAAATTTTGGTTGCTTATGGGGTCCCAGAGAGAAAGAGGCATATTATGTTTGGTGGTATTCGGATTATATTCCCTAAAAGAAATGTTTACCAGTGAAAAGCTTATGCACAGGGGTAGTGGTGTAGGGTATCACATGGTCGGCCCCGTCCCGACTATAGCCCTTGCTCACTTGTTTAAGATATTGTATTGTTTTTTCATCTTCGAACGCTTACTAAATTTCCTATTTCGTAATAATAAATAGTTATGTTATTTGGTATCTTCTAGCTGAGAAAAGTCTGGGATGTTTGTGGAACAAATATTATTATTAGCTGCTCAGAGAGTCCGAGGAAAAATTTTTTCGTTTTTTAAGGCGTTTTTTACTTGTTCATACTTTTTTAGAATGGTTCATCTTTCAACCCTTCTAAAGAAAATAAAGACAAGTAAGAACGGCGTTAAGTTCGGCCGGGACGAAATTTTTTTACCTCCAAGTAGCTCTTTATCTACGTTAAGTCTAACTGTGTGGAGGTTTTTCTACCCACCAGGAGTGCGGTTTTAGGGGGGGTATACCCACAAATTTCTGTTGGAAAGTTTCGTTCCACCAAAGAAGACTAAACACAAAATGTCAGCCTTTTCGTTGAGATATTGAGGGCACAACCTTCAAAATACAGAACATCAGGAGGTACACTTCTATGGGGACTGTATGAAGACGTGGACCTATCCAGACAAATTTCTGGTGGAAAGATTTATACCCCCAACAAGGACTAAATACCAAATCTCTGCCATTTCGGTGGGATATTGAGGCTAAAACCTTGAAAATATCAAAAATCGGGAGGTACCGTTCTATGAAGGCTACATGAAGATCCGGACCTTTACCGAAAAATTTCAGGTTGATAGTTTTATACCACCAACGAAGACTAAACACAAAACTTCAATCATTTCTTTGGGATATTGAGGCCACAAACTTCGGGAAATCGGAAGGTACCCTTCTATGGGGGCTATATAAAGACGTGGGCATATAACGACAAGTTTCAGGTGGAAAGTTTTATACCGACAACGAAGGTCAAATAACAATTTTTAGCCATTTTGGTGGGATATTGAGGTCATAACCTTCAAATTACAGAAAATCTGAAGGTACCGTACTATGGGGGCTATATAAAGACCACTACCGGAAAAGTTCAGGTGGAAAGTTTTATACCCCCAATGAAGACGAAATACTATATTCCAACCATGTCGGTACGATATTGAACACAATCCTTCTAAATACCGATAATCGGGAGGTACCGTTCTATGGGAGCTATATGAAGATGCGGACCTATACCGATAAATTTCGGGAGGAAAGTTTTATACCGCCAACGAAAATTAAATACCAATTTTGGTGGGATATTGAGGGCGCAAATTACAGAAAATCGGAAGGTACCGTACTATAAAGACTTGGACCTATACCGACAAATTTCAGGTGGAAAGTTTTATATCCCCAACGAAGACAAAATAACAAATTTCAGCCATTTCGGCGGGATATTGAGGCTAAAACGTTAAAAATACCAAAAAACTGGAGGTACCGTTCTACGTGGGCTATATCAAAACGTGGACGGATATAGCCCATTTGCAATACCAAACATCCTAAGAGTAATAAAAACTTCTATACCTAATTATAAAGCTATACCTAAAAAATTGGCTATTTCGACTTAGAAATTTATGCTGAGCAAAAATATATATTAGGCCGGGTCGATTTTTATGAAAGGAAAAATACATTATTGGGCCTTCGCTTTTCTGATTCCTGGAATTGTACTGAGCAAAAACGTCCACTAGACCAAATGTCTACGGTGAAAATCAAGCCTCCCGATATTGACTTTTTTTATCCACAAGGCCAAAACTGCCTGAATAAGCATTCCAATGCTTTTGTGATGTACTAGTGAGTTCTTAATTATTACCTTGCCTAAAATTGTTGTTTTAGTGTTGTATCGAATATGTCAATAGTTTGGCTGTTATATGCCAAATATTAAAAAAAAACTTTAAAATCGAGTGGCTCGATTTTCTCCCTAGACATGTGGTCTAGTGGACTTTTTGGTCAGCAGAATCACAGGAATAAGAAACGCGAAGGGCCCAATAAGGTATTCGCCACACCCTAATATATATTCTTTATAAGGTCTCCGATGAATATTTCGATGTATTACAAACGGAATGGCAAATTTAAATATACCCTCCATATTATGGGGAAGGGTATAAAAAAGTTTAAGTTGAAAATCTGAGACCCTGCTCTTCTCTATATTTACAGTCATAAAATCATTTTATGAAGTGACAAAACCCATAGGTACACATGAACTCCAACAAAAAAAGTACAGCAGAGATCCTGAAATATTTTGATGTAGCGCAGTGTAATGTTTGTGGATAGTAGTGTCCAATTTTTATTCACGTTTTGTTGAATTTATGCTAACTTTTGTATAATTTTATCCTCACATGTGAATAATTAAATCCGTATGTGTAAATAATTCATGTGAATAATTTAACACACGATTGTGCTTTGTTTTTCTGCGATTGTCGATAATTTTGTCCACAATTGTGGATAATATTTTTTCGCGATTGTGGATTATTTTATCCACATTTGTGGATAATTTTTTACAGGTTGGTGTATAAATTTATTTATGTTTGCATTGCAAAAAAATTTAATCCAAATTAGTGAATTATTTCATCACGAGACAATTTTATCCTTGGTTATGAAACAAATTTTTATAATTTTATCTGCTTTAGTTTTTTGGATTTTTTTAAAACATGTGAATTATTTTATCCAATTTTCTGATTAACTTCAGTGCCTATTTTATCCAACTGGCTAAAAAAAACTATTATTAAAATCAGTGCCATACGTCCAACGCTACCAGTATTCAATGGAAAATCGGACTTAAGCTAAGAAAGAAAAATTCAATTTCACCATTATCCTGTCAGTTGTTTCGTTTGCCTTTTTTCCTCCAAAACATCAACCACCATCACCAGCAATTTTTTCTTTTATCTATCATTTCATATTTTGTTTTCTTGTTGCCGGTTTTATTGTTCATTCCTTTCTTTTTTGGCTCCTGGTTGGTTTGGGTGGATCCAGCCTTTGGGCCATTGTTTTGGAATATAATTTATTTTTCTTCATGGTTACATTTCTCGTTTGCATTGAAACAATGGTCATGTTATGTGTTCCCTTTGCTCCTCATGGCTATACTCGCTCGTTCTTTCATAAGAAATGCAACAGCTGTTGCTAAAGGCCAACATTTCACATTCAAGCGATTATATTTCACATGCAACGAAATCGATTTGAATGCAACAAAACTCAAATATTCAATGCTGGCTTGGTTTGGTGAAGGCGATTGGTTTTGGCGCGGTAACGTATTTTCTAATACGTTATTTTGAAACACAAAGAAGCAAATACCCTTTCGAAAAACGAAAAAACAACTGGCATTAACATTGCAAGGAGAGCATAATAATGGAATATTTGGGATTTCAGAGATGTTAGCTAGGATTTGAAAGCAACAACCGCCAAAAAATAGCCCAAAATAACAACGGACAACAATGGCTTGCTCGCTTGGTTAGCTTGATGACTGCTGTATGTATGCACAATACCACAACATCGTAGCTAAAGAAACAAAAGAATAGGCCCATTGTCTGTTGCTCCATTCAAAATGTGTTTCGGTTTCTTTTTTCGCTCAGCAGACACTGACTGACCATCACTTAGCGCGCATTGTATCCTCGATAATATGAATGTGACTTTGGACAACGACTAAGCAGACAAAATTGTTTGCCAACAAACAATACATGTCTATGGCCTCATTGCTTTGCTTAAAACCCCGGCTGGTAGTGGTGGTGGTTATGGTGAAGGTGCTTGTATCCATCTCATTCTAAACGAAAATCAGGTGAAGGACATCCAGAAGGGGCCAGGAGGCTGATAAGTGTGCGTTGCATTTTGGCGTGGCAGGCTTAATTTTATGTTCCAGAAATGGTGTTTGCCCGTAGGCTCGTAGTTTCGTTTGTTTGCAACAAACATGAAAAGCTCTCATTGCTGTTTCTGTACACGCACACACAATTGTAGTGGTTTTCTTTGGGCATCTATTGTCCAAATTAAACCGCACAACAACAAGAAAACTACGCTGAACCATGCCATCATGATGATGGCATAATGTTAATGTTTTCCATCCAATTGGCCAAAAAACTGTTCCGCGCTCTCTAACAACAAAAACAGCACAAACCATTTTATTTCAAAGTCATACTGTCACGGCAGCAGGGTATGTTTTTGTACTCCACCACGCGAATAATACAAGAAAGCATTTGTTCGACTTTTCATTCTAAGAATGAGTGAAAATTCCGCCAAATTTTATTTAAGTTCTTGATCTGTCAGTAGGTAAAAATGGCGAAATATTTCGAATGCAGTTCATATGCAGTTCAGGAGACAGACACAACACACTCAAATATTTATTGCAAATATCTATAAAATCTACGGGCAGCCTAATCCACAAACGCCAAAAAATTGATAAGTGGATACACCAATGTAAAAAAAATATCCACAAGCCCCTAGCATATTTTTAAGAAACGCGGATAAAATTATTATTATTAAATAAAATGAGTACAAAATAATTCTGAAAATAGGTCCACGAATCTTGATCAAACTTTCTAGGAAAACGAAAAAAATTGGTCTCGATTTTTGTAAAAAAATGGATAAACTAGTGCAAATTTAAAACACAAACTTGGATACAATTTTCCACTAAAATGAATGAAACGAATCCCTTCAAATTATTATCATACACCTGCTAATAAATCTACAAAACCAGGAAAAAATTATTCACAAAATGAATAAAATTATCCAGAAACAAGAAAAGAATTATGCTGAAAAGTAGATGAGACTATCCACAAGCGTGGATAAAATAATTAAATTTAAAGTTATCCATATCGCTATAAAACTTCACAGCGGAGGAAAATATAGTCCACAAACATGGATATAATAATATACAACCCTGGATAATCCAAAAGGTAGGTAACATTATATATAACATAGAGAAAAATGTATATAAACCATCCATAAGCGTGGATAAACAACTACACAGACGCAATTAAATGATCCGCAAAATTGAATAATATAATCTACCTACGTGGATAAAATTATCAACAAACTTGGCAAAAATTATTCCTATTCGTTGATAAAATTGTCCACAGACAAGGATGGATCAAATTATCCACAAAATTGGATACAAACAAACGTGGATAAAATTAACCACAAACGTTGATAAAATTATACACAACCGTGAATAAAATTATCTACCAACGTGGATAAAACTATCCACAAATGTAGATAAAATTATCCACAAACGTTGATAAAATTATCCACAAATGTGGATAAAATTATCCAAAAATGTGAATAAAATTATTCGCAACCGTAAATAAAATTATCCACAAACGTGGATAAAACTATCCACAAACATGGATAAAATTATCCAAAAACGTGGATAAAATTATCCACGAACGTTGATAAAATTGTTCACAAACGTGGATAAATTTATCGACATACGTGGATAAAATTATCCACAACCGTGGATAAAATTATCCACAACCGTGGATAAAATTGTCCCCATCTAGAGATACAATTATCCACAATCGTTATTAAATTATCCACAGCTGCAAATTATATAGGATAAAATAATCTGTAAACGTGAAACTAATTTTGGTAGTCATTCCTTTCGATAGTTGTCTTGCAAACCAGCCATTTTGGTTGGTCACCATAGGATTATTTGAGCTATTAGGTCATTGTAAGGAAGCAAGGACATGCCCACAACAAAATTGTGTCATAGTAATCACGATCACATGGACTTCCTTCGATGAGAATTTCAAAACAGGTTTCGAACAGACCTGCACATAATCAAAGTTTTTTGTAAATTGGGACTATTATGTCTGGAAGGATGGACTTGCCCACGAAAAAAAACCCTATATCGCTGTAAACAGGAGTACATTCGGTAAAAATTTCAAAACTATCCCTAACAGACTTAAACTTCACATAAGCGAAAATTTTGAACTTTGGGTCCGATGTTGACCTACTTGGAACTTGATGTACCCATGGAAGAAATGTTATGATGTCTAAAGTTTCGACCAAATCGTTTCATAATTCGCAGGTAACCTTACTCATCAGCCATAAGAGTTGGTTCTGCAGGGTTTTAAGAGCTTTTGAGCCAAAATCTTTATATTCGAATCAGATTTATGTCTGGATTTTTATCCAGACTGCAGAAACAACCCTTATGGCTGACGAGTAAGACTACCTGTGAATTAAGTATCCGTTTTGGCCTAAACTAGAAACCAACTTAGGACAAAATCGATTGATCCATGTGCGAGTTATCATGCCTACTATTTTAGACAAAAATTTTGAGCTTTTGTAAGGGATGTACCGGAAGAAATGGATCGATATGACCAATTTTTGAATATTATCTATGTTTGAATAAAATATTATAATTACCCGATTTCGGAAGCAATCGGTTGATACGTCCGAAATTTATCATGCGCTCCAGCCAGTCAGCCAGACAATATGGCGAACAATATTTAAACACATAAAAGGTCTGGCTGTTCGGCCGTGCTATCGAACTGTATAATGCCTCTCGACCTATCGATGGCCTACGATACCATTAACCATGCTAAGCTATTTGGGGACATAGTGATGACTTCCATCCAGCCGTGGGTAATCAACTTTATGTGTGGAGGCCAGTCGTTTGTGGAACTGTTTCACCTCTACCTTTCTGATCGTAATGTATGCGGAGGATTGTACGATACCGGTCCGATCATCAATGAAATATGTGATAGGTAAAATACAGTTCTTCCATCTAAGGAATATGAAAATATCCGCTGACACATTGTTCGCTACCTGTACGGCTGATATGAGGCTCCCCTGGACATATTTATTGATGGTGTCCCAAGATATTTGTTGTAACTTCCGACAGCATGTTTAATTCGTCGGTGCAAGCCACAGCTAAGATACTCAAGTCGCTGACTGGCAGTACTTGGGGTGCTGACAAAGAAACCTTGTTGACTTCTTATGGGGTTGTGGGGTATTCGGCGATAGTATGGTATGCAAATGTTAGCGCTACGCAGTGGAAGAATATTCAAACCTACCAGAACACCGTCCTAAGGACTGCAACAGGATGCATCATCATGGCATTAGTGTACCATCTTTATGAGGAGACGAACATTTTACCGGTGCATCAGCACAAGAAGATGTTGTAGATACGGTACCTGCTTCGGTATTACCGCCGCACAGTGGTTCAGAATCGTTTTTCTGGTCAAAACTCTGTAACTTTTGAACGGATGGAGATATTTTCATAATTCGTTTTTATTCGACAGATAACACTTTCAGACACATTAAAAGTCTCTAAATTCGGTTCAGCTGTTGCAGATGAATTCAAGGTCAAAATTAAAAATTTGAGTTTTTTCATATTTTGCATCAAAATATGAGTGTTTTTGAGTTTTTCATATGTTCTAACGTTTTGGAAAAAGTCAAAACTTAATAAGCAAACCATAAAAATACAAAAAATTAAAACAAAAATTAAGAAATTTTTTCAACAAATTTAATTTTTTTTCCTAATTTGAAAAAGTTCTCCTTGTGTTTTCTTAAAACTCTTACAAAAAATCATATATATTAAATAAACGTCTATTTGTGTGAAAAAGCTATAATTTATATGGAAAACGGTATGGAAAAAACACACATTTTTACCCATGTCCCAAAGAGGACACTCTCGGGCATCATTCTGTGAAAACGGAACATTGGTCCAAGCTGTTCCCTAAAAGTTCTAGTCCACTAAACTTGGAATGTCACTAAAATTTAGTACCTGATGAAAAACAAAATAGCTCGCTTAGTGTAAATGCTTCAATAATTTATTAAAACAACTCTTAAAGTCAAAAATCCTGCCTAACTTACAAAAAATCGATGAACACAATATCTGTTTTAGTTTCTGAGAAATAGCTATTTTTTTCTAAAGAAATTTACAAAAATTACGTATTTTCCAAAATTGGGAAACATTTTTAGTTTTTATTTGATCTAATTTTTTGCTTTCCTTAGTTTAAATATGTTAACTATCAAATCCCATATCGAAACTAACAAACGGTGACAACAAAAAATGTTGGAAAATCGATTTCTGAACCACTGTGCGCCGTGAGCATCCCTACCACGATCTAGTGCACAGGCTTTTTCACCCAGGCACATCAGAAGTGAACTTCATGATCTGGATAGAGAGGTCCAAAGGTACCAGCAAGAACCTCTAAATCAATGAGAATATCAGGCGGGCTTGAATAGTATTACACTGATGCAGTTGCGCAGGTAGTACAAAGATGCAGTGTGAATTCCGTTCTCGCAGCAGAAGAACACAAGCTGCAAGGCAAAGATAAGTGGGGTCTTCTCGTTTTCCGCCACTATTCTGTTAACTTTAAGTGGAGAATAAATATTTAGGCACAATCACACAAACCAAATCGTTGAAAACTGTTTGGACTTTCTAGCTTTCGTATTTGTAGCTTAGAAAGAAAAACGCAAGCGGAATGCATATTGCATTTTTGTTATCTGCTGTGGTGAACTGTTTTACATCGCAATGTTTGTATAGCAGCTGTAGGCTAGTGGCAAATTTTTGGGTTCATTGTTTTGTTAAATTCTTTGTCTGCTATGCTATTTTATCTGCCACAGAGATCATCACTGGTGTAAAATTAACCGGCAAATTAGCATAATGAGAACAACAAATCTTAGATTTTTCTAAGCGAAAGGAAAACACGAAAAATTGACAGCAGATCCAATGACTCGGTGTAAAATAAATGGATTTTGGGAAGTTCAAGTTAAATGATATTGGCTATTACAACTCCTTGTTTAACACAATTATGGGAAGAGAAGAAGTAGCCTTCAGAATTGTGTGTATTGTGACTCATAACAGTTTGTGTAATAGGCCTTCTTGGAATATAACTTAAGAAGTAAGTTTGTAAATTATATTAAAATACCCTTTTTAAGAAATTTAAACCTTTTCCTTTTTATAAATGTTCTTAGAATTACCTTACTTCTAAAAACTCTCCCACATTTCCTTTTTCCAAAATCACATTTGCTTTCACAAGATTTTCCAATGAATAGCTTCGTAACAAACGCAAATATTTGCCAAAAAATTTTTGGGAAATAAATCAATATTTTCCAGGAAAACTCTTATAGCTCAGTGGATGTTTGTTACTAACTTTCGTTTATTGATAATGTTTTTGTTTATTTTTTGTTTGGAAATTCAGCAGTTTACAGTTGGCAAACAAACAAAGAAACAGGAAAAAAACGAACCAAGGGAAAGGTGATCACATTTCCTTTGCCACACAATCAAAATGAAAAATAAAATAACAAAAAAATATAAGAAAGACTTACCCAATAATTGGACTTGTTGCCTGTGGCTTCTCCTGACTTCTGGACCAGCGTAATGATATGCTGTTTTGAGTAACATTCAAAGCCTTGGGAGTGCCGGGCGGTGCGGGATAGGTACTGGGATCTGCTGAACGATGTAATGTTGATGAACTGCTCTTTTCCACCTGGCGTGTTGAAGGTACCACAGCAATAACAACAAAGCATAGTCCCCAGCCATATTGGTAACATGCAAGGATAAAAAATGGGAAGAAAGAAAAAAATCACTATGTAAATTTTGTTTAAAAATTATGTTTTTGTTTTTTCATTGTTTAACAGGAAAACTAAGATTGAGTAGACGACACAAAAACATCGACGACCCTCATTTAGCATAATGTTGCATGTTTTGGTTGATTTGGCTTCTCGTTTAACGGTGAACGATAAAATATGGTAAAAGGTTCGTTGTTGCTGTTGTTTGCTGGTTGACCTGATGTTTTGCCACAATGTCTGTCTGCCTCACCATCACTTGGGCAGAACATTAATTGTGATTGACATTTTGTTGTTATCCATTCGTATCATGTGAATGATGTTTTCCTTGTCGTTGTCGTTGTGTAACAGGCTAATTTGTGGTACATTGTAAAATGTATGCAAATTTTAATGAAATTTTCATAATGTTTTCATGGAACCTTAAATAACCACATCGCCACACAGCACAACAACAAAAACATGTGTAACCCAGAGTGGATGATTTTAACATATAACCCTTCTATAAGCTTTCACTTGATACGAATCAATCAATTTCGAAATATTTAAAAAATAAACAAAATTCCTTCCCATTTCAAATACAGATTTTAAAGATTTTTATTTGGAAAAATAATGCTCAATATCTGTCACATAGACAAAATACACGTTCCAATTAGTATCCACAACAAATGCTATAAAAACAATAAGGTCGTAAAAAATCCAGAAAATGCAGATAACCAACAACAGTTTCAACGATATCAAAATGTCATTATGTATCATTAATACATTGTGATATCGATACAAACGACCATTATATCGAAAAAAGGAAATATGTTAAAAATTACCCACAACAGTTGTTGCCAAATGCATTTTTAAGGAACAGTGGGCATAAGAAATTAGTTTGTAAATAAAAAAATTAAAAAGGCGTTAAGTTCGGCCGGTCCTTACACTCCACCACGAGTTGTATTAAAACAAATTGGAATAATTAGTTTCCTTTAGTTTATGAAAGTACTAAACTCTTCCGCCACGGTCTTCTACCAAAGCATTGTCCTGTGTTAGCAGGTTTCCAAATAAAACATTTCTATATACATTTCGACCCCAAAATGTGGCAAAGTACATAAACTGATCTATTCCTTGTGGGAATGTTCTCTACCCCTAGCGAAGACTAAATACTAAATTCCAGCTGTTTCGGTATGATAATATGGCTAAAACCTTGAAAATGCCTAAAGTTGGGAGAAATCGCTTCGCTTCCTACGAGGACTAAATAGAAATTTCAGCCAGTTCGGTGGTATAAGGAGGCAAAAACATTGAAAATACTGAAAATCAGGTAGTATCGTTCTATGAGAACTATGTCAAAACGTGGACCTATAACAACATGTTTCTCGGGGAAATTTTAAAGCTCCCAACAAAGACTAAATACTAAATTTCAGCTATTTCGATGTGATAATAAGGCTAAGATCTTGAAACTACCGAAAATTGGGAGGTATCCTTCTATGGGGACTATATCAGAATGTGGACATACAGCAACAAATTTCTCGGTGAAATTTTAATACTCCCAATGACGACAAAATACGAAATTTCAGCAACTTCGGTTTTAAAATATGGCTAAACCTTGAAAATTCCGAAGAAAGGGAAGGTATCGTTCAATTGGGGATATTTTAGAACGTGGATCTACAGCAATACATTTATGCGGGAAAGTTTCGCGCTCTCAAATAAGACTAAATACGACATTTCAGACATTTCGATGTGATGATGAGACCAAAACCTTGAAATTACAGAAAATCGGGAGATGCCATTCTATGGGGGCTATATTAAAATGTGGACCTATAACAACAAATTTCTGGAGGAAAGTTTAATACTAGCAGCAAAGAATAGAAACATAAAAAACGAAATTTCGGTGACATAATGTGGCTAAAACTTTCAAAATACCGAAAATCAGGAATTACCGTTTTACCGACAAATTTCAGGTGTAAAGTTTTGCACCACCAACGATATCCTTTGCACCACTGTGGCACCCCATGCAAGCTTATCTAATAGAAAATACCTATTCCTGCAACTTTATCTAACAAAAGTTGCGACCATTTTCCACTTTAGTTTAAACATTAATCCCAAAATATGCTGAAGGGTTACCCCTGGTTTCATCCAAAGAAAACCTTAGTTTTTAAAGCTTTTTAGTGGAATCCAATATTCCAAATTATGTTTTTAAAGATCGGAGGTCTCCAAAGCTCGTTTGTCTAGAAATTATTTTTATTTGAAAGCTCTTTTTTTAGAAACATTTTGTTCCGAATATTTTCAATAGAAATCCATTCTTTCATACAAAAGCAAACAAAGATTTAATCGAAAGCATTATTCATACGAGTACTTGCAATATAATTATCCAACATTTACAAAAGCTTTTATAAAAGCCTTTCATCCAAGAGAAAGCTTATTGTAGAAAGCTTTCTAGTAGAATCCAACGTTTCAGATTATGTTTTTTATAGATGGGATTTTTCCAAAGCTCGCTTGTCCAAAAATCTTTTTCATCTCGATGCTATTTTTTCATTTTCCATTCTTTCATACAAAAGCTTCAGGAAAAAATTTTCGAATACTAAACAATGCTTTAATCGAAAACATTACTTCTATTTGCAATATAATTATCCAACATTTACGAAAGTTCTTATAAAAACCTTTAGGACAAGACAAAATTTCTATAGAAATACTAAGCTTCATCCAAGGAAAAGCTTGAAAGCTTTCTAGTGGAATCCAACTTTTCAGATTATGTTTTTATAGATTGGAGGTTTCCAAAGCTCTCTTGTCTAAAAATAATTTTTATCTGAAACCTTTGGTTCCGAATATTTTCTATAGAAATACATTCTTTTATACAAAAACTTCGGAGAAAATCTTTTGAATAGCATACAAAGCTTTAATCGAAAACATTATTCCTATTTGCAATATAATTATCCAGCATTTACAAATCTCTTATAAAAGCCTTTTTGGCAAAACTTTCTATAGAAATACTAAGCTTCGCCCAAAGGAATGATTATGTTTCTAGTTATGTTTTTATAGATAGGAGGTTTTCAAAGTTCGCTTGTCTAAAAACCATTTTCATCTGAAAGCTCTTTTTTCAGAAACTTTTCGTTCCGAATATTTTCTACAGAAATCAATACTTTCATACACAAAAATCTATTTGGATAGCAAACAAATATCTATTCCAAAACATAGTTCCTTCCTATTTGCAATATAACTATTCAAAATGTATAAAAGCTTTTATAAGAGCCTTTATCGCAAAACTTTCTATTGAAAATTTAAGTTTCATTCGAAAAAAACTTATTTCATTCTATTGGATCTAATGTCTCAAATTATGTTTTTATAGATCGGAGGCTTTCAAAGCTCGCTAATTTAGAAATGATTTTCTTCTTTTTTTCAGAAACTTTTTGTTCCAAATCTGTTCTAGAGAATTTCATTCTATCAAAGAATTTTCATGAGAAAGTCATCGTATCCTAAAGATTTCCCGACAGAAATCCATACGATACAAAAGCTCCTTGAAAAAAGTGTGTCGGTTTGCGCAGCTTTCCTCTAAAACTTTCTCAAAATTGTTCTCCAATATTTCCAAAAACTCCTTGGAAAAATCTTTAAAGTGGCAAAGCTTTCCTCAAAAAAAATGATTCTTATTCGCAAAATTTTCCTCTAATATTTACAAAAGCTCCTTCGAAAAATCTTTCATGCAGTTTTCCTCAGAAAACATGATGAAAATGTATATTCAAAATTTAAAAAAAGCTCCTTGGAAACAACTTTCTTATAGCATTTTCATCTGAAAGCTCTTTTTTCAGAAACTTTTCGTTCCGAATATTTTCTACAGAAATCAATACTTTCATACACAAAAATCTATTTGGATAGCAAACAAATATCTATTCCAAAACATAGTTCCTTCCTATTTGCAATATAACTATCCAAAATGTATAAAAGCTTTTATAAGAGCCTTTATCGCAAAACTTTCTATTGAAAATTTAAGTTTCATTCGAAAAAAACTTATTTCATTCTATTGGATCTAATGTCTCAAATTATGTTTTTATAGATCGGAGGCTTTCAAAGCTCGCTAATTTAGAAATGATTTTCTTCTTTTTTTCAGAAACTTTTTGTTCCAAATCTGTTCTAGAGAATTTCATTCTATCAAAGAATTTTCATGAGAAAGTCATCGTATCCTAAAGATTTCCCGACAGAAATCCATACGATACAAAAGCTCCTTGAAAAAAGTGTGTCGGTTTGCGCAGCTTTCCTCTAAAACTTTCTCAAAATTGTTCTCCAATATTTCCAAAAACTCCTTGGAAAAATCTTTAAAGTGGCAAAGCTTTCCTCAAAAAAAATGATTCTTATTCGCAAAATTTTCCTCTAATATTTACAAAAGCTCCTTCGAAAAATCTTTCATGCAGTTTTCCTCAGAAAACATGATGAAAATGTATATTCAAAATTTAAAAAAAGCTCCTTGGAAACAACTTTCTTATAGCAAAGCTTTTCTCAAAATATAATAATTATTCAAAATGTAACCCACTGTTCAAACACGCAATGTCGAGTATGCAAATATTTATACAAAGAAACTTGGGCATAACATGATGGAGCACAATGCCGAACCAAAAAAAAAAAACGGAGTCATTAATTTCTGTAGCAAACGGCACTATTTTTCTTGTTCACAATATTTGTGGTTCAGGCTGATGGCTCCAACTTTAAACTCCTCCAGTTGTCCCCCTTTGGCATTCCGCCTCTATATTTATGCTGATACAATTTCTGAATTGGATTTCTGCTTTTTGTTTTTATTGCTTTTGGATAGGGTTGTAACAATCATGACCGCAACATAACAGATTGGCATTTTATAGCTGATGTTTGTTGTTACTCATGTTGTTGTTTTTGGTGGTGGTGGTGGAGAGCCGAGCTTCCATTGGAATGGTATGCACTGACTGACTGACTGAATGGATGAATGGTTTATGTGTATGAAGAGTAAGTGTTACGCATTTCAACTACAACATGGGTTGTGGCAAAGGGAAGGATAAGTTGGCTGGCAGGCAGGCTGCCGGCTGACTCTTGGACAGCTATACTTTTTTTCAACTTGGCGGCTGCCATGCCGAGTGCACTTGTCTCCATATTCATGAATGTTGGCAACTTGAATAGTATTGACTACTGTATTGGTACTTCAATGTTCGAGTGAGACCAAGTTTTTGTTGTTTTTTTAATATTTGTTTTATGTTGTTACCCTTTAAATCCCCCCCTCCTCCTCTCTTAAATTTGTGCTAGAACATCAATCAACATATTTTCTCAATATTGTTAGAGCCATTTTTTATTTGCTATTCTATTTGTTAAATAATTAATTGAATGGCTTTTGGTTATGGTAATTGAAATTTGAGGATAGACATAAAGAATCATAGATGGAGATGGTATGCCAAGCAGCAAATGTGGCAAAAGATATAAAAAATGTTTGCGTTTGATTTTGAAGTAAAATGCATGATACTCAATATTTGCATAATTACAAAGAAAATGAGTAGGACAAGTTTGCAACTATTGGTCAAGTATAATACATAATTTATGGACCAACAAATTATGCGGTTGCCAATATAAATGGAGATTTTGTAAAGAGAAAAAAACTTTTTTTCCAAAATAAATTAAAAATACTTTTTTTCCATATGGACTTCATTAAAATTTCTTCAGCGAAATGTAGTCAGTCAACCACAAAGCCCTTATTGTCGCCGCCCCACAACTTTGGTGGTCTGCACAGCAGCATAAGACAACAACAAACGACAACAACAAAAACGTGGATTCATAAAATGATGATATATTTATTACAAAGCCACATATTTTTATTTAGACAAAATTGAACTTTATTAATATGCTGGTACACGTTTCGAAAAAAGTTGGTAGCAAAACTCCCGGCGAAGTGGGTATCTGCTTTAGACCTCTTAAAATATAAACTTTTTGTCTCTTGAAGAAAAGAAAAACAAAAATCTTGGTTTCATGACTGACCATTAAGTCAACAAAAACAACCAACCCATTATATCCCATGTTCTTATGGAAACTTCTCATTTCCATGTTTATTAACGCACACACACATAACCACTTGAGTTGAAGCCCAACAATGTGGTGGTCCAAAAGAGTGGCAATACATGCCTCAATAATAAGTAACTCATAGAATGACTTTGCACAAATTTTAGGTCAATTTGGTAATTATGTCATTTGCGCTTGAGAAGAGGGATGGAGGGCGGCAGTCATAAAATTTATCATTTCTATGATTTTGTTTGTTATTCTTGTCTTTCTTTCTGGGGTTGTGTCTAAGTTCCAATTGGATGCCTAGAAATGGCACATTGATGGGGGCAATTGAATTACAATACTATTTTGTCTCTCCACCATTGGTCTGATTGCGTGGAGCCACTAACAATTAAAATGTAAATTTTTTAACATAAAACACTTGAAATTTCTATCATCTATTCCTAAATAGCTCCTTGTGAAGATCTACTTGAAATAACTGTGGGAAAAATATGATTTTGAGTTGAACAGAAAATTCTTAAATAATCAAAATCAAGAAAAATCTTTGTTAGGATTAACTGGGTCAAAGTTTGTATAACATCCAATGACAATTCGTTCTGTGGGACTCAAGAAGGTCCTAAAAATATATGAAGTCATATACCACATGATTGATTAAGTACTGTACAGTGATTACGGTACTGTACTAGGACCGTACAGTACCGTAATCACTGTACAGTACTTAATCAATCATGTGGTATATGACTTCATATATTTTTAGGACCTTCTTGAGTCCCACAGAACGAATTGTCATTGGATGTTATACAAACTTTGACCCAGTAAGTATATGCACCCAGTAGATATTTTCAAAAAATCTACAACAGATCATTGATTCTTAACAAACCAAGACTTAAATCGGGTGGTTTAATCCTCTTCTATAATTAATATATATTTATTGCCCAAAATTCAGGAGACACCTCATGATTACATCCAGTACAGTGCCATTAGCACGTACTGTACTCTATGCAAGAAAAAAATGTTAAAGCCCATACTGCACACTTTTGGGCATACTCTACGTTTCGAAAAATTTATTCACCCAGCGGATATACATATGCAAAGCATGTCATATCCTAAAAATCTTGATTTTGGGAATCTTATGGGAAAGACTACGATCTTCCTATGCCCGTAAGTCAGGGAACACCACTTGATTGTATATAGTACTGTATCATTAGTACGAAGTCTATACTGCACATTTAAACAATATTAAGTACTGAACAATCGGTCAGTCAATATTGGGAAGTAAAATTTTGCAGGAGATTTTCTAGACAATTGGAACTTGAAATACTTCATGATCTAGCGAAGATTCTCAGAAATCCATGCCGAGACATGATATAGGGCTTTCCAACAAGAGGTGTTATTCTGAATTACAAGATATTT
This sequence comes from Musca autumnalis, assembly GCF_047663935.1. Classification (NCBI taxonomy): domain Eukaryota; kingdom Metazoa; phylum Arthropoda; class Insecta; order Diptera; family Muscidae; genus Musca; species Musca autumnalis. The sequence goes on from NW_027412088.1 coordinate 86,374,574, forward strand.
AGGTAGGTGATTAAAATTCACAAAAATTTTGATCACAAAGTATCTTCGAACAGATCTTAAACAGAACTTTAACAAACCCAGCAAAATTTTATGGAAGTGGTTCCATGAGATGCCATGATTTCACTGGATCTTTTGTATTGGTGCAAATGAAGTCGTGAAAGATCCGATCTTTTCATCAGCATTTGAACCCATTCGAAGGAAGTCGTGAAAGATCCGATCGTTTCATCAGCATTTGAACCAATTCAAAGGAAGTCGTGATAGATCCGATCTTTTCCTTAGCATTTGAACCCATTCCATCGATCCAATAGAGATGAATTTTGTGTTTTTATTTTTACACATGTATATATTCTTTTATTTATCTAAATATTTACGTTTAAAGCAATGTAAGATTTATTATGATAGGAAGTCCCAATCATTGAGCTAAAAGTAGAGTCGGACTGCACTCTTTGGTATTAGTCGTGTTCCTTTACGTGCCTGAGGTTACCAGTTTTTACCCGCAAAGTGTTTCCATACTTTTAAAAGCATACAATTTATATGAGAGCAGTTCACCAATTTTACCATTTTTGCAACAATTACCATTTTTAAAAGTAAAGGAACAGACCAATTATAAAAGTTTCCTTGCCTGCTCTAGAGAACCCTGCTCAACAAGTCGATTTGTAGATCCCTACAAAACAACAAACATTTCCAAAACGTTGTAAAATAAAATTCACGAAATAGTAATCTGCAGTTGGAGTCAATGTCGAAATCTGCACTGCACTGATGGGAAGAAAAATCCTTTTGTAAGATGAATCAAAACCTGTTGCGGAGGAAGTAAACTATGTTGCGTGCAGCGGCGATGTTTAGACTGCAACAGCTGGGACTGCCGGAAGTCAAGTTTCTCACTTCAATTTACAACCTGTCGATTGCCAAACACATCATTCCCGAAGTCTGGAAAATAGGCCATCTACTGAAGCCCGAAAAGGATGCCAGCAAAGGTGAATCTTACAAACTGATTTCGCTTTTGTCGCCCGTAGCAAGGACCCTTGTGGCTATAGTTCTTCCAGCATCAGAAATAACTTTCCAGTTGCCGATCAATAGCATAGGATCCGTAAGCAGCATAACAACTGCCATCTCCATATTAGCAGAGGACTCACTCAGAGCAAGCCGTGCTCATAATCTAGAAAGAGAATTCTAACGTTACAAGAGAGAACATCTAGATCAACAAGCCTTTCAACCAGGTTTAAGTAACATTCACACGAATGTAGTCGCAGATGCAGTAAACAGTTTTCGTGTGAATGCGGTCCTTGGAGAACATCCACCATCTATCGTAGCTGAGAAGCGCCAGCTGTCAAGACAAACCAGAGTAGTTTTGAGTCAATACGCTCGGGATGGTGCAGCCGTCAAAATTCCTATAGGGCAAGTACTGATGACACCGTGGAACACTTCTGCCCAGCATACAGCACAGGCCCCCACGACACACTGCTCCTTTTCAATTGCCCTACCAATCCTGATAAGAAACTTAAGTTTGCAGCTTTGTGGTTACAAACCATATAATAAATAGCGAAATAGCCACATTCTTACGACTGATAGACCCAGAGTCAGATTAAGCAGAAACCTGAGAATACAAACATATTAACTACTGTTACAACAACGAGAACAAACTGCAATTATAGATGTAAACTTTATGATGATAAATAAATTATAGTTATTTCATTAATTCCTTTGAATTAATAAAATAAAAAAATGAAAATCATTTTTCAATACAGCATTTTCCATTTTCCGAACAAGACGTGAAAATTACATGCCAAAGGGTTGGTGAAAATGACATGCCAAAGATTAGTGAAAATGATATTCTTGGGAATTGGTTAAGATGGCATGCCAAAGGATTGGTATAGATGCTATGCCAAAGAATTGTTGAAGATGCCATTCCATCGAGTTAGTAAAGATGACATGCTTAGGATCTGAAAATGAATTGCATCTCTTGGGGGTCACGCTCTTGTAAAAAGAATGAGTGAAGATGCTGAAAAAAATGACATTCCATTTCACTTGCACCCATTCCTGAATAGCATCTTTGGCATCGAACATTTTGCTGGGAAAAATTTTGAATTTTTGTGAGGTAGATACCCGAAGATTTTTTTCAATATAGACCTTGGAACATGAAGTACGTTCGGAAAAAAATTAACGACGTGCAAAGTTTTGGCAAAATTTGGGCACTCAATTCGTTAGTTTTCATGCTCATCAGTAAATTAAGTTTGTGCCGGAAGGGTTAGTTAAAGCTTTTAGGAAATTACTTCAAGAAGTATGGTTTTGCCCACGAAAAAAATTGTACCGTCGTAAAAGTGTCCCGAGCACAACTTGCTGCATAAAATTTAATGACGATCCGAGAAGACTTTCTAAAATGCACTTGAGCTAACAATTTTGAAATTTTGTGTGGGTGGTATCCAAAGGAGTGAACCAACATAGTCCATATTCAAAGCTGATTTATATCCGGAAGAAAAAAATTACTATGTGCAGAGTTTGGAACAAATCGGGTTCTCCCTTCGAAAGTTATGGTGTGCACCATTTTAGCAAACATTTTTGAAATTTTATGGAGGGGTACCCCAAGCAATGGACCGATATGGCCCATATTTGAGCTTGATCTAAGTTCGAGATTTTGGATCAAATCGGTTGATTCGTTCCAGAGTTATCGTGCACTACAGCCAGTCAAACAGATGGAAATACATATGGACATGGTAAAATCGACTCCAAAGTGTCTGAAACGGATTTTTGGTTAAAACTTAAAAATCGATCTTTCGATCTTTTGATTCTTACTCAGGACTCAAAAATCGATCTTTCGATATTTTGATTCTTACTTAGAACTCAGTTGGAGAAAAGAATCGTTCGATGAAGGTGACTCCTTCGTTGGAAATGTGTAACGTTTTAGTGTACAATGCTTCGCGTTTAACACTGCCGTACCGTTAGCTTAACTTTTTTCATCAGCACAACAAATAATAAAATATTGCTGTCTTGCTCTCACCAATGTAACCTGTATTTCATTTTCGTAGTACATCAAAAAGTCAAAACAGAATTGATCTTTTGATTTCCACTGCAAGAATCTAAGAATCATAATACAAAATCGATATTTTGATTTTCTATGAAGTCAAAAGTCGACTTCGATTTTTAGATTCTTCAAATCAAAAAATCGAGGAATCGATTACTCGAAAATCGACTTGCGTATCCCTAATCGCAACACAGAAATTGGTGGAAAACTTCGAGCTGTTGGGACAAGAAGAACAAGAAGAGATGCCTCTCCATCCTCAATGCCTGAAGGTTTGGTGCGGTTTATGGTCCGACGGAGTCATTGTACCTTACTTTTTCGAAAGTGAGATTGGATCAAGAGTTATGGTTGTTACGCTTTCGAGAGATGATTAATGCGTTCTTATGGTCATAATTGGAAGCCATTGATTTGGAAAAAGTCTACTTTCAACAGGAGTGCTCTACGCGCACACAAGCAACAAAACCATTGTTATTTTATAGGAAAGTTTCCGGACGGTGTTATATCTGATATGTTGTGGTTTAACACCTTGCGACTTCTTCCTTTAGGGCCAAGTGAACAATAAGATCTACGCCAACAGTCCAGCATATATTCAAGACCTCAAAGATGGTCTTCGTGAGGCTATTAAGGACATATGACAGCCACTTTGTGATTTGGTTTAGTAAAATTCCATGAAAAGGATATGGTCCTGTAAGCGTGATTGTGTATGCCATTTGGCTGATATTAATTTTCCTTATTAACGGCATACGTTCCTCGTTATTATGAAATAAGCATCGATCAAGGATCGACGTCGCAAATTCCGGCCAAATGCCGGTTGTCTTCATACCAAGATTTAGATTTAGTTGGTCAACTCCTTACTAGCACTTACTAAAAAACTAACAACTTTATAAAAAAATGGTGATGGCGTTTAAGAAAGAATACTTCAAAAATATCCATTTGCCGGAGAACCACACTTTACAATATCGGTAAGCGAAAAAGTCGAAGAAAATGAAACTTTACAGAGCATTACTGTATTACCAGTCTGAGAACTGAAATTTTAGTCTGTAATGTAAATTTTAGTTTGTAATGTCAAATACTACAGAATCCTCAGCCTCTCCATCCTTAAAGTGTGACCGTTTGGTACGGTTTATGTTCCGGTGGGGTCATAAGACCTTACTTTTTTGAAAATGAGGTTGATTTAACAGTTATGGTTGTTACGCTATCGATCTGGACAAAGTCTACATTCAACAAGAGCGTGCTACGTGCCACACATGCAACGAAACCATTGTTTTTTTCCGGAATAGTTTCCGTACCGTGTTATCTCTGGAACAGATGATCACAATTGCCTACCGAGATCCAGTGAGTTAACACCTTACGACTTCTTCCATTAAGACAACGTGATAATATCTAGGCCAAGAGCCTAGCGTCGATTCAAGATCTCAAAGATGGAATTTATGAGGCGTTTGAGGACATAGGGTGATTTGGTTATGCAAAATTTCATTAAAAGTAGATGGTCCTGTAAACGAGTTCGATGATGACATTTGGCTGATATTGGTTTTATTATTAATGAAATACGTTGCTTGAAATAAACATCGAACAAGGATCGACGTCGCAAATACCTGCCGAAGGCCGATCGTCTGCCTCAGATGCGGAAAGTACGGGTAAGACATATGCAATTATTTCCATACCCAAAGACCGTACTATACAGTACGTACTACTATACAGTACGTACTACTATACAGTACGATTTGCACATGTGAGGAACTGCAGAGAATCTAAGTCCCGGTCCACACTACCGTGAATTTCATTAAAAAATTTCATGAAATTAGGTGTTCTTAAATCGAACTCCCCACTACAGCAATTTTATGATTTTACTCTACTATGGACGTCGATCTAGAGACGCATAATTTCATATCAAAATTTCAGTGAAATTACTGTAGTGTGGCCCGGGACTAAGAAAAATTAAAAGGTGCATAATCTTAGGCACCCAAAAAGAAGGGAATATTTAAAAGACAATAAATAATGAACGACCGGGCTAAAATCGGATATTTCAACTGTTGCTGTGATAAAAATTTTTTCGGAGGATATTTTCTACACAACGAATCCTAAAGTATCAAAATGACAGCGAAGTTATTCGAAAATGTTTCTAACCTGGTGGTATTATTTCAAATAGACCACACCTATTACCATGGTTTACAAAATAAAGAAATCTTTAATGATAATAGGCAAAAGATTTCATACGATTTTGCAAGATAACCTAAATTGTAGTCCTAATAACTCAAACTCCAAGAAAAATATTCTAAACAATAAAAGATTTCCAACCGGACACCCTGCATTGCATGTCTGCACGTAATGGGTGCGGAGGATTATGGTGTAAAAAAACATTTTGTTAAACAAAACAATAAATTTAATTATATTTTTCTTAGAAAATCTTCAACAAAAAAAACCCACAAAATTTTTTACGACCTTTTGCGTTTTGTGATTTACGCAGAAATATTAATTAGTCAAAAACGCAATAAACAAAATGAAAAACACATGTAAATTGTTTTTCCATTTAACTAAATTTTTATTTGTAAAACATTTTTTTATGATTCAATTTCACTGTATTCCAAGTATTTACAACCTCTAAAAACAAAATGTTTAACACACCACAAAAACCAACCGAAAAAATTAAGAGAAACGACCCGAAATATAGCTTCAAGAGCTAACAACAATGAGAAATAAAAAAATGCTATAACCGAAAAAAGGATTTATGACTAATTAAATGTTGTGCACCAGCAACACAACAACACAATGAATTTGCACACTTTCACAGCGGTTTGCCAGGAAAAAAAGTGTCTATAAAAATATTTTTAAGTTATTGTTGTTTTGTAGCTATATATTTTTTCATAATTAATAATTATGGCTGTGGTAAATTTTGTTGTTAAAAATGTCCCGTTACTTACCGTTAATGTGGCCGACCATGAGGTTTCACCACTTTCCGATGATGCTGTACAAGTATAAAGGCCAGAGTCGCTAAGTTGAAGATCTAAATTGAGAGAAAAATAAATACAGAAGGGAATTAGTTTAGGATGTCGTAGTTTTTAGATTACTTTCATTCAGTTTTTCTAAAGAAATATTATAAATTAGTTTTCGTAAAGAAACTCATGTTATAAGGTGATTTTATGGTGAAAACCATATCCGTCGATAATTTTGTTATGCAATTTTTTTTATAGAAAATATCAATTACCCCTAAATTTGGTGATTGATTTCATAGAAAATCAAATTTATTTTAGAGTTTTATATAGAAAACCTTCTTTTCCGAAAGCTTTCACGAGAAAATTATTTTACTTCAAGTCTTGCTATAACATAAATTTTATGAAAAAATTTGAGATCGAATGTATATTACGCCAAAACTTTATGCTCGAATAGCTTTGTAGGGAAAAGCTTCTCGCCTGAAAGCTTTCAGAAACATTTGTATACAACGGTTTCTATATCCGAAAGTTTCTCCATAGGAAACTCTAACAAACTTAAGTAAACTTTTCAATATGAAAACCGTATCCATTACTTTTTCTTGCAAGCCGATGATATTTTTTTTACAGAAATCCATGTTCCCAAAATCCTTTTCCAAATATTGTTAAGCTTTCTCATAGAACACAATATTATCCGAAAACTTCTCTATAAAAACGGTATTACTTTAAAGCTTTTATGTAGAAAATCGCTGTACGTGCCTTAAAGACTTTAGTTAAAGCGTTATTAACCGAAAGCTTTTCTATAAAGAAACCTGATTCCCTGTCGAAAACGGTATTACCTAAAGATTCTTAAGTAGAAAATCTTGTTATGTATCATAGATAACCTTAATACCCGAAAGCTTTTCTTTAGAAAGCCCTATTTACCGAAAGCCTTATTAAACGGTTAAAGACTTATAGAAAACGGTATTATTAAAAGTTGTAACCAGAAAATCTTAACAAAAGTCATAGAAAACAATAATACCCGAAAGCTTTTCTTTAAAACATCTTATTTACCGAAAGCTTTTCAATTATAAAACCTAATTTTTTATAGAAATTTGTATTATCAAAAAGCTGCTAAGTAGGAAATCTTATTTTGTGTCATAAAAATTAAGGTAACAGAAAGCTTTTGTTTAGAAATCCTTGCTAGTCGAAAGCTTTTTTGTAAAAAAAACCAAATTCACTTTAGGTAATTATATTATTACAAGTTTTAATTTAGAAAATTTTATTAAGTGCTATAGAAAACCTTAGCACCTGAAAGCTCTCCTTTTCAAAGCTATATTTACAGAATCTTTCCTACGTATATATTCAATTCACAAAAAATATTGTAACTCTCCTTTACAAAAACTTACTGATCGAAAGCCGTTTCGTAGGACACCCCTATTTCATAATCTAAAGCTTTTTTATACAAAACTTTATTAACAAAACGCTTTCCTATACAAAGCCGAAGGCTTCTTTATTCAAAACCTAAATCGTTATCGAAAACGGTATTACCCAAGAGTTCTTACGTAGGAAATCTTTTTATGTATCGTAGAAAACCTTTATAGCCGCAAGTTTTTCTATAATAAAACCTAATTTATTACAGAAAATTCTATTATCCAAAAGGCATTTAAAAAGTTAGTAAAACGCTTTTCATTAGAAAGCCTTATTAACCGAAAGCTTTTCTATACAAAAAACTAATTCACTATAGAAAACGGTATTATTACATGTTTTAACCAGAAAATCTTAACAAATGTCATAGAAAACAGTAATACCCGAAAGCTTTTCTTTAGAAAGCCTTATTTACCAAAAGCTTTTCAATAATGAAACCTAATTCTTTATAGAAAATTGTATTATCAAAAAGCTGTTAAATAGGAAATCGTATTTTGTGCCATAAAAATTAAGGTAACCGAAAGCCTTGCTAGTCGAAAGCTTTTTTGTAAAACAAACCTAATTCACTTTAGGTAATTATATAATTAAAAGTTTTAATTCAGAAAATTTTATTAAGTGCTATAGAAAACCTTAGCACCTGAAAGCTCTCCTTTTCAAAGTTATATTTACAGAAACAAAAAAATATTGTAACTCTCCTTTACAAAAACTTACTTATCGAAAGCCTTTTCGTAGGAAACCCCTATTTCGTTTCATAGGAAATTGTACAAAAGAAAGCTTCTTTTTAATAAAAAAAAAAAACAAAAAAAAACTGGAAATGTTTTTTATGGGAAACTTTATTATCGAAAGCTTTTTTATACAAAACTTTATTAACAAAACGCATTCCTATACAAGACCGAAAGCTTTTCTATAAAAAATCGTTTTAGGTATCATAGAAAACCTTAATACCCGAAAGCTTTTCCTTAGAATGTCCTATTTACCGCAAAATTCTATTATCCAAAAGGCATTTAAAACGTTAGTAAAACGCTTTTCATTAGAAAGCCTTATTAACCGAAATCTTTTCTATACAAAAACTAATTCACTATAGAAAACGGTAATACTAAAAGTTGTAACTTGTTAAATGTCATAGAAACCCGAAATATCCGAAAGCTTTTCTTCAGAAACCCTTATTTACCGAAAGCTTTTTAATAATATAGCCTAATTCTTTATAGAAAATTGTATTATCAAAATGCTGTTAAGCAGGAAATCTTATTTTGTGCCATGAAAAGTTAAGGTAACCGAAAGCTTTTCTTTAGAAAGCCTTGTTAGCCAAAAGCTTTTTTATAACAAAACAATTCATTTAACGAAATTATATTATTAAAAGTTTTAATTTAGAAACTTTTATTAAATGCTATAGAAAGCCTTAGCACCTGAAAGCTTTCCTATGAATAAGTCCAATTCACAAAAAATATTGCAACTCTCCTTTACAAAACCTTACGGATCAAAAGCTCTAAATAACCGAAATTTTTTTTTTTATGAGAAACTTTATTATCTAAAGCTTTTTTCAAAAATACAAAATTCTTCTATTGTCTCTATTTTTTGTCACATTTTTTCCTAAATACTTGCATATTATATTCCATTTTCCTCTTAGTGTAAAACCCTCCTCATCCCACAAGCTCCATATTTCCCCCATTGCCCAACCGTACTTACCATCAATTCTTAGTGAACCACCTTGAACAATGGTGTAACGATTACCACTTTGTAAGGTGGTGCCATCACGATACCACTTAACGCGTGGTGTTGGATGTCCTGATGCACGACATGGTAACATGGCAACACTGCCCTTAGGTAGAGTTTGATTTGAAGGTCCAATTTGTATGATGGGTGGTGGTGTATCATCTACAGAGGTAACCTATGGCAATGATTGAAGTAAGATTTGATTAATACAAAAGAAATGTGATGTTTTTAACTGAATAAAACACACACATGCTCAAAAACGTCCTGGCAACCATTTACCGTTGCCTTGTTAACAACCAGAGCAAATTCATCCTCCCGCTCCTTGCTTACCTGTAAAAATGCTCGTATTGTTGTGGAATCGACAACACTGAAGGCTGAACAGACATAATAGCCAGCATCATCCTTTTGTACACCATTGATTTGGAGTGTACCTTCAAGTGAAACATGTAAGTGTCCATATGAGTTATTGGGAAACATAAGAGTGCTGGAACCCTCCTTCGTCCAAAACACAGAAGGTGGTGGATTGCCATCAGCAACACAGGGGAATAGGGCAACACCATTGAGGCCCACTTTTTTATCTTGAGGCTTGACAATAAAGGTGGGAGGTGCTGAAAAGAGATACAAAGATATACAAAAAATGATATTTAAATTGGCAAATTAATTAAGACATCGGGAGAGAGCACACAAAAATACCAAAAAATGTCGTTATTTAACTTACCATGTACTGTCAATGTGGCCCTGGCACTTATTTGTCCCACATTGTTGTTGGCCTCACACACATAGGTACCCTCATCCTCGGGCACAATGTTGGAAATTTCTAAACTCTTGTCATCGTGTTGTATATCTGCTCTGGATACAGGAATGTTGCCTTCTTCCTTTTTCCACAGAATCTTTGGTGGTGGATCACCACCCACAGAACAATGAAATGTTGCCGTTTGACCAGCCAGCATGGTTAAATCTTGAGGTTTTTTCATAAAGTAGGGTTTAACTGTAAAGAGGAGAGAAATGGCAAAAACAAGAGCAATTAAAGTTTTTGTTGAAATTAATAAAGTTCTGGTTTAAGCTTTCCGACTGCTAGCCTGCCTGCCTGCTATATTTTTGTCCTGAGCATATTTCTCTTGCCCAGGGACAAATGTATACTTGGGGTAAGGTTGAAGAGTTTTTTACAAAAAGAATGACACTTGAAATGTTAATATTGCTTAAGGTAACGTCGTAAACTTTTCCTCAACATTCTTGGGGCTCCTCCCTCCATTTCCATTCCCTACCCCTCTATCCTCCTCTTCAACAGTTACAGCACAAGAATTACAGGAAAAAGAAAAAAAAACATAGACAAAGTAAAAGGAAATAAATGAGTTCCAAGTTTCAAGCTGTGGTCATCTAGTTACGGTATAATGGAGGTAAGAAACTTACCCCACCAGGTACAGATGACCACCACACAACAAAATAAGATTGCAAAAATTAAACCACTAATGACTTACTAAGACTTATTGTTTTAAATTTTTATTATATGAAACAAAGAAGGAAGAAAACAAGACTCAGGAAATGTGCAGAAAGTTTTCACACAATTACCACAGCTGTTGCCACGGAAAAAGAGTACGGAGGAGGAGAGTTTCTTTTAATGAAATGTTGTTAGTTCACAAAAAAAAGTTAAAACTATTTGTTTATGTCACCGGAACAAGTGGTTGGTCAACAGATACTATTTTTTAAAGAACATTAAAACTTTGTATCCGACTGTTGTTAACACTTAAACAAAAACAAGGGGTAAAAGAATGTATCGTGATGTGGAAAAGAGGAATAAAATTCATTTAAAATTTGTCAAAACTTGTTGAAAAGAAAATTTCAAGTATGAAAAAAGGTTGTTAAGATTTTTTCCGGTATAAATTTTTATTTACACGAAACAAAATAAAGGAGAGAAAATTTTTATAGTTCAAGAATGGCAAAAACTATTGCATACTTTCAGGCGATGTGTAACTCTCTTGAAAATTCGTGCATACTTTTAGGAAAAAAATGGTAAGTAATTAAATGGTAAAGTGAAAAACACCGAAAGGGTGGTGAAAAAGTGTGCTTCTATAGACATTTTCAGAAAGAAATGGTGCTTTTGTAGATCGTCTCTGAAAGAAAGTGTGCTTCTATAGACCCTTTCTGAAAGAAATAGTTCTTCTATAGACCCTTTCTGAAAGAATGTGTGCTTTTATGGACCCTTTCTGAAAGAAAGGCTGTAGACCATTTCTATAGGCCCTTTCTGAAAGAAAAGGTGCTTCTATAGATCCTTTCTAAAAAAAAGGTTCTTGTATTGACCCTTTTTAAAATAAAGGCTGCTTCTGCAGACCATTTCTGAAAGAAAGGGTGCATCTATAGATCATTTCTAAAGGAAACGCTGGTTCTATTTTCTGAAAGAAAGGGTGCTTCTTTAGACCTTTTCTGAAAAAAATGGTGCTTCTATAGACCCTTTCTGAAAGAAATGGTGCTCCTATAGACCCTGTCTGAAAGAAACGGTGCATCTATAGATCTTTGCTGAAAGAAAGGGTGCTTCTATAGACGTTTTTTGAAATAAAGGATGCTTCTATAGTCCTTTCTAAAAGATCGGGTGCTTCTGTACACCGTTTCTGAAAGAAAGGGTGCTTCTGTATACCATTTCTGAAAGAAAGGGTGCTTATACAGACCCTATCTGTACGAAGGGGTACTTCTATAGACCGTCTCTGAAAGAAATGGTGATCCTATAGACCCTTTCTCAAAGAAAGGGTGCATCTATAGACCTTTCTGAAAGAAAGGCTGCTTCTATGGACCCTACCTGAAAGAAAAGCTGCTTCTATAGACCCTTTCTGAAGAAAAGGGTGCTTTTATAGACCCTTTCTGAAAGAAAGGCTGCTTCTATATAGCCTTTCTGAAAGATAGGGTGCTTCTTTAGATCCCTTTTGATAGATAGGGTGCTTCTATAGAGCCTTTCTGAAAGAAAGGGTGCTTTTATAGACCATTTCGGAAAGAAAGGGTGCTTCTATAGACCTTTTTTGAAAGAAAATGGTGTTTCTATAGACCCTTTCTGAAACAAAAGCTGCTTTTTTAGACCGTTTCGGAAAGAAAAGGTGCATCTAAAGACTTTTTTGAAAGAAAGGGTGCCTCTATAGGCCCTTTCTAAAAGAAAGGCTGCTTCTATAGAACCTTTCTGAAAGAAAGGCTTCTTCTATATAGCCTTTCTGAAAGATAGGGTACTTCTTTAGACCCCTTCTGATAGATAGGGTGCTTCTATAGACCCTTTCTGAAAGAAATGGTGCTTTTATAGACACTTTCTGCTAGAAAGGGTTCTTTTATAGACCCTTTCGGAAAGAAAGGGTGCTTCTTTAGACCGCTTTTGATAGATATGGTGCTTCTATAGAGCCTTTCTGAAAGAAAGGGTGCTTTTATAGACCATTTCGGAAAGAAAGGGTGCTTCTATAGACCTTTTCTGAAAGAAAACGGTGTTTCTATAGACCCTTTCTGAAAGAAAGGCTGCTTCTTTAGACCGTTTCGGAAAGAAAAGGTGCATCTAAAGACCTTTTCTGAAAAAAGGGTGCCTCTATAGGCCATTTCTGAAAGAAAGGCTACTTCTATAGACCCTTTCTGAAAGAAAGGCTTCTTCTATATAGCCTTTCTGAAAGATAGGTTGCTTCTTAGACCCTTTCTGAAAGAAAGGGTGCTTCTTTAGACCCTTTTTGAAAGAAAGGGTGCTTCTTTAGACCTTTTCTAAAATAAAGGGTGCTTCTTTAGACCCTTTCTAAAAGAAAGGGTGCTTCTTTAGACCCTTTCTAAAAGAAAGGGTGCTTCTTTAGACCCTTTCTAAAAGAAAGGGTGCTTCTTTAGACCCTTTCTAAAAGAAAGGGTGCTTCTTTAGACCCTTTCTAAAAGAAAGGGTGCTTCTTTAGACCCTTTCTAAAAGAAAGGGTGCTTCCTTAGACCCTTTCTAAAAGAAAGGGTGCTGCTTTAGACCCTTTCTAAAAAAAAGGGTGCTTCTTTAGACCCTTTCTAAAAAAAGGGTGCTTCTTTAGACCCTTTCTAAAAGAAAGGGTGCTTCTTTAGACCCTTTCTAAAAGAAAGGGTGCTTCTTTAGACCCTTTCTAAAAGAAAGGGTGCTTCTTTAGACCCTTTCTAAAAGAAAGGGTGCTTCTTTAGACCCTTTCTAAAAGAAAGGGTGCTTCTTTAGACCCTTTCTAAAAGAAAGGGTGCTTCTTTAGACCCTTTCTAACAGAAAGGGTGCTTCTTTAGACCCTTTCTAAAAGAAAGGGTGCTTCTTTAGACCCTTTCTAAAAGAAAGGGTGCTTCTTTAGACCCTTTCTAAAAGAAAGGGTGCTTCTTTAGACCCTTTCTAAAAGAAAGGGTGCTTCTTTAGACCCTTTCTAAAAGAAAGGGTGCTTCTTTAGACCCTTTCTAAAAGAAAGGGTGCTTCTTTAGACCCTTTCTAAAAGAAAGGGTGCTTCTTTAGACCCTTTCTAAAAGAAAGGGTGCTTCTTTAGACCCTTTCTAAAAGAAAGGGTGCTTCTTTAGACCCTTTCTAAAAGAAAGGGTGCTTCTTTAGACCCTTTCTAAAAGAAAGGGTGCTTCTTTAGACCCTTTCTAAAAGAAAGGGTGCTTCTTTAGACCCTTTCTAAAAGAAAGGGTGCTTCTTTAGACCCTTTCTAAAAGAAAGGGTGCTTCTTTAGACCCTTTCTAAAAGAAAGGGTGCTTCTTTAGACCCTTTCTAAAAGAAAGGGTGCTTCTTTAGACCCTTTCTAAAAGAAAGGGTGCTTCTTTAGACCCTTTCTAAAAGAAAGGGTGCTTCTTTAGACCCTTTCTAAAAGAAAGGGTGCTTCTTTAGACCCTTTCTAAAAGAAAGGGTGCTTCTTTAGACCCTTTCTAAAAGAAAGGGTGCTTCTTTAGACCCTTTCTAAAAGAAAGGGTGCTTCTTTAGACCCTTTCTAAAAGAAAGGGTGCTTCTTTAGACCCTTTCTAAAAGAAAGGGTGCTTCTTTAGACCCTTTCTAAAAGAAAGGGTGCTTCTTTAGACCCTTTCTAAAAGAAAGGGTGCTTCTTTAGACCCTTTCTAAAAGAAAGGGTGCTTCTTTAGACCCTTTCTAAAAGAAAGGGTGCTTCTTTAGACCCTTTCTAAAAGAAAGGGTGCTTCTTTAGACCCTTTCTAAAAGAAAGGGTGCTTCTTTAGACCCTTTCTAAAAGAAAGGGTGCTTCTTTAGACCCTTTCTAAAAGAAAGGGTGCTTCTTTAGACCCTTTCTAAAAGAAAGGGTGCTTCTTTAGACCCTTTCTAAAAGAAAGGGTGCTTCTTTAGACCCTTTCTAAAAGAAAGGGTGCTTCTTTAGACCCTTTCTAAAAGAAAGGGTGCTTCTTTAGACCCTTTCTACAAGAAAGGGTGCTTCTTTAGACCCTTTCTAAAAGAAAGGGTGCTTCTTTAGACCCTTTCTAAAAGAAAGGGTGCTTCTTTAGACCCTTTCTAAAAGAAAGGGTGCTTCTTTAGACCCTTTCTAAAAGAAAGGGTGCTTCTTTAGACCCTTTCTAAAAGAAAGGGTGCTTCTTTAGACCCTTTCTAAAAGAAAGGGTGCTTCTTTAGACCCTTTCTAAAAGAAAGGGTGCTTCTTTAGACCCTTTCTAAAAGAAAGGGTGCTTCTTTAGACCCTTTCTAAAAGAAAGGGTGCTTCTTTAGACCCTTTCTAAAAGAAAGGGTGCTTCTTTAGACCCTTTCTAAAAGAAAGGGTGCTTCTTTAGACCCTTTCTAAAAGAAAGGGTGCTTCTTTAGACCCTTTCTAAAAGAAGGGGTGCTTCTTTAGACCCTTTCTAAAAGAAAGTGTGTTCATTATAGAAAAATATCACCCATTTGTGAAAATTATTTATAGCAAAATATCACTTATTGGTGTTTCATATGCGTTTAGCAAATTATCACTCATTGGTGATACACCCATTGGTGAGACATATTTTATATTAATTATCCCCCTTTAGTAATACTTTTTTATAGAAATTTATCACCCATCGGTGATATATTTTCTTATACAAATTAATCACCCATTGGTGACACATTTTCTAATAAAAAATTATAGCCCATTGATGACACATTTTCTTGTAGAAAAATATCACCCATTGGTGGTATATATTCTTATAGAAATATATCACTCAAAGGTGATACATTGTCTTATAGAAAGTTATGATGTTTTTATAGAAAAAATTACCATCCCCACTAATTTCCCTGTATTTTCTCACATAAAATTCAAATACATTCTTTAAAAATTCTTCTTCTATTATTGTTTATTATTTTTTGTCTCAACATGCAAAATCTGTGTAAATCAAACACTTTTATTGGTTAAATAAACCACAATGAGAAAAAAAGTAACACACATGACTCTGGAAAAAATGCCATATTCGTAATTGAACACACAAAACCCACCATGTATATTGTTGTTAAAACCACAAAACCAGAAAGAAACTGAGAAAAGTGAGAATATGTGAAACAAAATATCTTTGACTTGTTTTATTTATTTTTGTTAAGATTTTTCCACACCCATGGCGCTTAAAGTTTTCCATTTCATGTTTTGTTGGTTGGTTTGTTTTTGATGTTGTCGTCGTCGTCATCGTCATCAGTGATAACATTTTTCTCGATGGTTTTTTAAATGGCATCATAGCAACCAAGCCAGCAGCACAACCCAGCAGAGTACCACCACAACAACAAGATATCATCAACATATCACTCACCGAGTCTTTTATGGTTTTGTTAACAAGAAGAAGGAGGTAAGCCAAAAAATTGGAAATATCCAAGGAAAACGTATCACAAATATTTGTATAAAATTCCCCTGATGGCGCCAAACTTTCAACTCTGTGAATCAATGATGATGCACCAACCACCCTACCACCACTGCCGCAGCACCACTTGAAATATATGCGACGACTCTTTGCATTGCATTGAAGTTATGCGATACATTGCAAAGATGTCTGGCTAGATAGATATCCAACAGTGTAAACTTATATAAATATACCACGTGAGAGGGGTTAGAGGTGGGTGAGGAAGTTGTGAGCATAGTGCGTATATTTTCTTGTTGATGACGACGATGTTGATATAGCGATGTCGATTTCAAAGATTTGTTGTGGTTGGCTTTTTGTTTTCTTTAGTTTTTTATTTTCGGTGATATAAACAAGAAATAAACAATTACATATGTATAAGCGAGTTTATATAAGGCAAGCGAAATGGTGGTTTATAAAAGGCAGAGTATATATCAAGTATTGTTTCATGTTGGTCGATAAAAAAAAAAACGATTGAGGGAAACTGTCAACAGTGATATTTTCCATTTGAAACCTTCACCGAAATTTGTTTAAGGAAAGTATCATCCAAGTGAACAAGTTTAAAGAAAAACCTTGACACTGTTAACGTTCTAACGGAAATTTTCACCCATAGGTGATAAATTACTAAAAAACAATCATGATTCCTCGGTCCAATTGTCTTCATTCATCGGTTTCTATATTTCAAAAACTATCACCCGCCACTATTCACCTGTTTCCTATTATCTCTCACCCATGTGTTCCCCAGTAAAGATGCTTATCAAAAATAATGCACAATTTTAGGATCATCCTCATAAAATTTTCCCACAAATATTAACTTCTTCTGATCCCAATAACAAAGAGAATTTATTCAATTAACTTTAAATTACCCACCATCAAGGCCATCCATGGTTGAGAACAAAGTCTCAGCAACGACATAAAATTTAACTATTGAACATTTAAAGTTAACACAACTTAAACTACACAGTCCATACCCTGCAGACTCATCATCTAACGAGAATTGTGCAATTTGTACACATATTTGCACAGTCTGTTAGCTTCTTCTCCTTCGTTTTTTCCTTTCAAACGAATGTGGAGGGAAATTTCCCATCAACTTTGGATGTCATAAAAAAATAGTCAAATAAAAATCAAAACCATAACCATCAAATAAAAATAAAAACCACTTCTATAAAACAAACAATAAGAGAGTAACAATTTTGACAAAGAACAAACAAAAAACCTTGCACAGCAGGATTTCGCACGTTTTTACTGTTGTAGAAAAAAACAGAACAACAACAAGATTTTCTCTTTGTTTGGCGGGATATGCTTAAAGACAAACACAATTCAACATTGTTTGAATGAACTCCCATAAAACTCTTCAGGAAAAAATAGAGCAAAGCTATAACCATCACCATCACCAAGAGGCACCATCACAACTAAATGAAACAAATGTCACCAGATTATTTCCTTGAGGTAATAAAATTGTGGCAACAATATACCGCCTTTAACCCCCCTATGACTATATCAATGGGTTTGTTTGCTTTGGGAATACGTTAAAAATGCAAATGTGCAGCAGCCGAAGAAGAAAATGTAGAAAATCTTTTTATGACAATTTGACAATCAATGTAATATTCCGTTACTTCTTCCCCATTTTCCATTGACTTTATCAAGTTCTATTTTTTGGCTAATAATTGTAAAGCATTTGAATATGAAAAACATCAAGAAAAATGCAACGAAAATTGTTATTGGGTAGGGGAATGGGAAAGAAATAAAAGATAGCAATCATTGTCACAATAGGTTTGAGATTCCAGTGCAAACTTTTTGCATTAAACTCCTTTTAAATCAGTCTTCTTTTTGGGGTGTTGGCGTTATTCGGATTCGGATTATTTTCATATGTGTTTGAAACAGATGTTCAAAGATGGGTTTATACGGCACACATCACTTGGAAAAGAATGGACGTAATGTGTCAGCATTTGACACTTAGAAAACTAATATTGTATTACAAGGGGTTGATTATTAGGGCCAAAGTCTAGTGTACAAGGACCTCTTGAAACAATGTTTCAGAAAGTAAAGAATAGTGACAGAAGCAGTGTTGCCGAACTTGACGATTTATCGCCATTTTTACGATTTTATTAACCAAAAATTAATATTCTCAATATTCTCACCTCGTGAAAACTGATTTTAGGTCAGATTTATGACTGTGGCGGAATATCTTCTCTGAAGAGTATCAATGACATAAAAATCTGCTAAAACATTTATATTAAACTACCAACAGTCTTTGTTCAGAACATTTTGACGATTTTTCAAATTTAATTGACGTGTTTTTTTTTTACGATTTTCGGCCAGAAACTGTAGGTAACACTGGACAGAAGATTGAGGTCTTAAGAAATTATTTAAGCATTTAGTAGAAATAATAAATATTCTATAATAGCCATCTCTTTGGAAGTATAATGTAAAGTTCTGAGATTAACTTCATAAAAATCAATCCATTGCTTTCCACTTCCACGACACTGGTTGGTACTTTCACAGATTTGGGATGTTCCTCGATAATATTTTTGATTCCTATTCACTTATCTTTCATAACTACTGTGCTGTGCTTCCATCGGGACTTTTTAAGATGTATGTTAATGTACCAACTAATATACAAACGTCGCTAAATAAAAACTATGAATTGAATCTGCTCAGATGATGATATGTTTATTTTATTATTAGCATAAGAATAAAAAGTTGACTATTTCTCCAGAGAAATTTTTGACCATTCCGACCCTGAAATCCAATAAAGTTTTAAGTTCACCCGGCAAGGGCTTAGGGAGAAGATTAACAAGCAATAAAATATTCCCTTCAGCTCTTTTTAGGGCCGACGATCACCGAGCTGGAACCGTAGCAAGTTGTTCAATCTACGTACGGCCATTTACATACAGTAGTGATTTATATGCCAGGAGAAAATCTTGTGACAATAAGAAAAGTGTTATTGTCTCCAGCACATAAATTGATCTTATCGAGCCAAAATGAGGAATATTTATTGATTCACATGAAGTTTGATATTTAGCAAATATAAGATGTTGAAAATCATTTGTGCAGCAAACAGATAACTCTAGGTATTCGGGATGCTACGAAATATTAAAAAATATGCTAAGTATGGGTAACACCGTGGTGCAATGGTATGCACACCCGCCTTGCACACTAAAGATCGTGGGTTCGATTCCCCGTCCAGGCAACATCAAAAATTTAAACGGTGCAAAAATACCCCTCAGTAATGTTGGCGACATCTCCTAAGTATTTCCGACATGAAAAACTTCTCTACAAGTGGTGTCTTAGGACACGCCGTTCGGACTCGGCAATAAACAATAGGTCCCTTATCATTGAGCTAATATAAATCGGGGTGCACGCGTTGATATGAGAGAAGTCTCCCTTGTCCCGTATGGGATGTTTGTGGAACAATTATATATGCTAAGTATGCCATCTATATTTCAAATACATCCTTTATTTCACCATTTGATAAATAAATAAGCCTATCGGCCATTATTACATGTGTTCTTTTACTATCTGATGGATTTAAAAATGCAAAATAAACTAATTTGGAGGCATTAAAACTATAATTTTCACATTGAATGTTAATGACTTGAAGCTCCTCCTTGAAATTCAATCATCACTTTTAACTTTAAGTTAACCGGAACGCTATAAATCTGTTTGGTAAATCCAAACTATAGCAAAAGAAGACTTATAATAATGGGGGTATATTTAGGTGCAATATTAAAATAATTGACATTCTTGATAGAAGTTTTATGTAAAAGGGGAAAATCTCAACGTTTTACGCATTGATATTTTTTTTTATTGTTGTCGCCAGCACAAAAACTTTGTCACTTCTATCTGAGATAAAGAAACTTTCTTTTTAATTTGCATAAACACTGAAAGCCGTAACACATCTAACGTTTCAGTAAAGTTGGGCGTCATTTCTGATAAAAGAATAAAAGATCAAGGCAACATAGATCGAATTTGTCTTTATTCTTTTATTTGAAATGACGCCCAAGCAGCACAAAACTTGGCATATTTTTGGATGGCAAGAACTTTGATGCATTGCCTTCACCTCCCGTTTCCGTTTGCTTTGTGCCATTTATTACTCAAAATATTCAATTTTCATTCCAAACGGTGGGTCTTTTCCATTCGTTTATTTCTGACGTATTCGTTCGTTTGTTTCTGTTATGAAAATAAAACGCTAAAAGAAAAAACTCTCATTTGTTTTTCACACGACTACAAACGTCAACCGATATGAAAACCAAATTGTGTCTTCGTTTATGAAACTTACGAACGCATGGGCGAAAACATTTCACATAGACAGGCTGTTAATCTGTGTTAAAACGCCATCTATATTTTGAATTTATCATGTATTCAGCAGTTTGTCTGAGAAAGATAAATAAATGACCATATAGTTAGACGAAATATTAAAATAATTGAGCTGAAATAGTCGGCAACAAATTTCCTTCCCTCTGGATTTGTGAAATAATTTATATATAATGCCATCTATATTTCACAGTAATAGTTATTTGAAAGAGTTGCCTGAGATAGATAAATAAATGGGTATATCTTAAGGTAGAATATCAAAATATTTCTTTCACTACGTGTTCTATCATACAGACAGAAACTAAATCTGGGGCTAAATTCAGTTTCTATGAAAATGTGAGATGAAAAAAAAAACATAAAGAAATAAATGTCAAATGATAAAAAATATAAAGAAAATATTTTAATTAAAAGTTAATACTAAAAATGATCTTCGCTTAAAAAGGCAAAATTTTTTCATTTAAAATTTTCATAGAACAAGAATCCAGCCTCTGGTTTTACTGCTGTTCAGAAATTAAAAAAAAAAAATAAGTATAACCGAATTCTGTGATGGGTTAATCCCAGCCGCAAATTAAAATATATTTCCAGTTTAGTAACGAAGCTTCCAACGAACATCGCCATGTTATTACAAAAACAACATTTGTGCGATTAATGGAAAAATAATATTGGCTGGGACCATTTCTAGATCAACATTTGAAGATAGTGCTCAGATAATTCCCTCGAAATTCACTGTAGAACACTATTAATTCGCCAAAATATTGATATTATTCTTAACACCGTCTTTATTCCAAATTTGAGGTTATAATTTCAAGATTTGTCTGAAAACGACAAAAAAATAGCCTATTTTTTGGCGGAATATAAAACATTTAGCACGCTATCGGTTTCTTATCTACCGTACATACAGGAAGCCTACATACATTGATATGAAGAGATAGAATACGATGTTGTCGTAAAGAGAAATGAATAGCATGTTAGTTGCACATCAAATAGCTAAGCAAAGTGAGCCTTTGCCGTTAAGGGAAACAATTATGTTGGTATCAGTCAACGTAAAAACTAGTTTTTTCGTATATTTGTTAAAAATATTCTTCACAGAATCTATGAATGGTCACATAAATAAATAATTAACCTTTCCAATATATTTCCAAAACTGCTTTGGATTGGAATCCTCAAGCGCATTGGAGACCTGGCGGCGCAAAAACAACATGGCAGAGAAATATCATAAGAAAATGTTATCAAATAAACAAATCCTGCAATGAAGTGAAGCTATTAGCTCATGGAGAGCAATGATTGAAACCCTAGTCCTTGAAGTAAACCATTAATTTGTTTTACATGTAAAATTATTGTTCATACATACCATGAAATTTACCAAAATATAAAGCAGATTAATATAGAGCAGATTATATCTGAGATGAGCAGAAAACAGCATATTCTTCGCGGAATATTCAATTAATTTCCTTGCCAGAAACCGGAAATTTAGACTAAAGCACCAAACACATCCAACGTTTGAGTAAAGTTTTGGTTTTTGTCCTTTATTCATCTACCAGAAATGACACAAAACTTTACTCAAACGTTGGATGTGTTTTCAGCTTAACGTTCACTATTAATGCTTAGATTTGATCAATTTGATTATTATTTTAAACGTCCTCTATATTTCACATGTTGCCTTTTGTTTTTGGGTAATTTGATTAAATGATATGAATAATATGGCATACTTTCAGGCAAAATGTTATACGTTTATTTTCACCAATAGATTAAGTAAGGTATTGTTTTTGTAAATTCTGAGATGTTATTCCCCGTTTATGTAGGCATGATACGAGATTAGTCAGTAGATTAGTGTTAAGTAGTACCTGAACTACCTAGTTCCTCCACCAACAAACAAGATTTTTTATGTATCATCCCCGAAGATCAGAACTATAAAAATGCGTGAAAAAAACGCTGAATTAAAAGGTCAATTTATTTATGTCGTTCTGGGAAGTATTTGGAAAGATAGACGAACGTTGTGTCAGAGTTGTAACTATTTGGAATTATAAATCTACAGTAGATCATAAAAAAAATTGATTTTATAATTAATAAAGATCGAAAATACGATTCTATTGTATAGGTCTTGTTGCGAGATGGGGGATCAATGCGACAGAAAAGGCGAGACGGTAATGGTTTACACAATTCTGAATTCTATATTTTCGTAGAAATGTCGTTTAGGGAGGATATATTTGAATATGTTATAAGCAATAAAATTAAAAATATACTGTTGAATTCAACAAAATTTACTATGAGGCCTGCCCAGTAGACTTTTTAGGTCCTTTTATCCCTGTATAACATTTTGATGAACTTTTATTTAAGATTAGATAAAATCTTACATGTAAGGTGATTTATAAAAAAACTTCATGCACAAACCACTTTGTAATAAATTTTGTTTGTTTGGTGTGTGTGACATTTTTATAAAATCCCCTTATACATCTGTAAGATTTTATAGAATCCTAAATAAAAACTCCACAGAATAGGTTGTATAAAACTTATCAACCTAGTGTAAAACCTCGATTCCCAGTTTCATTTTCTTGGCGATTTTTTATTCACGATTAGATAAAATCGTATATAAAAGACGATTCCCTAAAAGAAAATATCACGGTGTAAGACAGAAAAGACTAATGTTTCGGATCTCGCTACAGCTTATCATTAGTTCCACTGTTTTTGTTTGAGTATTTGTCCAGCTGAAGTAAGTTAAATTACTATGCTCAGATTTTTTAAATAAAACCAAATACCTCAGTTCAACTGTACTTCTTACTTGTTTTTAATATCATCTACCACAAATCAATCAATTTTCCACCCCTAAATTCACAATTCTTCCCCACGAAATCATCATACTATCAATATAGCTTACGTTAGCCACTTATGTAAGATTCATGTGTCAGCAGGAAATGTCTTCTTTCTCGCTGGCAAAAAAAAACCCCTAATGGTCATTTTCATAATACTACTCTCAAGTCAATTGACCAAACTTTAGAAAACATATCACGTTTGAAACATGAACTTGTATTTCCGAGAAGTATCATTCATATTGGGTGTGTACAGTGTACACTTATTTAACAAATATTCCCTAAATGTTAGGTGGTACTTCGTGTTCATACAGAATATCAAATCACTTTATCACTTCAATCAAGCCCAAACAAAACTTACCTTCTACAATTAGTTTAGCATAACTGGACTCTCGGGTACCGACAATATTTTGAGCGATACACTTATAGTTGCCCTCATCAATTGGTTCAACATTGTTTATCAATAAATTGCCACCATCGACAATGCGTATACGTGATGTGGTTCCATAAGATTTTGTCTTTAAATCATCCAAGGGAACGCCATCCTATTTTAGTGTGTGTGTTTGGAGGATAAAATATAAAACGAAATTGTGAAGAAATGACGAAAAAAAAGAGATAAACATGAGAACAAGGTTTAAGGTTATTGTTGAGGAAAGAAATTGGTTTATGGTTTGTGCTTATAAATATGTATGTATGTGTGTGGATATGCATATTGATGTTATGCTTGTACTGACGTTTCGTGGCTTCTCAATTTAGCAGAGTTATAAAATTTCATATTCTAAAAGTCATGCATCATAAGTATTTGGAAATTGGATTTCTCTAAAGGATCTGAATAGGGTTGAGGTTTTTTGAGGAAACATTTGACTTGAAAGGTTCAAGACTTATAAACTTTTCCAAAATCTGCAATTTGTTATTTTTTTAAACTAAATTTTGGCATTAGAATATTTGCCCCACACCCACTAAATTTGTAAATATATATCTGTGATATTTAAAATATATTTCTCCAGTTTTGTTTTAAATCTCTACAACCTCATGCTAAATCATATCTTTAATTTTTGCTTTAGTATAAAATACAAATGGAATATTATTCAAATTCCATTCCGTTTTTGTATTTTTGCCATTTGCAGAAAAATAAATTTTGCATGACATTTCCATTTGTATGATGCCCATACCCACACTTTTGCGTTTGTTTTGTTGCAAAGCACAGGTGTCGTTAGCAAAAAAGTATATACATTCACATAGAATTTTATTGCATATTTTGCGGGAGAGAACAACAAATATTGTAAAGTTTTGTTTTTCTGGTGAAAACTTCCAAAAAGGATAAATGTTTTGTTTTAGCAATAGAAATAAATGTATTGGAAATCGAATATATGTTGAATATTTCCTTATGGCATGACTTTAAATCCTTTCCATGAGCTTTATGCTCCTTAAGTCATGCAATACTTGGTGAGTTGAGAAAAAGTATGCAATTTGATTGAGCTTTACGGTCTCTCCCCTTCTCATGGCCCAAATACCAATGTTTTATGCATGACTTAAATATGTCTGGTATGAACAGGGAAATCATGCAAGAAAGGATAATGTGTGCATCATAATATTAAAACTGATATTCTTATATATGCTTCCTCCTCTCACACACATGCATACATACATATTTAATAATGTCTCAAATGCCATATCAGTTAGATAATATTAGAAAACAAAAGCAAAACAACTTACCTTCATCCATATTAATGTTGGTTCCGGAATACCTTTTGGTGGCCCACATTCCAGCAATGCTGTTTCTCCTTTAGCCACACGTGTATCCTTTGGCTGTGCGCGAAAGTCATCCCGCAAAACTGTAACAACATCGGGGAAGAGAAGGAGGATAAGTATCAACATGAAGAAAAAACGGAAAATATTTGTATAGAAAAAATGTCATAAATGAAATCTCATAAGGAAGCCAAGAATAGGGAAAGAAAACAAAATGCAAACGACTTAAACATACATTCATACTCACACACATACAACTAACAGATGTTCATATATTTGGTTTACTCAACTCTTTACAATAAATAATTGCAAGCAAGAAAAATGTAAGCTAATGCTGCTGGATATTTTCCAAAAAACGTCATATGTTTAAATCACACCACAGCAGTAGCAGTAGGGGCAGCTTAAAACACATGTTGGCTGCCTAGTTTTTGTGAATCATTTATTTGAAATTAAAATATGAAATGTCTGCTTGCAAACAAATGTTATGTAGTTTATGTGCAAATGAAAAAAATTGCCCCCAAAAAGTAGGCCACAAAAACAAACATATAAAAACCCATGATACACTGCTAGGCATTTAATATGTTGCTTGGCTAGCTGACCTAAATGTATGCTATAATATATCGTTTTTATAATTATTTTTCATAACATGTTGAGAATTATATATTTTGAGAAGCCTTTTAGCCAACAAAGAAAAAACTTGGGGCCCAACACATGTTTCAAATATTTCAATTTCACCAATTAACCTAAAAGTAGGCTATGCTAAATGATGATTATTATGATTTCCATGAACTATTTCATTTCAAATTAGAAACAATTTCCTAAACTATGGTAACACAATCCATGTTTCTTATTTGAAATTCAAAACCAAAATACATGGTTTTCATGTGGCTTCTCCTCCTTCGTACTCTCTTCTCATGTTCTCCTTATTTAACATTAACATAACAAATTATACAGCAATAACTTTTAGCAAAACTCTCATCTTAATAAACGTGTAAAATAAACCTTCTGCTTAATTACTATGCAAAATGTGAAAATATTTTAGAAAATTTAATGGCAAAGTCAAAGAAGCACAAGAACTCTGAAAAATTATGCATTACCATAGTTTTCTGGTGGTTGGCAGATGATATACATTAATTTGCAAAAACTGTGCGTTTTCGAAAACTATGCATATTCATTCATTAGTACAATTATGCTAACCTCAAATTTGCACATGGTTGAACAATAATAATTTTCTATTCTAGGTGGATCAGAGAAGCAGCAGCAGTGGCAGGGAATAAAAGATTGGAATATATAAATTATCAAAACACTAAAAACAGGAAGGCATGTAGAAATACTGTTATTGCTTTGAATTGTTAATAGATAGTAGTTTGTTAGTTTGGTTGAATCGAAAGCAAAAGCCTTGACATAGGAAACACTTTTATGCTTAAGCCTAAATGTAGGCAAAACAAACTTTTGCATTACTTCTATAATGTTAAGTGTGGTAAAATGGATGATGGAAAATTGTGACCTCAATAATATCGTAACTCAAAAGAATATTATTCAAGTTTAAGGCATACTTTAAGGAGAAATTAAGAAAAATGGGGAAAATTGTAGTAAATGGTTAAGAAAGGAAAAAAATATGTATTATGAAAAAGATACTATCTGTTGAGAATGTGGAGAGAATAATTTACCAAAACCTTAGTAATAAAAACAGAATCAATTAAAGACGACATTATTGGAGATAAAACTCCTAGACAGGATGGAGAGAAAATAGTCGAACAATATGAGTAATTGAAGGAATGGAACTGAGACGCCAACAAGGTGCAACCCTTGTTGGGCAAATGTGTACTCAGTGACTGAAACATCGCCAAGGTATATCTTGTGCTCAAGTGAGGAGACACAATGTATTTCCATTTCAATCGTACTGTAGAAACACTCAAGAGCTGTGATCATCAAAATATTTGGCCAATACAAGACTCATTCACTCACTTAAGTCCTGTATTTTTATACCCTCAGCATTTATGCTAACGAGGGTATATACACTAGGGATATAACTTTTTGCACATTTTTGCAGATATCGAAAATACCACCACATAGCCGTGTAGTGCATGAAAAACTATTGTGAAATAAGGTGTAATTTTTTCTCTATCGCGAAAAAAGTTTCCGCACCAAATGCATTGAAGTTCAGTAATGCATTTTTTAATTTTATCTGTTATAACAACATGTTTGCTTTTCATTAAAATTTTTATTTTTTTGTAATCTAATTTAAAATCATTATCAAAGCGTTCTGGACCAATTTGATTTCAAATCGCGCAATTTCGGAGCATATTAGAAACTTTTGACACTATTGCAATTTTTGGTTTTTCTTTATAAACTCGTGAATTTTATGTTTATATTTTTTGTACCTATCCGACAAGAGAATATTATAAGTAGAAAAAATACCAAAAGGGTTTTAGTAATTGCGGTCGGTGCTGAAACTTTTTTCATCGAATCGATCTTAGAAACGCTTTTTCATTATTAGGACAAAATTCCCCACATGGTACTGGTGTTGTATTTTTGTAGAAAACGAATACAATTCTCACAGGCAAGGTCAACAAAAACAGCCTGTAACTTTCGCGAATTCGTTGCAAATGACCCCAAATTCTCTTGTCCGATAGGTACAAAAAATGTAAACATAAAATGCACGAGTTTATAAAGAAAAACCAAAAATTGCAATAGTGTCAAAAATTCCTAATATGCTCCGAAATGGCGCGATTTGAGAACAAATTGGTCCAGAACGCTTTGATAATGATTTGAAATTAGACTACAAAAAAATAAAAATTTTAATGAAAAACAAATATGTTGTTATAACAGATAAAATTAAAAAATGCATTTCTGAACTTCCATGCATTTGGTGCGGAAACTTTTTTCGCGATAGGGAAAAATTGACACCGCATTTCATAATAGTTTTCCATGCTCTACACGGCTATGTGGTGGTATTTTTTTGGTTATAGCCCTAATATACACTTTCATACGGGCAAAATGTGCCTCATCGAAATAATGGTTTTAGACCCCAGGTATGTTTGGACGAAATGTGTTTAAGACAATTTGGAGTCGATTTAGCAATGTCCGTCCGTCTGTCTGTCTGGCTGGTGCGCACGATAAATCTCGAACGGATGAACGATTTGATCCAAAATTTGGTTTTCGCAATATTTTGCCCAAACTTAGTTTAAGTTCGAAGATGGGTTATATTGGTCCACTCCTTCCGGTACCTTCCCCACAAAAGTTCGAAAATGTTCGGAAAATTTGTGCCCACGATAACTATTGAAGGGAGTAACCGATTTGGTGCATACTTTGCACATTATGAAATTTCTATCAGAATTAGATGAGGTTCCAATATGGACTCAATCGGTAAACTCAATCGAGTACCTCCCACACAAAATTTTGGAAAAGTTCAGTTAAGGACCTGCTCTCGAATCGCCTTGGTTTTTGTTGTAACATCTTGCATTCACTGTCCCCTATACGAAGGTACAAGTTTCCTCAGGGGCAAATCCATACTTCCTGAAAAAATAGCCTGAAAGTTGAAAAACCAACCGTATGACACCATGTTTATGGGTGGAAGCGCAAGATAATTCTCGAACGGAAATGCCGATTCCGGCCAAAATTTGGTCTTCGTAATATTGTTTCCAAACTTAGTTTAACTTCGTAGATAAGCCATATCGTCCAACTCCTTCAGGTACCTACCCCACAAAAGTTCAAAAATATTCGGAAAAATTGTGCGCACGATAACTCTTGATGGGAGTGATCGATTTGGTCCATACTTTACACATTCTCATAATATCTACCATATAGATCAGGTTCGAATATGGACTATATTTGTCCACTCCATCCCGTACCTCCCGCACAAAATTTTGGATAAGTTCACTTTAAGACCTTCTATTGAATCACTTTGATTTTTGTTGAAGCAACTTACATTCGCTGCCTCAATTACGATGGTAAAAGTTGTTTCAGGGGCAAGTCCATACTTCTTGAGAAAACAGTCCGAAGGGTGTAAAAACCCCCTATGGCACCTCCATGGTCTATGTCGGTCCATACATTTAAGTACCTTTTCCGCAAAATTGTTGAACTTTAATCCTAATCAACATTTTTGTCGGTTCATACGACCAAAATTTTGAAACCCCCTTAATACTAAAGTTTTTTGTGAAAAAAGTGTTTCAATTTGCACTGGCTGAGGGTATACCTTTGCCGACAGATACTCTTTTACTTGTTATTTAACATATTGTCATTATTTCTTTGCATGAAATATTGTCGATAACAAAACTTTTTTATAGAGTGTAGTGTCGATAACAAAATTTTCTGTAGAATATAGTTTCGATAACAACATTTTTTTTATAAAAAAGTTGTATCGATAACAACATTTTCTATAGAAAATAGTATCGATAACAAAATTTTCAATGGCAAATAGTGTCGATAACAACATTTTCTATAGCAAATAGTGCCGATCAAGAAATGTTCTGTATATAATAGGGCCGATAACAAACTTTTCTATAGGAAATAATGTCGATAACAAAATTTTGTATAGAAAAAAGTGTCGATAATAAAATTTTCTGTAGCAAATAGTATCGATAACACAATTTTCCATTTTCCTATAGAAAATATTGTCGATAACAATATTTGTCGATAACAATATTTTCTGTAGAAAATAGTGTCGATAACAATATTTTCTACAGAAAATAATGTCAATAACAATATCTTCCATAGAAAGTATTCTTAAGAACAATAACATCTTTCTGTAGATAAAAGTGTTGATAACAATATTTTCTATAGAAAATAGTGTCAACAATAATATTTTCTATAGAAAACAGTGTCGATAACAATATTTTTCTATAGAAAACAGTGTCGATAACATAATTTTCTGTAAAAAAGTGTCGATAAAAATATTTTCTGTAGAAAATATTGTTGATAAAATATTTTCTGTAGAAAATAGTATCGATAACAATATTTTCTATAGAAAAAGGTGTCGATAACAATATTTTCTGTAGAAAAAAGAGTCGATAAAAATATTTTCTGTAGAAAATATTGCCGATAAAATATTTTCTGTATAGAATAGGATCGATAACAATATTTTCTATAGGAAACAGTGTCGATAACAATATTTTCTATAGAAAATAGTGTCGATAACAATATTCTCTATGGAAAATAATGTCATTAAAAAATATTTCTATAAGAAATAGTGTCGATAAGAATATTTTTTTAACAAATATTTTAGATTTTTCTATAGGAAATATTGTCGACAACAACATTTTTCTATAGCAAATATTCTCGACAACAACATTTTTCTATAGAAAAAAAATTGTAGACACCAACATTTTTTTATAGCAAATATTGCCGACTACAAAAATTTTCTGTCGACAACTTCTTTTTTTATAGATAATTGTGTCGATGGCAAAATTTTTTATAGAAAATAACAAGACGAATAACAAGAATTTCTATAAAAAAAAAAACAAGAATTTCTATGCAAGATATTGTCATAGAAAATATTTCCGATAACAAAATTTTGTATTGAAAATACATATTCTGCACAAAATATTGACGATAGAAAGATAGCTAAATATTGTCGATAACAACATTTTCCGTGGAACATATTGCCGAGAAAAATATTTTTCATAGAAAAAGTTGTCATATGAACATTTTCAAAAATTTTCAACAGTTGCTGGTGGAGCATTTGACTGCTTACAAGAAGCAGCACAGATCAGTCATCTCTTCCTCGCACACAACATTTCTTTGTTCACAGCATCACCACTTACAAACTTCGCCAGTTTTAAAAGCGGATGCACCTTGCACCACTTGATGTTATGTTAAAATTAGCCTTACACACGTCGGGATATTAGCTCTTAAGTTATGACTGCACAACAAGAAAAAACATACAAAACGAACTACATGTGTTTCTTACTCACCCTCATAAAAGAGACACCATAGTATAATAATATTTTCCCCATAAAAGAAATCACCAACAAATCCAAATGTTGAATTGAAGAAAGAAACCAAAGGAAGACATAAGACACAAAAAACTTATTTGAAAACACAGCCAGCCACATCAACAGAGATGTAAAGCAAAAAGATGGATGACATTTTCAATAAATATAATGAAGATGTTGTGTGGATAATGATCATTGTGATCCACCACCACACCACCTTTCTCCAGTCACCCGTTTTACTTGGTATTTTCAATAGTTTAAAACAACTGTGGATTAAAGTCTATGGCACTGTAAAGTTGTAGGAGACAACAATGATGCTGGTTGGGTATTGCCTCTGAAGATGTTTTGTTGTTATTGTTTTTATGATTATCTGTCTTTTTCCAAGTTTGTCTATTTGTGGAGATTGCGCCCGAGTGTACATACATATGTACATATTTTCCTAGAGTAAAAACAATGATGATGATGCTCTTTGCTTGGATTATGCTTGACTGCCTGGCTGATGTCTATTTTTTAGTGTTGGAATCTCACTATCACCACCGCTGATTGATAACACTGCGGGCGGTCGTTTGTTGTGTGATATTTATTATTTTTTGTTGTTATTGTTGCCTGCCTTTCTTCTAGCCTCCATCCACACAAAAAAGCATACAATGTTTTTCCTTCAAAGGTTCATATGAGATTTTTCATTACAAATGAAACGAGGGACAGCGGTTTGATTATCCGATATATGGTTATCGGATATATTTGCTACTTATTATTGGGTATATATTGTATGAAAACTATTGTTATCGATAAAATGTTCTATTAAAACTAATGTCCACCAAAGTTTTTCATTCATAATATTATCGATAACAAAATTTACTATGCCAAATATCTATGCTATTTTCTATAGATAATACTTTCATCGACACTATTTTCTATAGAAAATAAAGTTATCGACACTATTTTATAAAACAAATATTTTTATAGACACTGTTTAAACATTGTTATCGACACTATTTTCTATACAAAATATTGTTATCTACACTATTTTCTATACAAAATATTGTTGTCGACACCATTTTCCATACAAATTATTGTTATAGACATTATTTTCTATAGAAAATATTGTTATCGAAACCATTTTCTATAGGAAATATTGCTATCGACACTATTTTTTATAGAAAATATTGTTATCGACACTATATTCTATAGAAAATATTGTTATCGATACTATTTTTTATAGAAATTATTGTTATCGGTTATATTTTCTAAAGAAAATAGTGTTATTGATCACATTTTCTATAGAAAATATTGTTGTCGACACTTTTTCCTAAAGAAAATATTGTTATCGATACTATTTTCTATAGCAAATGCTGTTATCGACACTTTTTCTTTAATAAAATATTGTTATCGATAATATTTTGTATAGAAAGTACTGTTACCGACACTATTATCTATAGAAAATTATGTTATCAACACTGTTTTCTATAGAAAATATTATTATCGACACTTTTTTCTATAGAAAATATTGTTATCGACACTGTTTTCTATAGAAAATACTGTTATAGAAACTATTTGCTATTGAAAATGTTGTTATCGACACTTTTTTCTAAATAAAATATTGTTATCTATACAATATTCTATAGAAAATATTGTTATCGAAACTATTTTCTATAGAAGAAATTGTTATCGACACTATTTTCTATAGAAAATTTTGTTATCGACACTATTTTCTATAGAACATATTGTTATCGAAACCATTTTCGATAGGAAATATTGCTATCTACACTATTTTTTATAGAAAATATTGTTATCGATACTATTTTCTATAGAAATATTGTTATCGATACTATTTTCTATAGAAAATATTGTTATCGACATTATTTTTTATAGAAATTATTGTTATCGGTTATATTTTCTAAAGAAAATAGTGTTATTGATCACATTTTCTATAGAAAATATTGTTATCGATACTATTTTCTATAGCAAATGCTGTTATCGACACTTTTTTCTAAATAAAATATTGTTATCGATAATATTTTCTATAGAAAGTACTGTTATCGACACTATTTTCTATAGAAAATATTGTTATCGACTCTATTTTCTATAGAAAATATTGTTATCGACACTGTTTTCTATAGAAAATATTGTTATCGACACTGTTTTCTATAGAAAATACTGTTATCGAAACTATTTGCTATAGAAAATGTTGTTGTCGACAATTTTTTCTAAATAAAATATTGTTATCGATACAATATTCTATAGAAAATATTGTTATCGACACTATATTCTACAGAAAAAATTGTTATCGACACTATTTTCTATAGAAAATGTTGTTATCGACACTATTTTCTATATAACATATTGTTATCGACACTATTTTCTATAGAAAATATTGTTAACAACACTATTTTATATAGAAAATATTGTTATCGAAACTGTTTTCGATAGAAGGTATTGTTATCGAAACCATTTTCTATAGAAAATGTTGTTATCAACACTATTTTTTATAGAAAATGTTGTTATCGACACTTTTTTCTAAATAAAATATTGTTATCGATACTATTTTCTATAGAAAGTATTGTTATCGACACTATTTTCTATAGAAAATTTATTTTTTTATAGAAAATGTTGTAATCGATAACAGCTTCTAAAGAAAGTGTTGTTGATATAATTTTGAGCTGGAATCTTTTCAATATTATTTCCCTTATTCCCTATGGATTGTCTCGTATAAATACAGTATACATGTATATAAATATGTCTCAATTTACCATCAAAGTTCAATTGCTTGCCCATAAGAAAATATGTTTATTACTTAAGTATTTTTCAGAGTGTTTTGTTTAGCTTACTTCTTAGCACTTCAACTAGCACTCAATTATTTGAAGATATTTATTATTTCCGTTCCAAAGACAAGACATCATCAAGGAAATGAGTACGTATTATTCATATTAAAAATTTAATTTTATTAGAAACAATAGACACCAAGCCAAAGCTCTTTAGCTACGAGGCAACTTTAAGAATAGAAATGCATTTCCTTCATTCCCTTTTCTGAATGATGTCTAGAAGGTCGGCTATAAATTTTTAATAGATTTCTCCTTTAGGGTCATAAATTATTATTGTGAATTGTGCTGCTCGGCTGTTTCAGCCATTGGATGGTTGCAATTTTTCCGCCTTGCATTTTTTTGGGTGTCATTTTCCAGACCATTTTAGCTGACAATGACAGCGTGAATAACGCGCCAAACCAGCAGGCTATAATTTATATTGACACATTTGCCATAAGTTTCGGAGGAAAATAAAATGGGGAATTGTCTTAGATTTGCTTGCGCGCTTTGTTTTTTGATTGTCTATGGAACTTAAAGCAATGTTTTGAAGTGCCACAAAAACAAAATCAATTCAATTCAATTGTTTTATATAAATGAATAACTGTTTACAAATAGCTTTGAGACAGTTTCTTAGAATTTAAGAGCGCCCAAGAAAATGAAATGAAATAAATGCAAGCCTTAAATAAAATTTCTTAAGAAATCGTGAATTAGTTGCAACAATGTTTTGGGGTTTTCGGAATGAATGAAGTGGGAAGTGACCCTTTAGAAAATTGTTTGCCACCAAAGGGAGGCAGGGAAAGAATTAAAAGTTGTTTACTATTTTAGTAGATCTTGGGGAATTTTAATAAATTTCTATAGGAAAAAATGTGTTTATTGCAGTTGTTAATTAATGTGATGGTTTATTATTCTAATCAAGAGGAATTGTTGTTCAGAAGTAAGAATTCGAAACAATGCATACCCTAATTATGTAGAGATACATTGTCATCATTATGCTAAGTGCTTTTTAATAAAAATCTCATAAATTCATTAACAAATGATCTCTTTTTGAATTTCAATTAGTATGCTAAGGTTTTCATAGGGTCTTCAATTATTGTTTTTAATATCTGCTAAGTGTTTTTAATAAAAAAATTACTTGTTGAAGAATATAGTGTTTAATTAATATAAATAGCTCAAGATATGGGTGTTCCTTCTTCCCGATTGATGTTTGTAACAATATGTCTACCAACATCCGTCCGAAGTTTACATTCGATACTAAATATGCTATCGTTTTTGTCCGGGTTCTAATTGCTGTTTGATTGCAGTCAAACTAAAAAATAAAACATATTATTTCCATTAAGCGGTGTTTACACTAGCCATCAATGTCATATGACCTGAAATTTTCCATCGTTATACAGTCGCTAATGTGTGCAATATTGGGGATTTTCCTTACGTCATTTACTTTTTGCGTCCTCACCAGCAAAAATGCAGTGAAATTACGTCTCCACATTGTCTGTGTGCGCAGATATGGAATGTATTTTATTTCGAGTCATATGACATTAATGGCTAGTGTAAACACCCCTTTAAGAAGTAAATTTATTGGGAATTTATACTATGTAATTCGTATTAAAGGACTGCCGTTGAATCGTCCTCATTCCTGTAAATTGGTGAAAAAATGGGAGCCAAGGAAATATTTTCCCCTGAACCCCTTAACTTCTTAATAAGCCATTTTCCTACCAAGCTTCCTTCTACTTTTGTTCCTATGCATCGTTTGATTTCAACTTAAATAATTCCACCATTCCTTGTAACCAATTTCCTTCTCACTCATATGGAATGTTTTTATTTCGAGTCATATGACATTGATGGCTAGTGTTAACACCCCTTTGAGAAGTAAATTTATCGGGAATTTGTACTGTGTAATTCATATTAAAGGACTACCATTGAATCGTCCTCCTTCGAGTCAATTGGTGAAAAAATGGGAGCCAAAGAAATATTTTCCCATGAACCGCTTAACTTCTTAATAAGCCATTTTCCTACCAAGCTTCCTTCTATTTTTGTTCCTATGCCGTACCATGCAACCAATTTCCTTTTCACTCCCACCGTCTAAAAGTGACAATCAAGATTAATCACAACTTCCCATTGGTTCGAAGGAACTGTCACTGCTAATTCTTTACTAATCTCTGCACTTGAAATGCATTGAAAAATTAGCTTAAAATAAATAATGAAAAATAAAGAAGAAAATGTTGTAATGCTTTCCCATTCTCCAGCACATGCTTTAGAATTTGTTTAACTGTCATGGTCCCGTGTGATCTGTCACATTCATTTTATTGCTACATTTCAATTTATTTATCATTTAATGTGTTTGCTTGCTTGTCAACTGTTTGAATATTTGTTCAATCATGAGGCATTGAAGCAGCCCTAAGGGCAATAGTGGTGCTGTTCTGCAACATGTTAGGGTGGACAGTAGGGTTATGACTTTTTGACATTTTTCCTCAAAAATGATTTCCTGTAGCAGAGATGAATGAACTTTTGCCTATTAATCACTATGCTATCGTTTATTCCCTTGAAATATAAAAAAAGTTCACGCACAAATCGATTTTAAAAAAATATTTTTTTGAAAAAATATATGAAATGACAAAAAAAATTTTTTTCAAAAAATTATTTTTTGTTGCTCGAATGAATAAATATAAGCCTACTTATAACTATAATAACGTTTATTTCATTCAAATATTAAAAAAGCCGCGAAAAAAGTCACTTTGAAAAAATTTTAAATTTTTTGTTTTTTGTTAAAAAATTATATTTTTGAATAAAAGCGTTTACGACATTTTTACGATTCTCAGAATTGAAGAAAAATAGTGAGAAATAAATTTTATGTCATTTTAATTATCTCATGTGACTCTAAAGATTACTTTCAATTATATATCTGTTTTCAGTGACTTCAAAAAATTGTCCATAATTTTGATAAAATCAAAATTTAAAATCATTTTGTGCGTGAGGTTTTTTCACCGAATCACCTTATAATTAAGATTTTATGTAATCTTATGGCAAAACTCATCACGCTATGATACAGGGACATGAGGTTGTAAAAAAGTCATAACCCTAGTGGACAGCCGATTTGATTTGTTTCGTTAACCCTTGGCACACTTGGTGGTTACTTGGGTATGCAATAAAAGTAAAACACTACAGAAACGTTTGGAAAAGAAAAGGGTCATTATCTGCCCCAAGTAAAAAAAAAAGTTTTGCGTTAGCAGCTGATTTTGTATTTATCTTCAAATATTCGTTTATTACCAAAGTTATAACAAACAATAACTTGAAAAATGGAACAGCAATGAAATCGTAGATCTTTCCAAGAATTTTCTCTCAAACAAAGTACTGTCTCACCCGCTTGATCCATGCATTAACCGGCAGTGGGATTCTCTAACTCTTTTTGAGTTATCGACAAATATGGGTAAAATTAAGACGTAAAACAACTAAAAAAGTATCAGTTGCCTTTGCCGACAGAGATATACCCTCAGCATGTTTGAATTGAAACAATTTTTTTTCAAAAAATATGTATTTAAAGGGTTTTCAGAAGTTTGGTACCAACTTGGCAACAAAACAAGTAAAAAAGTGTCAGTCGACCTTGCCGACAGAGATATACCCTCAGCCTGTGTATATTGAAACAATTTTTTCAAAAAATACGTATGTATTTAGGGGGTTTTAACAATTTTGGGCGTTTGAACCGACAAAAATGTTGATTAGGATTAAAGATCAAAAGTTTTGCGGAGGAGATACTAAGAGGAATGGATCGACCATTATGGAAGTGGATCTCTTTACACTCTTCGGGCTGTTTGCTCAAGAAGTATGGACCTGCCCCTAAAAAACGTTTACCATCGTAATTGAGACAGAGAATGCAAGTTGCTTCAAAAAAAAAAAAAATCAAAGTGATTACGTCTTAATGTGAACTTATCCGAAATTTTGTGTGGGAGTTACCGGACGGAGTGGACAAATATAGTCAATATTTGAACCAGATCTTCATCTGGTAGATATATTGGGATGTATAGACCAATTCGGACACTCCCTTCAAGAGTTACCGTACGAACAAATTTTCCGAACATTTTTGAACTTTTGTGGGGGAGGTACCTGAAGGAGTGGAAACTATGTTTGGGCAAAATATTACTAAGGCCAAATTTTGGACCGAATCGGCAGATCCGTTCGAGAGTTATCTTGCGCTCCAACCACTTCACACGGTGTCATAGGGATTTTTTGCAACTTTCATGCTATTTTCTCAGGAAGTATGGACTTGCCCCTGATGAAACTTATACCGTCGTATGGAGGGCAGTGAATACAAGTTGCTAAAACAAAAATCAAAGCGATTCGAGAGATGGTCCTAAACTGAACTTTTCCGAAATGTTGTGTGGGAGGTACCCGAAGGAGTGGACCTATTGAGACCATATTGGAACCTCATATTACTTTGGTAGAAAGTTTACGCTATACAATGTATGGACCATATCGGTCACTCCCTTCAAGAGTTATGGTGCGCACAAACTTTCTGAACATTTTCGAACTTTTGTGGGGGAGGTACCGGAAGGAGTAGACCGATGTAGCTAATCTTCGAACTTAAACTAAGTTTGGACAAAATATTACGAAAGCCAAAATTTGAACCGAATCGGTTCATCCGTTCGAGAGTTATCGTGCGCTCCAGCCAGCAGGACAGACAGACGGACGAACATGGGTGGATCGACTCCAAATTGTCTGAAACACATTTGGTCCAAACATACTCGGGGTCTAAAACCATTATTTCGATGAGGCACATTTTCATCGTATCAAAGTGTATATACCCTCCTTAGCCTAAAGGCTGAGGGTATAAATATGTATTTGGATTAAACCACAAAAGTTTTGCAGAGGAGGTACCTAAAGGAATGGATCGACATAGTCCATTTTAGAAGTGGGTCTTATTTTGGGAGTCATTCCTCTTGATGGATATCTCGCCCACCAGTCATTTCAGTTGGTCACCATATAATTTAGAACTTTTGGAGCATTATATCAGGAAACATGGACTTGCCCACGAAAAACATAATATCGCTGTAAACAGGGCCCCTAGGAGTACCTTCGGTGAAAATTTCCAAATGATCCTCGAACATACTCTTTAGCATACAAAAATGTTGAACATTTGTGTAGATTTCACCGCAAGGAGTGGACCAATAGGGCCCACTTTTGCACATAAACCAAGTTTCGAGAAGCAAAGTTTGGACCAAATTGGATGCTTTGTTTATGGGATATGGGATAAAGAATGTACCGTAAGGAGTGGACCTATAAGCACCACCGTCGAATTTTATGCAAAGTGTGGACCAACGCAGTATTTGCTTCGAGAGTTGTCGTGCGCGTGGCTGGTGGTGAAATTCGAAGGTGGTGCTTGTTGGCCGTAGGGGTTTTTTACAGCTATCGAGTCATTTTCTCAAGAAGTATTGGCTTGCCACTCAAAAAACTTGTAACATCACCTTCGGTGAAAATTTTCAAAGGACCCTCGAACATACTCTTAAACGTACAAAAATGTTGAACATTTGTGTGGATTTTACCCCAAGGAGTGGACCGATAGGGCCCACTTTTGCACACAAACTAAGTTTCGAGATGCAAAGTTTGGACCAAATCGATTGCTCCGTTTATGGGATATCGCGCGTATGATTTAAGCGAATATTTTCGAGCTTTTGTGAGGAAGGTACCGAAAGGAGTGGACCTATAAGCACTACCGTCGCAGTATTTGCTTCGAGAGTTGTCGTGCGCGTGGCTGGTGGTGAAATTCGAAGGTGGTGCTTGTTGGCCGAAGTGGTTTGTTTACAGTTTCCGAGTCATTTTCTCAAGAAGTATGGACTTGCCACTCAAAAAACGTGTAACATCGTAATAGGGGGCTTGAGTGCAACCTGTTGCTAGATAAGTCCAA
Source organism: Musca autumnalis (assembly GCF_047663935.1). Classification (NCBI taxonomy): domain Eukaryota; kingdom Metazoa; phylum Arthropoda; class Insecta; order Diptera; family Muscidae; genus Musca; species Musca autumnalis. The sequence continues at coordinate 86,413,932 of NW_027412088.1, forward strand.
ACGATTCGAGAAGAGGTCCTAAACTGAATTTTTCCGAAATTTTGTGTGGCAGGTATCCGAAGGATGTGACATTTATAGTCCATATTCTAAGCTGATCTATGTCTCGTAAATATGTTACGATGTCCAAAGTATGGTCTAAATCGGTTACTGCTCTCGAGAGTTATCGTGCGCACCATTTTAACAAAAAGTGTTAAACTGTAATGCCGTCTATAGAGTACAAAGGTTTTTCTTATAAACACATAATTCCTTGTCAGTAGACTTCTGTTCTGCAGTGTAGATTTGTCTTGTTAATTATGTGATATACATTATGGACAAAAGATAGAGAACTTGAATTAATTGGTATAAGCTACAAAACTACAATTGCCTACTCTCTACAAGTGATATTGTGCATTACAACTCTCTTCATGGAATGTCTTTTGTTTTGCTTGGCCCCAATGATTCCTCCCACAATTCTGTGTTCTGATTTTAATTTTAGTATTCCTTTGCCTTCTTAAAAGTGTAAATAATATCAACATTTAATATCATAACATGTTTCAACGATCATCCTAAGAGCATTTTGTTTATAATAAGAAATTTGAATTTGTGAGATTATCAAAAAACACCTAAAATATTTCTAAATATATAAATTTACTAAAACTATAAATATATTAAGTGTAATCAAGGTGTTAATATTAGTTTGAAAGTCACTGCATGTTACCCGATAAATTTGGCCACCAGTACCATAGTAAGTACATATGCCTTAACGATAAATCCCCATTTCTTGTTTGACATTTATCGATCTTATAAAGAAGCGTGGTTTGAGGTTTCATTATTAAATCATGAAGATAGCAACTTCCTTTTCGATCAAGATTTCACACAGAATACATCAAACTTAGTAAAATATACCCGCAAGAAATTTGACTAAAGTGTTCAACAAACATAAAAAAAGTTAAGGAACAAATACTTGTTTATCTGTGTGATCCCATACATTCTTCTGAGTTTTAAAGCTTAATAAAGTGTCTAAAATTCTATTGGATTTTAACAAGTGTGTTAAATTTTTGAAGGTAACCCTAATTAAAGCATAATCGCACTAATTTCATGATGACTAAATTATAATATGTTCAACAGGAATTATCAAGCCTGGCTTAATACATAAATTATCCAACGAAAACGAAATAATCCAAGTTCCAATTCCCATACAAGTGACCAACTACATAACCCAAGTTGCAGCTACCCACAGGGCAGTTGTAGCTTGGGGATCTTTTTGAAGCCTACGTTATTCACAATCTGTTGGTCTCAATAAGCCCAAACCAGTTAAGGAGTAATTACGCCATTTATATATTAAGGAACAATAAGAAAAACCAGCAAAAACCATATATTTTCACTCGTTCCTGGCTAGAAATCCAGTGAAATTCCGTACATATATTGCCCCTTCAACATAGTGATACTTGTATGATACAAATAGCACGTAATTAATCTCCAGCTAAACAACAACAATTCGTCTTGGAATAATCATTTCTTGGATTAAAACCTCTGGTGGTCACCGTATCTAATTGCATCCTGATTTGCTTTAATATTCATCGAAAGTCGTGGTTGTTATGTTATGCCCTTCTATCCACAGTTCCAGAAATATCGTGAAGAAAATGTGTTATCAGGCTTATGATGCAAAACAATTAAACTCCAGTTCCAATCTATCAAACTAAAACCATCAATAGATGAACAAATTTATTCCAAACTCGTTAAGATTTCCGTAACTATAAAAAAATTATATGCATTTGCATTTATAATCATAATTATGTATAATTACTACCAACAGAACATTTCAATTTGTCAAGCTTTTATGTAAGAAAAAATCGCCATTTCTAAAATTCAAACCAAGGCAAGAACAACAATCATACTACTCTAACACCCCTATTATACAGCACAAATCATCACAACAACAAACCATCGACAACTTGGAGGCCTTCAAAAGTGATCATGGACATTGTTGGTGAGTACATGTAAAAAGAAACCAAAAAGAAAAAAACTATTTCTATTTCTTCCCCGTTGTTTGCCTTGATTTGCATTTACCTTTATATGTCTTGCTACATGTAATGAGAACGAAAGAACAAAGTGATGAAATGCAAATTATGAATATCAGGGAGAGTAATTTAAAATGATCATCACATTGTTTTCTTTGCATTATTTCTGCTCTATCTAATTTTTACATTTGTTTGTTTTGTTTTGATACAAAAGAATAATAATTCATATCATTTCACTTTCACTCGTAAAGTTCATTGAACTCTGTTACATTTAAGCATACTTCTTGTACATAATTGCCATTTCTGCATTTAGCATGATAATGATCTCTAATATAATTGATAGATGGTAGGAACATCTGCGTTTAGTGTTTTATAAACATTTTTTTTTTGCATTATTTAATCTTTAAAATTATTATATTTAAGTAATTATTAAATTCTAACATAAAATAGTAGAATTTTTAATAATGAATTTTCAAAATGGATTGAATAAATTATTTTTTTTGAAATCTAAAATGATTGGCTAAATTAATTATATGTTTTCTATTCGAGAGATGAGATACTAAAGAAAGGAGTAAGGATTAATAGGGGTTCTTGTTAAATATGTATTTATACAGTGCTCAAAAAGAATCTAGGTCGGTGTGGGTTGCGAAGCACTTTCACCCAATAACAACTGGGTGAATTCTATCTCGTATACTATAAGATAATATCCCGTTTTTAACCATTTTTTTTATGCCCTGTCCATTTGGTTATACTTTTTCTGATGTACAAAGGGAGTCTGCAATAATATTAATTCGAGTAATATAAACACGGTTTAGAGACAACAGGACACGAACCCCCCACCCGGCTAGTGCTAGCAAAGAAGGCTCCCGCAGTCCTGGAACTCTTTAGACTCTATGGTGCAATAACATTTTAAATTGGCATTTCGACAATTAAGTCGTGAATATTACAGAATTTGGCGCCCAACGTGGGGCCGAGAAGATCGCCGTATCTTTTTTGGCTCTTTTTAAACTTCTAATATCCTTAGAGTTCAGTTTTCAAAAGTTTTTGAAACTTATTCTATTATCAGACTTTTTCCTCTTAAATAGTTATAGATGTTATTCTGGATAATTGATAGTCTGATACAGTTCGGATTAGTCAACCGTTAATTTTTCTATAACCCTTTTAAAGGCTTTCAGTGTGGTGATGAACCAAGTTTTAGAAACCGTATAGCTCTGTGTAAAATAATTATCTGAACTATTTGAAACTTAGTTACCAACACCTGTTAAAGTGGCTGGATTTCATTAAATTTGCAGTAGTCAGCATTTTTATGACCGCGACTTTTCAGAAGTAATGAAGGAAAAACTAGTTGGTGTGTTTCATATGGCATAGATTTTAATTTTACTTGAGCTCCATAAACCTGTCTAGTATCCAAATATTTTCTTATGGTTTTTTCTTTTACTCCTTTATCTTTATGTCTCATCTCGAGAAAGAAAACTTTTTCCGTATGATCTGTTATTTTTTTATATACAATTTCAACTGAAACTGGTATTGTGTCCCTATCTTGGATGCTTTTTACCTTATACCATTGAGTAGAGAATAACCTCTATAACCAAATCTTCTTATATTTTATAATTGATAAAGTACAAAATCTTATAATGTCTTTGGAGCGTACCCCCCCATTAATCGCAGAATCTGCAGCCACGGGTGCAGCAGGTGGTGAAATACTAAATTGCGCTATTTGTGACGTTTTGATGGGAGAGGGCCAAGACCTTCTCATAATTATAGATTGTTTTCATTCCTTTCACAGGACATGTATCGAAGAATACTTGTCGAATGCTTCAAATTGTCCTGTATGCAAAAGACCATGTCAGCTCAGCGAGCTGAGGGCGATAGATAATTCTAAAAAAATATCTAAAAAAAATATAGCCGTACAAAAAGGCGCAGGAAGGGGTGCAGTACCCAAAAAGTACAACACTCGAAATGCAACCCGCAATCTATTTCCAGATGGATCATCTGACATGAATAATAGCATACAACATCAGGGAACACCTATTCGAGATACCGAGGGTTCCAATGCTAATGCAATTAATTCTCCACCTCCCAAAAATAAGGGCATTTTTGTAGATTATAATAAGATTAACCGCATGATCGAGTTAAATCTGTCTCGTCTCCTTCAAAATATGAATTTAGTACCTAACAATGGTAATTCAAATAATGTTCCAAAGCAGCCACCAAATCCCCCTCCAATTCCAAACAACCATGTTGGGAATGATGGCATAAGCCCCACACCAACTCAAGGCAACCCAAGCAACTCAAGTTTTAGTAATCAAAACTCATCTCCAAACTCTTCTGCTAATTCACACGTCAGTCAAATGTATGCGGACAAAGCTACGTCCATTATACAGAGCTGGGGATTACGTTTTGATGGCTCATCCAATGGAATCAATATTGAGGAATTTTTATATAGAGTTAGGTCACTGACCCATGATAATTTTAATGGGGACTTTTCCGTCATCCTAAGAAATTTGAATACGTTGCTAGTAGGTAAGGCCAAGGATTGGTACTGGCGTTACCGCAAGCAAACCTCTAGGTTAAATTGGGAGGATTTCAGCCAGGCCATCCAAGGACAATACAAAGACTTCAAAACTTCCTTTGACATAAGAGAAGAAATTCGAAATCGGAAGCAACGTCCCAATGAGTCTTTCGACACCTTTTTTGAATCCATTTCGGCTATCATGGATAGGTTGCCAACTCCCATGCCTGACACTGATTTAATTGAGATTTTGTCAATAAATCTTAGGCCAGAAATTAGGCAGGATCTATTGTACATTAAGATTAATTCACTATCTCACCTTCGTCAACTAGTGCAAACAAGGGAAAGGTTTTTAAGTGATGAGTATGTCAGAAAAACTCTACATTCTCGACCGGCTGCAAATCTTAATGTCCCAAGAAAATATGTCGCAGACATAGACTACAATGAGGATCGGGATTTAAACGAAGCTGTTATAGAAAATGTAGACGCTATTCACAAAGCAATTCCTTCGAAATGCTGGAATTGCGATGAGATTGGGCATCACTGGCAAGATTGCCTACAGGATCGAAACATTTTCTGTTATGGTTGCGGAACCAAAAATGTCTACAAACCGAATTGTGTAGACTGTAAAGCCAGAAAAGCTGTCCATTCAAAAAACTCAAACAAAATGGGTCCACTGATGGACTAAACCATAAAGTGGATCCAAACACAGATTTTCAGTCTGATGTTTCATCACCATCTTTACCCGGACGTAACTTTAATACTTCACCAGAATGTGTAACAGAGAACCGTAATCCTGGAAATTTCACAATTCTGAAAAGACCTGATAATGCAATTGTATACTCCCGGCATGACGATTACAATATACTTTACCCGAAACTTCCCTACCACGTCAGATATGCCCGATATATCGCGAAACGGAATGAGATTTTTGAATTATCCTTAGACGACCAAGCTAACAGAAAGTCTCCCAAACGCTCTACACTTCGTTTAAGAGCATTTTACAAAATGAGGAAATTGTGCAGGAAATTTTTGGTATCCGCTATAATATCGAACCCTACAGATTTACGATACTATGCAAAGGTCTCTTTTCTAGACTTCGAAGAATACGGACTTTTAGATACTGGAGCTAGTATCAGCTGTGTGGGTTCGGATTTAGCTGGGTTGGATTTCTCTAAGTATCCGACATTCTCAAGATGTAGATCGTTTGTAAAAACTGCAGATGGTAAAACTCAACCTGTCTATGGATGGATCGATGTTGTTATCTGCTTCAAGAATGATTACAAGCCCTTAAAACTGTTTGTAATACCCTCACTATCCCAGAGACTCATTCTCGGAATAGATTTCTGGAGGACTTTTAATTTAATACCCGATATGATAGGATCCATTGATCTGTTGGCATCAGACAACATAGCTAACACCGTTTCGCGAATGCCCCCTATGGAAGTCAAAGACAAGTTTGAATCACAATCCGCCTCAGAAAACACTGACTTATTTCCTTTATCAGCTATGGAAAAAAAGCAACTAAAATCTGTCATTGATTTATTTCCAAATTTCGAGACCCAGGGTTTGGGTAGAACCTCTTTAATTCGACATTCGATAGACGTCGGAGACGCCTCTCCAATCAAACAGAGGTTCTATCCCGTGTCCCCTGCGGTTGAAAAATTAATGTTTGGAGAGATAGATCGTATGCTGAAGTTGGGGGTTATAGAACCCTCAAATTCAGCATGGAGCTCCCCTATGCGCTTGGTTATCAAACCTAACAAGGTAAGACTCTGCCTGGACGCTAGAAGAGTGAATTCTGTTACGAAAAAGGATGCCTATCCTTTACCTAACATTGAGGGGATCTTTGCACGACTGCCGAAAGCGAATCTGATTTCAAAATTGGATTTGAAGGACGCTTTCTGGCAGATCAGCCTAGACGAGAAATCGAAACATCTAACGGCATTTACAGTGCCCGGAAGGCCATTATACCAATTTGTGGTAATGCCTTTCGGGCTCTGTAATGCGCCGCAAACGATGTGTAGGCTGATGGACGAGATCATCCCCCCGGACTTGCGCCACTGCGTTTTTGGCTATTTAGATGATCTCGTCATCGTGTCCGAAGATTTCCCCTCTCATGTTGACGTTTTGGTAAGGATAGCTTCCCAGTTCAGGAAAGCTAACCTTACGTTAAATATATCGAAAAGTAAATTCTGTGTGACCAAAGTAAACTATTTGGGATACATAATCGGGAACGGTGGTATAACCACCGACCCAGAAAAAGTTATTGCCATCACCAATTGGCCAGTCCCAAAGAATCTGAGACAAGTTCGCGGATTCTTAGGCCTTACTGGCTGGTATAGGCGATTCGTGAAAAACTTTTCGACTGTAACGTTTCCAATTACCGAGGTTCTAAAATGTAAGAAAAAGTTTCAGTGGTCCAAGGAAGCGCAATCAGCGTTCGAAAGTCTCAAAAACATTTTAACAACAGCACCAATTTTGTCAAACCCAGATTTCAGTAAAAAATTCTATCTCCACTGCGACGCAAGCGACTTTGGAATAGGCGCAGTGCTGGTCCAGTTGGATGAAGAAGGCATGGAAAAACCCATAGCTTTTATGAGCAAAAAGCTCACAACGGCCCAGCGCAACTACAGCGTAACAGAACGCGAATGCCTGGCCGCCGTTGAAGCTATAAAGAAATTCAGGTGCTACCTTGAACTCCAAGAGTTCGAGGTAGTTACCGATCATTCCAGCCTCCTATGGCTGATGCGACAACCTGATTTAAGTGGCAGACTAGCCCGCTGGGTTTTCAAACTACAGCCATATAAGTTCAGCATCAGCCATAGGAAGGGCAAAGAACATGTAGTGCCCGACGCGTTGTCCAGGATTCCCTGTGAAGAGGTCTCCAGCATAGGCACAATTACACCTGAAATCGACTTACAATCTCCATATTTTGAAGATGAAGACTATCTAGAACTAAAAGAGAGGGTTAATCAAAACCAGTCGAAATTTCCGGATCTCAAAGTGATTGACAATTACGTCTACTTTAGGACGGAACATTACTCCGGTTTAGAATCACAGGAAGAAATTGCATGGAAGTTGTGGGTTCCATGTCGACTTAGAAATGAGGTTATATCTAGGGCCCACGATTCTGCGGTAGCAGCTCATGGTGGAATGGGCAAAACACTCGACTTAGTAAAAAGACATTTGTATTGGCCTGGAATGGTACAGGATATCAGAGACTACGTCAGGAATTGCGAGGTATGTAAAGCAACCAAAGCGCCTAATGTGCTTATGAAACCCCCAATGGTTAATCAAACTGTCTCCATCCGACCCTTCCAGCGCCTCTATATAGATCTCCTGGGGCCTTACCCGAGGAGTAAATCGGGGAATATAGGCATCCTTATAATTCTTGACCATCTGAGTAAATTTCATTGGCTTTGCCCACTCAGAAAATTTACATCGACGGCTATAAAAGACTTTTTATTAACAAATATATTCCACATTTATGGAATACCGGAGACCATAGTTAGTGACAATGGCAGTCAATTCAAGTCAAACGACTTGAATGCCTTTTTTACTAGCTATGGTATCAACCATACATATACAGCACTTTACTCGCCTCAGGCAAACGCCTCGGAACGAGTGAACCGTTCCCTAATAGCCGGAATTAGGATTTTTCTCAAAAATGACCATAAAGAGTGGGACCAAAAACTTAGCTTCATAAGTTGCGCCTTGCGCAACTCCATCCATCAGTCAATCAAGTGTACACCTTACCATGCGTTGTTCGGGTTCGATATGGTAACCCATGGTTCGACCTACAACCTCCTTAAAAAGTTGGATCTACTTAATGAGCCAACCACATTACCTTGCCGTGATGATCATCTACAGCTCCTTCGTACAAATTTGCAAAAGAGGATAAAGGAAGCTTTTAAAACACAACAACAACAATACAATTTACGCTCAAGGCAACAAACATTCCAGGTGGGACAAGAGGTTTTCAGACGAAATTTTTGTCAAAGTAGTTTGGAAAAGAACTTTAATTCCAAACTAGCACCACTCTTTTTAAAAGCGAAAGTTCGTGAAAAACTCGGTAGTCATTACTACCTCCTTGAAGACTTGAATGGAAAATTGGTGGGAACCTTCCATGCCAAGGATATTAAAATATAGACGACTTTTTCCGGTTTATTTAAGTTCGAAAAATCTTTTAAATAACCCGGTTTTGTAATGCCGTCTATAGAGTACAAAGGTTTTTCTTATAAACACATAATTCCTTGTCAGTAGACTTCTGTTCTGCAGTGTAGATTTGTCTTGTTAATTATGTGATATACATTATGGACAAAAGATAGAGAACTTGAATTAATTGGTATAAGCTACAAAACTACAATTGCCTACTCTCTACAAGTGATATTGTGCATTACAACTCTCTTCATGGAATGTCTTTTGTTTTGCTTGGCCCCAATGATTCCTCCCACAATTCTGTGTTCTGATTTTAATTTTAGTATTCCTTTGCCTTCTTAAAAGTGTAAATAATATCAACATTTAATATCATAACATGTTTCAACGATCATCCTAAGAGCATTTTGTTTATAATAAGAAATTTGAATTTGTGAGATTATCAAAAAACACCTAAAATATTTCTAAATATATAAATTTACTAAAACTATAAATATATTAAGTGTAATCAAGGTGTTAATATTAGTTTGAAAGTCACTGCATGTTACCCGATAAATTTGGCCACCAGTACCATAGTAAGTACATATGCCTTAACGATAAATCCCCATTTCTTGTTTGACATTTATCGATCTTATAAAGAAGCGTGGTTTGAGGTTTCATTATTAAATCATGAAGATAGCAACTTCCTTTTCGATCAAGATTTCACACAGAATACATCAAACTTAGTAAAATATACCCGCAAGAAATTTGACTAAAGTGTTCAACAAACATAAAAAAAGTTAAGGAACAAATACTTGTTTATCTGTGTGATCCCATACATTCTTCTGAGTTTTAAAGCTTAATAAAGTGTCTAAAATTCTATTGGATTTTAACAAGTGTGTTAAATTTTTGAAGGTAACCCTAATTAAAGCATAATCGCACTAATTTCATGATGACTAAATTATAATATGTTCAACAGGAATTATCAAGCCTGGCTTAATACATAAATTATCCAACGAAAACGAAATAATCCAAGTTCCAATTCCCATACAAGTGACCAACTACATAACCCAAGTTGCAGCTACCCACAGGGCAGTTGTAGCTTGGGGATCTTTTTGAAGCCTACGTTATTCACAATCTGTTGGTCTCAATAAGCCCAAACCAGTTAAGGAGTAATTACGCCATTTATATATTAAGGAACAATAAGAAAAACCAGCAAAAACCATATATTTTCACTCGTTCCTGGCTAGAAATCCAGTGAAATTCCGTACATATATTGCCCCTTCAACATAGTGATACTTGTATGATACAAATAGCACGTAATTAATCTCCAGCTAAACAACAACAATTCGTCTTGGAATAATCATTTCTTGGATTAAAACCTCTGGTGGTCACCGTATCTAATTGCATCCTGATTTGCTTTAATATTCATCGAAAGTCGTGGTTGTTATGTTATGCCCTTCTATCCACAGTTCCAGAAATATCGTGAAGAAAATGTGTTATCAGGCTTATGATGCAAAACAATTAAACTCCAGTTCCAATCTATCAAACTAAAACCATCAATAGATGAACAAATTTATTCCAAACTCGTTAAGATTTCCGTAACTATAAAAAAATTATATGCATTTGCATTTATAATCATAATTATGTATAATTACTACCAACAGAACATTTCAATTTGTCAAGCTTTTATGTAAGAAAAAATCGCCATTTCTAAAATTCAAACCAAGGCAAGAACAACAATCATACTACTCTAACACCCCTATTATACAGCACAAATCATCACAACAACAAACCATCGACAACTTGGAGGCCTTCAAAAGTGATCATGGACATTGTTGGTGAGTACATGTAAAAAGAAACCAAAAAGAAAAAAACTATTTCTATTTCTTCCCCGTTGTTTGCCTTGATTTGCATTTACCTTTATATGTCTTGCTACATGTAATGAGAACGAAAGAACAAAGTGATGAAATGCAAATTATGAATATCAGGGAGAGTAATTTAAAATGATCATCACATTGTTTTCTTTGCATTATTTCTGCTCTATCTAATTTTTACATTTGTTTGTTTTGTTTTGATACAAAAGAATAATAATTCATATCATTTCACTTTCACTCGTAAAGTTCATTGAACTCTGTTACATTTAAGCATACTTCTTGTACATAATTGCCATTTCTGCATTTAGCATGATAATGATCTCTAATATAATTGATAGATGGTAGGAACATCTGCGTTTAGTGTTTTATAAACATTTTTTTTTTGCATTATTTAATCTTTAAAATTATTATATTTAAGTAATTATTAAATTCTAACATAAAATAGTAGAATTTTTAATAATGAATTTTCAAAATGGATTGAATAAATTATTTTTTTTGAAATCTAAAATGATTGGCTAAATTAATTATATGTTTTCTATTCGAGAGATGAGATACTAAAGAAAGGAGTAAGGATTAATAGGGGTTCTTGTTAAATATGTATTTATACAGTGCTCAAAAAGAATCTAGGTCGGTGTGGGTTGCGAAGCACTTTCACCCAATAACAACTGGGTGAATTCTATCTCGTATACTATAAGATAATATCCCGTTTTTAACCATTTTTTTTATGCCCTGTCCATTTGGTTATACTTTTTCTGATGTACAAAGGGAGTCTGCAATAATATTAATTCGAGTAATATAAACACGGTTTAGAGACAACAGGACACGAACCCCCCACCCGGCTAGTGCTAGCAAAGAAGGCTCCCGCAGTCCTGGAACTCTTTAGACTCTATGGTGCAATAACATTTTAAATTGGCATTTCGACAATTAAGTCGTGAATATTACAAAACTTTTGTGGGGGAGCTACACAAAGGAGTGGACCAATATAGCCCATCTTAGAGTTCCATTTAAGTTTCCGCATGATATTACAACCACCAAATTTTGGACCAATTCGGTTTATCCGTTCGAGAGTTATTGTACGTTCCATCCACTACACATGGTGCCATAGCGGGTTTTTACAGCTTTCGGGTCATTTTCTCAGGAAGTATGGACTTGTCCCTGATGAAACTTGTACTATCGTATGGGGGGATACAAGTTGTTACAACAAAAATCAAAGCGATTCGAAAGCAGGTCCTAAACTGAAATTTTGTGTGGGAGGTACACGAAGGAGTGGACCGATTGAGTCCATATTGCAGTCTCATCTAAATTCAGAAATTTCACGGTGTGCAAAGTATTTAAAAGCAGGTCCAAAACGGAACTTTTCCGAAATTTTGTGAGGGAGGTAGACGAAGTTGTGGATCGATTGAGTCCATATTGCAATCTCATCTAAGTCTGGTAGAAATTTCATGGTGTGCAATGTATGGATCAAATCGATTACACCCTTCAAGAGATATCGTGTGCACAAATTTTCCGAACATTTTCAAACTCTTGTGGGGGAGGTACGGGAAGGAGTGGACCGATATAACCCATCTTCGAACTTAAACTAAGTTTGGACTAAATATTACGAAAGCCAAATTTTGCACCGAATCGGTTCATCCGTTAGAGAGTTATCGTGCGCTTCAGCCAGACAGACAGACGGACGGACATGGCTAAATCAACTCCAAATTGTCTGAAACACATTTCGTCCAAACATACTTGGGGTCTAAAACCATTATTTCGATGAGGCACATTTTGCCCGTATGAAAGTGTATATACCCTCGTTAGCATAAATGCTGAGGGTATAATTATAGCTTTGTTCGCTTAATTTTTTAATGGTAAAGGTGGTAAAAGAGAAGAGTGTCAAAATTGCTCTCTCATGAAAATTTTTACCAGAAAAGTAAAGGAACGGAAAAATGGAAAATCTGGTAGCAATGTCAAAAAGAAAAATAAAAAATCAATTTTCTTCTTTTATTTCAAAGTTTTTAAGTTTGTTTTGTCAGCGTCCGACTTTTTCTTCAGTTTTTCGTTCATTGTGAAGTAATCGTCAAACAAAAGTCGAAAAATCAGTTCTACCATTTTTAGCTGCAGAAAATTGTCTGGTAGCCTGTGGTAAAGGAGAAAGGCATATGGGCTCTCGCTCCTCTCTCACTCTCTTAAAAATTGCTGCCAGTTTTACCACTTTTTGGGGTTAAGGAACGCTTTGCAGGTAAAAAATGGTAACCTCAGGTAAGTAAAGGAACACAGCTTATGAATGCAAAAATCAGGTCAAAGTTGGTGGCACTTTTGCTATCGGTAGAACTTTACGACTACTTTTGTTGGTCGTTGGCAGAACTTTTGCTATCGGTAGAACTTTACGACTATTTTGGTTGGACGTTAATTTAAGTTAAATATCGGCTCTTACCCCGCCGCCCTGACATTATTAAACTTAACCTAAAATAAAATATTACAGAATTTTGTCGGCTTCTCCTGATGTTTGCATTCGCAGTGAAAGAAATTTGTCATTCATTATTCATTGCAGATGTCAATAATTACTTCCTCTTGTTCTTTGTTCTATCGGAGACCATCATCATCATCATGCCGCTGACGATATCTGTCATTTTATAAGGCTTAATAAGCTAATATTTATATTCCACATTGTAATTATTAACTTAGCTGCACTTAGGGCCAAAGTTTCATCCACGTCAAACATTGCTTTGTACAACACTTCCATTCTGCTTACAAAATGTAAACCTTTTCATCTTCTTCTGGCAACCAAAGAAAAGTTAACTGGCATTGAAGGTGGCGGTGATCGGTCGCTAATACCTTTTGAAGATAAAATTCTCTATTTGAATTTTCTGTTTGAATATAAGAGAGTTTTATTTATTGTTTTCCCAACATAAACATCACACTTCAATAATGTAAAGAAATAAAAATGCAGTTTTATTACATACAACACCACAATAATGAGTGGGAGATAAACACACCTTTAACATTGTGGGATTTAATGTAACAAATATTTAACATTTTCAAGTTGAGGGAATATTTAAATATTTACCCTTACCATGAATGCATGAACGATGTGTAAATGTCAATATGGATATCACACAATATGATTGTTAACGTTGACGCGCATTATAATGACAGCATATGTTAATAAAACAGAAAAAAATTCATTATACACTTTTCTTACACTTCCGTTACACATGCCAGTGAATTGGTGCCAATTGAGTACATGTATTATACTCGAAAATGCCGAAAAAGTGTTCGACTGGCATGCAGTTTTCTTGTGTGTTTACACATGCCAGTGCAAGTTCAATTTCAAAATTATTTTAAGCCGCATTAACACACAAAAGTGCATTATATTTCAGATTTAAAACACAATTCACAACATATTTTATTACTTTTTATTTTATTTCGTTTTAAAAAGATTGTTTTCAATCATAAACATAATGAATCTGGTATTGCCGCCTTTTCAATATTGTATAATCCCAGAGGGGAAATTATTTATCAACCTATATTTGCATGAAAAACATCAAAATTATGTCTTTACTAACCACTAATATATTGCAGCTACCAAGACGTATTACTTGTGTTTCCTAATCTTTTTGAAAATATGCATTAAATCTTTGCATTCTTAAAAGAAACAAAAATGTACATGGATTAAAAAATAGTCTCGGCAACTCTTTTTTCATTTTCGACATATCATTGGCAGCCAGCTCAAAATTTTGCTGGCATGAAAAATCTAGTGCCAGTGGAGTCGACAATTCAAAAAATGTAATTGTGGTAGTAAAATATTGTGTATGTATTGAATTTTTCGAACTGTCACTGGCATGTGTAAAGGTTGGGTTAAAAAAGAAGTCTTTAAAAACAATGCAAAATTATGGAAATTTTATATTAACTTAAAAACCCCTACCAACATTTCTAAGAATTTTTCGGTTCTCCTTTTTTTGTTGTTTTCTTTTTTTCTTCTGTAACTTGTTAGGTGCTGTCATATTCCTCTTGTTTATGTGTATGTTAAATGTAAAATGTTGAAGGTGCGAAAACAATAACATTACACCTCCTCTAATTAAAAATTCTTTAAGGCACCTCAATTGTTAATCGTCATCAAAAAATACAACATGCCGATGTACAAAAGACGAAGCAGAAGAAGAAACTGAAAAACAAAAGAAGTCACGTCACGTGTTATATGTTGCAGGTAATTAATTAATTAAATTTTTTAATAGAATAATCAAAGTGGGTACAGAGCGTAGGAAGAAGCCATTGGAGGAGTGTCGTACGTAATAAGAGACACAAAGAAACAAACAGAAAAGTTAATTGAAATTTCATGCTTTGCATACCAAATTTTTCGTTCAATTTATGTATTCTAATTGAAATTATGTTTTTCAAATTTCTTGTTATCATGATATTGAATTTATTAGAAATAATTACTTAACCTTTGTGATTGAAACGAGGCGGGTTGAGAAGAAATTTCTATACAATTATGTATTTAAAAATTCGATTAAACTATTTAAAAGGTCAATGAATTCCATATAACAACAAACAATATTTTTGTGATAATGTATAAACTCGAAGCACGTAGGTCTTCTTGTCGGTGACCAACAGGACTTCCATTGTGGCCAAAAGGAGTTTTGATCACAAAAAATTCTATAGAGACTGCTGTCTATAAAAATATTTTTTTTTTTTAAACTACACCGATAATTTTTTTTTTTGAACAAAACCTATATACATAGATAATAATTTTTTCTTTAGGAAAAGCTGACAAAAATTTATTAGAAGATACTAGCAAACACAATTCTCGAGAAAATATTTTCGATAACAATTTTTCTATAGAAACTTCTTATATTTTTATTATATTTTTTCTTACACATATTGTCAATAACAAAATGTTTTCTAGAACATGAATTACCAATAATAAAATTTTCTATATAATCCTTTCGATTACAAAATGTTCTTTAAAAATATTTTAAAGAAAATATTGGCAATAGCAACATTTTCTGTTAACGGCACTATTTTCTACAGAAAAAATGTTAACGATATTATATTCTATAGACAATTTTGCTTTCGGCAATATTTTCTATAGAATATAACGTCGTTAACATTTTTTTCTGTAGAAAATAGTGTCGTTAACAAAAAAATTTTTATAGAAAATATTGTCGATAACAAAATTTTCTGCAGAAAAAAATGTTATAGACGCTATTTTCTATAGAAAATTTTTTCTATGGAAAATAGTGGTGTGGCTAATATTATTTTCTATTGAAAATAGTGCCGATAAAAATATTGTCTATTGAAAATAGTGGCGATAGCAACATCTTCTATGGGAAATAGTATCGATAGAAAAATGTCGATAAGAATATTTTCTATTGAAAATTGTGGCGATAGCAACATTTTCTATGGGAAATAGTATCGATAGAAAAATGTCGATAACCATTTTATTTTAGAAAAAAACAGTGTCGATAACAAATTTTCCTAAAGCAAATATTGTCGATAACAACATTTTCTATAAAAAATTTTGTCGATAACAAAATTGTCTATAGCAAATATTTTTGATAACAAAATTTTCCATAGAAAATAGAGGCAATAACAAAATTTTCTGTAGAAGAATGTGTCGATAACTCAATTTTCTATAGAAAATAGTTTCAATAGCAAAATTTTCTATAGAAAATAGTGTCAATAACAAAATTTTTTATAAAAAATGTCGATAACAACATTTTCTAAAAAATGTTGTCGATAGGGAAATTTTCTACATAAAATATCATAAATAACAAAAATTGTCGATAACAAAATTTTCTATAGAAAATCTAGAAATCGAGAAAATCTTTAGGAAATAGCGATGATTACAAAGTTGTCTATAGAAAAAAGTGTCGATTAAAATATTCTATAGCAAAATATTCTATATATAGTAGTGTCGGTAACTATATTTTCTATAGAAAATAGAGTGTATATCAAAATTTTCTATAAAAATATTGTCGATAACAAAATTCTCAAAAGAAAATATATTCGATAACAAAAATTTCTATAGATAATATTGTCGATAACAAAATTTTCTATAGAAAATATTTTCGATAACTAGATTTTCTACAGAAAATATTGTCGATAACAAAATTTTCTATAGAAAATATTTTCGATAGCAAGATTTTTCGCAGAAAATATTGTCGATAAGAAAATTTTCTACATAAATAATATCAATAACAAAATTTTCTATATAAAATATTCTCTATAACAAAATTTTCTATAGAAAATCTAGAATCAAAAAAAAAAAAATCTTGGGAAAATAGCGCGGATAAGAAAATTTTCTATACAAAATATTGTCGATAACAAAATTTTGTGTATAAAAAATTGTCGATAACAAAATGTTCAATATTATAAAAAATATTATCGATAACAAAACTTCTTATGGAAAATTTTCTATAGAAAATATAGTTGATAATAAAATCTTTCTATAGAAAATATTGTCGATAACAAAATTTTCTATAGAAAATAGTGTAGATAGCAAAAAATTCTATAGAAAATAGTGCCGATAACTAAAATTTCTGTAGTTGATAGCAAAATTTTCTACAGAAGAAAGTGTCGATAATAAAATTTTATATAGAGAATATTGTCGATTTAAAAAATAAATAAAATAATAAATAAAAAATAAGATATCAATAGAAAATATATTCGATAACAATATTGTCGATAACAAGATTTTCTACAGAAAATTTTTAGATAAGAAAATTTTCTACGTAAAATTTTGTCCATAACAAAATTTTCTATAGAAAATAATATCGATAGCATTTTTTTCTCTAATGCTAAAGAAAATAGTGTCAATTTATTATTGGTAACAGTGCCAATAACAAAATTTTCTATAGAAAAGTGTCGATAAAGAAAGTTTTATAGCAAATATTGTCGATAACAAAAAATTCTATGGAAATTACTGTCGATAAAAAATTTCCATAGAAAATATTGGGGGTAAAATTTTTTTCCATAGAAAATATTGTCTGTAAAGTGATTTTTCCATAGAAAATATTGATTGTAATAAATTTTTCTTTAGAAAGTACTGTCCGTAAAAATTTGTTCTATAGAAAATATAGTCAACAACAAACTATTTTCGACAACAAATATTTCTTTAGAAAATATTGTTGATAACAAAATTTTCTATAGAAAATGTTGTCGAAAACAAATTTTTCTGTACAAAATAATGACGATAACCAAATTTTCTTTAGAAAATATTGTATTTAACAAAGTTTTCTATAGAAAATATTTTCGGTAGAAAAGTTTGTATTGAAAATATTATCGATAACCAAATTTTCTATAGAAAAAATCTATAAATAATCTATTTGATAGAAAAATTTCCATAAAAAGTCTTATCGATAACAAAATTTGCTATCGAAAATATTAACGAAACCGAAATTGCCATATAAAATCAATATTCGAATGTACATTAAAGCGCCCACATACTGCCCCCCTTTGTGTGGTCCATAAAATCTTTTTACAACAAAAAATCAACATCTTTCAAAGAAAACCATTAAAAATCATGTTGAAACACACAAAAATTAATATTTCAACGAATTTTCAGCATTCGTATGATCAACTTTGCAGCTCATTCGCACTTGTAATTTGTATATTAGGCTGATTCTAGGTTTTTGTGTTATTTTTAGAGATATTGTTTTTTTTACAAATTACACTTAACCCATAAAAATGATTTAGTTTCACTTAGACGTGACGGCTTCGTATGCGCTGTTTGGAAATTATTCCCCAGACTAACATAAGTGTAAATATTTTTGTATTACATGAAATGAGCAAAAGTGGCAATTTTTTTTCTTCGTTACAAATTTATTCAACACATGTAATACTAAAACGAAACATTTACACATCGAGGTACCCACAAAATGGTCGTTGAAACAAAAATTATTGTCACATTTAAATTTCCTACAATTTGGTGTTGGGGGAAAAATTGTGTGTTTCTGTTCTTGTTGTTTTTTGGTTTACATTCATATCTCTTCTCTTTCTGACAGGGAGTGAAATAATAAATATTCTAAAGCGAAACATAACCATTAGGTTCTGCCGCCCCTACCAAATCGGCAATACTGCATCATTTTGAATTCCCTCCCAACTGCAAATGGCTGCTAAAAGGGAGTGTGAAAGGTTGTTGTTGGTTGGTGTTGCAAAGGGAAATCAACGATACAATTGATGTTTTGCTTAACAACCGCCACAATGATAGATTTATGAGCAAACTACCATGGCGGTGGCTGCCGCTTTTTTGTTGGCCAAATGTTGTAAAAGTGTGAAATGTTGAAAAGTGAACATGACATAGTGCCTGGCCTGGGAGTATGAGAGGTTCTATATATTTCACAGCATTTTAAGAGATAACATCCTGGAGTCATCAACACCTAGCTGCAATGGCAACAAAACTTGTCCGCAATATACAACATTTGGTATATAAAAAACTGTTAATAGTTTCCTAAATATCTTCCTGCCCATTTTCTCACTCATTGTGTACTTTTACTAGTTTTTGTAAAGAGGGAGAAGAGTATAAAATACACGTTTTTTTCTTACATCAAAGTGTTAATTTGCTTATTTGCCACTTGTTTGGAGGTGGCAAAACACCAACATTCTTGGTGTCATTAGTGGCTGTTTAAGACATGTTTGCAGTTGTTTTTTTCTTTTTCCCTTTTAATTTCTCTGGCATTTTTCAACACTTACCCGCTATTTGCAAAGTGGCATGACGACTTGCTACTTTGCCAATATGATTTTTGGCCACACACCAATAGACACCACTGTCTTGTTCCTTTTTCCCTTGCACGGTGCGGTAGAAGAAGAGGGCACCATCTTTAAAGAGAACACGATGAGACTTTTTGTCATTTGTATTGACGGGTTCACCATCCTGAAAATAAGAGAGATTAGGAATTAATATAGATTCAGAAAGGAGAAAGGCGACTAAGTCGAAAACAAAGACAATATAGACCATGGAGGACAACAAGTTATTTATGAAGATCAGTAGGTACTCTTACAGATTTCGATAAGGTATTCTTATAGAGAACGAGAAGATATTCTTATGGAAGGCCAGTAGATATGCTTTTGGAAGACCAGGAGCTCATCTTATGGGAGGACAGTAATTCTTACCGAAGATCAGTAGGTCTGCTTAAAGTAGGTCTTCGTAAATAAGACCAGTACATCTTCTTAATGAAGATCAGTAGGGTTTCTTAAAACAACCAGTAGGTCTACTGTTCTTTCTTGATCACCTATAATTAATTACGTGCTGATCGTTTATGAAATATCGATAATAATTTTTTCTGGAAAAAATACTATTAATAAACAAAATGTTCTTTAGAAAATATTGTTGATTACACAATTTTGAATCCTGTCGATAACAAAATTTTATATAGAAAATATTGTCGATAACAAAATGTTCTATAGAAAATATTGTCGATTACGAATGTTTCTATAGAATATTGTCGATTACAAAATTCTCTATATAAAATATTGCATATAACAAAATTTTCTACTGAAATTATTGTCGATAGAAATATCTTGCCGATAACAAAATTTTCTTTAGACAATGCTATCGATAACAACATTTTCTATAGAAAATATTGTCGATAACAAAATTTTCTATAGAAAATATTGCCGATAACAATATTTTCTATAGAAAATATTGTCGATAGCAAAATGTTCTATAGAAAATACTGTCGATTACAAATGTTTCTATAGAATATTGTCGATTACAAAATTGTCTATTGAAAATATTGCCTACAACAAAATGTTCTACTGAAAATATTGTCGATAGAATTATCTTGCCGATAATAAACTCTTCTTTAGACACACGCTATCGATAACAAAATTTGCTATAGAAAGTATTGCCGGCAAAAAGATTTTCTATAGAAATATATATTGTCGATAACAAATTTTTCTATAGAAAATATTATCGATGACAAAATTTCCTACTGAAAATATTTTCGATAATAACATTTTCTATAGAAAATCTTGCCGATAAAAACATTTTCTTTAGACAACGCTATCGATAACAAAATTTTCTATAGAAAACATATTGCCGATCACAAAATTTTCTATAGAAAATATTATCGATAACAAAATTTTCTCTAGAAAATATTATGGATATATAGAAAATATTGTCGATAACAAAAGTTTCTATAGAAAATATTGTCGATAACTAATTTTTCTATAGAAAATATTGTCCAATACAAAATTTTCTGTAGAATATATTGTCGATAACAAAGTTTTCTATAGAAAATATTATCTATAAAAAAATGTTGATAATAAAATTTAGTTTATAACATTTTCTCTAGAATACGATATTGTCGATAACAAGATTCTCTGCCTTCAACAAAATCCTGACTTCAACAAAATCGTTATAGAAAATGTTGACGATAATAAAATTTATATAGAAAATCTTGACGATAACAAAATTTTACATAGAAAATTTGTCGATAATTTTTTTATAGAAAACCTTGTCGATAGCAGAAAAGACCCACCTGTCTCCTAGTTGAAGACACACGGGCCATACAAAAATGACCTGTTGGTTGTCTTTAAAGGGTACATACTGATCCTGTATAAAAGAGGCACCCTGGTAAACTATAAAAAAAACGTGCTGATCGTCTGTAAGAACAATAAAGTGTCAATGGACTTACGAGATCATAAGAATGTTAGGAATGTTCGTAGGGAGACATCGTAGTTTTCTATAGGGAATCAGCAGATCTGCGTATAGAGGAGATGTAGCTGCTTTTATATAATGCCCTGATCTTTAACTTCTGGATACCCTGGATTTGGAAATAAGAAGTGTGGTGAAATTCACACATTGGGCATGCGAAGGTCCTAAACATCACCGGTAGTCAAACTGTAAAGGGTCACAATACATGGGCTGGAGGAAGTCTTCCTTAAGACGGCTTGGCAGAATCTAAGACGGAGGAAGATAGTGACACCGGATTTTACAGGGAAAATTCTAGCATAAGAAAGGCAACCGAATTGATCAGAGAAGTTGAATCTTGTATCATAGTAGCCATGACTATTAAAAAAGTTTTTTTTCGGTTCTCAGGCATAGCAGCGTTATGGTGAATGAAGTAGCTTATGCACTATTTTGAGGTGATCAATTTACCAATCAATGGGTCTATCAGGGCATTAATGTGCTACTACATCTGCACTGATGTGCTACTAATTCGAGAAGCTGGTCCAAATATTATAGTCGAAAAGGATGGATGGAGAATATAGAGGATAATCTGGTCATCATTTGCCTACAAGGTATTTACCCTATGATATGACAAAAATGTGCCTCATCGAAATAATGGTTTAGACCCCAAGTATATTTGGACAAAAACCGTTTCAGACAATTTTGAGTTGATTTAGCCCTGTCTGTCTGGCTGGGTTGAGCGCACGATGGCTTTCGAACGGAGCACATGATTTGGTCTTCTAAATATTTTTCAAACTTAGACTAACTTCGAAAAAGGGCCATATCGGTCAACTACTTCAAAATTTTTTGTTAAAATTTTGCGCACGATAACTCTCGATATTTCTAACATTTGGCCCCTGCTATGTATTTCGAAAAGAAAATGTGTGCGCATGAAACACACCCAAACTTTAGTTTTGGAAATATTATTTCCTTTGCTTTTGCTTCAAAACAAAAAACAAATTTGAAAAACACACTCAAATTTTAGATTTTCTTACGCATTCATTTTCTTATCGACATACCTAAACAGGCCCTTGGTCACCCCTATATTTTTTCCAAACATGCAGAGAACATGTTCAAAAAATGACTATTTCGGTCTCCACACAAAATTTCCAAAACTTTTGCTCAAGTGCAGTTTAAGGGCACGTCGCGGTTAGTTTTGTAATTTTTTGCGGCAGGTTGTCCTCGTGGCTGTTACTACGAGTACAACGGTACACATTTTTTTCGGGGGCATGTCCATACTTCCCGTGGTAATGGCCCAAAAGCTATAAAACCCTATCGGCACTGACTTAAACGATTGATGAGCTACAACTCACAAATTCGGTATTCATTATAAAATTTCTTCCAAATGTACTTCTAGTTCCAAGAAAATGTATATCGCACAACATTTCCGGGTAACCATCACAAAAGTTCAACATTTTCGCTTGTATGCAGTTTAAGGTCTGTTCGAGGATCATTTTGATTTGATCCTTCATACTTTTCTCGCACTAAAGTTTTTGAGGCCAGTGTTTTTTTTTTTACAGCTCTTAAGAGCATTTGGCTGCGGATGAATTTCATCTGGTGGGAGACGTACATCCATTTACAAATATTCGAAAACCACTTTGAACTAATTGTTCCTCCTCTGTTGGGATTTGAACCCGGGAACCCCTCGGTTTGCACTACGTCTCCCTTTGTTACAATTCAACAGTTTTAGCTCTGTTGATTAGGTGAGTCAGTGGAATAGTTAGAAACCCGCGGTTTATGCTATCTATCCCACAAATGCATCAAAATGTACGCCGGAAACTTTTAAAACTTCTTTTTCACCTACGAAAACGCTATTTATATTTGAAATATGTTCTTAGCACATTTTGGTGTGGCACTACCGCATTACCACAGGCTGAGGATATATTTCTGTTGGCAATTTGACTTTGACTTTTTTACCCTCTTACAATCTATATTTTTTAAGTTCAGATTGATTTCTTGATGTTGTTCTTACCTTAAACCATTCAATTGTGGGCTCGGGTTTGCCTTCAACTTTACAATTCAGCGTTGCTGGTTCATTCTTTTTCACCACTAAATCTGTGGGATGTTCAATGATTCGAGGTGATAGATATTGAGCTGTAAAGATTAAAAGAAAAAATGATAATTTTAGTAAATGAATTCTTCAAAAAAAAAAAAAAAAAATAAGAGTTTTAGGGATGAAAAATATAAAATGAAATGCATAAAGTCTTCAATTCACATTCTTTAGACTACATCAAAATTCAATGACTCACTAATTAGGTTATTTTGAATGTCCAGGAGAGACAACTGCAACTAATATCTTAAAAACGATCACAGGGAATGGTGGGAACATAGCACAGGATTTTGGGTAATTTGCCTTGAAATGGTCCGAAATGACCAAAAATATCTATATCTTTAAAATTCTTTGGTGATGAGTGAATCACTGACTCAATACCAGTAGAAAACGACTAAAGCTAGGACCTTGAAATATCTCATCGGCTTCACTATTGGTGAAAATATAAAGTTCTGGATAAAACTGAATTTTTGTAAATTCTTCATGGATGGGTACAACATGCCCAAAAATATCTATATCTATAAAGTTTTTTGGTGATGGGTGACTCAACGGTCAGGAAAAAATCTCAAGTCTGTTTTTTGCAATTTCTTATGGGTCTCACTGTAAGTGGGAAGGTACTAGATAAGGCTGATTTTTATGGAGTTCGTCTTGGTTGGAGAAGAAATTACAAAAAATATATATGTCTATAAAATTACTTGGTGATGAGTGACTCAATGCCCAAGTAAAACGGCGGAAGGCAAAATATCCCTGGAAAATGGTGGAAGAGAGGACCTTGCAATTTCACTTAAGGTGAAAGCGTACTAAATATGTGTATAATTCCTGCTGGTCGGGTACGAAATGACTAAATTCATTTTTATCATAGTTTAATATTATTTTGAACTGCTGTATTTGTTTTGGCAATATATTGGATTTATACTATACCAACTGCTATAATTTCGAAAGGAAAAAGGCACGAAATAGTTCCACTTAGAATAATATCGTATCAAATTCACATTTTTACGAGAACAATAACTTATTAATACGCTTCTTTGAAAATCATTGAAAAATATTACACTATGCAACACTGAAAATGCAAACAACATCTAGTATGCATTTTTTGAAAGTACATATTTAGACTACAAAAACCCTAGTAGGTTTTTGTCCTGTTAGATCCAGTTCGGATTTTATGGCCTCATCTATCAGGCCCTTATCTCAGAAACGAATAGGAATTTAGCCTTGCTGTCTTTAGCAATATTGTAGCCCTAAACTAGTAGAACTTATCTTTTGAAAAAACCACATAAGAATATATATAAAATATAGACAATTTTACATAATTGATGAAATTCTGGTCAGTATTGGCTAAACTATTGGGAGTTGAACCAAGTAGCCTTTTGCAAAAATCTTCCAAATAAAGTTCTCAACAATTCTTTAGAACATTCTGAAACTCTAAAACGTTTACTTCATGTTGTTTCAGCGGTATTTTGCATCATATCTTTTACAACACGTATTTCAAACACAGTTCACACCAAAAGTTTATTCACGCATTTCTGATTTCATTATTGACATTTTTATTAAATCGTCCTTGAAAAATGTACTGAAAACAACGGCATATAATTTTACAACAATGACATGTTCTGAAGATTAACATTCCAGGGAATATTTTTCCAAACGAAAATATTCAGAAAAAATTAAAGTTTTTGGAGATACGGAGCGAAATGTATAAAAATTTTCACATATTTTGAAATTTGAGGCAATAAATGTAGTTTTTCGAGTTCATTATTTCTCTAAATATGTTATTCTTGTCCTTGTCTACAAATTTGCTTCAGAGGCCAGAAGAAGATTCGCATTGGTTTCAGAGATATAGCCCCGAATTTGTTTAAAAAATCAATATTTAACCATGCTTAGATGGGGCCATAAAATCCGAGCTGGATCTGATACAACAAACCCCAACTAGGGTTTCTTGTCGTTTGGGTCTGTACTTTCAAAAAATCCTCAGTTCGAATTGTTTGCACAAGATCACCTTAAATGTAGCACAGTGTTATCCGAATTTTTATATAATATACCTAAAATTTTTTATGTATTTCTAAATACATATATCAACAACTTTTCAAAAGTGCTTCAAATTGATTTTCCTGCAAAAATTATAGTCTACTTTTAATTAAAATTATTTTCGCATGTCCTTAACACAATATTATTTAATTATTTCACATATTTATTTCAACATTAACACAATCTGTTATATTCAGATGTTGTTTTGTATTCAATATAATACAAATGCATAATGTGAAAATGTGTGTGGATGGATATGCCTTTTGAAGAGGCTCATTGAAAATGCATATCACGTTTTTTGCCGTCTAATTTTGTTGGCCATTAAAACTATTAGCCAAAGCCTAAAGAGCATGCAATCATGATGTCTGGCTGACCGGCCGACCAAGCGTTGGAACACTTTTATACATGGATAACCTTCCTCCTTCTGCTCAACATGAAATAATAACAATTGATAATCATGTTAAGCAAATTATTAGAAACGTTGGCGCAAAATATTATCATATTAGACAGATCACTGAATAGAACAAAATGTTGTGTGACAGAGGAGGGTTGTTGGACAGTGGTAAAGTGGCAGAGTTGTGGATATATGAATAAAAAGGGCATATATGTATACACAGAGAAGAGATATTGTTGGAACAATCATATTCTAAGAACAAAATAGTGTATTTTAAAAATCTGAAAATATATATTGTTGTTTCAACCATATATTTTTTATTAGGGAACATGATAACAAAAAATATATTGTTGCGCCAACAATACATATTTTAAGAATTTTAAAATACACTATTTTGTTCTTAGACTATGATTGTTCCAACAATATTTTTTCTCTGCGTGTATGTTCATATGTGTTTTTTATAGAATTATTTTATGGCCTTTTATTGACGACAGAAAATTTTTGGTCTTCCACAAATTGACCTCTCGGTCTTTTATAAGTAAAGATATGGACTTTCAATAAAAGGCCGTTTTGTTCTCCAATCATGAAAATTTTGGTGTTTTATAAGAAAACTGGACTTCTAAATGACGTTTCGATTTTATAGAAGAAACATTTTAGGTCCTATGTCGACTATTTATATTTGTTCTCCCTATTTTTTATTTTAATTTTATTAAAAAAATTCCCATATGCAATTCCTCCATACCACTGTTGCATCTCTATTAGCAGTTGCCACCGACAAATGTCACCAATGTCATCATTAGCCAACATAACACATTTACCATAACGCCAGTGAAAAAACCCAAATAAAACCAGAAAAATAAAACTCCCTCCAAAGCATAATCATTTCGAGATGGATGGTTGAATACCAGGTTGGTTGGATGGTTAGATGAATGAAGAATCAAACAAGCGAACATGTATGTATATCAAAGAA
This sequence comes from Musca autumnalis, assembly GCF_047663935.1. Lineage (NCBI taxonomy): Eukaryota > Metazoa > Arthropoda > Insecta > Diptera > Muscidae > Musca > Musca autumnalis. The sequence goes on from NW_027412088.1 coordinate 86,440,557, forward strand.
ATATCCAGGTAGGTAGGTACGAGTATCTATCCACGTACTATTACCATTGCCAATACAATGTACAACACGTTCCTCAACATGATTTTCAGCTATGATAATAGCCCAGAAATTCATGTAGACATATTCAAAGTTAGGACCTCAACAACAAAGGAGAACATGGCACATAGAATAGGCCATCACATAGCCATCAACATCATCATTATAGCCATAGTCATTATCATCGTCGTCATTGAATTGGCTTGTGTGTGCTACCTGAAACAACAACAAGCAATCACCATTGGGTTCCTGCTGCTCCTAACATCGAGTCGAACACATTTCGATTTTCATTCATGCAACATTATGCATATTTTGCCACTACTTCTACTGCCTTCTACTACCATATACTGTTGTTGTTGTTGTTTCAGTACATACAAACCTGGTTAGCTGCTAGTTTGGTTGATGGAATGGTTGGCTGTTTGGTTGACTGCCGGGCTGGTTGTTATGCATATATGGCTAAATAGAAATATCATACTCTACAAATTGATCATTAAAAACGTTAAAAGGATACCTTTCTTCTTTTATTTCAAATTCTCTGGTTTCGTTGTTGTTGTTGCTGCTGATTTGAATTGAGAAATACACTGAAAAAAATTACCATTAAAAAATCTCTTGTGCATTCTTGTAAATTTATCAAGAAAACAAAGTCGTAATTTTCCTGACTGCATAAAATTCAGGACTCTGCACAGACACATGACATTCAATTGAATTTGCACAGAGACAAAGACATTATGTTTTTTTTTTTTGGTACCAAGAAAACATGAGTTGAACATGGGTGCTGCTGAAGATAATGTTGAAACCATACGCCAAAGAAGATGATGTTGTCAATGGAGACGACGACGAAGATACATGTTGTCAAGACAAGTCATACATTGAAGGAGAAGAAAAAACTGACAATGTCATGAAATGTTTAACGGTTATCATTGTTGTTGCCGGGAATATATTTACATTAAATTCTCAATGTCAATTTCATGTAGCATATGTATGTATAGATATATTTTTAATGGAAAAGCAGACATTTTAAGACATGATGAGATGTAAAACAAAGATCACCTTCTTTGCATTGAATTTAATATTAATAATATTTAAAATAAGGTACAAGGCGGTCCATTATAAAGGCCAATTGGGAGTTTGGGGAAAACTTCAAAGATTGGAAAATACAGGAATACACAAATATGATTCTTAATAAATGTTTAGTCGTAGGTCAAAACCTCTGATGTCCAGTTTCAACCCGGTGGTTGAAAGACTAGCTACAATTTGGATAAAAGCTAATTTTTTCAACATCAGTCTTATTTGGACCCATGACTCCAACGAAGGCAAGGACGAGCAGATCAATGATATTATTTACGAGGCACTTGAGCACTTGAACATATGATCGATGCCCTGCCCATGACATTAAATCGTTCCAGGCAATTTCAATGCTAAAATCAGAGGGAATAATTTTTTATAAAAAAACATGGCATGTAACAGCACGAGTCAGGTGCCCATATGGCTGTCACCAGATCAAAAAACAAGAAAGCATATGGATCACGATGTGATTGATAATCAACATACTCTACATCCTTACTGCCTGCCCTCATTGGGATAAAATGTTGGGCAAGGCAAATTGTATTTCAGTGCAATTTATGACAGTAGGCGTCAATACTATTAATAAATAATTCTCAGGGAGTTAGCTACAAGGGTTGCGACAAAAAACTGTTCTTAGTACGCCAACATCCATCCAGTCTACCTGTATAGGAATTCTCTAACTTTTATCGATTTAAAAGTTGTTAAAATTTCTTTTGTTTTTTAACAACTACAAAACAAAGAAATGAAATTGTTGTAAAATAAACAATGAGTAAAGTTGTTAAAAAGTTACAGAATAGGCCTCCAGAGCTCTCTTTTCACCAACTGTCAATCCCAATCTAAACCTATTTTATACATTTTGTCCCATATAATCACGATTAGATTTTAAAGTAGTACGAGGGCTGCATGATAACTATTTGGCCTAATATTTACCACAAAAATGGTTTTATTGTTTTCTAATTTATACACATTTTCATGCGCTCAATCCAATTGTTGGATCACTTTTTCCACTCCAAGACATGGTTTTTGAACCCTCAACAGCATTTTCTGGCGACAAGAATCATTGACCACGCCTCAACAGCATTTTCTGGCGACAAAAATCATTGACCACGCCTTTTTATATTGATATGCTGGAATCAAATGACGTCATTGGATATCCAGTCAGGGCTGTACGGCGGATCACCCATCAATTCCACGTTTTGTCCGGTTTAAAAGGCGCTGGTTTAAATCGATGTATGAGAGCTCGCATTGTCATGATGCACAATGATACGTTTTCTCATGTTCGCTTTTTCGAATCTCTCAGGAGACATCAGGCACACAAATTGTAGTATACCACTCAGAATTAACCGTCCTACATTTCTCAAGCCGTATACGTCACACTGTCAGTTTTGCCGAAGAAACAGGCGACCATTTGCTTCGAAGTTTTTCTTACATGAACAACTTTCGTTGGATTTGGCTCGTTTTCGAAGACCTCAACGGTCGAATCCTGTTTTGTTTCGGGATCAAAGATTCGTCGTCTGCGACGATCTTATAAATGTCGTTTGAAGCACCGCGATCGTTTTTATTTACAATTTCTTTGCACCAATCCACAAAAGCCTTTTTTAGCGATTGTCCAATTTTGCCGGATCTAACGAGAAAAAAATCCATTTTTTCGGCCATCTGTTCATGCAATATCAAATGTTAGTTGGAGGAAGAAATGACCAAGGATGCCTCTATCTCATGGTATTTAAAATGACGATATAGCATTATCCGTTCACGCACGGCTTAATTTTTTTTTTTTTTTGGCGACTCTCACGACCTTCGTTTTTTGGCGAGTATCGGCAACGATGGAATTCATTAAACCAGTTTTTCATAGTGCTATAGGATGGCCTTATATCGACATACAAAGATTTATTTTGATCGATGCACTCTTGCGGTGGTTATCCACGTCCAAAATTGTGAAAAATGTTCGGATGAAGATGTTCAAATTTAATTACATTTTTTGCAAAGTGATTTTTTCAAGTCACTGTAAACAACTCAGCACATGGTCGTATTACAAACTGTCCTGAATAGGTTTAGGCTAAAACTGTAAAACTTTCCAAAACAATTTTCAAATGTCGCCTGGCAGCAGATAGTTTTCGTGCAACTTATAATTTAATTAATAGGATAACAAACGGGAGAGTGAATCGAATTCGAATAATATATTTTTTGCACATAGTCAATACTCTTCAAACGTCAATCTCATCCAATATTCACTTCTGACTTTGTGCTCTCTGTTTTTGCAAACGAGGCTGTGGCGACCGGTCATGAGCGATATAAGCCTAATCCGTTGCAGCATTTTGCAGCACTACCAAAATAGCCTTAAGGGTCAACATGCAGTACACGGGGAATGAGGTCTACAGATATCTGAAAAATGCAATAGGGATAGCAACGGTGCTGAGTGCCAGACTACGAGTATCTATGCTCTTCCTTGGGCAAAGAAAGCCAAAAAAGAAAAGAAAATAAATTAATCTTCCAGTAGGTCACAGGCATATGTCAAAACCTCCCACAACTGCAGCAAGCTCCACGTGTCTGTGGGGGAGTACTTCATGTATACGCAGTGTTTAAGAAATGTCTTAAGGTCCTATGCTCCTCATGGAGTTAGGCGGAAAAGAAGAATATTTAATACATAAAACCCGATTTTCTTTTCATTTCGGAAAGGTTTATTTGGTGCTTATACAGACCCCGGGAGGCGACTGAACTTACTCCAGCCGACGACAAAACCACGTTACAAGTGGCGCCCGAGCTGGGACTTGATTCCAAATCTCACTGCAGAAACCCCGAAACGATCGCCAACGACGAAGAATGGAGTCTCAAATGCTATAAGCAATTGAAACCAGTGTCATTGAGTTGGATTAATTTGTTGAAAAAAAATGTTGTAGAGCAAAGACAGACGGCAGCAATACCCACGGAAGGATTAACAGTCGAGTACTTCACATTTCGTGCGGAAGAAGCGGCAAAGGAATTCCAACGAAAACTTACTTAGTGAGTTAGAAAAGGAGTTGAGAGCCGAGGAGAAAACTGCGGTCGCAAATGACCGTTCCAGAGCCAAATTTTAGACGAGAAGCATGCACTTAAGAAATACACTGGCGAAAGCGACTTGGTAGAATTTCTGAATATATTAGTGGAATAAGCCGTGTGTCTTCAGGATACTGCACAATCGTTTTATATTCCCCCTACCCCTACCTTGAAGTAGTATAGGGTGAAAAAGAATGATGTGGTGTCTTGGAGCAATTTTCGAACTAGCCAATACCAGCCGTGCTAATGCATGGGTGCGAAACCTGGGCCGGGTGACACCGTGGTGCGATGGAATGCACACCCGCCTTGCACGCTAAAGGTCAATGGTGGCAAAATACCCCTCAGTAATGTTGGCGACATTTCCTGAGAATTTAAGCCATGAAAAACTTCTCTACAAGTGGTATCTTAAGACACGCCGTTCGGACTCGGCAGTAAAAAGTAGGTCCCCATTTAGCAAATATGAATCGGGGTGCACTCATTGATATGAGAGAAGTCTCCCTCGTCCCTTCGGGGATATTTGTGGAATAATTATATATTTAAGATCTGCGGGCCAATAATCTACATAAACGGTGAATACAGACGCCATAGGATCCACGAGCTGTATCGGCTATACAACGACATCAGCACAGCTAACTCATTGAGTTAGATGGTTGGGACACCAATCGAAGTTTTGAATCGACAGTAGCATAACTACACTATATATTTTTTGAGTAAGATTATGTCGTGAAAATAAAGAATTAAAATCCATTGGTTTTACAGACGGTTTACACTGCCGTGGAAAGTTAAGACTCGATTTTTTCTACTCGAGAATAATTATGTTCCCAAAGAAAATTTTCAGATCCGCTTACATCACTCATAAAAATTTACAACACCATTCGTTATGTTCCTTTTAGTGCTGCAGCAACAAAATGCCAACGAAATAAAAATTTACTAAAAAATTTCGAAATTAAATATATATGGGGGACATTAGACTCATAAATTATCCCGCGAGATGAAAAGAAAGTGAAAAGGGCAATAAAAAACCAATACCAAACTTTTCTTTTGATTCGAAAAACAAAAGAAACGATCAGACATTACACAAATGCATCATATGGCAAGCAGATCAAAACAAAATGTCAATAAAATGATATTTAATTGCATTTTATGGCCCTGGCCATGGTCATTAAATGGGGGACAAGCAAATCGAATTTGATGGCGTTTATGTCGAGAGCAAAATATTCACGCTTTAGAACTAATAAAAATGTCAATTTACATTTGCCACAGATCGTTCATTTGTCAATAGGGGTGGGGGAGATTTGGGAGGGAGAATGTCGTTTTCATTCGATTTTTATTTTTGAAAACTGTGCTATTGTTACGAAATAACGCTCTCCATTGATTGTGAAAGGCAATTGATGAGAAAAAATTCCAAATTTATGGATATACTAATTAAGAGGGAGGGAGGTAGAAAATTAATTTATGTTATGTTTTTATTAAAAAATCATTAATTTTATGTGAATTTAAAATGTTGATCTTGTCACAACAAAAGTTTTTTCATGGGATATGTAAAAACAAATTTACTAATGGAATGTGCCTCATTAGGAAAATAAAATTTGTATGTAAATTAAGCCGTACTTTTCAGAAAAAAACCGAAAAAACTCAATACAAATGCCCTTACCAACTCATTATTTTAACAAGGGTATGTCGCCAGAAATTAGTAGTTAGTTTTGACCATAAAAGTCGGCCTATAGTACCCTAAGATTAACTACTATTTTTTAGTAGCCAAAAAATAATTCTTAATTTTTTGGTGAAATGTCCTTGTTAAAATAATGGGTTAGTAAGGACATTTGTAATGAGCTGTTTTGCTGGGTTGAACCTAATTCTTCTACTGGAGAAAACGTGAATTCTGAAAAGAAATATCGATTTTAATTTTCTTTGACATACGTAATACAACCTAACTAAACAGCTAACGGGCTCAGCTATTAAGGCCGGGTAATAAGCAACCTCGGCAAATAATACCGAGCAAATTTCGAACTAGGTTGCCGTTTTCTTCTTTATTCCTTTATTTTTATTATGTTAGAAATGAAGCAAGGCAAGAAAGCCAGGTGACGAAGTTGATTATGTACCCAGGCCTTAAGAATTGCCAGCACCAGGTATTAATAGCGAACAACAAATTTCCATACGACAACACATCTTAATTGATTGCCACAGGTTTTAGTGAAACCAATTATACCTTATGGTACATGTATGCCGGGCTTAAATACAAAAATATACATATTTATGTTTGTATATACATATTTGTACATATATAAATATGTTAATATGCTAATTATTGTAATTTTCTATAATTTTGTTCTCTGCTCATACCTAATGGTTTCCTGTTCTAAATCATTCAAGTTGAAGGTATGTTTGTGTTATGGACATGACACCAAAACACATTTCCAACAATTAAATATGTGACATGTTTATGTTGGACTTTTCCATGGTTGCTGCTGTGATGTTGTTCTTTCCTTATGGTTAGGTATTGTCATTATAATTATTTCTAATTGTAATTTGTTTAAATTTTTATTAATAAATAAACACACCTTGTTTTTACTGTAAACTATTTTCACCATGATAACTAGAGGTTTCAACTCCTACCATATGTTTTAAAGGCTCCACCTCTTTCTTTATGTTACACCAAAGAAAATAGGAAAAAAGCACAACGACGAGAACCTAACATCATGATGAAACTAAACAAGCCATATAACAACCAATTGCTTGACTGCAAATGGCCAAGTTAACAACAATGTAAATGCTTGGCAAAAATAAAAATACACAGGGAGAGAGAAAAAACCTTTAACGTTGATGATGGGGCCATTCGTTTGCTCATTATGTATGCGTATGCCAGGACTATAATTACCATGTTGCCATGATGTTAGTTGAGAGCCATGGAAAGAATAGAAAGAACATGACTATAAAGCGTCAAAACAACAACACCAGCAACTAAAGAGAAAACAAAATAGCAAACATTTTCATATGCTAATTTGCATTTTATGCAAAAGAAAGAAAAAGAAAGGCAGGGGAAACATAAAACCGACATAAGAGCCATGTGTATAGGAGCAACAAAAATCAGTAGCGTCTTCCAAACCTGGTACCAAATGGAAATTTATACTTGTACTCCACAAAAAAAAAAGTTACCCTCTTTTTAGTGAAAAAGGGCCCTTAGCCAGGTTGTCTGTATTTCCATGGCAAAAACTTTGTAATATTACCGGGCTACAAAGAATTCCAGCTATTTAAAAATACATATATACATACATATTCACACATGTATGTTTGGTTTAACTCTTTTTTGTAGCCAAACGTCTCAACTTACTTACATTTGCCTAACAACCATTCGTAATAACGGAGATTCCATACATACTTTGCCAATTTTTTGTACGTAGTACGTTTGGAGACAGCTCCAATTGTGACGAAATGAGAAAAAGGTAACAAAAGTTATATGGGCAATATAAGTAAAAAAGCAACTACTCGACAAATTTCCAAACTAGAAAAATATTAAGGAAGCACAATGACGTTCTCAAAAATTCAATTCTTGGACCTCTTGCACAATTTTTGTAAATCAGTTTTCTAATCTCTGAGATTTTCGAAAGACAAATAACATTTGTTATGATACATTCTTGTTTAAACCTGGGGTAGGACATATGGGCTGACGGACATGACTATAAAGACCCAGAACTTAACCATATGCATGTATGCTTACTTATTTCGTAGATTTTACCATTTTTGAGATATAGTAATTCAAATTCGGACAATTCACTGACTTTATGGTCTCCTTATTGCAACAAGGTGGTAGTTCGAGTTTATGTTTGCTTTTCGGAACGATCGCACTTCAAACGCTATCAACTTGGTTTTTTGTTTTTATACCCTCCACCATAATATAGAGGGTATAATGAAATTTGTCATTCCTTTTGTAACACATGGAAATATTCATCGGAGACAATATATACTTTATTCTTGATCAGGGTAAAATTTTAAATCGATATAACCATGTCTGTCTGACCGTCCGTCCGTCTGTTGAAATCACGATACAGCTCGCAAATGCTAATATAGAGCTTTGTAATTTGGTATAGAAGTTTCTATTGCTAGGATGTTTGGTATTGCAAATGGGCAATATTGGGCCACGTTTTAATATAGCCCCATAGAACGGTACCACCCGATTTTCGGTATTTTGAAGGTTTTAGCCTCATTATCACACCGAAATGACTGAAATTTGCTACTTAGTCTTCGTTGGGGGCATAAAACTTTCGCCAAGAAATTTGTCGGTATAGGTTCACGCCTTCATATTGCCCCCATAAAACGGTACCTCCCGACTTTCGGTATTTTGAAGGTTGTGACCACAATATTCCACTGAAATGGCTGAAATTTGGTATTTAGTCTTCATTTCGGGTATTAAATCTTCCATATGAAATTTGTAGGTATAGCCTTAGTATATCCCCCTTAGAATTGTACCTCCCTATTTCCGGAATTTTGAAGGGTGTGTCCTCAATATTCCTCAGAAATGGCTGAAATTTGGTATCTGGTCTTCATTTGGGATATTAAACGTTTCATACGAAATTTGTCGGTATAGATCCACGCCTTCATATAGCCCCCATTAAACGGTACCATCCGATTTTCGGTATTTTGAATGTTTTAGCCTTATTATCACACCGAAATGGCTAAAATTTGTTACTTAGTCTTCGTTCTTCGTTCGGGGTATAAAACTTTCTCCTAGAAATTTGTCGGCGTAGGTCCTTGCTTTCATATAGCCCCCATAGAACGGTACCTCCCGAATTTCGGTATTTTGAAGGGTGTGGCCCCAGCAACCCACGGAAATGGTTGACATTTGGTATTTAGACTTTGTTGGAAGCTTTTCGGACTAAAATTCGTCGGTATAGGTCCACGTTTCGATATAGCCCCCCATAGAACGGTACATCACGATTTTCGTAGTTCTGAAGGTTGTGACGTCAATATCCTACCGAAAGACTAAAATTTGTTATTTAGTCTTCCATGGCGTTATAAAATATTCCAGAAGAGAATTGTCAGTATAGGTCCGCGGGTTCTATATATCCACATAGAAGCGTATCTCTTGATCTTCGGTATTTTGAAGGCTTTACCGAAATATCGGAAATATCGTATTTAGTTGAAATTTTTAGGGGTTGTTTAGGTTTTCACGATTTTGCTTAGAAACCTATCAAAATCAGACTGAAGAAAATGTTGTAGTTGTGAAAATTCTCTACAAGATTGACCTTTATGGTATTTTCGTAGGTTTTACCATTTTTGAGATATTGAAGTTCAAATTGGGACAATGCACTGACTGTAAAACAATGTCATGAAGGGTGCGAATTATCTTACTTTTAATGAAAACCGCTTACACAGGGGAAGTTTTTGTAAAATCTGAAACAGCAATGTTCATAGATGAGAAATATCAAAATACAAGATAAAATCGCTGTAGGGTTTTTAAATAAATCGCGGTCAAAATTCACATTTTTAGGTGTTTTTTAGGTTTTCACGATTTTGCTTAGAAACCGCAAGTCGAAATGTAGCTAAAGAAAATGTTGTAGCTGTGAAAATTCTCTACGGGATTGACGTTTACAATTTGTTCTCAGGCTGTACCATTTTTGAGATAAAGAAGCTTAGTTTACATTTTTAGGTTTTTTTGTTAGGGTTTCGCGATTTTGCTTGAATACGGCAAGTCTTATCGGCATGGGACCTGAGAAAATGTTAAAATGAAATTTCTCTACAAGACTGGCTTATGTAATTTTTCGTAGGTTGTGCCATTTTTTTAGATATATAAGTTTAAGTTGGGAAATTGCAGTCATAACATTGTTTTATAAGGAAACGATACAGAATTGAATTGAATTTGAATTGTCCCAATTTCGACTTCTATATCTCAAACGTTGTAAAACCTACGAAAATATCATTAAGGTCAATCTGGTAGAGAATTTTGATAGCTACAACATTTTTTGTATTCCCATTTTGATAGGACTTGCGGTTTCCAAGCAAAATCGTAAAAACCTAAACAACCCCTAAAAATATCAACTTGAATTGCGATTTATTAAAAAAAAACGCCCTGGCGATTTTTTATTTTGATTTTTCTCATCTACCCAGCAAAAATTCGGATCCATTAGTCATTACGTAACCCATTACAAAGTAATGTAAGCAAGCTTCTTTTCCCATTACAAGTAATCTGAAAAGTAATGGGATACTTCTTAAAAAAATTACAAGGCAAACCTACTTACTTTGCTCCTCACTAAGTAATGTCGACGGTGGCACAGTGAGTGTGTGTCCGACTATAAATCCTAGGGTTGTGTGTTTAACGCTCACTGTCGGCACGCGAGTTTTTTTTATTAAAAAATAACAGTTCGTGGTGCACATCAGAGGTCCGCAAAATGCCACTCGCTTTTTATGCATATTCGCGTTTTCGTGCCTTTTTTATTGCTTGCTATTGACATCACACTTTATTGCTGTTGCTTGTTGTGTCTTTTCTTTGGTGAGAGTGTGCAATTGGCACATTCACTCGAAATGATAGCAGTGACAGTCACCACACTAAAAGAGCTCATTGCCTTTTTTGTTTTGATAATGCATTCGCAGAAGCACGCTGCAGTAAAATAAGCAGAAATTATTTCTAGTAGGATTTAGATGTTAATATACAATTAGAAATTAATATTGAGACAATAAAAACAAATATTAACGATGGTGTTTATCGTATTGTTAAACAAACTAAAAAGAGAAGCTAAAATTGGAAAATATACACGGTGCGCCTTAACTAATTTTAGTTTTTGCAGATTCTGAAACTACAATGCTCATTGATGAGAAATATCAAGAAACAAAAAAATCGCCGGAGGGATTTTCAAATAAATCGCGATTTAAGTTCACATTTTTATGGGTTCTTTAGGTTTTCACGATTTTGCTTGGAAACCGGTAGTCCTATGTAAATGAGCCTAATGAAAGTGTTGTAGCTGTGAAAATTCTCCACAAGATTGGCCTTTATGATACTTTCGTAGAATTTTCACAGCTTCAACATTTTCTTTAATTCAATTTTGATATGACTTGCGGTTTCCAAGCAAAATCTTGAAGACTTAAGATAAAAACCTAAAAATTTGAACTGAACCTCTATATCTCAAAAATGGTAAAACCTACAAAAAAAACCTAAGGGTCAGTCGTGTAGAGAATTTTCACATCTACAACATTTTCTTTAGACTCATTTTGATACGACTTGCGGTTTCCAAGCAAAATTGTGAAAACCTAAAAAACCCTAAAATTGTGAATTTTGATCGCGATTTATTTAAAAATCCCTCCGGCGATTTTTTCTGTTTTCTTTATTTTTCTTATCTATGAACATTGCTGTTTCAGAACCCGCTAAATCTTCCCATGTGTAAGCGGTTTTCATCAAAAGTTAGTTAAGGCGCACTGAGTCAGTGCATTGTCTCAACTTGAACTTCTATATCTTAAAAACGGTAAAACCTACGAAAATGTCATAAAGGCAAATCTTGTGGCGAAATTTCACAGCTACAATATGTTCTTTAGGCCCATTGAAAACCTAAAGAACTCCTAAAAATGTGAACTTAAATCGCGATTTATTTGAAAATCCCTCCGGCGATTTTTTTTGTTTCTTGATATTTCTCATCTATCAACATTGTAGTTTCAGAATCTGCAAAAACTTCCCAGGTGTAAGCACCTTCCATTTAAATTTGGTTAAGGCGCTCCGTGTATATTCATTTATTCAAACAGAAAATGATAAAATAATTGAAAATGTTGTTATTTGTGTACAATGGAAACGTATTTTAAAATATAATGGCAGGCAGACATCAAACCTAGTTCGCCACAAATGCTACGTTCGACAATGACGAAATACTCCTTTTAATGTCGGTAGCAACGAGGATAAAGAAAAATTCTTGGTGGCATGTTCGCAATGGGTTATTGAGGATTGTCGTCCGTTTTCAATTGTTGACTTATAAAATGTTTATATTTAAAGTATTCAGTATTTTTGAATAAAATTGTGTTTCTTGGTACAATTTATTTGATTTGATGTATTAACTAATTAAAAAATTAAACAAAAACATGTGTCAACGCATTTAATTTGTTTAATTTATCATTTTATGATGGCCAGCAGAGCGGCCAGTCATCTGTGCTGCTCGCGCGTATGTGGTGGTGGTTTTGGTTTTTTTGGGTGACGATAATTTGGAAAGCAGTACTGTGCATACTGCATTTGCGAATCATGCGAATACAAATGTAAAAGCAAGCACTGCACACACTAAAGCAGTGAATCTTTTTTAGGGGTGAATTTGCTTTTTGGCACAATCAAATTTTTATAGGCAAGGCACTGCACTATTCGCTATTTGGAAAAAGCATGAGAGTGTGCCTTTTATATGCATTTTGCAGATCTCTGGTGCACATGTGCACTGCACATTTGAGTTCTTAAGCAACCCTTAATGTTCGTGTGCGTGGCATAGTATGTAGTGTCTTTGGCTAGAAATCAGAGGGTTCGTGTGTTCAACTCGCACAGCGAGCGAAATAAAATAAAGTAAAATAATAGTAAGAAGTGTGATGAAATTAAAAAAATCTCTACATTAACTGTTCTAAAAATAGAATTTTTGTCACCTTACTTTTCAACTTCTAGTGGCCACAGAATAACTAGTTATTCTAGTGGTCATAAAATAACTACAAACTGAGTGCGACATGCCCTTGTAAAAATAATGGGGAAGAAAGGGGGTTTGCGAGTAGTTACGGCTGCCAAAATTCGCTTACATAACCCATGATTTTGGTAGGACTTTTTTTGCTGGGTATGAACATTATAGTTTCAGAATCCGCAAAAACTTCCCGGGTGTAAGCACCTTCCATTCAAGAGCACCGTGTTCTTTGAGTCTAAAAACTTTCCGCCCGAAATTTGTAGGTATAGATCGACATTTTGATATAGTCCCCATGGAACGGTAACTGCCGAATTTCGGTTTTTGAAGGTTGTTTTACCGAACTTGCTGAATTTTGGTATTTAGCCTTCTTTATAAACGAAATGAAAATATATTTTTCATTTTACTTCAATTCAACTCGTGCCGAACTTAACGCCGTTCTTACTTGTTTTTTATCTGGTGACAGCCAGGTGCTCTCATGAATGCCGAGATGCTTAAATCTGGTACTGCTACTCACCCCATTGTCAGACGTTTCACTGTGAAGACTGAATTTACCGAACGTTGGGCCAAAAATACGAGTATGTATTCTCCTTTCCAATTTCGGCATTATTATTTAACCATCAACATATTTTGTATTAGTTTAAAGTTCAGGTATTTCTTGTGGAATATGTCCAACAGAATCAGAGATCTTCGTACAAATTGGAAATTCTATAAATTTTATATTTGACAACTTTTTGTAACACTATTGGGACCAATTTAAAATTCAAGTCTTCATTTATATTGGTCAGTTTTGTTGAATTGTCCAAAACCAAGGCGGGATATCCGTCATTACTGTTGAAATCCAAAATAATGGATTAGCGACTATTGAGCGATCTCCGTTGTTTGATCACCCCCAACCTACATTGTAAAGGAGAGATTTTCTACTATAATTTTAGAATATCCCAAATAGAAGCGAAGATATCGACATAGGAATAAAATTTTGACTATTTTCCCACAGAAGTTTTATGTCCATTCCGACCCCTGAATATTATCTGACCAACACCAAATCTTTGAAAAATCCATACGAAAGTGACACCTGTGTATTTAGATGGACACACAGAGGCAGATCGACTCAGATGCATTAATTTTCGTACAAATAAAGATGGGTCTAGACCTTCATTTCGGATTTTGCAAGCTTTTGAGCCTTGTAATACTCTCCCCACATTGTGGTGTAGGGTGTAAAAAGGAAATTTAAAAAATTTTCTATACCACCAACAACAGCCCTCCTCCATCCTGGCTTGTGTCAGTTAAGACTTATTGTGGCTATTTCTTTGCATTATCTTTAATATCCATTATCGAAAGTCAAACATTATTATGGTCGTAATGCATTACGAATTCGAGAAACATATTCCACACAGTCTTACGCCAAATCCCAGAAGACATTAACCACACTATAGTTTCCTTCCTAATATACCAACGATTTCCTAATTTCATTTCTGCTAAATTTGCTATGCACTTTTTCCAGCCTCCAGTTTTGTGAATGCTGATAAAATTCTTAATTATTTACCACCATAAGTCTTTTTTGGGCTATCTTATCATATGACCAACCGACCACCAAACAACCATGGCATTAAAATTACATGCAATATAATTGATGGCATGCTTTTGTTTTTTTCTATGCTTCTCTCTTCTGCTGATCAATCTATAGAATTTTGTAGCATTTGATAAGAAACAACATTATTACAAATATAATTGCTGTGGAAAACACCCTTGCCGAAATTCACCACCGCCTTTATTTACCCCCCACATATGCTCGCATTCTTGGCATGTATTCTCATTAAGAAAGGCAGCAAATAACTTTGTAAAGTTTCTACACAGAAAATTGGGGTTTTCCAAATTCGCTTTTCTTTTGCAATGAAACTAAATTTTGTTGTTAATGTGAAGAAGAAGAAAAATTGCAATATGTCTTGCTGATGTGTGTTGCTTGTTACCCCCTGGGCTATGTGTCCGTCCCCCTTTATAAAGTGTTTCCAAGTTTGCCAAAGGAAAAATTGTGCGTGTAGTGTTTGCTGCTAAATGAATTGGTTTGCGTTTGATTTTTCTATTCAGTTTTTTTTCGTTTCCATTTAATCAAAAAGTTATGTCTTATTTTATGTGTAAGGAACAACAATGTTGCTTGATTTGAAAAAATACACATAGAATTTGAAGTAGAAGAAAGACTGCATTGCCCTCCCCATTTGCAATTTGATGTTGTTTGTGTAGTGTATCGCATTTATTTAATTATATTAATGGTTTCCTGCATTTATCAGCATCTTCTTCTTATTTTCGTTAGAATTTTTGTTTGTTAGAGTTGTTGTTTGTCTTATAATTTACAATAATAATTGCATGATTTTAATTTGCAGTTGATAAGGGGTGAAGAAGCTACATGAACTATAAATGTATGTGATGCTCTTAAAATGGGAGAAACTTTTTTGTTTTTATTTGTAATTTATTTTGAGTGAATGGAAAATTGCATAGAATAAAATATGAACGAAAAAGCAACTTAATTATAATAAATAATTATAGTTATGCCATAAAAAAGGAAAACATAAAAATTGTATATATAATGAACAGTTAGAAATAATTCAATAGGATTCATTAGTTGCAGAAATTTTGAAAGGTTTTGATTAAAGAAAATTCATTCATTAGAAAAATGCTTTGTGAAAAAATACACACACATTTTTTGTTTTCTTGATGTAATTAGAATTAAGCGATAATGATCAGGTAAATTTGTTGATTAGTAGTCGGAGGTCTGCAAGACCTTATTATTTCTTTATTCATATTCGTCTCTTTATTGTTGATGTTTTGCTGGAAAATTCCATAGCACACCAGAAATATAACATAATCCCTCTTACAAAAAAGGATACATAGCGCGAGGAAATGTTTATTAAGGGGTAGTTTACACTATATGTAAATGTCATATGACATGAAATTTTCCATAATTATATAGTGGCTAATATGTGCAATATTGGGGAATTTCCTTACGTCATTTACTTTGTGCATCCACACCAGCAAAAATTTAATAAAATTACGTCTCCACATTGCCTGCGTGGGTAGATATGGAATGTTTTTATTTCGTGTCATATGACATTTACATATAGTGTAAACTACCCCTAAATGGAGGCCAATAGCATAAGCAATGTCAATGTCACCACGAACCTCCCGATTTTGACTTGAAGTTTTTTATCCAAGTTTTGTTTTGATATTTTGGCATATAACAGCTAAACCGTGGAGATTTTTTATGCACCATAAAGACAACAATTGTAGCCAAGGCAATAATTAAGAACTCTTTAGTACATCGTAAAATCATAGGAACGCTCCTTCAGGCAGTTTTGGCCTTGGGATAGTGCAAATTTTTCAGAAAATGGGGCATGGACAGCTAAAATACCATTGGTTACTTTGGGCTCTTTGTTTTTTATTTGATAACAGTAAATGTAGAGAAAAACGGGGCTTCTAAGATCTAAACGGACATAAATTCTTTTTTTCACTCCGCGTATCCGCTGATTGCATTCGGGTTATAGAACAGATGATATGTAGAGGGCAACCTATGTAAGTATTAATTATACCCTACACCATAGTATGTATGGAGGGTATATTATGTTTGTTTTTCTGTTTTTATGTCATCGAAATAATCATTTGGGATCGCATAAAAAATATTTATTCTTGAGCAGGGTAAAATTCTAAGTTGATCTAGCTTTGTCCGTCTGTTGTAATCACTAGGGTTATGATATTTTGATGAGATTTTATCTTAGATCGCATAAAATCTTAATTATAGAGTAAATCGATAAAAAAAGCTTCCGCACAAAAAGCTTTTAAAGTTTTTATTTTTCAGAACTTTTGACAATTTTTTTAAGTCACTATAAGCAGATATTTCACTGAAAAACATGTATGGGGGCACACGACATAACCAAAATGACATAACCGCTTGTTTCTCACTAATATTATTATCGTTTTATAACATATATATCATTTAATATTATATATAACTTTATTTCATATATCATAAAAGTTAAAAGTGGCTTGTGCGGGACCTTTTTTAAAATTTAAATGGAATAAAACTTATTTTAGTCATTAATAGGCAAAATGCCATTCATTCGTGCAACAGGAAATATTTTTTTTTGAGAAAAAAATTGTTTTCATTTCAGTGAATTTTGTTAAAAAAAAAAAAAAAATTTAAATGTGATTTGTGCGTAACCTTTTTTATAATAAAATGGAATGAATGTTTTTTAGGCATTAATAGGACAAAGTTCATTCATTCTCACTACAGGAAATCATTTTTGAGAAAAAATGTAAAAAGTCATAACCCTAGTAATCACTCTATCGTCCGCAATAATTGAGCTAGAACACAATATGTTTGCAGCCGAGTATATTTTTTTCCATAGGCAGGTCAAAGCTTAATATGGTGTATATCGGTCCACATTTTGGAATAGCCTCCTGTAACCATACCTCCGGAGTTTGAGGATTTTAGCTGCATTCTTGTCCGAAATAGCTGTAATTTGACAGAAGTTCTCAGTGGCTACAAAATTTATCCACCAAAAACATTAAACATTGCTCCTTTTTTGGGTATAGCTCCACCACAGCCGTACCTCGGATTTTAAATATTTTGAGGATTTTAACTGCATTTTTGGCCTACATTTGAGGTTCCAAGTGACCAAAAAAACTTCTCGACCAAAAATCGTCAACAGGGGTCCATGTTTTAGCCCCACCATAACGGTATCTCCGGATTTTAAATATTTTGACGATTTTAGCTGCATTTTTTAGCGGAATCAGCTGTAGTTTGACATTTGAGGTTCCAAAAAAAAAACTTCCAAACAACTTCTCAAACAAAAACGGCAGCATAGATCCATGTTTTGATATTGACCCATTATAACGGTACCTCAGGATTTTGGTTGTTATGAAGATATTAGGTATATTTTTTGACCGAACTACCTTTAATTTGACATGTGACGTTCCCAGTGGCCACAAAACTTCTCCAACAAAAATTTTCATCATAAGTCCACGTTTTGGTATGACCCCATACAACGGTACCTGCGGACTTTAGGTATTTTGAAGATATTAGCTAGATTTTTTGACCGAACTACCTGTACTTTGACATTTGAGGTTCCCAGTGGGCAGAAAACATCTCCACCAAATATGTTCAACATAAGACCATGTTTTGGTATAGCCCCCATACTATGGTACCTCCGGATTTTAGCGAGTTTGAGAATTTTAGCCTAGTTTTTTTTTCGAACTAGCTGTAATTTAACATTTGAGGTTCCCAGTGGTCACGAAACATCTCCTCCAGTACACAAACTTCTCCACGTTTTGGTATGGCGGTACCACCGATTTCAGATATTTATCAACATTTTAGGACAAGATTTGATTGGCATTTATGGTTCCCAGTGATTAGAAAAATTTTGGATATAGGCCCACGTAACAGTAACGGTCGATTTCAGATATTTTTAAATTTATAACTAATCGGGTGCCACCGTGGTGCAATGGTATGAACACCCACCTTCCACGCAGAAAGTCGTGGGTACGATTCCCCAGCCAGGCAACATCAAATTTTCAACGGTGGCAAAATACCCCTCAGTGATGTTGGCGACATTTCCTGAATATTTCAGCCATGTAAAACTTCTCTACAAGTGGTGTCTTAGAACACGCCGTTCGGACTCGGCAATAAACAGTTGTTCCCATATTATTGAGCTATTATGATCGGGGTGCACTCATTGGTGTGAGAGAAATCTCCCTTGTCATCGAATTAGGGTTACCAGAGGCAAAAAAAACCTCTCCACCTAAAACTGTTGGCATTGGTAATTATGGAACAAAAAGAAAATTAATTATTAAATATAACTTATATTCATTGTAGAGGGAGCGTATAAAAGGAGTAACTTTACGCTATTTTACTTGTTAGACTTTTATTTTCTTTGACGTTACCTTTTCTAATGCACTAAGAGCCGAGAATATATTTATTGGAAAATTATATTTTTGAGAATTTTTAAACATTTTTTAATAAATAAATTTTTCTCCTAAAAGTTAAATATTACTAGTATTGGACCTTCTTTTAAAAATTTCGAAAACTTTGGAGGGTGTATATATATTTTCAATCGTTTGGTTTTTGGTCCAGAAAATACTCTTATTACATTCCTAATAAATCCCTGAATTTATATGGATGTAACATTTTCGATAAAATTTATACGACGTATTTAAATTTTTCGTCCGAAATCAAAAATTACAAAAAATAATTTTTTTGTAAATTGTTTGCGTTTTAGGAAGTGCATTGGCTATATGAAATTTTATAAGCTTGGAACGACAGATAACAGACAATAATATAAGGCAATGCAAAAAACCACACAAAAATATGTCAAAGTATTCGAGTTTAACTTCAATTTTTTCAACCATTTTTGTGGCCTGGAATAAAATTATAAATTTTTAGAAATCGAAGAGGACAAAAATGATGTTTTTGAACAGTAAAATAAAATTTCCAATTTTTGTGCATCGCACTTTTACTACTCAATAGAATGTCATTGTATTCCTTTTAAAAGCATTAAATAAAAATAATACTAAAATGAATCAAAAAGATTTTTAATTTTAAAGTGTATAAAGAAATGTTTTAAAGATAATTTCTATTGCCTTTAATGGTCTGGTGATAATAGTAATGGCCTCGCCTCCACACTTAATAAATTGATTGTTTAATAGGTCTCTTTTTTATACCTTTGTTGTGCCTTTTTATTAATAGTTTGCCAATTATTTCTTAGAAAAAAAAATCATTGGAAGTCCCCACACAAAGCTTCTTTTTATTGTGATTTTTTTTTTCATTACGCATTTAATGATTGCTGCCTATAGATTGTTATTGTCTATATTGAAAAATTATCATTAAATGGTGGGATATTGGAAATTTTTATTTTAACAATAGTTTTCACTTAAATTTATTGGTTTTGCGAGTAAAGTTCTAAGCTAGTGGTCGTGATGATGAGTAAACAATAAACATTAATGTTAGGTTGTGTATTTTATTTTTTATAACCATTGTAATGTGGCAAAATCCAGACATTTGTGCCTACATTTGTTCATTGCTTTTATTGTGTCCCACTCAACAGCATATGTGTGTAGTTTTGGGCGATAATAACGTGGATGATGATGGTGGAAATGGTGATTAAAATCACCAAAGAAAACAAGGAAACAAACATTGTGCTCTTGGATATGAGCATTTGATGGTCATTTATTACAAGCCGTATATTTTAAAGTCGTAAACTTAGTTGTGTGATTTCTCTAATACAGAGAGGTAGGGGGATAGATGGAGAGAAAAAGAGGGAGTTTGGGAGGGGATATGGTCACAACCATCCTTCTTAGTCAATTGTAATCTTTTGTTTATTTCTATTTTAAATACAAAAAACTATAACTTTTAATAGTTTTAAGTATTTTGAAAAAAAAAAAACCATCAAGTAAATAGAAAGTTGTGATAAGTGCTTTAAGGCACTTTGGGGAAAGAATTTTATTTTTTACATTTAATGGTCGATTTTATGACCATAAAATGTCATTGCATTATTTGGCCACCGTGTTGAAGAAAAAGTTTTGTAATTAACCACAGCAATAACGACAAAAGAAAATATCAAATTTCTATGGGAAATCTTGAAAATTGTGATTAACTCCAACGAAGGAAAAAAGTTATTTGGTGAGAAATAAAAGTGGTTTTTCAAATATTAACAAGGAATGGGATAAATTGAAATTATGTACTTGTGTATGTATATGGAGCCGAAAAAGATTATCAGTTACAAAGTAGAGGAATGTATTTAGATGGTTTGGAATCTATAAAAAGTAATCTAAAACTCAATCTTACAAGGGCTATGGGCAATAATATTAATTAATAATTTACATAATTTAGTCAATTGCATTAAAACGTCGCACAATGGTTCTGAAATAGATTTTCCTTATAACTCTAACTTTTTATCATCACCGATTTTTAATTTTTATGTGGTATTCGATTGTAGCAAAATTGGAACTAAGGAAACCCACAAAATCAGATAAAAAATTGCCTTAAAAGTTTCAATAAATTACGGTAGAGTTTACACGAAATTTGCTATTTTATATTTCCTCAGGTACTAAATTTTAGTACAATTTCAAATTTAGTGGACTATACACGGTGCTCTTGAACCAAATTTAAATGGAAGATGCTTACACCTGGGAAGTTTTTGCGGATTCTGAAACTACAATGTCCATAGATGAGAAAAATCAAAAAACAAAAAAAATCGCCGGAGCGCTTTTTAAATAAATCGCGATTCAAGTTGACATTTTTAAGGGTTTTTTAGGTTTTCACGATTTTGCTTGGAAACCGTAAGACCTATAGAAATGGGACTAAAGAAAATGTTGTAGCTATAAAAATTCTCTATAAGATTTCATGATATCTGCGTAGTTTTTACCGTTATTGAGATATAGAAGTTGAAATTAGGACAACGGATTGACGTATCGCATCCTTATAAAACAATGTCCATGTCCACTTAAATTTGGTTCAAGAGCACCGTGTATAACGTTTATGAAAAAAAAGGGAACAATATTTCGTATTCGCAAAAAGATATGTCTGAGAGGGTTTTCTTACAGCCCATATATCCTCTTGTAAACGTTACTTTCTGGATGAATATGTGGGGTTTTTTCCATACCCTCTCCCACATAAATGATAGATTTTTACACAAATGGACTTTTTTTAAATATATAAGTTTGTATATAATAGTGATGTGCACATGAGAAATCATGGAGTAATCAATTAAAAATAAATTAAATTTTTTGAATATTTTTTATTTTTTTTGTTTTTATTTTAATATTTTTATGCCCGTACTATGGTGGAAATAGTACGGAGGGTATATTAAGTTTGATTTTCGCTTTGTAACGCATTGACATAATCATTTGGGGCTCTATAAAGTGTATATATATTCTTGATCAGGGCAAAATTCTTAGTCGATCTATGTGTGACGGTCTGTCCGTCCGTCTGTTGTAATCACTCCAACGTCCACAATAATTAAGCTAGAACGCTATATGTTTGCACCAGAGTGTATTTTTGCCACAGGCAGGTCAAGTTCGAAGATGGACTATATCGGCCCACGCGTTGGTATAGCCCCTATATGACGGTACCTCCCAATTTTAGGTATTTTGAGTATATTGGATAGAATCAAACTAGCTGTAATTTCTTTAATGGTTCTTTAATGGTACCATCACTTCTCCACCAAAATTTGTCACTGTTAGCTCCCATATAGCGGTACCTGCCGATTTTCGTCATTTTGAGGGTTTTAGCAACAATTTTTTATCGAACTAGCAGTAATTAACAGTTGAGGTTCCACATGGTCACGAAATTTCTCCGCCAAAAATTGTCAACATAGGTCCACGTTTTGTTATAGCGCCATATAACGGTACCTCCCGATTTTCGGCATTTTGAGGGTTTTAGCTAAAAATGTTCACCGAACGAGCTTTAATTTGACATTTGAAGTTCCCTGTGATCACGAAACTTTTCCACTAAAAATTATCAACATAGGTCGATGTTTTGGTATAGCCCCCATATAAAGCTGCCTCCCGATTTTCGGTATTTTGAGGATTTTAGTTACAGTTTTTAACCGAACGAACTTTAGTTTGATATTTGAGGTTCTCAGTGGTCACAAAACTTCTTCACCAAAAACGTTAACATAGGTCCATGTTTTGATATAGCCGGTACCTCCCGATTTTCTGTGTTTTACAATTTTTAATTTTTAACCGAACTAGCTGTAATTGGACATTTGGGATTCCTTGCAGTTATAAAACTTTTCCAACAAAAATTGTCAAGATAGGTCCACACTTTGTGTAGGGTTCCTTCCGATTTTCGGTCTTTTGAGGGTTTTAGCTAAAAATTTTAAACGATTTAATTTGTTATTTGATTTTCTCTGGGGTCACGAGACATCTAAAAAAAATCGTCGACATAGGTCCATATTTTGATATAGCCCACATATAACGGTACCTCCCGATTTTCGGTATTTTGAGGATTTTAGCTAAAATTTTTAACCTAACTACCTGTAGTTTGACATTTGAGGTTCTTAGTAGTTACGAAACTTCTTCAGCAAGAAGCGTCAACATAGGTCCATGTTTTAGTGGTTTTTAGGGTCTTAACTAAATTGTTTGATAGAACTACCGTTTATTTGACATTTCAGGTCCCTTGCAGTAACAAAACTTTTCCACCAAAAATTGTGAAGATATGTCCACTCCTTGTTACAGCCTTCATATTAAGGTACCACCTGATTGAATAAATTTAGATTAGACAATTTAGGCATTTGGGGTAGTCGTGGTGAAAAAATTTTTGCACCTAAAATTGTGGGCAGGAAATGAAACTAATTATTCCATTTATATTTAAGCATATTTTATGGTGGAGGGTATAAAAAGTTCGGTCCAACTTAACGACTTTTTACTCGTTTATTTTAATAGTTTATTTATTGGAGTTTGGAGTTTATTTTTACGTTTTTTTTAATTTTATTTAATTTATAAATTTTAATATTTTTTAATATTTTCATTTTTATCGGACTTTGAACTTTTATAACAAAAAATAATATAAAAACACTCTTATTCTTATGGAAAACATTAAAAAACTCGAAAATTTAATTTTTTGAATATGAACTGAAATTTGAATCACAGATGAACAAAAAAATTATGAAAACATTTTAAAAGTTACTGAATTTTGACCAGGAAGAAACAAGATTCTGAAACATTGTGCGGCGATGACAAAATGAATGTTTTTGTCTCTAAAACTCAATTCTGAATCACTATGCATCGCAACTTTTATCAGTGAAGTTACCGTTTGGCAATTACAATAAATGTTTTTATTTAGAACATATATCCCATTTCATTCATACCCTCCTTACAAATTGTCATACCCTTTTCACACCTATTCAGTAGCTCTCCCTCCAAAAACTATATCGCATATAACACCCTTAAACACAATTGTCCCTTCCATTGTCCAATTCAAAGACTATTTAAAATTGTTAAAATTAACCCCTTTTTAGTAATGGACAGCAGGCCACTTAAATTACTTTTTCAATTTTAAATACCCAACAACTGCAGACTGATGATGGCCGTAAAATGAAATGTCATTAGCTTGTCAAAAAGTCGTCAAGGGTTACTTATTCAAATTTGCCAAAAGGCACATACAGACATATATGCATGGAGAGAGAGCGACAGGGCCAATAACTTTTAACGCCTTTTTGGTGCACTTTACCTCCTTCACGTTCAAGTGTTACCCGAAAAGGGTCGTCCACTACTGATGACTGGACAACCTTTTGGGGCCAAAGTATGCACACATGATGTCTGGCTGTTTCACTCATTACTTGCTGAAATGCAATGCATGTAGACTGACAGACAACCATTAAAACGGAACGTTCGTTGGCTTAAAATTGAAAAACTTTTGTTTTTGTTTCAGGGGAAGACGACGATGCAGCCGTAGCCAAAAGTGCATAATTATAACGCAATCAATATGAACAAAAAACAAAAAAAGCAAATGTGGCCAACATCGAAAACGTCCGAAACAAAATGCTAATTAAACTTTTGAAAATACTCCTCCAAACAAAGTAAGGGAGTGCAGTGGCCAGACAAGACCAGGTAAAAAGGAGTTTACACAGCCAACGATGGTGGTGGTCAACAAAAGCAAAACAAAACAAAAAAACTTTAACGACTTTAAGCGGTATATTAACAAAGTCATATCAATTTAAGAAACTTATGGAGGATATTTGATGGTTTGTTAAGTAGTAGACATGTCTGGGGTTGCATACGCAACAACAATAATAACATTTTTTTCAACAACATAGTCAATAACTAAGGAACTGAGAAATGACACTGGCGTCAAACTAGAGAGACGAAAACAAATACAATAAGATGCAAAAATAAAGGAAGGAAAAAGAACGATGGATTAAAAAAAAACAAACAAAAACTACCGACATTTGTACAAATAACCACTTGGCCTTTCGAGCATATGAAATTTCAAAAGCCTTTTGGGGTCTATTATTGTTTTCAATGTTGTTTTTTTTTATTTTTTTCATGGACACACACATGAGACTCAGATGTCTTTTCTTTGCGTTGTTGTTATGTTTCTGGCCTCAAGTCTTTATTATGCATAACAATTGTCCAGTGCTTGGATTTGCCCATAATTCTTCTTTAATGCTTAAGGATAATGATATATTAATCAAAACGTTTCTCATAAAAGAGCCATCGACATTGTCTAAACAATGGCTAAAAATGTGAATAGTTGGCACAATGTGTTATTAAAAAAACCCCATATAAAGTTTTTCAGACGGCAGGTGTTTTGTTTCAGCTGACTTAAAGTAGGCATAGAATATATGAAAATGTTCCCCTCTTCATTGTTTACCTATGAAGAGGGGAACATTTCCAAGATATTTACAAAAGCTTCGGAATGAATGCACTGCTTAGTGGGAATGTTTGGAATTGTGAGTAGAAGTGCACCACCTATTTTTTGGAAGAAATAAATTCAAGGAGTATTTTTTAAGGGCCGGAATTTTAGACTTGTGTGATACAAATTATTCGAAAGTCTATCAATTCCGTAAAAGCGAATTTTGGCAATACTATTTTTTAGGTGACCTAGCGGGTGAATGACACCTCTGAAGAGTTCTGGCAAAGTTTAAAATGGGAAATCCTGGAAAATGTTTTTATGAAAAAGGAAGGCAAGCAAAAAATCACAAATGTTGACGTTCCCCTATCGAATCTACACAGTGCGTACCTCCAGGTGAACTAGAGCATTCGACGTTCGCATTGGGAGTTTTTTAAGTACCCCTCTGGGAGCCAAGCATATATTTTCTGCAAATTAAATAAGCAGCAAAGGAGATTTGGATCTGGGATGACAGGAGATAAAATTCCCGTTCCCCGTTGCCCATAATCGATATAGTAATGCAGTGAGTCACCCCTAAATTTCCAATGTCAGATTGAAATGAAATAACGTTCAAAGTCTTGGATTTAGGTGTTGTGTTGGTGACACACTCTAACTCTGCATAAGCAGAAAATAATGGCTAAATAACACGAAGCAATGCAATATTGGTAAAGGATTAGGTAAGTTGTGGGTAACAGTAAAATAACTCTCGAATCGGGGAGATAAAAATAAATAACGGCTGTTACTTTCAACGGCGTTACAGTCACAGATACGACGAGGTGAGCATGTTATTTTAACAGGCAACTTAAGACGACATAACGAATTTCAGCCATTTCGGTTGGATATTGACGTCACAATCTTCAGTATTACGAAAAATATGGGGGCTTTATCGAAACGTGGACCTATACCGACGAATTTTGGTCAGAAATGGGGCAATATGAAAGCTTGGACCTGTACAGACATATTCCTGGCGAACAAATTTATATCACGTTGAAGACTAAATACCAAATTTCAGCCATTTTGGTGGAGTATTGAAGACACAACCTTCAAAATACGAAAAATCGGGAGGTACCTTTCCATGGGGGCTATATGACGGCGTGGACCTATACCGACAAATTTAAAGGGGAAGCTTGAGTACCCCCAACGAAGTCTTAATACCATTTCGGTGCCAGCCATTTCGGTGGAATATTGAGGCCACAACGTTCAAAATACCGAAAATCGGGAGGTACTGTTTTATGGGGGCTATATGGAGGTGTGGACCGATACCGACAAAATTCTGGGGGAAAGTTTTATACCCCCAAAGAAGACTACGTACAAAATGTCAGCCATTTTGGTAGGATAATGAAGCTAAAAACCTCAAAATACCGAAAATCGGGAGGTACCGTTCTATAGGGGCTATATGAAGGTGTGGACCGATACCGACAAAATTCCGGGGGAAAGTTTTGTACCCCTAAAGAAGACTACGTACAAAATTTCAGCCATTTTGGTAGGATAATGAAGCTAAAACCTTCAAAATACCGAAAATCGGGATGTACTGTTCTATGGGGGCTATATGAAGGTGTGGACCGATACCGCAAAATTCTGGGGGAAAGTTTTATACCCCTAAAGAAGACTACGTACCAAATTTCAGCCACTTGGGTAGCTAAACCTTAAAAATACCGAAAATCGGGAGGTACCGTTCCAGGGGGCTATATCAAAACGTGGACCGATATATCCCATTTTCAATACCAACCATCCTGCAAGTAATAAAAACTTCTGTACCAAATTTTGACTCTCTATCTTTAAAATTGCTGTATCTTGATTTCAACAGACAGACGGACGGATGGACAGACGGACATGGTCAAATCGACATAGAATTTTACGCTGATCATAATATTTTATGTCGATTTGACGAATATTTCGATGTGTTACAAACGGAATGACAAATTTAATTATACCCTCCATATGATAGAGGGTATAATAAGATGTTGTTGATGCAGTACTTGCTTGGGTTTTACCGACGTGAGTATACCAGCCACAATCTGGAGGGCAGGTATCCTCCTCCACTGGCACGTCCGGAGAGATCTTCATGATATAGAGAGAGGTTCAGAGGTACAACCGAGAAGCTCTTGATCAACGTGCCTATCAGACAGACCTGAGTAGCATTAACACTGATGAATTTGGTAGCCAGTACAAAGGTACAGTGAGTGGTTTTAGCCCAGCTAATTGGTAAGGAAGTCCGCCTTGTACTCATAAGTTCGGTTCAATCATTGACCAGAACATGCAAAGTTTCGCTCAACTAAATGTCGTCATATATTTTTGCTATGAAAAACTTATTTACAAGTGGTGTCGTAAGACACGCCGTTCGGACTCGCCGACAAAAAGTTGGCCCCATATCATTGAGCCAATATGAATCGGCGCACACTCATTACTATGAGAGAAGTCTCAGGAAAAGGTAATAGGCTCAATTCACATTGCACCCATTGACAAATTTTTGAAACTGACCAAATAACTTAAAAAACATAAACAAATGTATTTGCATCGCTACAACAACAAAAACAAAGTTTTTATTCGGTCGGACCAACATTTTTATTACCCTCTACCACGATTTGTATAGAAGTAAAATGAGAAAGTAGTAAGCTACTTTGAAATATCAAGGTCTGCTACCGTAGTGTTATTCTGTAATCAGTAGCAGGAGAGGAGAGTTATGAGGAGATAGGGCGCTGGGGATGTTGAAAGTTGGTTCCCACTAGTAGCTACTATGATGAACCATTTACCCAGCAAGAATGACGTCAAAATCGCACTAAGGTGGCTTAAGAATAATAAGGTAGCATAAGTCGATAATTATTTACGAGGAGAGCTATCCAAACCCGGAGACGACACGATCAGATAGTTGGTACCAACGCCACGTTTCTTGTGCATGTTTGCGGTCACATACTCATACCTATTCTAAATGAACCATAATTGAATCATTATACGAATATTGTTTAATCACATAGTAATCATTAAACGAAGCAGAGTCAGCAATGGGAATAGAGAATATCGTTGTGTGTTGGTATGCGCTGTCATGTTATGTGCTGTCAAGTTACTCAAGCGGAAAAACTCAAAATTTCTTCGAAGATGATTTTTTGCGAAATGCAAGACTGCCTTGCTAATTTTCATTTGAGAAAGAAGTTTCCGTCAAGCCTATATAGTCTATTATCAAAACTAAATTTTTCTAAAATTGTATTCCAAACCATGTCACGACAAGGCTTATATGGCATTGCTCTATGACATAAGCTGAACACGTGTCACTACCAAACGACTTGTCGAACAACGAGACAGTTTTTCATGTGATATTTTCAATATCCTGCTGCAGAAGCTTGTAAGAGATTCGAAACTAAATAAAGATAATTTATCTCGACAGCTAAGTAGACATAGTTATCACCATGGTATTCAAAATTGAAAAGATCACAGATTCAAACCCCTATTCTTAGATTCGCTTATTGGGAAAATTTCCTGAATAGGACCACTTAGGTAAGTATGGAATTCATATTATTCTTAATATTAAAAAAACCGGTAAATTAACGATTAATAATCAATAATTAACAAATTCTAAGAAACATTAATTGTGTACTCAATCTTTGTGAGTTTATTGTAAAAACATTGGATGCAAAATAGTGACAGGGCCGAAAATAAAAAGTTTTTTTGTTTTATAAACTTCCAAATGGTTACAAGGTTATGCAATGTAAATGATTAAACAAATACTTTATAAAAATGTTTTATTTTAATTTTGCAATTTGTATACAAATGATCATGAAAATGTTACCAAGATTTTTATAAGTCATCTTCGTTACATTGCTATTTTTATTGTTGCTTTGCAATTGAAACAAATACCAAGAATCATATTGTTCTATGCATCTTGGATTTCATCAATAAAAAAAATATTTATGTTAAGGTTATTTTAAATCTTTGTTTCGGTTTTCATAGTTTCTTTTATATAACAGTAATTTATGCTAGCTTATCCTCTTTAATCACTCAACTCTAACTTCAGTCATATAACAATTTTTTGTATGTGTGTAGGACAGATAGTAACAATTTTTGTATGGTAAATTGTTTGTAGAACTGGTGGGTTTATTGGTGATTTTTTGTCTCCCTCCTCCTCCTCTTGAATATTTGATTGCACTGCGTCATATTAACTTCATATGAGTTGGCAAACTAACAAATGCCAATGTACGACAGTTGTACGTACGTACGCCCAAACGTTCAATGAACGAAGAAATAGTAGAAAAAAAAACCAACGCAAATGTTCACACAAATTTATGTTCACTTCATTGAATTTTGAATTTGCATTTTAAGCAATATTTTATTGAAGTTTCTGGTTGTTCCCTTCCTCTCCATCGTGTGATTGGTCGTGTTTTTTCGTATATTTTGCTAAATCAATGGCATCGTTTCATGTTTTATTTTTTTCCTACTCAAATTATTCTATTTTTACATATCATTCTTATGTGTTGGATGGATATTTATTTGAGCACAAACAGCAGCACTGTCATAGACAATTGTGAAATATACCGCAGTAATACGTGATATTCGTGATTATTTTGTGATTGCAAGAATTTCATATAATAAAAAAGAACTTAGGGTAATATTTTTGTAAAGAAGTTGTGGGGAAAAATATAAAAAAATTGGAGAGCCTTCACAAATTCTTGGCCACAAATTCATGTCCTTCTTCTTGGACAACGTTGTAATTAAATTGAATTCTTAATAAGATTATGTTATTTTGTGTCCGTATCATCTATCTTTTTTTAATATTGATGTGGTTTTTAATATTCCTAATTTTTAATAAGTGTCCTTTGGCCACAGAACGCAGTATGGTGGTTGGTTGTCAAAAACGCCAGCGCTTTTTTAACGGACACATTATTTATAGCCTCTCCGAATTAATTAATAAAATTATAATTAGGATAACAGCCAACTTTGACAGATGGTTGCAATGGATGTTGGATGAATTTATGACAGGTGAATAATTACAATGTGGAAAATGGAACAGTTTTTAAAAAAATATAAAAACACAATTTTGGAATAAACACAAACTTAGGGGAAATTAAAAATTAAGTAAGGGTATGACAAGACAAATTTTTTTTAACTGTGGGAGTCATTTTTATTGTATGTGTACTTACATATTTTGTGATATTTTTTAAACTGCAGTTAAGCTCTTTTAAGCAAGTCGATTTTTTTAACTATGGGAATCATTCTTTTTGCTGTATGAGTTATGTAGTATTTTTTAATATTTTTTAAACGGCACTTAAGCTCTTTTAAACACCATTTTTTTATTATTTTTTATTAAAAATAAAACATCCAATCCACTTCCTGTCAAAAGTTCTCATTTACATTTCACATTGCAATTTATGTTAGCCCATCTGTTTTGTATCAATTTTCAAAAAACCAATAATAAGCGGCAAAAGAAATCAATTGAATTTTTATTTGGAAACACAAATAAACATTACACTCTCGCTGTGGGGGATATCATATTTTCGAACCATACCATATACTCATATGGCTTAAGAAAGATTTATTCTTATTAAATACATCTACACACAGCCAATGACCATGGCTGTCGATCGGATGCCTCAGCAGTTTGTTTTG
Source organism: Musca autumnalis (assembly GCF_047663935.1). NCBI lineage: Eukaryota > Metazoa > Arthropoda > Insecta > Diptera > Muscidae > Musca > Musca autumnalis. The sequence goes on from NW_027412088.1 coordinate 86,471,295, forward strand.
CAAAATTTGCAAGAAAAACACGTTCTTCATTGAAACTCCATCATCCTCCTCCCCATAGGGATAGAAATAAAAGGATTTATTTAAATAGCCTAAATTTGCAATAAAGCGTCGTTATGCCAATGGTATGGTGTATTAGTGGGCAATAATGTGTGTTCCAAAGTCAATAAAATACAGTCAAATATTATTGGCAAAACAAATTCATTGATTCGAACCATGCGTAACAGCTTTGCAATGGCAATTAAGAATTTAACGAAGAAATAATTATGTTTTATGGCAAAAGGAGAGGGTTTATGAAGATATATGGACGGCAATATTATTTGATCTTGTCATCGCAATATTAATTTCTAAGCGCCGTAGACCACCGACGTAGCCAGGGAGGAGGCCCAGGGGGCCTCACAAAACATCATATGTCAGTTGGTCACCGTAAAAGGCCAGTAAACGTTGATTATTTTAAGATTCTTAGGCGACAACTGAAACTGATTTTTTTTAGTTTTCAGGGGGCATGCACCGATTTTTAAAATTTTACTGGACTCATAGTACAGAAAAACGATTTTGAAAGCTTTGTCTAGAACACACAAAAATACATTTTTCTGAAGAAGTATTTAAGCCACAAAGTATGCGCGATTTTTTGATTGTCCAAAGGGTCCATAAAAGTGGGGATTTTTTAAAGGGTTTTGTGACTCAAAAATGACACATAACGTAGATATTTTTAAAGATTTCTACAGGACCGAAAGATATCACAGGATGTTTTAAACGATTTTTGCAGGACCTGAAACTTCCACAAAACGTAGATATTTTGAATTTTTTTCAGGACCCCAGGATACCACAACGTGGATATTTTTAAAATTTTTTTTCAAGACCCCAAGATAACACAAAACGTGGATATTTTTAATGATTTTTTCAGACCTCAAGACACCACAAAACGTGGATATTTTTAAAGACTTGTCAGGACCCCAAGATACCACAAAACGTGCATATTTTTAAAGATTTTTTCAGGACACCAAAATACCACAAAACGTGGATATTTTTAAGGAGTTTTTGCAGGACCCCAAGATACCACAAAAAGTGGATATTTTTAAAGATTCTTTCAGGACCCCAAGTTACTACAAAACGTGTATATTTTTAAAGATTTTTTTCAGGACCCCAAGATACCACAAAACGTGGATATTTTTATGGATTTCTTTCATATGGATATTTTTAAAGATTTTTTCAGGACCTCAAGATACCTAAAACGTGCATGTGTTTAAAGATTTTTTCAGGACCCCAAGATAACACAAAACGTGGATATTTTTAATGATTTTTTTCAGACCTCAAGACACCACAAAACGTGGATATTTTTAAAGAGTTTTTTTCAGGACCCCAAGATACCATAAAAGTTGGATATTTTTAAAGATTTTTTTTAGGGCCCCATGATAGCGAAAAACGTGGATATTTTTATGGAATTTTTCAGGACCCCAAGATACTACATAACGTGGATATTTTTAAAGAGTTTTGTTAGGACCCAAGGTACCAAGAAACGTGGATATTTTTGAAGATTTTTTCAGGACCTCAAGATACCACAAAACGTGGATATTTTTAAAGATTTTTTCAGGACGCAATGATACCACAAAACGTGGGTATTTTTAAAGTTTTTTCAGGACCCCCAAGATAACACAAAACGTGGATATTTTAAAAGATTTTTTCAGGACCCCAAGGTACCGCAAAACGTGGATATTTTTAAAGAGTTTTTTCAGGACCCCAGATACCATAAAAGGTGGATATTTTTAAAGATTTTTTTAGGAGCCCATGATACCGAAAAACGTGGATATTTTTATGGAATTTTTCAGGAACCCAAGATACCACATAACGTGGATATTTTTAAAGAGTTTTGTTAGGACCCAAGGTACCAAGAAACGTGGATATTTTTAAAGATTTTTTCAGGACCTCAAGATACCACAAAACGTGGATATTTTTAAAGATTTTTTCAGGACCCAAAGATACCACAAAACGTGGATATTTTTAAAGATTTTTTCAGGACGCAAAGATACCACAAAACGTGGGTATTTTTAAAGTTTTTTTCAGGACCCCAAGATAACACAAAACGTGGATATTTTTAAAGATTTTTTTCAGGACCCCAAGATACCACAAAACGTGGATATTTTTAAAGAGTTGTTGCAGGACCCCAATATACTACAAAACGTGGATATTTTTAATGATTTTTTCAGGAACCCAAGATACCACAAAACGTGTTTCTTTTTAGGAATAGGTACTCCGGTAACTTGGCTTTAAAAAGGAGACCGGTAGTGAAGTTTCCAAATTCATTTTTTCGAGTTACTGAGAAAAATCTGTAGCGACCAAAATATAGTAGACGTTAGGTCTTACAGATGCCAAGAGTGCTGTCAACTTTAATTAACAGTTTTCTTTAATATTTTTGCGTTTTAATTTCTCCGATTTTGATCCGTAACCCATAAAATGACACAGTGCGCTTGAACCAACTTTAAATGGAAGCTGCTTACAGCCGGGAAGTGTTTGCGGTTTCTGAAACAGCAATGTTCGTAGATAAGAAAATTCAAAAAAAAAAATCTTTTTAAATAAATCGCGGTCAAAATTTAAATATTTTGGGTATACTTAGGTTTTCACGACTTTGCTTGAAAACCGCAAGTCCTATCGAAATGGGATTAAAGAAAATGTTGTAGCTGTGAAAATTCTCTAGAAGATTGACCTTTAAGATATTTTAGTAGGTTTTACCATTTCATATATATTATACAGATATGGCTTCGTAAAAAAACTGGTTAAGTACTTCCGTCTTGTTTTCGGTGTTTAGCGTCAACGGACTGTCCTACAGTCAATCGAAGGGAAACCTAAGAGTTACGGACACAACATAGACATACCGCGACGGTCCTCCGGTGGTAACCAGAGGATTAAATAACGGAAACCTAAGAGTAACAGGCAAAATTAAGGTTTATCACAGCGGCCCTGCAGTAAGTGAGACCTAAGTAGTGCCGACACAACTCGTGCTTATCGCGGCGGCCTAGAGGGCTAAACAAAGGAGACCTAAGAGTTACGGACACAAATAAGGCTTGTCAGGACGTTCCTGCGCTGACCAGAGGGTTAATTAAAGAAGGTCTGTGTGTCCTGTGGTCACCAGAGGGTTAGATAAGAAGGACCTAATAGTTGCGGACATACATAACTTAGCCCTTTTATAGGACCATAGTTTCCTATAAATAACTATCCGAGTCCACGCGACATATAGAATCGGTTTTATGGCTTAACCCGAGGAACCGAAATTTTATCAATATTGATCGGATAATGCCGGTAAAATCTTAAAAATACCGAAAATCAGGAGTTACGGTTATATGCGGCTATATCAAAAACGACCAGGCTAAATCCTTCAAAATACCGAAGTCGGAATATATTGTTTCATGGGAGCTATATGAAAACGCTCCCAAACATATAAACTTCTGTACTAAATTATATTAAATTATTTTATATTATATTAAATATTGCGAGACGGACATCTTTATATCGGATTTATGAGACCTCTGACGAGTACTTGGATGTGTTTTAAGCGGAATTCTCTCCATCTTATGTTGGATAGTATAAAAATATGCATACATACATACATATGTTCCCACAACATCACCGACGGGAGAAGGGAGACTTCTCTCATATGAATGGGTGCACCCCGATTCATATTGGATTAAAGATATGGAACCTACTTTTTATCGCCAAGTCCGAACAGCGTGCCTTGCTATACCACTTGTAGAGAAGTTCTTCGTGGCTGAAATGCTCAGAAAATGCAAGCCAACATTACTCTGAGAAGATTTGCCACCACCACCGAAAATGTTGATGTTCTGGTCAGGGATTAAATTGCAGACCTTCTGAGTGCAAGGCGGACGTGCTTACCACTGCACCGCTGTGGCTCCTAGTACAAAACTATATGTATATATGTACTGGTGCATCACTGTGCACTCATGGAGTTTGTTCCAAAAAGCAAATGCCATCGGCATTAAGGCGTAGCATCCATTGTTATGTACATATTTTATTCGACTTTAGCCACCTGCGAAATTGTGATGTTATTGCATAACTAACGATCTGTATACCATTCTACCACGGTGGATCATAAGAAATCCTTTACTTATGACATTTTTAATAACTTGCATGCTTTCAAATGAGTTTCATTCTATCCTGAGTTCCCACTTACTTTATAATGGAATCAACTTTTCTTTGTAAGGTATTTGAAAGTCACGATTTTCTGAAATCTCATTAAAGTAAAAGTTTTTTCAATAAATAATAATTCTTTATGTTTCCTTAGCCCCACATACATGTACAACAAGTAAAAGAATTCCCCTACTCCTCCTACTAAGACCCCTTTTCCTACGTTATGCAGACATTTGAAATTAATCATGCGTGAAATGTGAAAAGATTATTTGTATCCTAACAAACTACCTAACTACCCTTTTCTCAATCAGTCTTCGCCCATTCAATGATTTCCGTTCCAGTTTCAACATATTAATATCTTCTACTTTTGTTTAACTTTCAGCATTCATTTGTTTAAACAATGTATATACTCGAAGAAGGACTAAATGGCGTTGATGATGATGATAATGGTGATGACGAAGAAAAAGACGACGACAACAACTTTGTAAACTATTTTAACGGAAGTTTGTTTGCAACAAGGCAAGCCAAGTAATTTCAAAAGTCTTTGCAAGTAAATAGCAGGCAACCCCACTAAAGAAATTTCTAAAACTCCAGAAAAAAGTAATTATTTGTATTCTTGAAAACTTTTATTTTCCAAACTCCAGACTCACATTCATCCATTTGCAAATAACTCTATGACTGATTTTCATGCTTAAGGGTTACAATTTATTTCTCATTTCTTTTTGTAGCCCCAAGATTAAAAAGACAACAACAAGAACTCAACACATTTGTTTTAGACTGGCGACCCCTTTTTTCTCTTTACCAATCTGCAATAAACCAACAAATTTCCTCAGATAATTACAATGGAAAATACACACATTGTTATTGTTTCAACTTCCATCCAATTCGAAAAAGAAGAAGAAGAACCAGAACAAGAAAGTTATGTGCAGAATATTTGTTAACATCAGACAACAGAGCTATGAAATACTATACGTAAAGGAGACGACAGCAAAATGAAAAAATGAAAAACATAACAGACAATGGTGTGAAAATACACACACATACAATTTCGCAAAAAAGGTATTGGAAGTCGAAATGAAAAACAATCACTCGAAGGCATATGAAATGTGCACTCATTCATTCATTTCATCGTCCTTCTTTTACAAATTACACACATTTAGTTGTAAGAACAACAGCAAACAGAAACAAAAAAAGAACTTTTTTCCTCACCAGAGGGAAAAGTCGAGAAGACAAACGAGCTACAAAGAAGAAGAGAAAAAAAGTAATTTCCCATAATTTTTCCGCCATAATACCTTTGAAAGTAGGAATGGTATGCAACACTATTGCAAAGACACTAACAGCTACATACATACACAGTTCATGTTAATGGTTTCGTTAGGATACATATTAGCTACACATATGAACCTACTATCATTGTACGGGCATCATTGTTTTGTTGGTATTGGAGCGAGTACAGTTCAGGAAACTAATTGTCTAACAGCGATTTATAGTTTACCCCAAAATAAACATTGGGTTTGTAACGAGAAATTTTAATAGAGCCCATATTAGTGTTTTTCCAACAATTGCTCTATTTCAGAATCTGCAAGATCCTACTTTTTTTGAAATTTTTACAATTTCTTCCTTTATGAATTTGATTGAAATTTTAGAAATGGTAGATTCTTGTAGCTTCCTTGACAAAGCCAATGTTAGGATCCAACGTGTATTTTTCAAACTTCGTTGAACACAAGGTGTATTATTAATCGATTCGGCTGTATAACCTAGTGCGGGCCTAACAACACACTTCGTGTAGTTTCTAAAATATTAGAATCTAATATAAATTAGGGGAAAAGGGACACTGCAGCACTCGTGGAGGTTATATTAAGTCTGTTTTCCAATTTGTGGCACATTGTAATAATCAGTTACACTCTTATAAAGCAACGAAGTAGCCAGGGGACCCGAAATAGTATTTTATACCCTCCACCATAATATGGAGGATATAATTAAATTTGTCATTCCGTTTGAAACACATCGAAATATTCATCGGAGACCCTATAAAGTATGTATATTCTTGATCAGGGTACAATTCTATGTCGATATAATTAAGATACAGCTCGCAATTTTTATTTGGAGCTTTGTAATTTGGTATTGAAGTTTCTATTACTCCTAGGATGTTTGGTACTACAAATGGTCTATATCGGTCCACGTTTTGATATAGCACCCATAGAACGGTACCACCCAATTTTCGGTATTTTTAAGGTTTTAGCTTCATTATCACACAGAAATTGCTGAAATTTGGTACTTAGTAGTATAAAACTTTCCCCCAGAACTTTGTTGGTATAGGTTCACGCCTTCATAGAGCCCCCATAGAACAATACCACCCGATTATCGGTATTTTGCAGGTTGTGGCCTCAATATTCCTCCGAAATGGCTGAAATTTGGCATTTAGTCTTCGTTGGGGGTATAACAAATTCCCCCAGAATTTTTTCGGTACCGATTCACGTCTTAGGATAGGCTTCATAGAATGGTACCTCCCGATTTTCGATATTTTGAATGTTGTGGCCTCAATATCCCACCAAAACGGATGAAATTTGTTATTAAATCATCTTTGGCTATGTAAAACTTTCCACCTGAAATTTGTCGGTATAGGTCCACATTTTGATATATAGCCCCCATAAAACATACCTCCCGATTTTCGGTATTTTGAAGGTTGTGGCTTCAATATACCACAGAAATTGCTGAAATTTGGTATTTAGTCTTCGTTGGGGGTATAAAACTTTCCACCTGAAATTTGTCGTTATAGATCCACGTTTTCATATAGCCCCTATAGAACATACCTATTTCGGTATTTTGAAGATTTGGCCTTAATATCCTACCGAAATGGCTGAAATTTGGAATTTAGTCTTCGTTGAGGGTACAAAACTTTCCACCTGAAATTTTTAGGTAGAGCTCCACGCCTTCATATTGGCCTTAAATAACAGTACATCCCGTTGTTGTGGCCATAAAGCTTCAAAATACCGAAAATCAGCCACCGAAATGGCCGAAATTTAGTATTTAGTCTACGTTGGAGGTAAAAACCTTTCCGACTGAAATTCGTCGGTATAGGTCCACGTTTCGATATAGCCCGCATAGAACGATACCTTCCAATTTTCATAGTTCTGAGGGTTCTAACATCAATATCCCACCGAAATGACTGAAATTTGTAATTTAGTCTTACATGGGGTTATAAAATCTTCCAGAAGAGAATTATCAGTACAGGTCCACGTCTTTCTATATCCCGTACCTCTTCATTTTCGGTATTTTGAAGGTTTTACCCACATTATCTTACCGAAATATCGGAAGTTTGGTATTTAGTCTTCTTTGAGTCTAAAAACTTTCCGGCAGACATTTTTCGGTATATATCGAAGTTTTTATATAGCCCTCATAGAACGGTATCTCCCGAATTTCGGTATTTTGAAATTGCTGAAATTTAGTTCTTAGTCTTCTTCATAAACGAAGGGAAACTAATTGTTCCATTTTACTTCAAGCCAGCTCGTGGTAGAGGGTGTAATATGTTCGGCCCGGCCTAATTTAACGCCGTTCGTACTTGTTTTTAGATAATTTTTGTATATTTTACTCACCAAACATCAAAGTTTGCCCATATATTTCAGGTATTTTGAGTTTTTTATCGGTGTGTTCAGCCCTAATTGGATATAACTTAGCATTTAGAGAAGATCAGTAAGGCCAGGAAGGGGGTCTTTTCATAGAAGAACAGAAAGTTTCTTTTTGTAGAAGACCGAGAACTTTTTTTGTAGAGACCAGAAAGTTTTCTTGTAGAACACCAGAAGGCCTTCTCATAGCTGAAGATCAAGAGTTCTTCTTGTAAAGGACCTGGAACACGTAGATCTACAGAAGCCAAGCAGGTCTTCTTATAGAAGACAAGATGGTCTTCTTATAGATTACAAGTAGATCTTCTTATAGAAGACAAATAGGTCTTCTTATAGAATAGAAGTAGGTCTTCTGGTGTTCCTCTCATATTAGACCAGTCTTTTCGCAGAAGAAAGAGTTATTCTTATAAAAGACCAGGATATCGTCTAATAAAAGACAAGTAGGTCTTCTTATAGTAGACCAGGAGGTTTTCTTGTAAAAGACCAGGAGGTCTTCTCATAGTGGACCAAGAGTTTTTCTCGTAATAGACGAGGAGGTCTTCATACGAAAGACATGTATGTCTTCTTACGGAAGGCAAGTATGTCTTTTTGCGGAAGACAAGGTCTTCTTATAGGAGAAAACTGTCACTTGTTTAGAAGACCATGAGGTCTTCATATAGAAAATCAGAAGGCCTTCTCAAGAAGACCAGGAGGTCTTCTCATAAAAGAACAGGAGGTCTTCTAAAAATGTCCAGGAGGTCTTTTCATAGAACACCAGGAAGTCTTCTCATAGAAGACCGGGAGGTCTTCTCATAAAAGAACAGGAGGTCTTTTCATAGAAGACCAGGAAGTTTTCTCATAGAAGACCAGGAGGTCTTCTCATAGAAGTCTAGAAGGTCTTCTCATAGAAGACCAGGAGGTCTTCTAATAGAAGTCCAGGAGTTCTTCCTGTAGAAAAGCAGGAGGTCATCCCATTGAAGACAAGTATGTCTTCTTATGGAAGACAAGGTATTCTTATAGAAGACCAGAAAGTCTTCTGGTAGAAGACCAGAAGGTCTTCTTTTAGAAGACCAGGAGGTTTTCTTGCAGAAGGGTTGCTAGTGGTGGTATAACTAAGGGGTTCTTGTGGTCAAACAACTTCTCCACCAAAAATTGTGGACATAGGCCCATATTTTCGAATAGTTTTCATATAACGGTACGACCGATTTCAGGTAATTTAATGTTTTGATCGCCATTTCAAGCCCAAATTGAACGCAATTTCGAATGTGGTCAAAAAACGTCTCCTCCAAAGATTGTGGATACTGGTCCACGTTTTGGAATAGCCCCCATATAACGGTACCGCCAGTTTTCAGAGATTTCGATATCCTAGTAAAATTTGATGTTTTTTGTCGTTTTGGGTTTCCAGTGGTCAAACATTCTCCACCAACAATTGTATCATGCCGTTTTGGTATGATCTTCATATAACGGTACCGCCCGGTTCCAGGAATTCCAAAGTTTAGATCGGCATTGCCGGCCAAAATTGTATGTAATTTGGCACATAAAAGTCAAAGTGCCTAAAAAAATTCTCCACCATAAATTGCGGTCATATGTAGGTCCACGTTTTGGAATATCCCCATATAACGCTACCTCTCGATTTCAGGTATTTTGAAGTTTTTATCGACAATTTTCGATTTAAATTGACCATAATTTGGCATTTAGTGTTTTCAACGGACAGAAAACTTCCCTACATTATGAACATGGGTACTTTCATAACAGAAAGAAAAGTGCTTATTATATTTTAGTTTAGAATACTTCATGGTGGGTACAAAATTTCAACCTGCCCGAACTGAAAGTTTTTTTTTGTTTGTTTTAAATAAAATTTCAATTTCGTTACACAAACCACAAATAAGCAAGAATCACGTATATCATTGTCTATCTGTTTCACCCATTTCTTTTGGATGAGAAGTTAATCCCTTAACACTAATCCCTCCAACAGGTTCATTATGAAATACCTAACAAACCACAACTAGCAATTAGTAAAGCAACCAAAAACTACTGAAAATACAATTTTCCACAAAAATTACACAGTACTTAGTAGTGCCCAAAGCACTTATTTCTTTTCGAACTATATAAGTATCTCAGCATGTATAATCCTCATACAAAGTTGCTTAAAACTTTGAGTGGGTGGAGCAATGAACAGCTGAACAGTAAGAATTGTAAATGGGCAATACATTATTGCTAAATGCATGCCAAAAAAAATCATGGATGGTTGTGGTGTTTTTTCTTCTTCAAAACTTCAATTTTGTGTTAATTTACAGAAATTCTAGGATTTTTTCGACAAATTATTCTCTCTTCTACATCTTTTACTAATGAGTATGTTTGCCTTTGGCTTCTCGAGGGAGTAGATTTTCTAGGAAAATATCAAGCAACTTATCCCTGTGCTGATGAGTGTTGTAGATGGATGGATGCATGTGTCTTAATAAGAACGATAGTTGGTTGGTTGCTTGCACATAATTGCTATTGAAACTTTCATTTCAATGAACTATAAATGTGTGTTATGAATGTAGGTGTGATATCAGAGAGCTGTGAGGGAGTAATGTGAGTGGCTCATTATAAGTTAAGCACTGCCAACGGAGCAATGGATATAAAGTATAATGACTTTCTTCAGAAATCGAATGACTGACTGTAAACTAACAATAATGATTGGTGTCATTAATTCAATGAGCTGTAGTTCACAAGAATATCAAACATTATCCCCTAAAGTTTACAACCACAAATAATTTGGCTTAATTTCCAAAATGGAAGAAAGGGAAAATTATATTCATTGTATCAGTTGTATGTGGGTATTTGATTGTTCCATTGGCAGGCAGCGTTTTATTTTCCGGGGTTAAAGTTTAAGTTCCTTTGTTATTTGCGTTCGATTTTTTTATATATCATAAAATCATCGTAATTTTTGTAGTTTATTATGCATAGCATTTTTGTCAAAAGGTTATCATCACTCATGGAGCGTGAGGCGTGAAGTTTACCATCAATCATTTATTAATAATGATTGTGTCTTATGGAATGGCCATAAAGTTTTGGAATATAAAAATTGGAAATTTGTGGTTAATATTTTTGAGAATGTGCTCAGGGAAGAGATAAGTACGACAATGTATTTTAAAGATTATTTTATGTAGCAGTAAAAATTGGATTTTCATGTGAAGCAAGTGATGTTTTTAATCCGTGGAAAATAATTTTATTTGAGATAAAATTAAATTTCAAATAAAAATCTATTTGTAAAAAATCAGGGTAATCATGAATAAAAATTCCGTGCGGAATTTGTTTCCTTTCCCCAATTTCACAATTTTTTTATTTCCGTATTTATGTCCAAAACAGGAAAATTTTTGTTGATTAGGCAAGAATATTCCATATTTACATGATTCTATTAGTTTTCCACATATAAAATATTGATTTTTAAAGAATTTCACATTTTAAAATTATTTTCCGTGCGGAAAAATTCCGAGCGAAATGTTCATAATAGCCTTAAATATATGTCCCAATCTCCATTAGGCAAGTCTACTTGCGGCACATCTCCTTTGGTTGGAAACAAATTTCTCATAATGGCAATTCGCATCGAGAAAAATTACAGCAAGGAAAACAGCCTAATGTAAATTGGGACTATGATTTGATATTCGATTTCCCTAATATTTCATTAACAATATTAAAAATTGAAACGTTCCATTGTAAATATTTAACGTTGCAAGTTAAAAACTTCAATTCAAATGTAAACGTACTTATTTTATGTATCCCCAATGTAAACCTAGTTTAAGTTCCAGAATGCAACTCTGAATTGAATTTGAAGGTTAACTGCTAAATGCAACCCTGTAAATATTTTTAGTTACTACTATTTTAACAATTAGTTCTAGACGATAATCTCGCTTCTCATAAGTAGTAGCTAAGATGAAATTAAAAGAATTCACTCATTCAGCATTCTGATAACTTTGCTCCGAGTTATAATAAAAGTGTTCATTTGAAATTTAACTCTTCGGTGTTTCTTTTAATGTACCAGTTGAGAGGCAGAACTGTTTCAAAATCAATTTTCAAGGAGCTTCTGAAATGCGACATCATGGCGAATACCACAATAAACACGGAGTTTTTCAAAAATCCAGAGATTTTAAGGACCAACCAAAAATATAGGTCAAATTAAAAGCAGAATAAAGTTGTTTAGCGATTTCAAGGAAAAACCAGAAGAAAACTGAGATTTAGTATGGCTTTTCAAGACCAAAGGCGGATTTTTAAACGGATTGCAGGTTTAATCAAGAAAAACAAAAGGTTGTTTTTAAGAATTGTAGTATACATTAAATAAGATAATAAACGTGGAAGAAGGAAAGCATTCAAGTCTTTCATGAAAAAATGTTAAAGATTTCCTATTGTTAGGACACCTTTAAATAGCTCATGAAGCAATCAGCATTTGAATAATTACAGTTTAACGCCCTCTATATTTCAATAGTAACACTTTTAAGTTTTTTAAATTTGTCTTTGTGATTTCATAACTTTTCATATTTCCTATTGTGATTGATCCTTACATTTTATGTTTAACTAATAAAATACTTCTATGTAAAATATATTTAATACTACTAATGTAAGCAACTATGTACTACTAAATTTATCAAGCAATACTATATGACAATATCGCTTCTCAAAACTAGAAGCTAAACAGAACGAAATTCAATAAAATCGTTAATTCCTGCAGAGCAATTTGAACTCTGTATATTAGCCTCAGTGCTTCCTTAAGTAGTTGAAACAGCAGAGCATCATCCGCAATACAGAGAGTGAATCAACCAAGCAATCCACGAAAATTGTTTGTTTCTTTTTCCAGGAATAAGATCTAGAGGAAGAGGAAGAATATTTTCAAGAGTTGTCTCAACGAAATCTGGTGTGAAAATTGTCCAAAAGATTATTTATCTCCGCCGCAAAGAGTCAAGGTAAATTTTTTTATGAAAAAATTATTGCTATGAAAAGTGTACCTCAGCGGGGCTAAATAAAATTTTTCACAGAAAGAATATTTTCTTTAAGAAAATATACGTCACTGAAGACGGAAAAGTTTCTATAAGGGAGTATATCTTTTTTTCTACAAGAGAATATAGCTCAAATATTGCTCAGCGGGGGATCAATAAAGTGCGAGGGCTAAAGAATATTCTGTTTAAGAAAATTTACGTCTAGGGATGGAAACAATTTTTCAATAAAAAGGTATAGCTCAGCTGGGACAGAAATTTTTTATAAGGATATATAATTCAGCCGGCGAATAGAATTGTTTTTATAAGAAAATATAACTCAGTGGAACCTGTGGAAATTTTTTTTAAGAAAATAAAACTCAGCCGAGACTGAGAAATTTTCGTCTCAAAGGCTGAAAAAAATTTTCCTTATCTCCGCAAGCATTTTTTTGATCACTTTGAACCATAAATGCCATTATTTTGAATATGGTGGCTATACTAAAACGTGGACCCAAATCCACAAATTTTTATGTAGAAATGTTTTGACCACTTTGAACACCAAAATGCATTCAATTTGGGCTGAAAATGTCGATAAAAGCTTTAAAATATCTAAAATCGTGTATTGTATAGTATTGTTATATGGCGGCTGTTCCAACATGTAGGCCGACATAATTCATCTACGGACTTGACCTGTCTGCAAACAAAAGACGCATCACCACCATGGCACCCCTTAAAGCTCTTCTATGTAAATAAAATATCTTAGGGGTCTCTTACGAGAATGAACTTTTTAATAGGTATCTTCAAGAAGAACTACTTCTACAGTTCTCATATGAGAGGAAGACATTTTAAGGAAATCAATAGAAATAAGATCTTTCAAATATTTTGATTTTTCAAAATAGTCTGGCTTAATCCCGTTGTTGTTGCTTTAATATTTAAAACAACTAATTTATTAGTGGAGAAGGTTTGGCATTGTTCGCCAAGGGGTAAGGCAGGGAAGACTAGTTTCGATCCTCGCCACAGGATCTCATCAGTTTCCTTGTTTTTTTGTTTGTGGATATTCTTCACCGAAGTTATTGAAGTTTTTGAAGTTATTTTCTTGGTTCAGCTTTATACTTCGAGCTGATGATTGATAAACAGTTTTTTGTTGAAGAAGTTATTGAATAATAACTTCTTTGGAGAATATCCACAAACAAAAAACAAAGGAACTGATGAGATCCTGGGGCGAAGATCGAAACTAGTCTTCCTTGCCTTACCCCTTGGCGAACAATACCAAACCTTCTCCACTAATAAATTATTTGTTTTAAATATTAAAACAACAACAAAGGGATTAAGCCATACTATTTTGAAAAATCAAAATTGTAACTGCTATCCCAATAAAAAACGCCACCAATGTTCGATCTTTAAAATATATTCTATGGAAAGAAGAAATCTTTTTAAAGTCGTTCTCAAGGAAACAGTACTTTTAGAGGGTTTCTTAAAATATCCTATGAGAAGAAGTCGTATAGAGGTCTATGGATAAAAGGTTGGGAGGGGACAAAAAAGTGCAATTATTAATATTATTAAGAACCATCGAAGGTTTTATTTAACAAGCGCTCCGGCGATTTTTGTCTATGGATAAGAGGTTGGGAGGGGACAAAAAAGTGCAATTATTAATATTACTAAGAACCATCAAAGGTTTTATTTAACAAGCGCTCCGGCGATTTTTTTATATTCTTATATATGATCTTTGTAGTTTCAGAATCCACAAAAACTTCCCAGGTGTAAGTTTCATTTAAAGTTAGTTCAGGCGCACCGTGTGCTATGAGAAGACCTTTGAAGACACTTACTTTATCCTCTATGGAAAATTTTCACTTCTATTGGGAGAAGACTTCCTAAGGATTTTAATGGGAAGAGCACACTTCTATGAAAACAAGATCTTTTCAAGATGATTTTTGGAACAGAACAATAAGTGTAACTTGGATTATTAAACATGTTTTCAGAATCGTCGACGAAAATACGAATTTAAAGAGTTTTAGTTTTAGTGTTCAAAGATTTTATCAATATGGAAGCTAACCCTTTTCATGCGAAAAACGGTTTCTCTCCGTTTTTCTATGGGAAACACTCTCTGAAGGTCTTGAACGACAAGAAGATTCTCTAAAGGACTTCTATGGAAAGAATACTCTCTGAAGTTTTTCTATGGGTAGCAGATCTTTGGAAAAGAACAATAAACAAGGCATCTTTAAGGAAATACGGGAATTATTTAAAAACACTTTTCGAACCATTCGAAAGGCAAAAATACAAATTTAAAGAATTTTCGGGACATAAATGTTCCTCTTCGTAAGTTTACATATTGATATGAATGACCCTTATTTTTCACAAATTTGTTTTATGTCTGCTGGTATTACAGCATAGAACTATATGTTTGTATTTATGAACGTATGCTTTTTCCCAATTACAAACGTTTGAAGTCGAATAAAAATATGACTCGACTCACAAACCTATAACCATATAGACATTGATAAATGATTTGGCGATGAACTTTCTGATTTTAAAGCTGATTTTTTGGCAGATATTCCAAATGAACAAAATCAACAGCTTTGCAATAATGGTGGTGTTCCTCCCATGTACTGAACCTCAAAAATATCAGACGACATGCATGCAGCAGACAAACGAACATAATTAGCAGTCAGCAGCAATAAATAAATGGTATTTGCTTAAAAATTCTGCTGGCCCACAACAATTTTGGAAACGCTGCACCGTGCACAATTTGCAAGCATTAATTAAAAGCCTATATGAATCATGGCACACTTATCTTGTTGTCGGTCGGTCGGTCGGTGTTTGCTGCTAATTTGCTAAACTAAACACAGCTAATAAAACATTTGCACTTCTTCAAGATATGAACGTCTACAAAACGATGTGAGAAGGGCGCACGCTGCAGCCATTTACACGAAAGCAATGAAGACGACAAAAAATGCAACAAACCACACAAAAAGGGGAAGCTAAAAATAAAATTCCTCCCGGAAATCTTATTGGATGGAATGAAGCGCAGGCATGCTTCTTGTGAAGAAGCACAATATAAAGGAGAGATGTGGAAAAAGAGACGGCCAACAGGGGAATGCAATGTTAAGGAAAATTTATGAGAATTTAAGATCTTCTTTTATTAAATTAAATATTAGGAGATGATTATGGTGCAAGCAAAAATGCAACACATTCAGCCCCATATTTTATTTTGAAATGCAACGAAGAAGCACATGCAGGAAAGTGTTTTTGAAGCTATTATTTTTTATAGAATTTTGGCAAAGTGTCAACAACGTAGGCTGTTGGGGAAAAGAAATTATAAAAGAATTATGGCAACTTTTAAAAAGGCGAACAACAATATTTTATATTGATGATGAGCAGCACTAAGGTTCCAGGGAATTTGAAATTTGCAAATAATCAACAACAACAAAAATCATTTTTGCTTTTGAACTCATAAATTTCCTGAATATATTTCAAATAGGATTAAGAGTTTTTTGACAGGAATAAAATGACTCTAAGGAAATCAACATTTATTTCATGTGTTGTCGTCTTTGTACTTCCATAAAACACAAAGAGAGCAAAAGATGAAATTGTAAAAACGAGCTCTGTAAATTTATATCCTTGGAGATTAAGCAAAAAAAATTCTTGACAATTCGTTTAAGCCTTTAGTCAACAAAAAGCAACGTGAATATCTTATATGACTCAGAATTCTTTGATTTTTTTTTCATTTGCCACTCAAGACAATCTGGGAATGCAATGCTGACTGTTACCAAAAGTGTCATCGTCATCATGAGCTAACGCACAAAAATGGTTCTTAAAAAACAACTCTTGATTTTAAATCGTTTTGTGCGTATGAAAATATCTACTTAAAACTTTAACCATTTAGCAGCAGCAGGAGCAAACAAGTTCGAGGGAGGAGGAGTATTATTGGAAGACAATGTGATAAATGTCAAATATTTTAAAAAGTGTAAAGTTTTTTTCTCGTATTTCAATACAATTGCAGACACTATGAAACACAGTAACGACGTCTTCGAAAAGTTAAGTTAATCCAATTGCAGAAAGCGTGACAGTCTGGAGCATAACCCAGCAAAAATATACGTTTGGAAAACGTTGAAAATATTTTTTCGTATAGAAATTTTTTTTCAGAAAATTTTTTTCGCAGTAACAGCTGAGGCATACTTATAGAAATTTTTTCGCTGAAACAGCTGAGCTATATTTTTTTATCGACAAATTTTCTCAGCCCGGACTGAGGAATATTTTCGTATAGAAAATTTTTGCTCAGCCCCGGCTGAGGAATATTTTCGTATAGAAAATGTTCCTAAGCTGAGGTATATTTTCGTATAGAAAATGTTCCTCATTTTCGTATCGAAAATTTTTGCTCAGTCCCGGCTGAGGAATATTTTGGTATCGAGGAATATATTCGTATAGAAAATTTTTGCTCAGCCCCGGCTGAGGTATATTTTCGTATAGAAAATTTTCCTCAGCCCCAGCTGAGGTATATTTTCGTATAGAAAATTTTCCTCAGCCCCAGCTGAGGTATATTTTCGTATAGAAAATTTTCCTCAGCCCCAGATGAGGTATATTTTCGTATAGAAAATTTTCCTCAGCCCCAGATGAGGTATATTTTCGTATAGAAAATTTTCCTCAGCCCCAGCTGAGGTATATTTTCGTATAGAAAATTTTCCTCAGCCCCAGCTGAGGTATATTTTCGTATAGAAAATTTTCCTTAGCCCCAGCTGAGGTATATTTTCGTATAGAAAATTTTTGCTCAGCCCCGGCTGAGGTATATTTTCGTATAGAAAATTTTTGCTCAGCCCCGGCTGAGGTATATTTTCGTATAGAAAATTTTTGCTCAGCCCCGGCTGAGGTATATTTTCGTATAGAAAATTTTTGCTCAGCCCCGGCTGAGGAATATTTTCGTATAGAAAATTTTTGCTCATCCCCGGCTGAGGAATATTTTCGTATAGAAAATTTTTGCTCAGCCCTAGCTGAGGTATATTTTCGTATAGATGTATATTTTCGTACAGAAAATTTTCCTCAGCCCAAGCTGAGGTATATTGTCGTAAAGAAAATTTTCCTCAGCCCAAGCTGAGGTATATTTTCGTATAGAAAATTTTCCTCAGCCCCAGCTGAGGTATATTTTCGTATAGAAAATTTTCCTCAGCCCCAGCTGAGGTATATTTTCGTATAGAAAATTTTCCTCAGCCCCAGCTGAGGTATATTTTCGTATAGAAAATTTTCCTCAGCCCCAGCTGAGGTATATTGTCGTAAAGAAAATTTTCCTCAGCCCAAGCTGAGGTATATATTCGTATAGAAAATTTTTGCTCAGCCCCGGCTGAGGAATATATTCGTATAGAAAATTTTTGCTCAGCCCCGGCTGAGGAATATTTTCGTATAGAAAATTTTTGCTCATCCCCGGCTGAGGAATATTTTCGTATAGAAAATTTTTGCTCATCCCCGGCTGAGGAATATTTTCGTATAGAAAATTTTTGCTCAGCCCAAGCTGAGGTATATTTTCGTATAGAAAATTTTCCTCAGCCCCAGCTGAGGTATATTTTCGTATAGAAAATTTTCCTCAGACCCAGCTGAGATATATTTTCGTATAGAAAATTTTTCTCAGCCCCAGCTGAGGTATATTTTCGTATAGAAAATTTTCCTCAGCCCCAGCTGAGGTATATTTTAGTATAGAAAATTTTCCTCAGTCCCAGCTGAGGTATATTTTCGTATAGAAAAATTTCCTCAGCCCCAGCTGAGGTATATTTTCGTATAGAAAAATTTCCTCAGCCCCAGCTGAGGTATATTTTCGTATAGAAAATTTTCCTCAGACCCAGCTGAGGTATATTTTCGTATAGAAAATTTTCCTCAGACCCAGCTGAGTTATATTTTCGTATAGAAAATTTTCCTCAGCCCCAGCTGGGGTATATTTTCGTATAGAAAATTTTCCTCAGCCCCACCTGAGGTATATTTTCGTATAGAAAATTTTCCTCAGCCCCAGCTGAGGTATATTTGCGTATAGAAAATTTTCCTCAGCCCCAGCTGAGGTATATTTTCGTACAGAACAATTTTCTTCAGACCCAGCTGAGGCATATTTTCGTAGAAAAAATTTAGCTCGGCCTCAGCTGAGGTATATTTTCGTATAGAAATTTTTCCTCAGCCCCCAACCTTCCGAGATATCCATATCCCCATTGAAAATTTTCTTATAAAAAATGTATGCAGCTATCGTATATGAGATATATTTTTACAGCAACTCCTCAGCCCTAGCCAGGAATATATTCCAGAAAATCTATTCTTCAGATTTCTACAGTCAATTTTTTTTTTTGTTGCTGGGAATTTTACTTCCAAAGAAGTTATTCATTTCCTCTGCAATGATAACTGAAGATGAAGCTCTCATTCCAAAAAAAAAAAAAAAAAACAAAAACTACAACAGCCACAACGGCTACACTAACAATACTTCCAGTATTGTATAATATTTTGACATTATACCAAACAACAACATAAATATATTTCTTTCGTTTTGAATGTTTCATTGTAGATTTAGTAATTCATCGTATTCTTACAAAGAATAAGAAGTTTCAAAGACTAAAAAAATGGGAGGGGGATACAAATGTCCAACAGAAGTGTTACCAAGTGCTTTACAGAGACTTTAATCTCTTGGTCCCCTGTTTTTATGGCGACAAACAAATAAACAGCAGCAGACAATGTAGAGCCACCAAATGTTTTGCATTAATCGAATGAATGAATGTTCGAATGGAGCAATGGGAGGGATGGTAGGGTGACAATAAAAAATATGGTCAAAAAATTTATTTAATGGAGAAACTCCCTAATTTTCCTCTTTTTTCTTCTTTTTGTGGAAGAGACAGTTTGGTATTAAAGGATAAAGAAGTTGTTATAATAAAATTTATAACACTGGCTTCCGTTTGTTAAGTGGAAAGTCTTGCTAAGTATACCGTAGTAGCAATGACAGCAGCAGCTGAAGGTAAGTAGAGACATATTTCATTGGCTATTTCAAACAGCTAAGAGGCTTAACATCATGGCGACAGTGTTAATTTCCTTTAGAAAATTGTTAAAGAAACGAATTTCGCTTTTCTGCTCAGTTTTCGTGGAGTGAAGTGTAGCTAGTAGGAGTCCAAGTTGGTTGGTAAATACCCTGCTGAGCTGCTAACACTTCAGAGTGATCTTTCCGTATTGTGTTTCATTCTTCATTGTTATTCTTTCTTATTAAAAAATTATATTTAATTTTTGTTTAATCTGTTTCCCTTTGCTGATTAGCCCATGTTGAGTGGTAAATTAATGGCTTTTTTTGTATTAACTAATCTGCTGGCAATTTGCCGTAATAATAATATATTGTATAAAGAGTCTA
Source organism: Musca autumnalis (assembly GCF_047663935.1). NCBI lineage: Eukaryota > Metazoa > Arthropoda > Insecta > Diptera > Muscidae > Musca > Musca autumnalis. Next base: position 86,491,346 of record NW_027412088.1, read on the forward strand.
TGCCATTTTTTATTTGGCCAATATTAATTTAATTTCATTACTTCCCTTCTTCTCAAAAAATATTTTCAAAAATATGTTGGATGTTACAGGATATTTACTGTTTTGCCTAAAAGTAGGCCATGTTTATATGAAAACAAGTTTCCTTCTGGCAGTAGGTTAAACATTTTTCCTGAGGCCAATTTAACTTAACAAACTAAAAGTCATTCTTAGTTGTTGTTATTTTTGTTCCATGATATGTTAAAATAATAACATGTGCTGGTGCTACTGCTGCCTAAAAGCAATTACTTTGCACACAACAATTTATCAATCCTAAATGTAGGCCACAAATTTCAATAAACCATATTTGCTTAAGGCAAAAACAAAATGCAAGTCATACGTTAAGAAATGTCTTAAGAAAAATATATATGTGTGTGTTGTATTTAAGTGAAACAGATTGAATGATTTCTGTCAAAACCTGTCGGGGTTTTGTTGGATGATTTTCAGGGGTAATGTGTATTTTTTTGCCAGTCATGAATATTGGGTAGGAAAAATCAATAATCCAGAAAATCTGGTTTAATGACTTGCCAAAGTTTTGATTTACATGAAATTAATTACTTAGAGATGGAAACATATTGAAACTACCCTTCAGGGTATTCGATATAGTCAGTCAAAAGAGTGCCTAAAGGTATGCAATGATGTTATTAAAAAAAATCTTAGTTACAGCTGAGGCATATTTTCGTATAGAAAATTTTTCTCAGCCACAATTGAGGCATATTTTCATATAGAAAAATTGTCTAAGAAACAGCCGAAGCATATTTTCGTATAAAACATTTTGCTCAGCCCACACTGAGGAATATTTTTTATAGAAATTTTTCCTCAATCAACGATGAGGTATCGTTTCTTAAAGAAAATTTTCCTGACAGGATTCTGTTAGAGATATTCGATGGAAATGTGATTTTTTCAATATTCCAGAATGTCTTAGTGTCTTACTTAGAGAGAGGGAAAATAAATTCAAACTACCCCTCAGAATTTATGGCATAAGTAGATTGTCAATAGTGCCTTAAGGTATGCAATGAAGTTCTCAAATTGGGTATTAATTCAGAAATTACTGAGAAATCCTTTGAAGTAGAATCATCTAATGTAATTTTTTTTTTAAATTCTTCTAAAAGTATGCCTTAATTTTAAAATTATAAATTATATTCTATGCAATTATTTCCACTAATTTATTTATATTCTCCCTAAAAGTATGCCTTAATTTATAAAAATGTCTAAAACAAAAGAAAGCTTACATAAAAAATGTCATTGATCATTATGATGATGGGACAGTGGCAGTAATTGGGCTAAGTATTTTCTCACTCTCTACTCTCTTATCTTATTAAGCCAAACCACTATTGTCCCGGCTCATTAACAATTAGCATTTGATTACCATATACTTCACTGTCATCTCTCATTAAGTTGTATTTAATGTGTAAAACTTGTTACCAACAAGAACATACCTGCAACGAAAGAAAGAAAAGATAATTTTATAAATTAATTTTAATAAAATTTACATTAAATTACAAAATATTACAGAATATTAAAAGCACAAAAAAAACGGAGGAAAGGAAATGATAAAGAAAAACATACTAAAAACAAGTAAGAACAGACTATAGTCGGACGGGGCCGACCATGTGATACCCTATACCACTATCCCTGTGCACTAGCTTTCCGGGCTAGCTGTTATAAGATGTGCATTAGAAATTTTACCAATTTTCACACAAAAGTTTTGATCAATTTAACCCGCTAAATATTATCCGATCATACCGTTGACTTGCACGCTACTTCTTCATCTCAAACCAAAACTACGTTTAAAATTTCGCGCCGATCGGACTATTATTGCGACCTACAGAGCGGCTACAAAATCGAGCAAAAATTTTGTTTTTGGTCCATTTCATCCCTTTAACATTTCACGATCATCGCCAAAAACTAATCAGTTCTATTCTGGTCCAAACCCGACCTCCATACTAAATTTCGTGACAATCGGTCCATAATTGCGGCCTCTAGCTTGATTACAATTTTTAATGGACGGACAGACGGACGGACGGACGGACGGACACACATCGCTAAATCGCTTTATCTCGTCGAGATATGAAGTTTGGTATACCACATGAGGGGTCTACGACGAATATTTCGCGGCGTTACATGAATTTTTGGGAAAACAAACTTATTATACCCTTTTCCACATTGTGGTATAGGGTATAACTAATGTCATGGTGTTAGTTGCTCGTTTATTTGGGCTCAACACTTCAAACGTTACGAAAAACAAGGGAACCGGAGAAGGAGATTAATGCAATTTTAACAAAATGGTCTTTCATTAATCCTTGGTAATGGCGTGCTAGAGAACACATGGTGCTTATAATTCTATGTCAAAATATTTCCGGCCCCAAAAAAAGGACACCCAAATATTACACACATACACACACATATATTTATGCATACACACATACATATATAGGAAACCATGGACAAGAAGGAAAGTTGGAAAAAGACCTCTATTAATTTTGCTTGCTGTCATAAATGGCAAGATGGGGGGTGGGACGAAAAATATCCAAACATGACTGACAAGTTTTAGCTTGCCATCCAGCCGTGCTCCAACAATCCCTGGTATATCCTACCAATCCCCCCTCTCCCATAACTAAACAAAGAAAAAAAAAAAGGTATTAATAAAGGTGTAAATGAAATTAGAATCATTTTGTTGGTTTGCCAAACCTTCCTCCACCTTTCATTTACCGTAACAAAATTGTTCATCTCTCCATATTTGTTAGGCAAAAATTAAAGGAAGTTATGAATAGTATAATAGACGTAAAGCGTCATTTGTGTTATGCTCCGAAGGGCATAACAATTTGCCGAAATGATTTACCAAAAAATAAACTGATATTCGTTAGGCAATTTTGCGTACAAACAAAATGAATTGCTGGAGACATATGTGTCAAATATACATACCTACATATATGTTATGTACATATATGAATAGCTGAACAAGGCCAAGCTACCCGGTGAAACTAATATGTGTTTGTTTTAAGAGAGACCTACAAAACCGTTTTTGTGTTCATTTAGTGTAGGTTAGGTTGTTGTGTCAACAACAAATTAGGTTTATATTATATCACAAAATACCCACACACACACAAAGAACAACTAATTTGTTTAGGACCCTTATTGTATCTAGTACCAAGTGCTAGTTGAAGGTGTTTATAGGAAGGTGTTTTTGAAATTCTTAAAGGGAAATTTGCATGAAATTTGTTATTGAAAGATATTCGTTAGATTCCTAAAACAAGATTAGTAAATGAAATTAGGTAGGAAATGAAAAGTACCAAGGAACGGTAGTAAGCGGCTTTATCCAGAAGATAGTATTGAGTACCTACCGCCCGACTGAGATTAAGACAGCTATAAACATCCTGAATAACAATAAGGCTGCAGGAGCATATGGCTAACAAGTCCAACTGTTCAAGATTTGAGGTGAATGGTATATATGTACATCAAATACTTAGCACAATCTAATATGAGGAGTCTATTACTTAAGCATTTTGGTTATATACATCTGCTCCATAAATGGTATCGTACCATCGTCACCAAGCCCATGAAGATTCCTAATCAGTGAATTTCCAAATCCGATTCATATTCCTGGTATGTTTATATGCTATTTTATACATAGGATGAAGGGTATATTAAGTTAGTTTATCTGTTTGTAACACATCGAGCTAATCATTTGCGACCATATAAAGTATATATATTCTTAATCAGGATAAAGTTCTGAGACGATCTAGCTATCCGTCCGTCTGTTGTAATCACTCAATTGTCCGCAATAATTGAGATAGAACGCTAAAATTTTGCACCCGAGTGTCTTTTTTCCATGGGCAGGTCAAGTTCGATGATGGGCTTTATAGGTCCACGTTTTGATATAGCCCTATATAACGTTACCCCCGATTTAAAGTATTTTGAGGATTTAAGCTACATTTTCTACACAAATTGGCCCCAATTTGGCACTTGGAATTTCAAGAGGTTAAACAACTTCTGCAACAAAAATGTTGGAGATAGGTCCAACTTTTGGTATATGCCCCATATAACAGTACCTCCAGATTTTCTGTATTTTAGCTAAATTTTTTGACCGAATTAGCAGAAATTTGACATTTGAGGTTCTCAGTGATAAAAAATCTTCTCTACTAAAAATTTGCCAAAATAGTTCCACTTTTTGGTATAGTCCCCATATAACGGTACCTCCCGATTCAAGGCATTTTAAGGCTTTTAGCTAGGTTCATGTTTTGGTATAGCTCCCATATAACGGTATCCCCCGATTTTCGATATTTTGAGGATTTTAGCTACAATTTTTAACCGAACTAGCTGTAATTTGTCACTAGAGGTTTTCAACGGTCACGAAACTTCTCCACCAAAAATCGTCAACATAGGTCCATGTTTTGGTATACCCCCATATAACAGTACCTTCCGAGTTTCGGTATTTTGAGGATTTTAGCTAAAATTCTTAACCTAACTAGCTGTAATTTGACACTTGAGGTTTTCAGTGGGCACGAAACTTCTCCACCAAAAATCGTCAACATAGGTCGATGTTTTGGTATAGCCCCCATATAACAGTACCTTCCGAGTTTCGGTATTTTAAGGATTTTAGCTAAAATTCTTTACCTAACTTGCTGTAATTTGACACTAGAGGTTTTCAGTGGGCACGAAACTTCTCCACCAAAAATCGTCAACATAGGTCCAATGTTTGGTATAGGCCCCATATAACGGTACCTCCCGATTTTCGGTATTTTGAAGATTTTAGCTACAATATTCAACCGAAATAGCTGTAATTTGTCACTTGAGGTTGTTAACGGTCACGAAACTTCTCCACAAAAAATCGTCAACATAGGTCCATGTTTTGGTATACCCCCATATAACAGTACCTTCCGAGTTTCGGTATTTTAAGGATTTTAGCTAAAATTCTTAACCTAACTAGCTGTAATTTGACACTTGAGGTTTTCAGTGGAAACGAAACTTCTCCGACAAAAATCGTCAACATAGGTCCATGTTTTGGTATAGCCCCCATATAAAGGTACCCCCCAATTTTCGGTATTTTGCGGATTTTAGCTACAATTTTTAACCGAAATAGCTGTAATTTGACACTTGAGGTTGTTAACAGTCGCGAAACTTCACCACCAAAAATCGTCAACATTGGTCCATGTTTTCGTATAGCTCCCATATAACGGTACCTTCCGAGTTTCGGTATTTAGCTAAAATTCTTAACCCAACTAGCTGTAATTTGACACTTGAAGTTTTCAGTGGGCAAGAAACTTCTCCGCCAAAAATCGTCAACATAGGTCCATGTTTTGGTATAGCTCCTATATAAAGGTGTCCCTCGATTTTCGGTATTTTGAGGAGTTTAGCTACAATTTTCAACCTAACTATCTGCAATTTGATATTTAAGTTTCCCTGTGGTCACGAAACTTCTCCACAAAAAATCGTCAACAAAGATCCATGTTTTGGTATAGCTCCCATATAACGGTACCTCCCGATTTTCGGTATTTTGAGGATTTAAGCTACAGTTTTTAACCGAACTAACTGTAATTTGTCACTTGAGGGTTTCAGTGGTCACGAAACTTATCCACCAAAACTCATCCACAAAAGTCAATTTTTTTTGTACATACCCCATATAAAGTTACCAGCAGATTGAAGAAATTTTTAAATACATTTTTTGACCAAATCTAGGCATTTGGGGTATCCGTGTTAGAACAATTTTTGCACCTAACAGGAAACTAATTATTCCATTTTAGTTACGAATATTTTATGACGGAGAATATAAAAAATTCGATATAACCGAACTTGTTTTTTACATGTTTTCACTCAAATCTATTTCTGAGAAGATCAGTACCGCCATAATTAACCTGGCAAAATAATTACCCTCAATATAGAATTAATATTTACTGCATTTTTATGCAAATATGTATGTGCACAAAAAATTCCATTAAGAATAAAAAAAAACAGAATCAATTAACTTAATTTCTTGGCATATTTGGAACCAAAGACCCTCCTGTCATATATTCAAATAGCAACCTGTTCCACTGGTAAGTTTCAGTTACAGTCATACTCTAACTCTAGAGTGAGCTGTCTCTTAATAAGTTTATGGTCATTTATAAGAAATGTTGTTGCCTCACATATGTATTGTGTTACCTCACACTTCAAGGTAGCTTGCCTGCAACTTGCTAGCTGATGAAATTAATTAAATGTTGTAGGCAAATTTATTAATCAATTTTGTCCAAATGGACTTTGGTCAAACGAAATTTATGGTTTGGACAAAAAACCAAATCACGCTCACACCTAATAAAATCAATTGAAAAGGAAAAAACCGAAAAACATAAAAATCGATCTAGCTGACCGGTTGGCATGTCATTTGACCATTAATCTTGGCCCCTAAAAGAAGAATGGAAAAACCAAAACCCCACCACCTATGTATGGAAAATAAACTATTTTCCAAATAGAATAAATGACAGTTTTAATAACACGTTTTCTTGTGTGTGAGTATTCCCACTAATGTGATTGTGTCTTGGTGGTGGTGTTGAACGTTACTGTTGACAAGTGTAGCCACAAAACAAACCAGCTGGAGATAGTTAATTTCCAAGTGAGTTTGCTTTGCAAAAAAAAAAAAAATCATTCAGAAAGCCATTAGTTAATAAAGGAAATTTCCTTCAAGTTAGACCAGTTATTGCCTATTGCAGCGTTGTATGCAACCACAACACAATCTGCAGAACAAAATAGTTGTTTAATTTTCTTCTTTTCAAAGCTGTCCAAAGTCAGTAGTCATGGAAATAAACATTTCGTTTTTAAGAAATACAAATTCTGTGGAAAACAAATCTTGTTGCGCATGCCCGTTAATGTCTTTGGCAAATTGCCTTATCTCACATAGCTTGACATTTGTAAATGAAATGACAAATAATAAACCCCACTCCATCTATAAACAAAGACAAGAACAATGTTGGAATGTGTATGCAAAAAATACAGCAATAAAAAACAATAATGAAATTGTAAATATTGTCTCGAAAACAGAGGCGTTTGAAAAAGTAGGGGAAACACCATTGTTGTGTGTCAAATTTGTGAGTATCAGCATAAATCGTTTAGGACTTAATTAATGCAAAACAATCAATTTGATAAAAAATCCTAGAAATTAATGTTTTGAAAAATATTTAAACATTCCTCACAACGAAATGTTAAGCTGCATGTTGGGCGCCAGTTTCTTGGATGGGCATAACTATATTTGCTTGTAAAATCTAGGGCAGATAGTCTTTCTTTGAAAATAAGAAGAAAATATACAAAACGCACATTGTTAGAAAGCAATTGTCTAAGCCGTTATGTGCCAATTTTTCAAATGGTTACTATAAATTGATGGAAATCTTGGAAATTCATTATTACAATATTGAAAAATGTCTGAAAAGGAGATTTTAAGCTTTGTCGTCAATTTCTGTAAAGGACAAAAATGTTTTTTTTTTTTGTAATTTCTAGGGCACATAGAAAAGTTTTCAATATAAATCGAGATGGATTCGTGTTCTTTGAAAATTTTAAATAAAAAATATTTTCTTTATAATTTAACATTTATTTCCTTTATAAAGATTTTCATTTCACATTTTCACAGAAACAGAATTGAGCCCTTGGCCCCAATACAACATTGAACATCTTATGGACACCATAGGCGCCAATTTTCTAAAGTGAAGTTTTTAATTTTGTTTGGAACTTCTAAGTCTAATATAAATCCATACAATCACAGGAATACCAATAAAGAGGACTAGGTCTTTGAATAGCACTTATTATTGTTTTCTAACAAAGTTGGACGCCAATTTCGGAAAGAAAAAAATGGAAACTGCTTTAGAATTGCTACGGCAGCTATAGACATTTGATTTAATGACAATCACAAGAATAATAATCTCAGTATTTTCTTCGTGTATTTTATGAGCTTGTTGTTGTCAAGCTGTTCAAAACCGGAGGCGACACGCTGATAAGGTGTATTCATCAGCTATTTAGCACCATCTGGCGGGAAGAACGTGTACCGGAAGATTGGAACCTGAGTATCTTGTGCCCCGTCCACAAGCCATACCAATGCGGCTTTAGACCTGGCAAGTCCACCATTGACCAGATATTTACCCTGCGGTAAATCTTGGAAAAGACGCAAGAGATGCAGATCGACACCTACCTCCTTTTTGTCGATTATAAAGCAACCTTCGACAGCCCGCTGCGTTCAAAGGTATTCCAAGCCATGTCTGAATTTGGTATCCCCGCAAAGCTCATCCGGCTTTGTAAAATGACTTTAACTGCCACGACGTCCACAGTTAAAATATGAAAGAACCTCTCCGAAGAGTTTTGTACAGCCTTTCGTGCGATCTCCTCAACATCCTGCTGGAGAAGGTTATACGAGAGGCAAACGTCAAAAGAAGTGGTACAATCTACACCAATAGCCACATGTTACTTGCTTATGCTGATGATATAGACATCATGGGACGATCAGTAAAAGAAGTACCTTTATAAAGGTCGAAGGAGAATCTGCTAAAGTGTGTCTGGCGGTAAACGGTGAGAAGACCAAGTTAATGGTGTCGACGCGCAATGCGTCCATTGAGCTTGGACCAACTGTGGAAGTTGGTTCCTATAATTTTGAGGTAGTAAAAGACTTCGTCTACCTCGACACCTCCGTAAACACAACATATGACATCAGTTGTGAAATAAAAAGAAGAATTGTATTGGCCAACAGATGCTACTTTGATTTAAGTAAGCAATTTAAAACAAAGCCACATCTCGTCAAACAAAAATAACGCTCTACAAAACACTGATACTACCCGTGCTGGTGTATGGCTACGAAGCCTGGGTACTTGCGCAAGCAGACATGGCAGTGCTTGGTGTGTTTGAGAGAAAAATTCTTCGAAAAATCTACGGACCAATCTGCGGTCGGTGAATATCGACGTCGCATTAACAACGAGCTGTATCTGCTATACAACGACATCAATAAGGCTTAAGCTTCGATGGAGCATACAAGTGGACGAAGAAATGAAAAGGCGCGGTATTCCAGAAAGCGAAGCGAAAAACAGAGAGAATTGGAGATGTTTTCTTGGTTCGGTCTATGGAACAAATGTTCTGTAATGGGCCAGTTAAGTAAGTACGTGTTAATACTTCCGATATTCGATCTGTCTATAGATGAAAATCCCAATATCCACACGGTTTGGGGGTATGTATATCTCTGCCGGTACATCTAACTGATTACTATTTTTTAATTGGGCGCCACTTTTAGAACGTTAACAAACACTATGCTCCGTGAAATTGTTAGAGATATTTGATATTACTTTTAAAGTTGGGCGCCATAATCCTAAAACAAATTTCATTAGATTTTTAAACACTTTTGCCTTCAGTTAAATTTCAGATTAAATGAAAAATGTGACGCTCCTGCTGACATACACCTGATTTGTGTTGAAATTTACAATCTTAAGATTTACAATCTTAAGATCTCTATCGTAATGTTAGGCAAATACTAATGTCATGTTTGTTAGCGCCTTTTATCGTTGAGTTGAAATGCTGTTGCTTCTTGTCTTCTTAATTTTAGTGTCACATTGGTATTTTATTAGAATGTACAATTTGGCGTTAATCCATGGACGGACAAAATGGTGAGAATACAAGAGTTTAAGGGAATTTTAAAACAAGAACTTTACTGCGGAATTTGTTATTATTGAACATTTCTACACAAAATTTCTAGACTAAATTGGTGCAACAACTATTCGTTTTATGCCTTAAATGGAGAAAACGGTGCTAAAAGAACAAACACACAGCATGGTGCAAGAAGGCCCATCGTTGCTTTAATCCTAAAAATATCCATCAAACTAAATTACACTGTAAAAATCGTTAAATATCCAGTCTCAAAAACTATTTCTAAATTAATTTTAAAGCCATTATATTAAATTTGATGAAAATGCCAGGCGGTAGCTTGACAAACATTTTGTTTTAAGTTTTCCTTGAGTTCGTTACTGGTTTAAAAATTACTTTTCGTGAATCCCAAACAAAAAATGCCCCACCCAGTAACCTAAATTCCATGTTAAAACAACCAACATATATACAAAAAAATATGTAGGGACATTCTATGTGTAAATAAGCATATGGCCCTAGAAACATCAAATCAGCCAGCTTGAAGTGATTCAAAACAAATGATGCTATTGACGTTAGAGCGAACAGCAAACAAATAATGCCAGCATGCCTTTGCAAATAAACACGGTGGAGAATAAAAACAAGCACTTCCATGAAACAGGTGAATTTCACAAACCGTGTAGTTTGACATTTTAACACTTGAAAGCATAGAAAAGCAGGAGATTTTTTTCAAAACTGTGACCCACATAAAATTTTAAAATCATGAGCATCATTTTTTAACATGTCACATGCAAACACATTGTGCTATTTTTCTTTTTTTTTCATTCATTTTTTGTTGAGTCAGAGTCATCTACTTACAAAAGATGGCATAGAAAATTTGAATAAACCCACATTCACTCACCTAACTAACTAACGCATAACATGACAGTGTCATTTGTTTGTTTCTTTATTGTTGGACGACTTGCTTTTGTTTATTCTGCTAAGTGTGGAGGAGAAAATGTGACCATAAAAAAAGCTTTGTAAAGCAAACTTTAAAAATATGCAATATTAAATTGGCTTATTTTAAATTAGATTGAGAATGTGTTTGGTTATGTGATACGTTTAGCTCGGGCGCCAATTTCCAATCTTGGTGATTTTGTGGGTATGTCATTTCGCAGTTGTACATTCATTCATGTACATCATAAACTCAAAAAATTAGTTTGCCGAAAACATTTGACGCGAAATTTTAGGTTATGACATACAGTATGAACGATGGTCGCCACTTTTATATACTGTACTGGCCTAAATTAAAGTTGTTGGGCGCCACTTTTTACCAGGACTTTCATTATTCAATCCGAAATTTTATTTTGATATTCATATTTGTATTCGAATCGTCTTAGTGAAATAGGTTCTTAGTCTCAGCGAACAGGAGAACCAAAAGTTACTCATCGGATGGAATTTTTTTAGGGTAATATTTAGAAAATCTTTAAAAAGATGTTGGGAGCCACTTTTTACCAAGGACTTTAATTTTTTAATCGGAAACTTAATTTTTGATATTTAGGAGGTTCCTGAAACTGACTTTTTAAAGGATTTTAGGAGCAAAAATATTGGCATTGAATCTGAATTTTCGGCGACTGTAGGCCAACAATAAACGCTGAATTAAGAAAGTCGTGTTTGGTAGACTTAAAGAAGGCAATAAAATTGAATAAGTCACATAAGGTGGACAATAAATGTGTATATTTTTAAAGAATTAAAGGAGGATTCAAAGAGAACACTTATCTCGAAGGTTGCTAAACATTTTTGGAACGACTTAGAGGTAAATTAAACATCGTTTTTTCAGAAATTTGAACTTATTTGTGTTCTATACTCCGGCGGGAAATATCATATTTACTGGCGGTGTCGCAACTCTTTAGTAAATGCTTGTTACTTATTTAAGTATATATTTAGGCTGTTATAATGGAGAAAATTTAAAATTGCTTAAATCGCGGACAGCGGAAACAGTTATAAGGATGCTATGTCCAGTCAAGTAGGATTGTATAGTTGGTAATTATGAAAACTCAGCATCGCTAAGAAGTAAAAAAATAATGAGAAAATATAAATTAAATTCAAGAGAAATTCTTTGCTTATTAAGGAGCATAATTCAACAGCTCGTTAGGCGCCAATTTGCTAAATGTAAATGGGTAAACATTGAAATTGCGGAAACGTACAAAAGAATAAAGCCGAATAAGGTTAAAAATATAATTTCATAAATGCATCAGCATGAATGCAGCTCGAACAAAACGTTTATATCATGTGAGTGGAATAAAGCCATTAACATAAATATTTTTCAGACCAAGAAGTATAAGTTGGGCGCCATTTTTAAATAGTTGCCCTTTATTGCCAATTACAATTATCTGCTAATTGGAGATTCGAGGAAATTGTAAGCTGAATGGGTTCCACTAAATATATAAAATCCTACGAAAGTTTCCGTATTGAGTAACTCTAATAAAGTTTGAAAGATAAAGTTCCAAAAAAAAGTTAGAAAAATATAAATGAAGTTAAAAAATTCATGGAATATTTCAGGAACGTCTAAGATATTTGGGCGCTTTATTAAGGGATGTTGCAAAATACCTCTAGAATTGACAAGTTCTAATGAAAGCATGTGACAAAAACAAATTGGACGCCGCTTGTATAATTTGAATTAACATTGACAAGATGCTGATGGAAATACTAAGAAAATAAACAAGTGATAAATTCATCCTTAAGGTAGGGCGCCAATTTGAGTACACATTGAAATTAATAGTTTTTCCTTAAAATAAATTATTATTACGGAATTAGGTTTAACTAGATTCCGTGTAAACGTTGTTGAATTCCCCGATACGATTCGTGCATAATAAAACGATGTTTCGTTTAGATTTCGATTCTACAATGCTTTAGTCTATTCACTTATTCACAAGAAGTATTTACTAAGCCCCCTGTTTAACTCCACTAGGTACACGGCTTTCCTTTACTTTTAACTGTCTCGCCTACCTCCTACTCTCCCGTATTTATTCTCGCTCACCGAAGCAATGACTGTTCTATCATCCTGAATCAGGGATGTTCTCAAATGTTTCCCAAATGTTTCTCGATTTGATCGATTCCACAAGAACAATGGCAAAAAACATGGAAAATAGTGAGTTAAATTCTATACAGTAGTTGTTGTTGCAAATTTGATTTAAAATAAGTAAGCGCTTAATGAAAATTTACGCTACAATTTAAAATAAGAGGTCCCACAACTTTACTTATGAATATGAATTTTGGTGTAGAAACACAAAATAATTTTGAACAAAACGTTGGGAGCCACTTTTTTATTCAATAACTTATGCTAGTAGAAAAATGCTGCAAACACTCGAGTCTGATCTATACTTTTGCCAAAAAAAAAAAAAAAAAAAAAACAATAGAAAAAACATCGAAAATAGTGAGTTAAATTCTATACAGTGGTTGTTGTTGCAAATTTGATTTAAAATAAGTAAGCGTTTAATGAAAATTTACGCTACAAATTAAAATAAGAGGCCCCACAACTTTACTTATGATTATGAATTTTGGTGTAGAAACAATAAATAAATTTGAACAAAACGTTGGGCGCCACTTTTTGTATTCCATCATTTATACTAGTAGAAGAATGTTGTAGAATGAATTCTCAAAATTCCTCTGAATTGAAAATAAGGAAGGAAAGCACTCAACTCTGATCTACACTTTTGGCAAAAAAAAAACATGGAAAATAGTTAGTTAAATTCTATGCAGTAGTTGTTGTTGAATATGTACTTTGGTGTAGAAACAAATAAATATTACCAAAACATTGGGCGCCACTTTTTTATTTTATCATGTATACTAGTAGAAGAATGCTGCAGAATATATTCTTCAAATTCCACTGAAATAAAAACAAGGAAGAGAAAACTTAAGTCTGATCTAAACTTCTCTCACCAGTTTTTTATTCAAATTTGCGTTGCTTCGTATTAAAATTAAATTTGCCATTAGTCGCAATATTTTCTTACTTTTTTTTTCCGAAACCCCCCAAACTAAGTAATTAAAATTTTGCAAATGTCACTAAACACTAAGCGATCTAAATCTAAATTGATAAATTGCCTGATTTTTATAATTGATGGCATATCGTAGGGGATTTAAAAGCCTAGTGCCACGATCAAGATGATTGATGCTCGATGTTAATGTTATATTAATCTCTAAGGCTATTAAAATAAAACCATATATCACTCCAACTAGAATTTTTGTTGTAGCAAAACCAGATCCAGCTAATAATAGAGATCAACATAAATATTTTAACGCCTCAAAGCATGAACAACTTATATTTTCTGCCAGACAGACGTCTGCACTGAGATTTGTTTAACCTTTCGTTTTCCTTTAAATGTTACTTTGTTGTACAACAAATTTACCAAGTAGTTTACACAATTTATTATGCAATTGTTGCTAATCATTGAGCGTGAAATGTTTTTTATGCACAAAAGAACTAGTTGAAAATAAAAGTTAACAGCAAAATGTAATGCTTGATGTTTAACTGCGGAGAGAGAGGGAGCTGAGGAAGATGGTAAAGATGATGAGGATGGTGTTCTTTATGCTTGCATATTTGCTGCTGCGGTTATTGCACTCAGCAACTTTGCAAAGTGCAAAAAGAGGAGAAAAAAAAACTAAAACAAATAGAAAAAAAACAACAAACGGCTGATTCCCAAGTACAATAGTCATAGTCATAACCATCAAAAGCAGAAGTGAGCCACCAAAGTAATGGCGTAACAAAATGCATGGCATGCATGCAACGTCATCAACACCCTCACTTTGGTGGCCTTCTATAAAGGCACACATGGCGGCGCAGCTCATCATCACATATCGAGAGGATGAGGTGGGGAACAAGAGGGTAGAGAGTGAGAGCAGCCACGAACCATAAACTATGTAGCACGAAAACTAACAGCACGAGTCTGCTGCAAAATGCAAACAAAAAATCACTCACTAAAAATGGGTAGGTGGGTGGTGAATACATATTTTATGTTACCAGGAACCTATTGGAGGTTAGACCTGATGCCATACTATGTTGTTGTAATATCAACAACCGTTGGACCCATAGATTCCAGTTAACTTATGCTGGTAATAGGACTGTGCTTGGCTTTTTTTGTTTGTTTGTAAATATTTTATAGATATTTTTTTCATGTGTGCTGCTGGTGTACATATGAGGGCCAGAAAGAGTATCATAACTACAAGGATGACTGGGGAGGAGAGTCCATATGAATCAGTAACTACTGCTACTAAGTTTAATATTGCCAATCGTTTTTTACTGTTAGCATGAATATGATCTGGGTTTGTGCAATCGTTTGCACAAAAAAGGTTATGTTTGTTGGCGGCAGATATTGTAGACATAGATGAGAGAGAGGGAGGGAGCAGTTAACATTTGTGCACACGCACAAATATCCATTCACTTAGTAGTTGTTAGCTGTTGTCTGAAGGACTAACTGAGTGAATAAATGTCACATATGTAGTGAAGTGAGGCAAGTGGCACTAACAGTTACTACTCCATGGACTAAAGATTTGCATTTGTATATCCACATGGAACAGTGGAAGAATATTGTTGCGGAATTAGGTTTAAATTAATCCCATGTCGACGTTGTTTTATTCCTCGATACGATTTGTACCAAATACAACGAGAGTTTGTTTAGATTACGATTCAACAATGCTTTATTGACGCTATTCACTAGATTTTTCAATCGTATATTTCTCTACTAAGCACACAGCTTAACACACCTCAGCTCTAGATTGCACTGACGGTTTTAATTCGCGGTCTGAATTACAACTCAACTCGCCCATCTCTCCCGTATTTTTAAACGTTCGCTGAAGCATAGACTTTTCTAGCATCCTCAATATAGAATGTTCCACAATAATCACGCGACATGATAGTCGATTCTCAAATTCACATACAAACAGACGAATGAATGTGAACGGCAAATGGGACAGAGGTAATAAATAAGAGAAAGTAGAAGGGGTTACAATCAATGACGTCACAACGTAGAAATATTATTAGACTAAAACAAATATGTGAGAGAGTTCAACAAAACCAATAACAAAATAAGCATGGAAAATAATGAGCGAAATTCTATACATTAGTTGTTGTTGTAAATTTGACAATGTAAATTTATTTTTATTTTCAAATATTTATTACAATCAAAAATTATAATAAAAATTATATAAAAAAGCGCTAGCATCTATGAATATCGGCTTTATTTCGAAGTAAATCACGATTAAGCTAAATACCAGTAAATATTTAAATAATATTTTATGATGAAGATTTAATATATTGTGAACATTTAAGATGTTTATGATACTCTCATTAGAGGGAGTTTTTTTTTTTTTGTAAATCCAATGCATTGTTGGGTGAAAAACATCTTGATCGCTGGTTTTGGAGTGAAGGGTATTCAAGGATCAAATGGATGTGTGTAAATATAAAATCGCTTTTAACTAGCGGAGACAAAACCACATAACTAGTGGTATAACAGTTGTATAACAGATTCGTACGAAGGTAAAATCTATTTTGAAAAACGTTTTTGAGAAACGATTTTCAAGGATATATGTTTAGACTATTGCTCAGGATACATAAAAGATACGCGCATGCATAGCACATAGCATTTCGTTGTAGAAATTTTGAGAAAATCGGAAATTTTGAAAAAAAAACTATTTTCAAGGATATCTTATATTTTGGCATATTATTCAGGATCTAAAAATGATGCGCCTATACGGAAGGTGGCGTTGGAAAGCTGAAGATCTCTCCTTTCCAAAAATGCATAGGATTTAGCATTTCATTGTAGAAAATTATAGAAAAAAAAAATTCAAAACAAAAATATCTTGAAAAATTGCGATTTTTCAAGAACATAATATGTTTCGGCGGATAACTCAGGATCTAAAAAGGATGAACCTTTACGGAAAGTTGCGTTGACCAGCTGAAGCTATCTAGTTTCATTTCATTGTAGAAATTTTGAGAAAATCGGAAATTTTGAAAAAAAAATATTTTTCAAGGATATCTTATGTTTTGGCCTATTACTAAGGATCTAAAAAGGATGCGCCTATACGGAAAGTGGCGTTGGAAAGCTGACGATCTCTCCATTCCACAAATGCATAGGATTTAGCATTTCATTGTAGAAAATTTTAGAAAAAAAATTTCAAAAAAAACTGTTTTGGAAAATTGTGATGAGGATTTAAAAACATCCACCTATACGGAAAGTTGAGTTGGACAGCTGAAGGTGTCTAGATTGGTAAATTAAACCTACAAAATCACATGAAGTAGGACATAATATCGCGTGGGTTCCTATATTTAAACCTCCGCAAACTCGGACACAGTTTGCATTCATAATATAACATTTTTATGAAACATGATTTTTCGTGAGTTTTTAAAAAAATGTCGTGCTTATTGGTAAGTGAAACCTACTAAACCCCATAAAGTAGAACATGACATCGTGTGGGCTCCTACATTTATACCTCCCCAAAATCGGACACAGTGGACATTCATAATATTTAATTATTATGATTCGTGCTTCCTCGTGAATTTTTAAAAAAAAAGCGTGCTTATTGTTTAATGAAACCTACAAAATCACATGAAGTAGGACATGATATCTTTTGGGTTCCTATATTTATACCTTCGCATATTCGGACAAAGTTTGCATTCATAATAAAACATTTTTATGAATCGTGCTTCTTCGTGAGTTTTTAAAAAAGTGTCGTGCTAATTGGTAAATGAAACCTTCTAAACCCCATAAAGTAGAACATGATATCGTGTGGGCTCCTACATTTATTCTCCGCCAACATCGGACACAGTTGGCATTCATAATATCAAATGATTATAATTCGTGCCCCTTCGTGAATTTAAAAAAAAAATGTCGGGCTTATTCGTATATTTTGAACCTACTAAAACACATGAATTACGACATGATATCGTAAGGGTTCCTACTTTTATACCTCGCAAATTCGGACACAGTTTGTATTTAGAATATCAAATATTTATGATTCGTGCTCTTTCGTGAGTTTTTTTTTAAATGTCTCGTGCTTATTGGTAAACAAAACATAATAAATCACATAAAGCAGGGCATGACATCGTGTTGGTTCCTACATATATACCTCCGCAAAATCGGGGCCAGTTTTCAATTATAGTATCAAATTTTTATGATATGTGCTTCTTCCTGAGTTTTTTAAAAAGTGTCGTGCTTATTGGTAAATGAAACCTTGTAATAGACTATCATGTTTGTGCGTTAATGCTCCCTTAGATAAGACACATGTCCAACTCTTCTCTTACCACTCTTTTGTTTAAGAACATTCCACCTCACAACCTTAATATAATCACAATACCTATGTTACCCACTGTGACTTAGCTTATTTTAATATTTTTTATATTTATTCTCTTACAGCCATTATTTTTGTTCCACTTCCTTCCATCGAGCAGCACCCAACACAACTATTGACTTCAACAATATTATGCCCTATTTGGTTTTACACAAATCTACAACATCAGCAGGGCAATCATCATCAAAATTGCCAACTACAATGTCACACCTCCCCACAGCACAGCACAGAGTAGCAAAAATTGCAGTAGCAGCAGAACGTTGATGATGACACAGATGATGATAAAGATGACGTTTAGGTTTTTGTTTTCATTTTGTTGCAGCTACTGGATACTGTAGCCAAAGCTCGACAATACAGGACTGTGTCAATGTTCAAAGTGCAAAAGTCATGCCAACAATGACAGCTAGACACAAACACATATGATGTTTGCATTGCTGCAATATGAGTACAATTTTTTATATGAGTAAATTGTACACAGGCCACACACAGGAGTAAAGCTAAAGGGATGAACGTATAAAGCTTTAGTTAAAGTCATAAATTTTATAGTTAAGTATTATGTTATGTGTTAAGATTGTAAGTAAGGGCTAGTACTTAAACTGAGACACAGAGAGAGACCACATAACGTACATACATATAGTATCATATAGAGGTGCTATTGCACATAATAAAATTTATCATAATATTCCCGGTATTCTAAAGGACAGGAGAACAGGGTGGTGATGTGTGCTGTGCCACATGATATGTTGGCATTCTGTTCTGGAGTGGTGAATTGGAGATATAGAAATATTATACAAGAGAAGCCACAACTCCTCATAGCCTATGCTACTACCATCACCACCACCACTCGTCATTTTAGATAACATCAGTAGCAAAGTGTTAAATTGATGATAGTTAACTGTAAGTCAAGTGCAAGTCAAGGAGAAAAAATAAATATTTTTTTGCACATTTAAAACATGTGTTTTAAGGAAGTTGCATAATTTTAGGAGTAAAGAGAGGAAAGGAGTCTTAGAAAGGAAAGAGTTGTTTGTTTGTCTGTCGGACATAATGTTTACAGAAATATTTACAAAGCAAGTGATGAGGTATTATTAAACATTGTAATAAATGATTAGAGATTAGACTGGAGGGAGTAAGTAAAGAGTGTGTGTGTGCCAGAAGAGTAATAGAAAAGTGTCTGTAATTAAATGTGAAATATATTATGCAAAGAGAGGGAGGAAGGCAAAAAGGAGAGGGGACAATGTAGGAATATTAATGATGGCCTTCGACAAAAACATATACATTCTATAAAACAAAGTAAGAAGAATACCAAACAGAAGACTTGCAATTATATGTGGATATTATTAAAAGTGGTGTCTTCTTCTAGGCTGCATTTAAAAGAACAGAATTGGTGTACGCTTTTATGCAAAATTAGTGACAAAAGCTAAAATAATCTAAAGCTAATTTTAGCCTACATGTATACTTTAGAACATTGCGTTCTCAGAAAACCAATCCCTCTTCACACACTTAATTCAACCAACTGAAAAAACTGGGTCCAACACAATAACAGCACCTTAAAGTATCCAAAAGAAAATATGGGGCCTAACTGTGGGTTAAAACATGTACACAGGATGTTGGCATTCAGCTAACAAGTAAATTATACCGCGATCTGAGGTTTAAGCCTTGTATGTTTCCAGCATTGAAGCATCCGTGTGACAGGAAAAATAATTACAGAAAGGACTGTATACGAAAGATAACTCCTCGATCTTCTAACCGCAGCCAGGTCTTTCTGCTCGGCCCTAAGTCTAACTGACGATGAGCTGAACGGCATCCTGACGTTGCACATATATAAATCTTGGGCGCTATGGCTGTCCAGACTGTGGGCGTTAGTTTTGGGCGTTATGAGCATCATAAAGCTCATTGGAAGTTGAGTAAATTTAAAAATATTCTTTAAAACTCCACGAGGTTTGAATGTTCTTTAAAAGTATTCTTTAAAAATCCACGAAATCTGAAAGTCATTTGAAAATATTCTTTAAAACTCCACGAGATCTGAAAGTTCTTTAAAAGTATTCTTTAAAAATCCACGAAATCTGAAAGTCATTTGAAAATATTCTTTAAAACTCCACGAGATCTGAAAGTCATTCTTTTGAAAATATTCGTTAAAGCTCAACGAGATCTGATAGTCATTTAAAAATATTCTTTAAAACTCCATGAGATTTGAAAGTCATTTGAAAATATTCTTTAAATCACCACGAGATCTGAAAGTCATTTCAAAATATCCTTTAAAACTCCACGAGATCTGAAAGTCATTTGAAAATATTCTTTGAAACTCCACGAGATCCACGAGTCATTTCAAAATATTATCAAAAATATTTTTTTTAAAAAATCCGCGAGATGTGAAAGTCCTTCAAAAATATTTCTTAAAAAATCCGCGAGGTGTGGAAGTCCTCCAAAAATATTTTTTTAAAAAAATCCACTAGATATGAAAGTCCTTCAAAAGTATGTTTTTAAAAAATCCACAAAATGTGAATGTCCTTTAAAAATATTTTTTTAAAAAATCCACTAGATGTGAAAGTCCTTCAAAAATATTTTTAAAAAGCCACGATAATGAAAGTCCTTAAAAAACTTTCACGTCTCGTGGATTTTTTAATAAAAATGTGAATGTCCTTTAAAATATTTTTTTAAAAAATCCACAAGAAGTGAAAGTCCTTAAAAAATATATTTTTCTTAAATTTACGAGAACTGAAAGTCCTTAAAAAATATTTGTTTTTTAAAAATCCACGAGATTTGAAAGTCCTTCATAAATATTTTTTTTAATCCACGAGATGTGAAAGTCCTTCATAAATATTTTTTTTAATCCACGAGATGTGAAAGTCCTTCAAAGATATTTTTTAAATAATCCACGAGATGAGAAAATCCTCCAAAAATATTTTTTAAAAAATCCACGAGATGTGAAAGTCTTTCAAAAATATTTTTTTAGAAAATCCACTAGATGTGAAAGTCCTTCACAAATATATTTTTTTTAAATTCACGAGATGTGAAAGTACTTCAAAAATATTTTTTAAAAAAAAATCGACGAGATGTAAAAGTCCTTCAAAAATATTTTTTTTTAAAAATCCACCAGATGTGAAAGTCCTTCAAAATTTTTTTAATAAATCCACTAGATGTGAAAGTCCTATAAAAATATATTTTTTTTAAATATCCACGAGATGTGAAAGTCCTTCAAAAATATTTTTTTAAATATTCAGGAGATGTGAAAGTCCTTCAAAAATATTTTTTTAAAAAATCCACGAGGTGTGAAAGTCCTTCAAAGATATTTTTTTTAAATAATCCACGAGATCTGGAAGTCCTTTAAAAATATTCTTTAAAACTCCACGAGATCTGAAAGTCATTTGAAAATATGCTATAAAACTTCACGAGATCTGAAAGTCATTTGAAAATATTCTATAAAACTTCACGAAATCTGAAAGTCCTGTAATTTTTTTTTTAATCCGCAATTATGGCCCTGATAATCCTAAAATAATATTCTTCAAAAATTTACAATTATGGTCCAACAAATTCTTTAAAAAATCCACGATTATGGCCCAGATAATCCTAAAAAATATTCCTTAAAAAATCGACGACTATGGCCCAGATAATCTTAAAAAATATTCTTTAAAAAATCCACGATTATGGCCCAGATAATCCCAAAAAATATTCTTTAAAAAAATCACGACTACCAGATAATCCTAAAAAATATTCTTAAAAATCCACGATTGTGGTCCTGATAATCCTAAAAAGTATTCTTTAAAATCCACGATTGTGGTCCTGATAATCCTAAATAAATAATTTTTTAAATAATCCACGATTATAGCCATGATTATCCTAAAAAAATATTCTATAAAAAATTCACGATTATGGCCCTGCTAATCATAAAAAAATTTTCTTCTAAAAACCACGATTATGGCTCTGATAATCCTTACACCTCGGTGGCTGAGCAGCCACATTTTGCAATTTAAACTAAATTTTCTGTTTTAGTTTGCTTCGAACACAAGTTGTTTGAATTCTTTTTCTTTCTCCTAATTTCATTACAGTTTTTTCTCTTTCCCCAACTTTAATTCGTTATGCCATAATTTAATTTCCATTCAATTCAATACGCAATGTATTTTGGATGTTCATAAAAATTCAATTCAATCAACTATCTGGAAATCGTACGACTTAATTTTCTTCACATCCTTACTTACGTCGAGAGTGGCAAATTGTGATTACTACAAGACGCAAAATGCACTTACAAACACGCACACACACATGAATGAATGGATAAAAGTACATACATACATCTTGAACTTTCAACTTCGACAATCTTGAATTATTGGGGTAATAATGTCATATTCAATGCAGTATTATTACTTTTTCCTTGGCGCACATTCACAGCACATACATACGAGTATTCAAAATTCTAGACAGACTTTTTGAGAACGGAAGCAGACAAGTGGCAAACATCTTATCTTGTTGGCAAGGGACA
Source organism: Musca autumnalis (assembly GCF_047663935.1). Lineage (NCBI taxonomy): Eukaryota > Metazoa > Arthropoda > Insecta > Diptera > Muscidae > Musca > Musca autumnalis. The sequence continues at coordinate 86,513,766 of NW_027412088.1, forward strand.
TATGAATGAATGAATGAGAATCCATCCCTCTTTGGTTATCGACATTTTACAATGAAATAGGAAAAAGGAAAATTTGCTTGAATAGATTTTCCACACATTACAATCATAAGTTGAATGTGAAGTTAAAGTATTTTATGGCAGAAATTTGCCAGGACTAATAAAAGTGAAGAACACATTGTGGCCCAAAAGGAATAAAATTTATATTTGCTTAAGTGTTGATGGGTTTATCTGGATTTTGGGGCCACCTCCCCCACCCTCTGAAAAACCAAACTATAAAGTTGTTAAATTTTACTATATTAAAAGGAAGTTTTTCTTCCACCTCCCCAAACATATCTTTCTACTGCCAGATTCTACAGCTGCATATTAAAAGGATGTGCCAAATTTATAACATATAGTGGAGTAGAGTTTGTAAGCTCTACTGCCGACTGCCATCATATTAAAATGCATACAATTTTCTTAGCAATAAATAGTAAGGATAAAAATGCCTTTTCCCGTAGATGGTGTGTAATGCCAGTGGTTGTGGAGGGTTGGTTGCTTGGTGGTTAAGCAGTTTGTTGGTTGCCTATAGTTACTGCCAAAGCTAGATAGAGACTTCCATTGCCATGGGCTGTATATTTGTTGGAGTTGCTGCTGTGATAATAATCACCGTCATCATCATCATCACCCCAGTGATGCTGTGTGTTGTGTATAGCATTTGCTGTACTTTGGTTTCCCATATATGTACCATAACATTTTAATAACGAGAAAAGTCTTCCCTTTTTCCACAACAACAACTACATTCACTCACTCCCACCTGCATTTTACTGCTTGCTGTTCCGTAGAGAACACAAGGAAGTCTATAGTTTGCCATTCGATTTCTACTTCATTTTTCCAGAAGAGATTTTGTGCATACCACCATCATGCTAATGTATGCATATGTGTGTGTGTTGTATGGTAAAAATCACTGGTTGGAAATAAATTTGCATTAACCGTTTGCAAATGTTATCCATGAATGAATGAGAATATATGTGGTTGGCTGGCTGTAGAAAAGTTTCTCTGCAAGTTTCTTATCAATATTTTCTTTAAAATTGAAAATATATTTTAAATATTTTTTTTATTAGTGGAATTTTTGAGAGTTTTAATAAATGTCGTATAAATTTACGTTAATAACAAGTAATGGTAAATGAAAAGGGAACAAAGGGCCATATATTTCAAAGTCAGGTTATGACAATGTTTAAAGTGGATAAAGATGAAAATCCTCATTATGGATATTAAATAAATAAAAGGATATTAAATAAATAAAAGGATATTAAATAAGGAAAACCTTATTGAGCCAGACTGAATGGCATTTTTCCTTTGGTAAACCTTATTCAGCCAGACTGAATGGCATTTTTCCTATGGAAAACCTTATTCAGTCAGGCTGAATGGCAATTTTCTATGGAAAACCTTTTTCAGCCAGACTGAATGGCAATTTTCCTATGGAAAACCTTATACAGCCAGGCTGAATGCCAATTTTCCTATGGAAAATCTTATTCAGCCAGACTGAATGGCATTTTTCTTATGGAAAACCTTATTCAGGCAGGCTGAATGGCAATTTTCTATGGAAAACCTTTTTCAGCCAGACTGAATGGCAATTTTCCTATGGAAAACCTTATACAGCCAGGCTGAATGCCAATTTTCCTATGGAAAATCTTATTCAGCCAGACTGAATGGCATTTTTCCTTTGGAAAACCTTATTCAGCCAGACTGAATGGCATTTTTCCTATGGAAAACCTTTTTCAGCCAGACTGAATGACAAATTTCCTATGGAAAACCTTATTTTATAATTTTACTAAGAAAAACCTTAGTGAGCCAGGATGAATGACATTTTTCCTATGGAAAACCTTATTCAGCCAGGCTGAATGGCAATTTTCCTATTGAAAACAGCCAGGCGAATTGCAATTTTCCTATGGAAAATATTATTCAGCCAGGCTGAATGGCATTTTCCTATGAAAAAACTTATTCAGCCAGGCTGAATGGCAAGTTTCCTATGGAAAACCCTATTCAGCCAGGCTGAATGACAATTTTCCTATGGAAAACCTTATTCAGTCAGGCTGAATGGCAATTTTCCTATGGAAAACCTTATTCAGCCAGGCTGAATGGCAATTTTCTATGGAAAACCTTATTCAGTCAGGCTGAATGGTACTTTTCCTATGGAAACCCTTATTCATGCAGGCTGTATGGCAATTTTCCTATGGAAAACCTTATTCAGCCAGGCTGAATGGCAATTTTCCTATGGAAAACCTTATTCAGCCAGGCTGAATCGCAATTTTCCTATGGAAAACCTTATTCACCCAGGCAGGATGGCAATTTTCCTATTGACACCCTTATTCAGCTAGGCTGAATGGCAATTTTCCTAAGGAAAACCTTATTCAGCCAGGCTGTATAATAACTTTCCTAAACAAAATTATGATACAATAAAAAGAAATTAAAAATTTCCAAAGGTTTTGCATACTTTTAGGCCAAAACTTCCTCATATTTTTTAACTCTAAATCAAAATATTGAAAATCTATTGGTATTGGCACGCTGTCCATTAAATCAATATTTTTTAAAATTTTTAATAATTTAAAAAGTCTTTTACAGGAAAATACTTTCCTCAATAAGTTTAAATTTGCTTCCCCTTCCCGTTTTTCTACACATCACTCAAAACAAAAACAAATTTGTTTGAAGACATTTTCCTTGCCCAACTTGTGATTATTATTTTATTTTCCTGCAAGTGGATCAAATGCCCAGCTGGAGCGTTATGCAAAAAAAAAAAAAAAAGAAAAACAATTTCCAAAAGTTTTACAAATTGCGGTGGACCACAGAGTAACGGGCATCACTGGCACCAGCACGAATGAAACTTTGGCACAGCAGGAGCTTAAGAATTATTAACAGAATGTCATTGTTTGGCATATAAGGTCTATCTGGTGGTATCTCTCAACACAAACCAAAAAACAAGCATACTCTTGAGAGTAGCAAAGGCACGGAACAAAAAAGATACAGAAAGAGAGAGCAATAAAGGCACCAGCTGAAATTGACACATCGTAAATCATGATATTTATTAAATAAAAAACAAACAAACCTCAAATTTTTCGACAGTGACGACAATTTCAATGGTCATGGTGATGCTGATGACAATGATGAAGGTTTTCTCTCAAAAATAAAAAAAAAATCATCAAAAAAATCTAATATACAGCAATTATTGTTTGCCACAGCAGTTTTAAATTTGTTATCGTATTCCCCTTGGCTTTAAGTTGTTAGCATTTGGGAAAAATTAGAAAAACAAAAATCCAACAGTCTGAACAATATCTACAATTGCTAACATGAAAAAAATAAAGTCATTAACCTTTTGCCCCGATGTTATCCGCGTTTTTTTACTTTTTGTTACAACATTTCCTCTCTTCCACCATGTTATCTATCTATTACACCAGGGAACTCCTCACTGTCTCTGGCTTTCCTTTATATTCTGTTTTATTATCTGTTATGACTTCTTTTTCCAATATCTACTGCTTCATTTGTGATGCTACTGGCGCTGCTATCGCTTCTTCCTCTAGCACCATCCATGTTTACTTCCTTAAGTGCATTACAACCCTTTCGAGATTATGATATACCCCATACAACATCATGTAATTGTGTAAGTTTATTTGTCTGTGTGTGCCAGAATGAGTGAGAAAGAGTTTTATTGTAGTCATTTATTTGTTTAAACATCGTAAAAGAAATCTTTTATTGGTGGTATTGGAGTTCAAATGCGTAATATGGCAGCTTTTTATTGCTGGTTCTGTATGGGGGTTTTTATTTAAAAAATAAGAAAAACAACAACATCACATCTGGGCTTCCTCTGAAGATAAAGTAATAAATATACATAGATTCATGGAATAGCTAGGTAAGGATGAATGAAAATTTGACAGTTTTTCTATAGAAAACCTAATTCAGCCATGATATGTGACATTATTCATATGGAACATCTTATTCAGCCAAGCTGAATAGCAATTCAGCCAGACTGAATAGCAATTTTCCCATGCCAAACCTTATTCAGCCAGGCTGAATGACAATTTTCCTTTGGAAAATCTTATTCAGCCAGGCTGAATGGCAATTTTCTTATGGAAAATCTTATTCAGCCAGTCTGATTAGCAATTTTCATATGGAAAATCTTATTCAGCCAGGCTGAATGGCAATTTTCTTATGGAAAATCTTATTCAGCCAGGCTGAATGGCAATTTTCTTATCGAAAATCTTATTCAGCCAGGCTGAATGGCAATTTTCTTATGGAAAATCTTATTCAGCCAGGCTGAATGGCAATTTTCTTATGGAAAATCTTATTCAGCCAGGCTGAATGGCAATTTTCTTATGGAAAATCTTATTCAGCCAGGCTGAATGGCAATTTTCCTATAGAAAATCTTATTCAACCAGTCTGAATGACAATTTTCCTATGGAAAATCTTATTCAGCCAGGCTGAATGGCAATTTTCCTATGGAAAATCTTATTCAGCCAGGCTGAATGGCAATTTTCCTATGGAAAATCTTATTCAGCCAGGCTGAATGGCAATTTTCCTATGGAAAATCTTATTCAGCCAGGCTGAATGGCAATTTTCCTATGGAAAATCTTATTCAGCCAGGCTGAATGGCAATTTTCCTATGGAAAATCTTATTCAGCCAGGCTGAATGGCAATTTTCCTATGGAAAATCTTATTCAGCCAGGCTGAATGGCAATTTTCCTATGGAAAATCTTATTCAGCCAGGCTGAATGGCAATTTTCCTATGGAAAATCTTATTCAGCCAGGCTGAATGGCAATTTTCCTATGGAAAATCTTATTCAGCCAGGCTGAATGGCAATTTTCCTATGGAAAATCTTATTCAGCCAGGCTGAATGGCAATTTTCCTATGGAAAATCTTATTCAGCCAGGCTGAATGGCAATTTTCCTATGGAAAATCTTATTCAGCCAGGCTGAATGGGAATTTATCTATGGAAAATCTTATTCAGCCAGGCTGAATGGCAATTTTCCTATGGAAAATCTTATTCACCCAGGCTGAATGGCAATTTTCTTACGGAAAATCTTATTCAGCCAGGCTGAATGGCAATTTTCCTATGGAAAATGTTATTCAGCCAGTCTGAATGGCAATTTTCCTATGGAAAATTTTATTCAGCCAGGCTGAATGGCAATTTTCCTATAGAAAATCTTATTCAGCCAGGCTGACTGACAGTTTTTCTATGGAAAATCTTATTCAGCCAGGCTGATTGGCAATTTTCCTATGGAACATCTTATTCAGCCAGACTGAATGGCAATTTTCTTATGGAAAATCATATTCAGCCAGGCTGAATGGCAATTTTCCTATGGAAAATGTTATTCAGCCAGGCTGAATGGCAATTTTCCTATAGAAAATCTTATTCAGCCAGGCTGAATGACAGTTTTTCTATGGAAAATCTTATTCAGCCAGGCTGATTGGCAATTTTCCTATTGAAAAGCCAGGCTGCATGAAGATTTTCCTATAGAAAACCTTATTCAGCCGGCTGTATAAAAGTTTTCTTATGAAAAATCTTATTTTTTCATGCATGTATTGAGCAATAGCACACTTTACCAATTTGGCAAAAAGCAACTACATGTGACACGTTTTAACAAATGTTTGTTAACATGTTTTTTTCTTGCTGTGTTTGTATTATTGTTGATTATGCTTATACTTTTGTAAGCGTAGAACTTCTTGTAATATATGTATGTTGTATATCTAATATAATGATTTCGATCTGCGGACATGTTGCTGCTATTATTGCACAATCGTCGTTGTATCAGTTATCATTTGCTTTTGTTTCTGTTGGCGTTTTTTTTTTTTTTTGTGGCGGCGTGGCGTGTTGATTCATTCATGCGATGCCAATAGATTCGATGATTCTATAAAAATGAAGAGGTAGTTTTGGTCGTGCAAAAGCCTAGACAGGCTTTGGGTTTCATAAACACCATTTGTCGGGGGGGTACATGCACACATACAAACGTGTTATATGTTTTCATTTTCATTCTAAATGTTTTGTAAACGTGCAACAACCAAAAGTTCGGCGTGCAACTGTGAGTGCCGTCATCTTCGTGGCCAGTAAATCATTTTTGTGTTTTGAATCATATTTTGTTGTTTTTTCCTTTATTTATTTTTTTGGTGGTGAAGCTAGGCAAACAATGATATGGATATGTTTTGGTTTTAAACTGAGGCTTGATCTTCTGCTTCCTTTAGTTTATTTATTATTTGCCATTTCAAAAGGTTTTCTTAACAAACAACAATAACACACAAAAAAAAACAAATTTTAACTTTTAAACAATCCCTGCATACAAGGGGAAGAGTCCCAAGAAAGAAGGTGACCCAATGCCTAAGCTTCTTGAGAGCATGGTGTAGCTATATAATGTACATATGAATGTGTGTGCATGATCTTTGTAGGCAGTCAGTTGTTTGACCAAGCAGCTGGCCATTTGGTCCGCCTGGCTGCCAGTTTGTTGTCATGTTATCCAGGTTCATGCTTTAGCTACTGCTGTTGTTTGTGTTATTTTTTGGTCATTCGTTGTGATACTCTGCCTCATAATAATGGCAATGGTGGTGGTTGTGGTGGCGTCGTTGCTTGGCTGATGGTCTGCATGGATAACCCACCGTTTAGTCTGTTTCAGACATACAACAGTAGCCATGTCTCGTACTCTAAATGTTGATGTAAGACAAGATAAGCATTTATGAGGAGTTAACCCGCTTTTTCATCACCGGCACCAGCACCACCACCAACGGTAATGTTTTAACACTCAGCCAAACATAGCTAACTTTTTTTTTTGATTATAAAGAAATATGCTTCTTTGTTGGTTTAAAGTACCCCCTCATCAAAAAGTTAACAAAGTAATGTAATTTAATATAAATATTGTTTAGCACAAAAATAACAATAATAACAAGGTGATGAGATTCATAGCTAGTTGTTAAGTAATTTTTGGCCTTTATGGGAGATGAACAAAAAACCTGGTCAAGGTTAGAAAAAAGTGGTAAACCAGTAATGGTTGAGAAATTACTCGGCTTTAGTGAATACAATTACAAAACAGCTTAAAGAGAGGTACAAAAATGGAAACCAACAACGGGTTCTGGGAAAATATACATTTTGGCCATGAGGACTCGTTGTAAAAGAAATATTTATTTAACTCTGAACAATAGACACAAAACTTAAATCTTCTCTCATTCTAAATATAAACAACGCATAATAAAATTCCACAAATCTTATTATTTATAATTATTTCGTAGAGTTAATTAAAAAAAAATTCTACGACACCCTAATCCGAAAGGTAGACAAATAAGATAGCATTAAAAAACATCCTAGAAATAGGCTACAGAAATAACAATTTGGGGAATCTTATTACGTGCGGAATTCAACAATAAGAAGCTGAGATAAAGGAAGAATGTGAATGAAAAAGCACCCCCGCATTTTGCAACCGACAATCCCTACAATTTAAAAGGAATTCATGAAATCCTAAGCCCAGAAGTAGACAAACAAAATATAATAAAAAATACCATCTAAGGAATAGACTACGAAAGAATCGATTCCACGCACACTATGGAAAACCTTATTCAGCTAGGATGAATGACAATTTTACTATGGAAAACCTTATTCAGCCAGGCTGATAGAAATTTTCCTATGGAAAACAATATTCAGCCAGGCTGAATAGCAATTTTCCTATGGAAAACCTTATTCAGCCAATTTTCCTATGGAAAACAATATTCAGCCAGGCTGAATGGCAATTTTCCTTACGAAACCCTTATTCAGCCAGGCTGAATGGCAATTTTCCTTAGGAAAACCTTATTCAGCCAGGCTGAATAGCAATTTTCCTATGGAAAACCTTATTCAGCCAGGTTGAATAGCAATTTTCCTATGGATAACCTTATTCAGCCAGACTGAGTGGCAATTTTCCTTTGGAAAACCTTATTCAGACAGGCTGAATAGCAATTTTCCTATAGAAACCTTATTCAGCCAGGCTGAATAACAATTTTCCTATAGAAAACCTTATACAGCCAGGTTGAATAACAATTTTCCTATAGGAAACCTTATTCAGCCAGGCTGAATAGCAATTTTCCTATGGAAAACCTTATTCAGCCAGGCTGAATCGCAATTTTCCTTTGAAAAACTTTATTCAGGCAGACTGAGTGGCAATTTTCCTATTGAAAACCTTATTCAGCCAGGCTGAGTAGCAATTTCCCTATGAAAAACCTTATTCAGCCAGGCTGAATAGCAATTTTCCTATGGAAAACCTTATTCAGCCAGGCTGAATAGCAATTTTCCTATGGAAAACCTTATTCAGCCAAGCTGAATAGCAATTTTCCTATGGAAAACCTTATTCAGCCAAGCTGAATAGCAATTTTCCTATGGAAAACCTTATTCAGCCTGGCTGAATAACAATTTTCCTATGGAAAAAATTATTCAGCCAGGCTGAATAGCAATTTTCCTATGGAAAACCTTATTCAGCCAGGCTGAATAGCAATTTTCCTATGGAAAACATTATTCAGCCAGGCTGAATAGCAATTTTCTTATGGAAAACCTTATTCAGCCAGGCTGAATAGCAATTTTCTTATGGAAAACCTTATTCAGCCAGGCTGAATAGCAATTTTCCTATGGAAAACTTTATTCAGCTAGGCTGAATAAGAATTTTTCTATAAAAAACCTTATTCAGCCAGGCTGAATAACAATTTTCTTATAGAAAAAGTATTCAGCCAGGCTGAATCGCATTTTTTTGGAAAACCTTATTCAGCCAAGCTACATGGCAATTTTCCTTGGGAAAACCTTATTCAGCCAGGCTGAATGGCAATTTTCCTTTGGAAAACCTTATTCAGCCAGGCTGAATAGAAATTTTCCTTTAAAAACTCTTGTTTCGGCGGGCTGAATAGCAACTTTCCTATGGGAAACCTTATTCAGCAAGCTGCATAACAATTTTTCCATGGAATACCTTATTCAGCCAGGCTGAATAGCAATTTTCTTATGGAAACCCTTATTCAACAATATCATCTTAGGAATAGACAACAGAAGATTCAATTTCATGCATATTATTTTCAATAATTTCCTTTCAAAGAAATTATTTGAAATAAAAAAAGATAAAAGGGAAATGTAAATGATAAAACCAATAGAAAAATATTTGTACGTGGTCCTAAAAATAGGATACAGAAAATCGATAGGCTATTATCAAAAATGCGATTAGCACCTTCGCATTTTGTAATGTAGACGATTGACGGTAAAAAAATCTACTACTTCATAGCCTAAAAGTCGATAAACAAAGTGAGATTTGAAGTGTTCTTCCAGTTATTTATAGAGAACATTAAAACAAAACGCCAACTCGTGCTTTTTATTATTTTGTTACTTTGAAATTGCATGGAATTTGAATATATGACAAAATAAAAAAATATAAAATTACAAACAATCCTAAAAATATACTATAAAAATCTTCAAACAAATGTTTTTACGTATCATTGCAAAAGCAAAAGTATTTAGAGAAAATATATAAAATATTGAGTTACAAATAATCCTAAAAATATACTACAAAAATTTGCAAATCGAATTGTATTACATATCATGAATCTTCTTCCCCTCCGTACTTCGTTCTCGAAAATATTTAAAATATTCTAAGAAATTCACAAGCTTAATGTCGACAAGGAAACACATATTTCCAAAAATAATCCTAAAAGTAGGCTGAAATAAAAACCAATTTAATTATCTGGAATTTGGTATCGAACTGTAATTGATTTGGAAAATAAGATTCGTTGAGGTATTCTCAGGTTGATATGGAAATTTTAGTTTTTAATAAAAGAAGAATTGTGATAATTTAGCAAAGGTAAAAGGAAAATCAATTTTAACTACACCAACTTTAAAAACTTGTTGTTTTTAAAATTTGAAAACAACAAATCTGTGATTAAGCTGGACTTACTTTAAAAATAAAAAGGTTACGATGCAGAGCCTAAAAATTTGAACGGAATTTTTTGGTATATGATAGGAGACTTCATAAACTCTTTTTATTGATAGAAGATCTCCTTAATGTATTCTATTGATGGATGATAGAATACCTCTGAAAAATTAAGTATATAGAAGAAAGAATGTCTCCAAAAGGCCTTCAATAAATGGAAGACCCCATAAAGATCCTCTATTGATAGAAGACCTATAAAGCGGGAGCCTATGCTTTACCAGACGATTTCTTCAAGATCCGATTATTCAAACTTGAGTATCCTACTATGGGCCCCCACACAAAATTGCCATTAAAACTTTTGAGAAATATTTTGGAGGTCGACTTAATCCTTGCATGACTCAACATCGTAAGTATGCATAAAACAACAAGAACAGCATTTGCAGAAAACGATATTCTCTCTTCCAAACAACTTATTTCAATAGCTTTTGCAAATTGGTGATTAGTTCATAAATTCGAATAACTTCATAAATGAAAAAAAACTTTGCACAAACGTAGACTATAAAATATATGTGCGCCCTTATATAGGCAATACAAAATTTCAATATATTAAAATTCATTGGCAATTAAATTCCCTTGAGTATTTTTCGCACAAAATAAGCACTACAATTTAAAAGAAGCAGTTTGTTTTTTTCAAACTTCCCTTTTCAACCCTCCCGCCGACATCAAAGAAAACGAAATAATTAATTTTCATACACATTCTTTTACATTACATCAACAAAATCAATTGCTGCAAAACGATTATGGATTCTGGAAAAATATTTGAATTTATTCATAAATATATCCTTGAACGATGGAAAAGAGAATGCGAGAGAGAGAGAGAGAGCTCGAGAAAACACCCCTTATTTTGCCCTTGAAATATATAAAACACATACTTTACACCTCAATATCGTAAAATAAAACGACTCCAGCCATCATTATTATTATCAACAGCTTCTTTGGCAAAATACCACAGTCTAGCCTTATAGAACAGCTGCTGCTGTACCATTCTTGATTTTTACTAATGATGTGTTGCTGCGGCAAAATGAATAATCCCCTTATCCTACGCCCGCCCAATACAGTTAAAATGGAAATTTGTTTTTTTTTTTTTGCCAATGGTTTTTACAACGAGTCAGCACAATTATGTGGTTGGTAACAGGCAGACAAACAGCCAGGCACACACACATTGACAATTTGTTTTCCTGGCTTAGAAAAGGCAGCGAGGAAGAGAAGGAGGGCCACATGCACAATACTAATTACACAAATGATTGCATTGCTGGCTTTTTCCATTGCTCTGTGGTGAATGGGTGGTTTGTGGATATTGGAAAGTAAAATATATTTCAGACGCTTTGTCATTATAACACCCGAAAAATGGGGGAGGTTTGTCTGCGCCAGCTACAATTCTACAAATCCATGGTATATCTCTCCGTCTCTCTAAAGGAAGTGACTTGAACGCCTACAAATAAGACACAGAAGACAAAATATTCTTCTACATCCTTCAAGACGAAAACGACACGAATATATAAAAACAATGACGACCTTCTTCTCCTTCTACTCCTAGTCTAGGCAAGAATAAGTGATAAATGAAAGAACAAGCATAGAATTCTATCTGCCTTCAAATCTAGCCATGCCATGATGTTAAAGAAACATCTCATAGTTAACAAATAAGGCGAAAATGTCACGCATATCCTTGATGGTAAGACACCCTTGGGCGTTTTTTTCGTTTCGTTTTTTGATGACATCGAAACGGAATGATGGCAGCTTGTCACTTCCGTAATGAATGAAGTAGATAACGCGAATAAATGTGTTTCAAATAAATTCAATGAATTTGTGAAGGAAAATGTCAACTACACTTAAGAGATTAAATTTCAATGCCTAAAGGTAGGCAATGTTTGAGATTAAAAATATTAAATGCCTAAATGTAGGCAATATTTGTATAAGAAGTTTAGAAAACAAAATAATTTAAAGATCTTCAGGCCTACTGATGTAAATGCAGTTTGGACTCAACATTATAAACCAGGTACGATATAAGTGAACCATGAATAGAATATGTCAGGACTCTACGGCTTGCTAAAAGTCTCCACCTTTGCAACAATGTTTTGAAGATCTATCAGTGCTCTAAGTTTTTTTAAGAACCAGGTATTATAGTACTATAGTGAGCCATGAATAGAATCGGTCGATGGCAGCTTGTCACTTCGGTAATGAATGAAGCAGATAACGCAAATAAATTTAATGAATTTGTGAAAGGAAATATCAACCACATCTAAGAGATTTAATTTCAATGCCTAAAGGTAGGCAATGTTTGAGATTAAAAATATTAAATGCCTAAATGTAGCCAATATTTTAATAAGAAGTTTAAAAAAACAAAAGAATTTGAAGATCTTTAGTCATACTGATGTAAATTTTTAAGTACTTCAGCTATGCAGTTTGGACTCGGCCATATGAACCAGGTACGATATAAGTAAACCATGAATAGAATCGGTCAGCACTCTACGGCATGGTAAAAGTCTCCACCTTTAAAACAATGATTTGAAGAACTATCAGTGCTCTAAGTGTGTTTTTAAAGAACTGTTTTTGAGGGAGCAGAGCTATAATCGTGGGTTCTTTCTTGAGAGTTAACGTGAATATTTAAAGGCAATTTTTGAGGGATTTTAAGACAATTCCTTGGGGAATTATTAGAGCTGTATTCCTGGATCTTAAAATACAATGTCTTAATGACTTTTACAATTATATTCATGGATTCTTAAAGACAATCGATTATTACGGACAACATCATGAGGGTCTATTATACATATAGTGGTAGATTGTTAAGGACAATTGCTTAAGGGACTATTAGAGCTATAAACGTGGATCTTTCCACACAGTTTTTAAGGGATTATTAGAGCCACAATTTTTGATGTTTAAATAAAATGTTCGAGAGAATTTAGAAGGCTGCGTTCATTGGGGAGGGAGCTGTACACATTGAAATGGAGGAAATCTCCTTCACGTTCAAATATTATCTGCCTTTTGAGGTATACTTTTAGGTGCTAGATGACGTTTGTCGACAAAAGTATTCTGTTCAAAAACATGTAATAACGGCGTTATGTTCGGCAGGGCCGAACTCCTTATACCGTTCTATGGGGGCTATATGATGGCGTAGACCTATACCGACAAAATTCTGGGGGAAAGTTTTATATCCCCAACGAAGAAAAAGTACCAAATTTCAGCTATTTCAGTAGGCTATGGGGGCTATATCAAAACGAGGACCGATATATACCATTTGCAATACCAAAGATCCTAGAAATAATAGAAACTTCTATTCCAAATTACAAAGCTCTATCTTAAAATTGCGAGCTGTATCTTGATTTCAGCAGACGGACGGACGGACAGGGTTATATCGACTTAGAATTTCTCTATAATTTTAAGCGATGGTCATATGTTTACTCTACAAAATCAAAATAATCAAATAAATCAAAAACCTGAAAATTAAAAAAAAACAAGTAAAACAGTGTCAGTCGGCTTTGCCGACAGATATATACCCTCAGCCAATGTGAAGTGAAACTTTCACCTACGGACAGATCGAATGTATTTAAGGTCTCTTCTGAATGTTGAGGCCCTTTTTGGACATCTGAACTTTCCGACAAAAATGTGGATTAGGAATTAACTGCACTAAGCACAAATGTTGAACTTTTGTGGGGGAGGTACCCTTAAGGAGAAGCGAACCATTTTAGAAGTTGAACTAAATTTTGACAAAAAATTAGGAGCCCCAAAATTTGACCAAATTGGTTGCCCTATTCAAGTGATATCGTCCTAGCATTTTAGAGACATATTTTAAATATTGGGGAGAAGTACCGGAAGTTGTGGACCGGTATTGCACCATGAAACTAAGTTTGGATATAATATGACGAAGACCAAATGTTGGACCAAATCGGTTATCGAGAGTTATCGTTCTCTCCGACCGCCACATATGGTGACATAGGGGTTTTTTACACTTTTCGGGCTGTTTTCCCAAGAAATATGGACTCGCCCCTGAAAAACGTTTACCGCCTAATGGAGGTAGCAAATGCAAATCGCTTCAAAACAAATCAAAGTCATTCGAGAGCCGGTCTTTAAGTGAACTTGTCCGAAACTTTGTTTGAGAGGTAACAGAAGGAGGAGACAAATATAGTCTATATTCAAATCTGACCTATACCTGGTAGATATATTAGGATGTTCAAAAGTTATCGTGCGCACAATTTTTCCGAACATTTTTGAACTTTTGTGGGGGAGGTTCCTGAAGTAGTGGACCGATATGGCTTATCTTCGAACTTAAACTATGTTTGGACAAAATATTACTAAGTCCAAATTTTGGACCGAATCGGCAGATCCGTTCTAGAGTTATCTTGCGCTCCAACCAACTCACACGGTGTCATAGGGGGTTTTTGCAACTTTCATGCTATTTTATCAGGAAGTATGGACTTGCCGCTAATGAAACTTGTACCGTCGTATGGGGGGCAGTGAATACAAGCTGCTTAAACAAAAATCAAAGCGATTCGAGAGATGGCCCAAAACTGAACTTTTCCGAAATTTTGTGTGGGAGGTACCCAAAGGAGTGAACCGATTGAGTCCATATTGAAACCTTATCTAAGTCTGGTACAAATTTCACGATGTGCAAAGTATGGACCAAATAGGTTACTCCCTTCAGGAGTTATCTTGCACACAAATTTTCCGAACATTTTCGGACTTTTGTGAGGGAGGTACCGGAAGGAGTGGACCGATATAGCCCATCTTCGAACTTAAACTAAGTTTGGGCAAAATATTACGAAAGCCAAAATTTAAACCGAATCGGTTCATCCCTTCGATAGTTATCGTTCGGACGGACATTGCTCAATCGACTACAAATTGTCTGACACACATTTCGTCCAAACATACTTGGGGTCTAAAACCAGTATTTCGATGAGGCACATTTTGCCCGTATGAAAGTGTATATACCCTCGTTAGCATAAATACTGAAGGTATAAAAAAACTTTATAAGAAAATTAAAAAAAAAAAACTATATAAGGTTATGAAGGAAATCCCCCTCAGGTTAAAATACGATTTGCCTTTTAAGTATAATTTTAGGTGCTAGATGACGTCTGTCGACAAAAGTATTTAGTTCAAAATACTTTTGGAAAATATTTAGAGGTTTTGTAGAAAATACTTAATCAGAAGTAGTAAGACTTAAGACTGCTGAGTCAGATATAGTAAGACTTAAAACTGTTTTTAGCGCTACATTAATATAAGCAGAGTATACTTTCAGGTTCTGTGCTGCATACTTTTAAGCGATTTTTGGGCCATGGCCATATGTTTGCTCTACAAAATCGAAATAAAATCCTTCGAAGATAAAAAATACAACTCATTCTCATTGCACTGAAAATTAAAACAAAACTTTTCTGTTTTAAAGAAATCCTCCAATGATTTTGTTCCATATTAATATATATTAAAAATCCAAAATGATGCCTCGGAGAAACTATTAAAAACATTCATTGCCTTTGACAAGCTGAACAAGGGGTGTGGACAAAATATTAAGCCAGACAGTAAAAGCCAGTCTAATGTCTCCGAAGAATAAGATTATTAAGGATAAAAGCTTTGAGCGACTTAGGTGATGTCAACAACAATTCAAGGTAAGCAGGTTAAGGTAATACGCCTGATGATGATGATGATGGCGATGATGACGATAATAATATAGACACATCAAATGGAAAAGTTTATGGTCGAAAGAGCAACACAAACAACACTCAGGCTGATGCTTTTAACAAGATACGCCAAACGGAATCAAATCAACAAGGAATAAGCAGGGCCGGAGAAATACAAACAATATTTGACATATTCAAAGATGAAATCAACAAAAAAGGGAAAACGTGACGACACGCCAAGCCAAGCCAAGAATAAACACCACATTTTCCTACCACATTTCCACACTCCTAAGTGAGTCAGGGTCACATTAATATATAATGCGGGCCACCACATCAATGTAAATTGTCCTTTTGGAGCGGTATACTCTTGTACATTTCCTTTTTTAATTTCCTTCTTCCAACTTCTTCTTCTACCTTTTTTTGTGATTACTTTTCCTAAGTAGAAAGGGTCATTTGTCGAAAGTGCTTGTCTTATGGCATTACATGAACTAAAAAAACTAAATTTGAAGTAGAAACTTTGTTTTAAACTCTCAACTGCCGACACATATGTTTCACCTTGAGATGCTTGTCTTTTTCATTTTCCAATTTTCTTTGGGGGTTTTTTCTTTTTTTGTTTTGTGGAAATTGCCTTAAAGTGTTTGAAGTGCTCACTCTCTGTCTCTTCTCGTGATATGTGTATTGCAGTTTTGGGAAAACACATGACATCTTTGTTTCTGGTGTATTTACGTGTTTTTGTCTTTGTTGCTGTGTGTACTTCTTCTTGGGCACTTTGGCGATTAGCCGAGGGTTTTAGAGGCACTCAAGTGAGGCGGCGTCAGTAGGCAGCATATAGGCGACATACAAACGTATTTGGAAGAAGGCTAAAGCCGTTTATTTTTCAATGCTCTGAAGTGGATGGAGAGAGGATGAAGAGGAAATGTTATGAAGGAGTGGAGGAGAGAGGGAAACAGCACGGTGGATTTGAAAAATGAAAATAAATATAAACACAATTTTTTGTGGGACCATCAGAGCTATAGGAGTGGGTTTTTAAACCCAGGTCAGGCAATTAGGCGCCCGTGTGCGCTCATTTAACGTTGCTCTCTCCACACACACAATTCAACCCATTGAAAAAGCGTGCACTCACACAATGACGCCCCGTAAAGTATGCAATAGAAAAGTATGGTGCCTGACGCTATTTTAAACACAATTTTTGAGGGACTATCAGAGCTATAGGCATGGGTTTTTAATTACAATTTTTTGAGGAACTAGTTAAGCTATGGACGTGGATTTTTAATCATAATTTTTGAGCAACTACTCGAGCTACGGGCTTAGATTTTTAATCATAATTTTTGGAGGAACTAGTCGAGCTACGGGCGTGGATTTTAAACACATTTATTTGAGGAACTATCAGAGCTATAGGCGTGGACTTTTAAACACAATTTTTTGAGCTCGACTATCACAGCAATATGCGTGGATTTTTAAATACAATTTTTTGCGCCCGACTATCAGAGCTATGGTCGTGGATTTTTAAACAAAATTTTTCGTGGGACTATCACAGCAATAGGCGTGGATTTTTAAGCACAATGTTCTGAGGGAATGCCAGAGTTATAGGCGTGGATTTTTAAGCACAATGTTCAGAGGGAATGCCAGAGTTATAGGCGTGGATTTTTAAGCACAATGTTCTGAGGGAATGCCAGACTTATAGGCGTGGATTTTTAAGCACAATGTTCAGAGGGAATGCCAGAGTTATAGGCGTGGATTTTTAAGCACAATGTTCTGAGGGAATGCCAGACTTATAGGCGTGGATTTTTAAGCACAAATCCACGTTTCTGTTAATGGATGGAAAAATAATTTTTAAAAAGTCAATGTTTTTGTTAATGGATGGACAATAATTTTTAAAAAGTCCATGTTTTTGTTAGAAATAATTTTTTTTAAAAAGTCCATGTTTTTGTTAGAAATAATTTTTTTAAAAAGTCCATGTTTTTGTTATTGGACGGAAAAATAATTGTTAAAAAATCCGCGCTAATGTTAGTGGATGGAAAAATAATTTTTAAAAAAATCTACGTTTTGTTAGTGGATAGAAAAATAATTTAAAAAAAAAAATCTACGCTTCTGGTAGTGGATAGAAAAATAATTTTTAAAAAAAATCTACGCTTCTGGTAGTGGATGGAAAAATAATTTTAAAAAAAAAATTACTTTTCTGTTAGTGGATGGAAAAGTAATTTTTAAAAAAATTTACGTTTCTGTTAGTGATGGAAAAATTATTTTTGAACATCCACGTTTCTTTTAGCTGATGGAAAAATAATTTTTAAATAATCCACGTTTCTTTTAGCAGATAAAAAAAATAATTTCTAAAAAATCCACGCTTCTGTTAGCGAATGTAAAAATAATTTTTTAAAAAATCCACGCTTCTTCTAGCGAATAGAAAAATATTTTTTAAAGAATCTAAGTTTCTGTTAGTGGATAAAAAATAATTTTTAAAAAAATTTACGGTTCTGTTAGTGGATGGAAAAATAATTTTTAAAAAATCCACGTTTCTGTTAGTGGATGGAAAAATAATTTTATGTTCTTGTTAGTGGACGGAAAAATAATTTTTAAAAAATCCGCGCTACTGTTAGTGGATGGAAAAATAATTTTTAAAAAAAAATCTACGTTTCTGTTAGTGGATGGAAAAGTAAATTTTAAAAATCCACGTTTCTTTTTTGGGGATAAAAAAATAATTTTTAAAAAATCAACTCTTCTTTTAGCGAATGTAAAAATATTTTTTTTAAAAAATCAGCGCTACTTCTAGCGAATGGAAAAATAATTTTTTAGGAATCTACGTTTCTGTTAGTGGGTGGAAAAATATTAAAAAAAAAATCTACGTTTCTGTTGGTGTATTGAAAAATAATTTTTAAAAATCCACGTTTCTTTTAGCGAATGTAAAAATATATTTTAAAAAATCCAAGTTTCTTTTAGAGGTTGGAAAAATAATTTTTAAAGAATCCACGTCTCTGTAAGTGGTTGGAAAAATAATTTTTAAAGAATCCACGTCTCTGTAAGTGGTTAAAAAAATAAGTTTTAAAAATCCATTTTCCTGTTAGTTGATGGAAAAGTAATTTAAAAAAAATCCACATTTCTGTAAGTGGATAAAGAATGTCTGAATTTTTTAAAAAATTATTTTCATTGTCATTTATTTTAACCGATGAAAAATATTTAAAAAACAGGTTCCTGTTAACCAATGAAAAATTTCTGCATTATTTAAATAATATTTTTCATTGCCATTTATTTTAAATGATGATTTTTTTAAATCCACGTTAATCGATGAAAATATTTTGTATAAAACCTGGTAAAGAGAACTATACATATTTTATGTTGCCAGGTAAGACTATCGATTTCTTTTTCGAAGCCACAGTGCCTTTCACATAAACTTCAATTCCTTTAGTGTCAAAAACAACAAACTTTTAAGTTATATGTATGTATGTGTTGTTGTTTTTTCTTTCAATAAGGCTCACACAGTCCTTGAAGGCAGATCACACAAAAGAACAAATCTTTTAACCGACGTCATTGTCAATGGCCAAGAGGACGACGGCTGCAGAATATTTGGCACAATTCCGTTCTGGGGTATATTGTGATGGTGTGTGTGCGTGTATGTGTCAAGGTTTTGAAGTAAAAAACAACAAACAGGAAAATAAAATCACGCAGGAAATGTAATTGGATTAGTGTCAAGGTGCGTTCAAAGAACAACAACGGCACTAGGCCTGTTAGAAAATCCAAACTAGTCAGCCGAGATACACAACACATTTGTTATTTTGGTATCCCACTCCACTCTCTCTCTCCTTCTTTCTCGTTGTGTTTGGAAAGAACATAAATGTTAAAATGCCTAAAGCTCCCTAGAGGCAATGTAGCGAGTACTTTTTTGTTCAGATATTTTCATTTGCTAAGGGTAGAAGGAGCTGGGCTTTCTTCTTTCACAAATAAGTTTTGTGCGTGAGCCTGTCACTGTCTTTGATTTTGAAGTGGGAGTGTTTTCGACAAAATGTCCCAATGTGCTTTGCTTTCTGTGTGGGTGTGTTTGCGGATAAGTTTGGCTTTTAAGCAATTTACGTGTTAAATCGTAACGAAGAAAGCCCAAAGAAGGCTTCACACAAAGAAATTCTTTGGAGAAATGTTATCAGTTTAATCTGATAAGTGATAAAACCTTCAAAATAAAATTTCATTTTCAGTTTTTTTTCGGAATTTTCTTTGTATTGGCTTTTCTTGAAAAAATTAGATTAATTTGAGAACTTTTTTGTGTGGAAGTCAATGTTGATATGCGGTTAGGTAGGCAGATGGCGTTGGTGGAGGATGGGGTATTGTAATAATCTTTAGCCTTTGGAGAACAATAAATTGTCAAATATTAAAACAGACATGTTTTAGCGTTGAAAGGAGTCATATATGATTATGACAGGAGTGGTGTGGAGGGTGAGGGTATGGATGTGGTTAACCACACAAGAAGATGAAGATTGTTTTGAGGCAAATACCAATTAGTAGTATGTCTTTCGAAAAGATTGGAAAATTGAAAGTATGGTTCCCAAGAGAGATTAAATAGCGATAGGATGTGAATATGGCAAACTGAAGCAAGTTACTTATTGAAAAGCTTGGTTGAACTTATGTACATCTAAGAGGGAACATTATAAGAATTTAATTAAGGATAATCAGCAAAAATGGTTGATTTTAAATAAATAAGTTTAAAAAAAAGGCAAATAGTGGAAATTTTTGAGCAACTATCAGAGGTAAAAGCGTGGATATTTAAACATAATTTTTTGAGCAACTATCAAAGCCAAAGGCGTGGATATTTATACATAATTTTTTGAGCAACTATCAGAGCTATAGGCGTGGACATATAAACAGAATTTTTTGAGCATCTACCAGAACTATAGGCGTAGATATTTAAACAGAATTTTTTGAGTAACTATCAGAGCTATAGGCGTGGATACATAAATATAATTTTTTGAGCAACTTTCAGAGCTATAGGCGTGGATTAGGCCGGGGCGATTTGAAAACCTTAATGGGCCCTTCGCGTTTCTGATTCCTGGGGTTGAACTGAGCAAAAAAGTCTACTGGACCATATGTCTAAGATGAAAATCGAGCCTCCCGATTTTGACTTTAAGTTTTTTATTGACGTTTTTTGGATATTTCGGCATATAACAGCAAAACCATTGAGATTTTCGATCCAACACAAAGACAAACATTGTAGCCAAGACAGTAATTGAAAACTCTCTAATACATCGCAAAAGCATTGGAACGCTCCTTCAGGCAGTTTGGCCTTAAGAATGTGCAAACTTTTCGGAAAATGTCGATAAATGACATTGTGCTACAAAATTTGACCCGAAAAATATTCAAGTGTTCTGATGCAAAATTATATCGTGTTGGGATCCATGGACAACTACAATGCCTTTATTTCGTTTAGGTCACTTCGTTTTATTTTTTTATAACGGTAAAAGTAGTGAAAATATGTGGTTCTTACATTTTCAAATTTAAACTTGCATATCTTATTTTTTCCACAACGGATTTCTTTTGATCCTTCTTCCTTTAAAAGGGGTGAATAATGTCTTTTGAATAAGCTATTATTGTTTTAAATCGGTTAACAAATGGCTATGTTATAGTGGTTTATGTCTGTAAAACCCCACAAAAAACCTATAAAGGGATTTCTCATAATTTTCAAAAATATAATGTTTTTTTGTTTTGTTCAATATTTATTTTGAAAATTATGAGAAATTCCTTTGTAGGTTTTTTGTGGGGGTTTTCAGACATAAACCACTATAACTTAGCCATTTGTTAACCGATTTAAAACAATAATAGCTTATTCAAAAGACATTATTCACCCCTTTTAAAGGAAGAAGGATCAAAAGAAATCCGTTGTGGAAAAAATAAGATAAGAAGAATAAGATAAGATTTAAAACAATAATAGCTTATTCAAAAGACATTATTTACCCCTTTTAAAGGAAGAAGGATCAAAAGAAATCCGTTGTGGAAAAAATAAGATATGCCCGTTTAAATTTGCAAATGTAAGAAACCCAGATTTTCACTACTTTTACCGTTATAAAAAAATAAAACGAAGTGACCTAAACGAAATAAAGGCATTGTCATTGTCCATGGATCCCAACACGATATAATTTTGCATCAGAACACTTGAATATTTTTCGGGTCAAATTTTGTAGCACAATGTCATTTATCGACATTTTCCGAAAAGTTTGCACGTTCTTAAGGCCAAACTGCCTGAAGGAGCGTTCCAATGCTTTTGCGATGTATTAGAGAGTTTTCAATTACTGTCTTGGCTACAATGTTTGTCTTTGTGTTGGATCGAAAATCCCAACGGTATGCCAAAATATCCAAAAAACGTCAATAAAAAACTTAAAGTCAAAATCGGGAGGCTCGATTTTCACGGTAGATATATGGTCCAGTGGACTTTTTTGCTCAGTTTAATCCCAGGAATCAGAAACGCGAAGGGCTCATTAAGGTTTTTTTGCTTCCACACAAATCGCCCCACCCTAGCGTGGATATTTAAAAAAAAAATTATTTGAGCAACTATCACAGCTATAGGCGTGGATATTTAAACAGAATTTTTTGAGCAACTATTACAGCTATAAGCGTGTATATTTGAACAGAATTTTTTGAGCAACAATCAGAGCTATTGGCGTGGATGTTTAAACAGAATTTTTTGAGCAACTATCAGAGATAAATGCGAGGATATCTAAAGATAATTTTTTGAGCAACTATCAGAGATAAATGCGAGGATATCTAAACATAATTTGTTGAGCAACTATCAGAGATAAATGCGAGGATATCTAAAGGTAATGTTTTGAGCAACTATCAGAGATAAATGCGAGGATATCTAAACATAATTTTTTGAGCAACTATCAGAGGTAAAAGCGTGGATATTTAAACATAATTTTTTGAGCAACTATCAGAGCCAAAGGCGTGGATATTTAAACATACTTTTTTGAGCAACTATCAGAACTATAGGCGTGGATATTTAAATATAAATTTTTGAGCAAACAGAATTTTTTGAGCAACTATCAGAACTATAGACGTAGATATTTAAACAGAATTTTTTGAGTAACTATCAGAGCTATCGGCTTGGATATATAAATATAATTTTTTGAGCAACTTTCAGAGGTATAGGCGTGGATATTTAAAAAAATTTTTTGAGCAACTATCACAGCTATAGGCGTGGATATTTAAACAGAATTTTTTGAGCAACTATCACAGCTATAAGCGTGTATTCTTAAACAGAATTTTTTGAGCAACTATCAGAGCTATTGTCGTGGATATTTAAACAGATTTTTTTGAACAACTATCAGAGATAAATGCAAGGATATCTAAACAAAATTTTTTTGAGTAACTATCAGAGATAAGTGCGAGGATATCTAAACATAATTTTTTGAGCAACTATCAGAGATAAATGCGAGGATATCTAAAGATAATTTTTTGAGCAACTATCAGAGATAAATGCGAGGATATCTAAACATAATTTTTTGAGCAACTATCAGAGCCAAAGGCGTGGATATTTAAACTGAATTTTTTGAGCAACTATCAGAGACAAATGCGAGGATATCTAAACATAATTTATTGAGCAACTATCAGAGCCAAAGGCGTGGATATTTAAACTGAATTTTATGAGGGACTAATACGAAAAATTCAATGTTCTTAAGAATAGTTTTAGGCTAACATCTTGTGACCACAATTTCTGAGTTTTATGAAATTTCGTCTTAGAAAGCCACCCACGTGGTTAGACTTGCTTAAAAATCAATTCCAATACCTAGCTTCAAACCTTAAAACTAAACAACAACAATGATTGTTTGCATTCATGACCCGCATACGTTGGTGACATTTACTTCTTATTTGTTCTAGAGTCTTGATGCTCTTCACTTTCATACAAAAAAAAAAAAAAACAGAAAATTCTTAGATCCATTTAGATATGCATCTACTTAGAAAACTGACCTCAATTTCAAAAACAAATGGATTCACACTTCACAAGGCGTCAGATACAAAAACACACAGACAGACCTACATTTGGTATCATTTTTAACCAATTCACTTAAAAATGTACATTAACATAAAAATCGAAAATGTTTCAAGCTAAATAGCTATAAGATAGCTAAAGGAGGGACACACAAATGTTCTCTTTTCTTTTATTTAAAGGGATTGTTGCACAGACATAACGAAACTGCTTAAGTCGTCCGTTTGGAAGAAATTGATAAATCCCTTAAAAGAAACGGGGAAACATAAAATGAAAATCAAAATCTTTTTCAAAGTCAAACAAAGCCGAAAAAGACATAAACTGAGAATATTGATTATTGTGAAGACGCTGTCGAAGAAGAAGAACAAGAGCAACAAGAACAAAATTTGTCCAACAATATTCTTATCGCATTTTCTGTTGTTTGTTGGTGTTCTGTATGTGTTTGATATGTGCTGTGATCTGTTTTTTTTTTTTTTTTTTTTTTTGAAAACTATATTTCTATGTACGGTCCTATTTGTCTGTCCGCGACTTTTTATGTCGTCTATGCATTTTGTGAAACCAACAAATGGTTTTAGAATATCATTTAAAACTGTCAACATAGAAAACTACAATTTATGGCGATTTTTATTTTTGTCCCAAAAAACAACGTCTGAAAGAAGATTGTTGGAAGTGTTCTTGTCACCCAAGAGAAGCAAAACAAACTCCATAGGGAAGGGGTTAGGGGCAATGCGAGCTCCACCAGACATTTTGTGACCATTTATTTCACCAAAATATAAACAAACAAACAATTTTGAAGATGAAGCTTGTATTACTTTGTAGATTTTTGGATCTCTGACCATATGCGATGCAGCATCTTAAATTTCAACAAGATAAGAAGAAAATCCCAAACATGTGTAAGCATTTGTAGGAAAATCCTAATTGAATGTGTTGACTTTTAAGAAAAACATGTGTAAAGGAAGGATTAGAGAGACTGATGAAATATTCACCACTCTGAAAATGAAAATGGCTTGTTGACTTTGCAGGGATTATTAGAATCGGTTTGAATAATTCTGATATTTCTCACGTAAAGTATAGTATGAAGAAACAACAAAATATAAGTTATAAAATTTAACATATAAAATATAAAGTATAAATTGTAATATATTAAATATAAAATATAAAAAATAAAATATAATATATTAAATATAAAATATGAAATATAAAAAATAATATATTAATATATTAAAATATAATAATATATTAAATATAAAATATAAAACATAAAAATATAATATATTAAATATAAAATATGAAATATAAAATATAAAAAATAAAATATAATATATTAAATATAAAATATGAAATATATAAAATAAAATATAAAATATAATATATTAAATATAAAATATAAAATATGAAATATAAAATAAGAAATATAAAATATAATATATTAAATATAAAATATTAAATATAATATATGAAATATAACATATGAAATATAAAATATAATATATAAAATATAAAAAATAACATCTATTTTAAAATATGTAATACAAAATATAAATTATAAAATAAAATTTAAATATATAATATATAAAATGGGTGCCACCGTGGTGCAATGGCATGCACACCCGCCTTGCACACTAAACGTCCACGATTCGAATTTTCAACGGTGGGAAAATACCCCTCAGTAATATTGGCGACATTTCCTGAGTATTTAAGCCATGAAAAACTTCTCTACAAGTGGTGTGTTTAAGACATGCCGCTCGGACTCGGCAATAAAAAGTAGGTCCCCTATTATGGAGCCAATATGAATCGGGGTGATATGGGAGAAGTCTGCCTCGTCCCTTCCGGGATATTTGTGGAACAATTTGTAACGTGACAAAATGTTCACGTACATAATTCAACAACAACTACCTTTACCAATCCGCCAACTTTTTTAGGGCTACCCATTAAGTTGTGGTGGCTCATACATACACAAGGCTTTCGAGTCAACTAATCCACAGGGCCTTCGGGTCAGCTGTTCCACTGAGCCTTAATGTCAGCAGTTCCACAGGGCCTTCGGGTAAGCTGTTCCCCTGGGCCTTCGGTTCAGCAGTTCCACAGGGCCTTCGGGTCAACTGTTCCGTAGTTAGAAACCAGTAGTGCATGCTAGGAATTAGGCTAACTAGACTAATACGCGAACCCGTCGTGTCCCCGAGCATCAGCAACCGAACCCAATGTGTACCCGAGCATCTGCAGCCGAACACCGAATTCATCGTGTCCCCGATCATCTGTAGCCGAACACCGAATTCATCGTGTCCCCGAGCATCTGTAGCCGAACACCGAATTCATCGTCTTCCCGATCATCTGCAGCCGAACAACGAAAACATCGTCCTCCCGATCATTTGCAGCCGAATACCGAAAACATCGTCTTCCCGAACATCTGCAGCCGAACACCGAATTCATTGTTTCCCGATCATCTGCAGCCGCACACCGAATTCATCGTCTTCCCGATCATCTGCCGCCGAACATCGAATTCATCGTCTTCCCGATCATCTGCAGACGAACACCGAAAACATAGTCTTCCCGAACATCTGCAGCCGAACACCGAATTCTTTGTTTCCCGATCATCTGCAACCGAACACCGAATTCATTGTCTTCCCGATCATCTGCAGCCGAATACCGAATTCATTGTCTTCCCGATCATCTGCAGCCGAACACCGAAAACATCGTCCTCCCGATCATCTGCAGCCGAGCACCGAAAACATCGTCTTCCCGAATATCTGCAGACGAACATCGAATTCATCGTCTTCCCGATCATCTGCAGCCGAACATCGAATTCATCGTCTTCCCGATCATCTGCAACCGAACACCGCATTCATTGTCTTTCCGATCATCTGCAGCCGAATACCGAATTTATCGTCTTCCCGATCATCTACAGCCGAACACCGAATACATCGTCATTCCGATCATCTGCAGCCGAACACTGAATTCATCATCTTCCCGATCATCTACAGCCGAACACCGGATACATCGTCATCCCGATCATCTACAGCCGAACACCGGATACATCGGCATCCCGATCATCTACAGCCGAACACCGAATACATCGTATTCCCGAGCATTCAGACCCGAACACAAACAGCACCGTTTCCCACGTAGAAGAAGCCGGTAACTCAACACGAGCTCCTTAGTTGCCAAATACCAGCGAGTCTGCATAATCCTTACGCCAGCGATTAATCTAAATATATACCCATTGAATTCATTCGTATCGCATTTAAACACAAGTAGATTGTAAATTAGTATTTATTTAATAAATCCCGATTTAGCCCCCAGGAAAGGGAGAATACTAGTCTTCACATTTCGTAAGGTTTAGTGGGTCCTTATGGAGACCCTGGACGCGACTGAACTTACCCCAGCCAGCGAGAACACCACGTTACAAATTATATATTATATAATATATAAAATATAAAAAGTTTTAAATTAAATATTGGCTCCACATGTACCTCTTTGGGGAAAAAGAAAATAATTTTCACAAAGAAAGGAGAAAAGAAAGGTCCTCCTAAAATAACTCTCCCTTAAGACTAAAAAGAAAATAATTTAAAAATAAAAATCTATGCATATCCCAAATGATCTCTTCATTAAAGCAATTAGTGGTCAACGTCATCAAACAAAGCAGCGTTCCAGCATCATTATCAGTCAAGCAGTCATGCAGACAAAACAACAGTCTCTTGTTGCTGGTTGTCAATTTAAATGACAATACCATCTGTTTTGTGAAACATTTCAAATCCCAAATAGCTCTTATAATTCGTTGCGTTTTTTGTTTTTCCCGTTGTTGTTATTGTGCAAATTATCTGCACATAACAATAGTATGTCTGAGTATGTACAGCGCTTTTTAATGTTAAAACTCATTTAAATCATTTGGTACAATCATTAATTCCATCATTAACCATAAATGAATGAATGTGGCGATGGGTGATTGCAGCAATAGTGGAGAAAAAGTAGGAATCGCCCCGGCCTGTGTTTGTAGCTACATAAATATATTGTTTATATTGTTTTGACAGCTGTCAATAATGACTATTTAGTGTTTAACTCTTTGCAAAACAGCTATAGAAGATTGTTGCAAAAAAAAAACAGATTTCCATATGTTTGATGTCATATTAAATTGATTTTTCAATAAGACCAACCAACCAATCGAGAGTATGCCAGGAATTATATTAACCCGCCTATGGGAGTAATTTGATCCGATAAAGGATTGCATTGTTTGGAGTAATATGTATGCCTGCACCACACGACTAATGATGGCTTAACATTTCCAATGAACAGCAACAACATGTTGTTGGTAATAACCAGGGTTTCGGAGTCGAGGTATTTGTGGCTCGACTCCGACTCCGACTCCAGACGAATTTTTTTCACGACTCCGGCTCCGACTCCGACTCCAGGTCGACTCCGAGAGTGAATTCCTATACCACTAACAATGAATAAAATGTGCAAAATTTTTTAACTTTTTCCTATATTTTGGCCTATATAAGCTAATGTGTTAGTTTTTCCTTACATATTCATTAGAAATGACATTCGTTCGAATACATTCGATCATATCAATATCGTTTCGGCCGTATCTTACGAAAGTTTCTGTCGGTTTTCCTTTTTTTGGACGAGTATATTCTGGACGGAATTCTTCAAATACAAATACAAATCATAAGGACTGTGTACATGCAACAAAAATTATAAGCAATTCAAGACCAAGTTTCAAACTGGATGTAAACCAACATCTTAGTGTGCTTAGTCTTAAAAGGAGAACTCCAGTTGTAATGCTCAATAAAAGCAATGTTTATGATTTTTCTCCGAGAACACTACGTAACTTTTTGGCAGATTTTTTCCTCCATCTGAAAGAGAAAAATATTACGAAGATTTGAGGCAGTCTACGAAACCCAGCTTTTATTAAAGCATTTTGCGGTGCCAAATCTAGCTCGAAAACTAATAAACCAAATGTCATATATATATATGCTGCATACAAAATAAAATAAATGTTCCCATCCAACTCTCATACTAAGGCAATATTGTTCCGCTCGACTTAAAAATTTGACCACATATTCTATGCTATTTATACTTTCTACTTTTTTCTGAAATTTTGAACTTTGGTGTGGAGTGGATAATTTTATTGAAATATTTGAGATATATTGTGGACACCACCCAGCACGTAGGCAGATGGATGTCTTCTGGAACTGTAAAATTAGCACACTGAGATCTCGTGCATGAAAATATTCTACAAAAATGTTGCTACGAAAATTGTATGTATGGTCGGTCCACTAAGACAAGTAATCGATATTGTCATATTTTCATTGTCATTTATCACTTTTACCCGATCCTTTTTTCATGAAAAACTATATGATTATGTATTTTATTGAATTTCGTATAAGCTATTGATTGTGTAGAAAACTCGGATACACATGAACTATATCTGTTCCTGGCGGACGGATCCGGTTATTTGAATGTCTACATCTAAAGCCCTCATTGAGTATATAATGAATCCTAAAAGAAAGATTCGCCGTTTGTCAGAAATCTGAGTTATGGCGGGATGAATCTATCGTTGACCAACAACGATTTTATGATGCCCTGATTCAGAAGCGTAACCCTCTGAATTTCATATATAGTTAATAGATTATGCGAACTTTACCGAGATACATAAACATACGATTTTTTGAGAAAGTAATGGGTAAAACTGACAAAGAACAATGAAAACGTGACAATATGGATTTCTTGCATATACCTACATATAATTTTCGATGGACCATTTTTGTCAAAAATTTCATTTTGTTTTATTTTGAGTTCAAGAGCAAAAAGGACATCGAAGGAACTGAGGTAGAAGGACATCAAATTCGACAGAAGGGTTCCTCATTCTATTTAACTGAAAACATGACATCTAACAATGATCAAATAATATCTCGAAAGAAAGATAAAAATCTATTTTCCCGATGATAGATGGGGGTCAATCAAAAAATTCATTTTGTCATAACTCAGAAATTTCAGCAATGGGATCCTTTGGGGGTTTCATTTGGGGTTTTCATCCCGAAAAGGAATTTTTCCACCCCCAGATCTTGACTTCCATTTTGTGTCATAGGGTATTCAGAAAGATTTCCCATAGAGACCACAACGTCTTTAATAGAAGACAAGGACAACTTCTTATAAAAACAAGATGAGAATACCAATAGAACTTTGTGAGAATACCAGTAAGACTTCTGACGGAAGAAGTTAAAGGTCCAATCTTAATTCGATTGTCAAAGAACTTTACTTTTGTTTGCAAAAATTAAAACCTCAATTGGATCAACAAAATAGGGATGAATAGACTACACTTCAGAAGATAGTAAATATCCTCTGAATTTTCCTTTAACTTGGTATAATATACCGTTTGCATATATGTTTTCTTATACCTTCCTTTTAAAAAATAATATAATATAATAATTTAAAAAATTGTTCTTGTTCCAAATTTAATGTTATATTTCTATAACCTGGAAAAAATTTTGCCCGGAGTCGGAGTCGAGTTATTTTTTTCGACTCAGACTCCGACTCCGACTCCAGCAAAATTGCTCGACTCCGACTCGTAGACTCCGACTCCGACTCCGACTCCGAAACCCTGGTAATAACAACAATTTAATTAAATTAATGCGGTTAAATGAATTGTTATACTTATATGTAGGGGTTTTTTGTTCATCTCTGGATTTTATGTATCAGCCATAGCTTTTTTTTTGTTTTTGTTGGTGGCCATTTTTTCCTGATACTCCTCAACCATTTGTCGGCAAGTTGACGTCCACGTCTATGATGGCAATTAACAAATGTCAATTAAATTGCAATTTAATTGAGAGAGAAATGGCGAAAACTGATGGGGATTTTTCATCAAGGGTTTTATGTGTAAGCGTGCGTTTTAACAAAGTCAAAGGGTCAGAGTAAGTGTCATTCGTTTGCTTGTTATCCCATTAAAATCAAATCATGTTGACAATAGATGTTTAAAACAGAATATTACAAAAATAAAAAAATACAAAAAAACTGATAATTAATTACAATATTACATTTCCAATAATTTAATATATTTTGTCTGTCCTCAATTCAAAAATATGATCAAACTGGAAATAACAATAGAAAGGTGTGTCTATTTTTAGCACAAGAATTGGGGCACATAAGGCCATAGTCTTTCTAGACAAAATCAGTGGCCACATTTATAAGTCTCTAACGAATATTTCGGTGTGTTACAAACGGAATGTCAAACTTAAAAAGTAATAATTTTTCTCACAATCTCGTCCTGAGAATTAAAATTGTATATTTTATTATGCCTCCATTGGAGAACCTACATACATGGGGATTCAAAGTTTTGTCATCCATATAAGAAAATGTGGTCGATGATAAATTTTCTTAAATGTATTATTACGGAATTAGGTTGAATTTAACGCAGTCTAGACGTTGTTTTACTCCTCGATACGGTTTGTATCAAATAAAACGCGGGTTCTTTAGGTTATGTGTCTTAAAATTATTTATTGGCTTTACTTCACTTTTTGAAATGGCAATCGAATCACATACAAACATACGGATGAATGTAAACAACAAATGGTCTGGTAATAAATACGAGAGCGAGAGAGAGAGAAAGGGAGAGTAGAAGGGACAATAATGAAAGACAACACAATGTAGAAGATAGAAGAAGATACATAGTATGAATAATGTTAAAATGCATGCATATTATGAACACAGTTCCCCAAGCAGGAGGTACTGTTATAACACGCCGTGCCAATACTATTTTCATATGTTTTTAAAGGACGTGGGTTCAAACCAGCAACAGCCTGGCTCAAACTTATTTTTATTTATTTATATTTTATTTTAAACCTCGTCCTTGAAACCCATATGAAAAAAGTGTGGTCACGGTGTGGTAACGTTCAGAGCTGCGCTATAAGAGAGTTTGTCGTGAAAAGTCATACAGGTTGAATGAGAAAAAACTACTTGCATTTGCAAAATAAAATGTTCGATGATAAAGAAGCCACTTCACAGCCGATATGTCTGATGAGCTGCTACCAAGAGCGAAACCAGGTTACACAATGGTGGTTGTGTGGGTTCGAATCTTTGGCTTTACTTTTTCACTTGCAAAAAATCATCGGTCATTAAGTTCTACCCTTACCAGAAATTAATTAAAAATTTATATTAAAAATTATCTTCGCCCTAATAGGCAAAATTTTCAATAAAAATAAAATATTTTTGATTTTAACAATCTGTCTTTGTCGTTATTGCAGTTATATGAGGGGAACTAGAAACGTTTCTGGTCTAACAATGAAAATGCGAATATTTACCATCAACAATAGCTTTATTGTTTTCTTATGTAGTCTCCCGCATGATTTATGCACTTTTTAATGTGCGCAAACCTAACCGAAGCACTTTTTCCACGCCGATTGAGACACCTCCAAAACATGGTTTTGAACATTTAAACAGCATCTACTGGCGACAAAAAAAATGATCACGCCTTTTTTCTTGATGTGCGGAAATTAAATGAAGCCACTGGGTTCCAAGTCAGGATTGTAAGGCTGATAACCCATCAATTCCACGTTTTGTTCTGTCAAAAAGGCGCTGGCACAATGATTGTTGTTGTAACAGTGTTTGTTATTATGTTTGTGTGTTCGTTCTTCTGTTCAATCTGGCTCTGGGTCTATCTCCAGTTCCAGGAAAGTGGCTGTTTCGATGGAATGTAACCACATATCCACTGGAGTTAGATGAGTAGGTTTGGCTGAACAGTTGAAAAGGTGTTTTGTGTCGTGCGGGCCCATGCCACATACTGGGCAGATGTCTTGCACGGCGCGGTCGATTTCCGCCAAATAAGAATTTAGGCGACTGCAATATCCCGAGCGTAGTTGAGCCAAAACTACTCTAGTTTGTCGTGGCAGCTGACGCTCCTCAGCTGCAATGGATGGGGGTTGTATTTCGAGGACTTTATTCACAATATAATTGCTTAAGGCCTTGGCAACTGCATCCGTGTGAATACTATTTAAACCTACTTGATATGCTTGTTGATCTAGAGGTTCTCTCCTGTATCGTTAGACCTCTCCCTCTAGAGCATGGATATCCTCCTTCCTGATCTGCCTCAATGTGTCAGGCCTACCCACAAGATGGTGATTGGGATGGCTCGCACGGTAACATCCAAGCAGGTACTGCAACGAAAGCATCTCATTGTGTTGCTTTACTGGAAGAATCTTTGCCTCCTCATGTAGATGGTCCACTGAAGATTTGAGGAGGCACCCTGTTGCTGTTCTTAGGGCTGCATTCTGGCAAGTTTGAATCTTTTTCCAATTCGTATCACATAATCTCGGGGACCAGACTGGCGCCGCATAGCTTACCACAGACCGACCTATCGGGTTATATGTGATCAACAAGGTTTCTTTATCTGCACCCCAAGTGCTGCCGGCTAGGGACTTGAGGACCTTGTTCCTACTTTTCAGTTTGTCGCAGATAGCTGTGGCGTGCGCGCACGACGTGAAAGTAGTGTGGAATGTGACCCCTAAAATTTTGGGGCAGTTTGTGGTAGGAATTCTGCTACCGTCTGGGCATCGTAACGTATGCGGATAATTGCACGATCCCGGCGTCGGGTACCTATCCTGATTACATCTGTGAGAGACTGAACAACTATTTAAGCGATCTTACCACCTTTTTCCATTCGAGGAATATGCGGATTTCCGCCACAAAATCAACAGCCACTCTGTTCACCACATGTACAGCGCAGTTTGGCACAATGATTCGTCTTCTCTTGTTCGTTTTTCGAATTTCTCAGGAGACTTCTGGCAAACAAATTGTAGTGTACCACTCAGAATTAACCATCATTGGTTACTCAAGCTGTTTAGTAGGCACATGGTCAGTCTAGCCGAAGAAACAGATAACCATTTGCTTCGAAGTTTTTCTTCCATGAATAACTTTCGTTGGGGTTTGGCTTGCCTTTGAAGACTCGCACCCACGTCGATTGGGTTTGGTTTCGGGCTCATACGCATAGATCCAAGATTCGTTGTCTGTGACGATCTTATAAATGTCGCTTGAAACACTGCGATGGTATTTATTCACAATTTCTTTGCTCCAATCGACAAGAGCCTTTTTTACGCGATTGTCAAATTTTGCTGGATCTAAAGAGAAAACCCATTTTTGCGGTCAAGAGTTCATGCAATATCAAATGTTAGTTGATGGAGGAAATGACCAAAGGATGCCTCTATTTCATGGTATATAAAATGACGGTTTTGCATTATCCGTTCACGCACGGCTTAATTTTGGCACAACAGCCATTTTTGGATCACCCTCACGACCTTCGTAATTTAGCTAGTGTCGGTCACGATTGAATTCATTAAATCAGTTTTTCATAGTGCTATAGGATGGTCCTTTATCTACATACAAAGATTTAATGTGATTGCGTCAAATTTTGTGAAAAATGATCCGACGAAAATGTTCACAAGTAAATTCCATTTTTTTACAAAGTGAATTTCACTGTAAACAACACAAGGCATGATCCTATATCGAACTGGCCTGAGTACGTTTAGGCTAAAAACTGTCAAACTGTCCAAACAATGTCAAATAACATCTGGCAACACTACATCTTGCCTAGATCACTAGACTTTTCCTAGTTCCCTATGTATTATCCACATCGCATAATGCAAAAGAGCGGCGTTATCATTGATAAAAGTGTTTTGCTGCTTTGTGTTAACTGATATACTAAGGATTTTTTGGTACAACATAACATAAAACGTAAAATATTACACCAAATTTTTCAACAAAGTTGCACAGACACCAGCCACGCTTAGTAAGAAGGTTTAATTGAGAAAAAGAGGCACTCGGCAAATAATGAAATAAGAATAATGGTACCAATTACACTGTGCAACAATATTAAATTTTTTTCAAAATGATGGGAAAAATCTAGTAGGTTATGAAAGTAGAGCTAAAAATGTGAGACACGTGTATCGGCGTTTTAAAAGTTTACGTCGGAAAGTAACCAAAATAGGCCGGGCAGGTTCCGCCCATTTTTAATTTTTTCGAAATATTCGAGTTAAGATATCTTTGAATCCTTGCATTTCAGGTATATAGTGTCTTTGGCAACTTTACAGAGGAGTATGTGGGCAATATATTTGTTAAAAATTTTAACCCTCATGCGGTTAATCAAAGGGGTCTTTTTTGTCCTTTTTCAAAAATCTTTTAAAAACTCCTTAAAAATGTGATTGTATCAAATCCAAATATTCCACAAAAATGTTCGCCATAAAATTTTACTATAGGTCTCAGAATATACCAAATCTGTAACTCTTGTCTAATCGCCAGGAATCTCTAAAAATGAAAAATACGTTTTAGGGTTAAAGTCGGACTTCATCTGAGTTTATTCAAAATTGTCCCACAAAACATAATTTTAGAGAGATGATGTGAGAGACAAAAATATTCCTCGTCAAATTTTGCTGAAAAAACATGAAAATATTTCCCAATTTTTTTGATGAAAAATTTTTCCTTCTTTTTTCGAGTTGGTACATGGAATTAATATGAAACTTGGTTATAGGTGAAAAGTGTCAAAGGATGAAAAATTCTACACAAAATTTCACTATGTGTTTCAAAATAAACCATATATCTATGTATACTATTTCCTTAAAAAATTAGATTACAAATTTATATATATAAGGATGAAAATATATGTTTTAATTTTGGACTGTTAATTTTACATAATTCCATACTGGATCAAAATCTAGCAAAATCGTTTACTTTTTGGGAATATTGTTAAAGAAAGAAATCTTCTGTAACCATAGTGTATAACATTCTTAGCAGCACTTGTTTTTGATATATATGTTTTAGGGCCATATTTCCCAATTTTCATACAGATTGTCTTTGTGATTGGATACTGTAAATATCATATTGATAGTTTTTCGTTGTGAATTCATACAGAAGATGTTGTGCGTTCCATTCATAATGCTTTTGAAATATTTGTGGTGCATATATATTTGGAATATAAAAAACCCACATTGGACCTGCCCAAATTGCGTATTTTTAGTAGTTTGGATAAGCCATTGGTTGCTTATATTGTAAGTGAAAATACATTAGAGGTCTACGGCTATGGTCAAGTGAAAATATATCTGTCATATGGGCTCTCACATGCACTATTTGGTGTGGTCCACAAAACTTCAATGATGGGACTAACTCCTACTTTGGTGGCATTTTTGTAGAATCTTCGGATTTGATACAATCACATTTTTAAGGATTTTTTGAAAGATTTTTGAAAAAAGGACAAAAAAGACCCCTTTGATGAACCGCATGAGGGTTAAATTTTTTAACAAAAATATTGCCCACATACTCCTCTGTAAAGTTGCCAAAGACACTTAACTCGAATATTTCGAAAAATTTAAAAATGGGCGGAACTTGCCCCCCCCCCCTATTTTGGTTACTTTCCGACGTAAACTTTTAAAACGCCGATACACGTGTCTCATATTTTTAGCTCTACTTTCATAATCTACTCGATTTTCCTCGTCATTTTTTTTTTTTGTTGTTGTCGCACAGTGTTATTTTGCTATGGTGTACATCGAGCCGACCGTTAAGGTAAGGTTGACTTTCTTTACAAAATAAACAGCTATTTCTTGTCGTCCCAAACACTCTCTCCATTTTCTTTCTCACCCTACTTGACATTAATACTTCAGTGGGTTATGCTGCAGTAAGAACCTTTCTGCCGTAGGCTTCCATCAACCTTTCCCTTTCTATTCTCTCACAGGAATTGTAAACTCTTTGATTTGAAAGTTTGCTTTGCTTATAAATTTAGTAATTAGAGATTTTATTTAAACTCACCATTTACAATTTGTTTTTTTTTTTTTTTTGTATTTTAACGGCTTTTGGCGGTAAAGACAAAAAAGTAAAAAATCCAATTTCAGATGTAAAAAATTCCCGCCCAAAATGGTTTCTTTTGCAAAGCACTTAATATTTATCGAAAAGTCTCCTTCATTGTTCGTTCTGCTGCCACTTCAAAAAAGCATACACAATATTATGTAA
Organism: Musca autumnalis; assembly: GCF_047663935.1. Classification (NCBI taxonomy): domain Eukaryota; kingdom Metazoa; phylum Arthropoda; class Insecta; order Diptera; family Muscidae; genus Musca; species Musca autumnalis. Next base: position 86,550,267 of record NW_027412088.1, read on the forward strand.
TAAAATATTAATTAATTTGTTGTGAAATTAAGAAGAATACGCAATATTTTCAAAACAAATGGTCTTTTATGACCCCAAACAAAATTACTAACAAAATTTGAAATGAAATTTGCCTTTGTAAAAGAATACGAAAACAAAATAATCTGATTGTAAAGAATTTTGGAAATAGAAGAGTTTCATTTGAAAGAAAAACACACAAAAATTGGGAAGAAATCGTAAAAAAAATATTTCTCAAGTAGATTATTAAATATGAGCCGAACAAAAGACAAAGATGAACACACAACAACACTATCTTCCATTAAAGAAAAACGACATCCAAATAAAGATATAATTTGGTTCTGCTTTGGGGTGGAGGAAGTAAAGCCTTTTGATAACACAACAATGGCTATGGATGATGGTTGCTGGTGTTGTTGTTATTAGATGCCACATGCATAGTGTCTTCTAAGACAATCGGCCAAATAACAAAGCCATAGATTTCAACAAATGATACAAAAAACAACAAATACAAGTGTCGAACATGTTGTACAACAACTTCATATTTTGTTCTTTGAAGAACCCAGCAACAACAAAACCCATAAAATAATTTCAAAAATGATTGAGGGCGTTTGAAGAGCAATTTTTTAATCGAGCGGGGAATATAAACAAATGACCAGAGCCCAGACATTGTTGCCTTCCATTAACCAAAATGATATTAAATTGCAACATATGAAACAGTTTTTTGTTGGATTGCATAAATTGTACGATATTATAAATATACATACATTTTTGTATGTAGATGAGTTCGTAATTGATCCATGCCTATGAAGCGACTGGCTGGCTTGCCGCTGTCACATAAAAAGACTTCATCATTGGCGTGGGAATCCATATTAGGCGACTAATTGAGGAATATTGCCATTAAAGCAAAGAACCCCAATTCACTTAAATGGCGACATCAATTTTAAGTGTCAAGATAACACTTTAAGTCATGGGTATGTAAATCAAAGGGGGACTACATTTTTTAAAAAAGTCAAATAGGTTTAAGTCTATCGAGCTTAACAAAGAATTACTGAATAATTGTAATTTTGAAATGTATTATTTTTTAATTTTAAAATTTTAGAAATGCTTCTTCCACGAAAGATAACAGAGAAATTGGCCCGTATCTAAGAGCCCACATAATCAAGAATATCATGCTACTTATTATGTGTTTCCATCTAAAGGACTCAGTATCCATATTAGGTCCCACGACATAAGGTACAAAGGCAATCGCATTATGTTTCAATCTTAACCACTTTAAATTTAAATTATCCTAAGGAAGACAAATTCTCGTAGTTATCCAAAACAACTCCTTAAAGACATTTAACATTTTTTCTTAAAGCCAAACCAACGAAAGTTTTTTTTTTTTTTATTTCTCCTACCTAACTAAATTATAATTTACAAAACTACAAGGGCGTAAGTAATAAACTTCATATTTTATTAAAACGAACAAAAAACAAAAACACCATAAAATATAATAAAAATAATTTATAGGTTTTTTTGGGGGGCTGCTCATAGGGAGCATTACCATGTAGTCTGTGGTACTTGAAAATAAGTTTTCCCCAATTATGCCGGACAAATCGAAAAAGAAAACGAAATAAGTTATGTTGTAGCTAATTTTTTCCTTATTATTATGGTCTAAATTTGTATTATGAAATCTAACAAATGAAATAGACAAAAGGAGAGATGATGGCCACCACACAAACGTCGAAAAAGCAAAAGTTATGCGAAACTATAATACACACGAAACAAAAAAATATACAGTATATAATTAATGACTGTTTTCATAACTATGATATATTGTAGATGGTAAAGTTCTTTGCCTTGGCCAACAAACACTAATGTCTTCAATGCCACCGTCACCACTACTACCCTGCTGTCAGCTTACATGGGATTGTGGTTGGTTTTGTTTTTTGGCTACTCTTAAAAACTAAAATAAAATACTAACAAACTTAGTCCTTCCTTAAACTCTTTACGAAAAACACACAATGCCTTATTGTTCTACTTATGGTATTTTTGTGTGTAGTATATTTGAAATATCTCCAGATACTTGTAGGGTTTTTTTGGCTGCCTGCTATGCTATACCTTTAACTATAATGCAACAATAACAATGCCAGCAATATTAAACCTATTAACATTTAAATAGTTTTTATTTCCAACAAAACCGACACAGTATCAACAAGGAACCAAAAGGAGTAGTATTTGTACTAGGGTTATGACTTTTTGACGAATGAACTTTTGCCTATTAATGACTAAAATAACGTTTATTCTATTTAAGTATAAAAAAGGTCGCGCTTCGAATTAAATTAAAAAAAAAATACTATGAAATGAAAAAAAATTCAAAAATGTGTTTCCTTTTGCACGTATGAATGACTTTTTGCCTATTACTGACTATAATACATTTTATTCCATTTTAATATTGAAAAAAGTCACGCACAAACCGCTTTTAATAGTTATGATATATGAAATAAAATTATGTATGACATAAAATGATATATATGCAATTATATAAATTTAGTAAAAAAAAAAAGTTTATGCCATTATGGTTATGTCGTGTGACTCCAAATATCTTATATATCTGCTTATAGTGAAGTTTGTCAAAAAATAAATTTTCAAACGACTTTGTGCGTTAGCTTCATTTTATCGAATCACCTTATAACTAAGATTTTATCTAAACTCATGAAACTATGATATAGAGATACGAGGTTGTAAAAAGTCATAACCCTAATGTGTATGTGTTGTACACGTACATACATATATGTAAGTAAATAAGTATGTTTGTGTTTTTGATGGTGGTTACCCAGCGAACCAATCGTACCGATATCGTAACGAAATCGGAACAAATTTCGGACGTTACGTCCGATATCTGATCCGAAATCGTAACGATATCTTAACGAAAGTTGTATGAAGTGGTTGACATAATTTCGGAACGAAATGTCGCAGCGAAATCGGATCGATTTCGGTCAGAATTCGCAACGAAATCGGAAGAAAATCCTTGGGAAGTTCGGAATTCGAATTTCTTCCTCCGAATTTTCGTACAGATTTCTGAACGATTTCGGAATAATGTCGTATGAAAATCTGAGGCACCTTCCGAACTTTCGTAAAGGTTTCTGAACAATTTTGGAATAATTTCGTATGATTATCGAAGGAAAAAATTTTTCTCTGATGCCTCTTTTTTATTGATAATTTTTTTTATTGGAAGATTATAATTTCAAAGATATCTAATGATTTTCACTGTTGTTATCATTTTGTAGTTATAGTAGAACAATGTAAACTTTGTGTACGAATATGTTAAATCTATCAGCACTAGCTTGAATTATTATATGTTGCATTTATATTTAAAATATTTAAAAAATGTATATGCGAATTTTATAACCAACCATTTTGTTTTTCGACAACAAACTAAAATGTTACTTGTTAGATATATACAAAAGGTGGTTGTTGTGCGAAGGGAAAATTGTTTCCGACATATCGATCCGAATTCGTAACGAAATCGGAAGAAAAACATTAGCAAATTCGAAGGGAAATTTACTTCCGACATTTTCTCCGAAATCGGAACGAAATCTGAAAAAATTCCCCTACGAAAAATCGTATAGAAATCGATACGAAATCAGAACGATTTTGCTTCCGAAATTGTTTCGATATGTCTGACATCCGACATTTGGTTTTGTGGAATCCTTGTTTGTTGTTAGTCTTCTTTTATTTTGTTTTTCTACTACCTCTTGTGCTGGGGATTCCAAAATATGTTATATTTTTATGGTTTTATTATTGTTACTATTTTTGTTGTTGCTGTTGTATTTTCAGCTAGCACTAAGTTTTTTTAGGATAATAAATTTGACTCATGGGATCCTGAAATGCTAGACATGGAACGTGTAGAACAACGGGAATGTGTTAAATGGCACAAGCTAAGGCTTTATATAAAAACCAGTAAGGAAAGGATCAAAGTCGGGCAGGGCCGACTACACCACTGTGAATATGTAAAATATAAATCGGAGCTATATCCAGATCTTAACCGATTATGATATAATTTGGCACATTTATTTCCAGACCGAATTCAGTCACACATTCCAAATATCATTGAAATCGGACTTATATATCGTGTTTGGAGCTGAAAATACACGAAATCGGCCGAAAATATATATGGGTGCTATATCCAAATCAGAGCCGATTTCGATATAGTTTGGCACATTTATTTCTAGACTGAATTCGGTCACACATTCCAAATTTCATCGAAATCGGAAATATATAGCGTGTTTGGTACAGAAAATACGTGAAATCGGCCGAAAATATATATGGGAGCTATATCCAAATCGGAACCGATTTCGATATAATTTGGCACACTTATTTCTAGACCGAATTCTGTCAAACATTCCAAATTTCGTCAAAATCGGACTTATATAGCGTGTTTGGTGCAGCAAATACGTGAAAGCGGGCGAACATATATATGGGAGCTATATCCAAATCTGAACCGATTTCGATATAATTTGGCTCAATTTCAGTGGCGAAATTTCGTGGCCACTGGGAACCACATATGTAAAATTTCAGCTAGTTCAAGCAAAAAATGTGGCTAAGATCCCTAAAATACCTTAAATCGGGAGGTATCGTTATATGGGGACTATACCGAACCGTGGACCTATCTTGACAATTTTTAGTTGAGCAATTTCGCGGCCATTGAGAACCTCAAATATAAAATTTCAGCTAGTTTGGGCAAAAAATGTGGCTAAGATCCATAAAATACCTTAAATAGGGAGGTATCGTTATATGGGGACTATACCGAACCGTGGACTTATCTTGACAATTTTTAGTGGAGTAATTTCGCGGCCATTGGGAACCTCAAATGTAAAATTTCAGCTGGTTTGGGCAACAAATGCGGCTAAGATCCTTAAAATACCTTAAATCGGGAGGTACCGTTATATGGGGGCTATACCAAAACTTGGACCGATATAGCCCATCTTCGAACTTGATCTTCCGACGGCTAAAAAAATGGTATTCCCCAATTTTCAGCGAAATCGATCAACAAATGCGTATGTTGTATGTTGCGAACGGACGGACGGACGGACGGACGGACATGCATAAATCGACTCAGAAAGTGATTCTATGTATATCCCTAGAAGGAACTATGGGTCTATCTCGTTTCCTTTTGTATGTTACATACAAATGCACTAACACATAATACCCCTTACCACATAGTGGTGTAGGGTATAATGATGCTTGTAGGGTAGCCCATTTATGCCCTCTTTTTGCTTATGCTCCTACCAAAAAACAAAGGCGACAAGACCAAACACTCAAAGACAACGCAATGAGTGTGACATACTTCTGGGCGGCAAATAGATGGTAGTACCAGCAACAGGTTTAAACACCTTAGTGCACTTAAGGCCACCAGGCTGACACCAGATCAACTCAACAACAACCAAACCGATCATTGTTGCAGTACGATCGTACGTTGTGACACAGAATGAAAGCTGTACTTCTAAAAGCAGCTAAGAGTCGCAGAATATGCTACTCAATTTAACAATCGCTTCAGAAAAGCACTCCAGGTCACATTAACATGTCAGATATGAGGTGCTTAACGTAGGTACCTACCTTCTGGTATTTACACACCACTGGGCTTATTACGTGCGACCAACCAACGACATTTACGCCAACTTAGTTTGGCGCAGCGCACCATATAAAACCCCATAAGGGCAAAACAACGTGTGATGGAAGATTCACCACTCAGACGCATTCGTAAGGACTTCAGGTGCTATGTTGAGAAAATCAGAGACGTCATTCCATAGGACGATGCGACTCTCTAAAAACCATGCATCAATAGGCAGTCTACCAAGCCCATCAGTGGCTTCAGATGCAACAAAGTCCTAAACCTACATCCTTCAGCAATTTCGGAAAGTAAGCAGCTGTTTCGAAGCCAAACTCTTAGGCTTTTCTCCAAATTCACATTTTTCGAAAATAGGTCCAGTGGTTGCTGAGGAATTCAAGATCAAAACAACGGTTATTTTTCTGATGGAAGATTCACCATTCAGACGAATTCGTAAAGACTTAAGATGCAATGTTGAGAAATCCAAGACGTCATTCCATCGGGCGATAGCGACTCTCTAAACACCGTGCATCAATAGACAGTCTCCCAAGCCCATCAGTGGCTTCAGATGCAACAAAGTCCTAAACCAAAATCCTTCAGCAATTTTGTATAGGAAGCAGCTGTTTCGAAACCAAATTCTTAAGCTTTTCGTCAAATTCACATTTTTCGAAAATAGGGCCAGTGGATGCTGGGGAAATCGAGGCCAAAAACGGTCTTAGGCACCAATTATTTTTAGATGAAATGCGTTTCAGACAATTTGGAGTCGACTTAGTTCTGTCGGTCCGTTTGTCGATCTGGCACGACAACTCCCTCCCGCAGACGCTTAAAAACTTACATTTTGAGTATTATAAATATGGATTAAAGTAACCGATTTGTTCCAAACTTTGAACATTATAATATTTTTTACAGGCGTAGATCAGAGTAGAATATGGACAACATCGGTACCTCCCACAAAAATTTCAACAGTTTTCTTTTTGAATTTGTTTGCAGCAAGTTGTCCTATATGTCCTATATAATGCCCCTATTATACACGATACATTCTTTACTGGGAAAAGTACATTCTTCTTGATAAAGTGCTGTAAAAAGCTTCAAAGAACCCATTTGGCAGCAACTAATATTACACTGTGCAACATTTTTGAGCCAATCGCGTGCAAACAACTTCTGTCCAGAATTTTATGAAAGTAGAGGACCAATAGGCAAAAACCATATTTGGGTTTTGTTTTCCTAGATCGTGTTAGGTTATTATGGCCTCATCTAAACATGGTTAAATATCGAATTTTTAAAACAAATCGGGGCTGTATCTCTGAAACCAATACGAATCTTGTTTTGACATCTGCAGTAAACTTGTAGATAAGAGCAAGAAGAAAATATTTGGAGGAACAGCGAACTCGAAAAACTGCATTTATTGCCTAAAATTTTATAATATATCTAAAAATTCTGTAATTTGTGTATATTTCGCAGCGTATCTCCCACAATGTTAAATTCTTCTTAATGTTACCTTTGGGAAAATATTCTCTGGAATGTAATATACAACTCTTCAGAACATTATATTGTTGTAAAATGTCTCTATCGCCTTGTTTATAGGAAATTTTTCAACAACAATTTGGTAAATATTTCAATATTTCATTGAAATCCCCAACATGAGAATAAACAGCCTGTGTGAACATTGTTTGAAATAAGTTCTGTAAAAGGTATGTTATGAAATACCCCTTAAACAACGTGAAATAACCATTTTAGAGTTTCAGAATGTTCTGAAGAATTGATGGTCACATTATTTGGAAAATTTTTAGAATGGTTACTTGTTTCAACTCCCAACAGTTTAGTTGTTACTGACCAGAATTTCAGAAATTATGTAAACTTTTCTATATTTTAACGAGTTTGATGCGCTAGATGCAGCTTCTCCTAGTTCATCTGTATGACACATATGTTCTACTACTTTAGGGCTACAATATTGCTGAAGACTGCAAATCAAAATTCTTATTCGTTTCGGAGATAAAGGTCCGATCACTGGAAAAAAGGCTCATTTTAGGTCGGTTTAGATGAGGCCATAAAATCTAAACCCGATCTAAAAACACAAAACCCAATTAAAGTTTTTGTAGTCTCAATATGTACTTTCAGAAAATGCCCATTAGAAGTTGTTTGCATTTCCAGTGTTGCACAGTGTTATAGAGGAATTGAGTATTTAATTTGGCCTAAGCTTTGCACATAATATTTCTCCCACACTTCTCCAAATCGGCCTACTCTTTAGGGTGCCTCCCTCACAAAAGTTCAAAATATTCGCTTATGTGCAAATTAAGAGCTGTTTGAGGATCTAAAGGTATTCCTTGTGTTCATACTTCCAGACATAATGATCCCAAAAGCTCTAAAAATCCACGGTGAATAACTTACATCGCTAGTGGTCACGGTAATCAAGAGAAGAGATTACGGTTGGTCCTCTCTTTGCACACCGTAATATTTCTTTCCAGCTTACATTAAGCTCGACGAAGGCTGAAAAAAGGAGCTTTATAAAATAAACGAAATCTTACGCATTCTATGAAATTTGTTAATGATTTTGAACCAACCTAGAACTTCATTGAATAAATGAAAAAACTTCATAGAGTTTCATAAATGCGCAAAAAACTTATTCATTAATGCAATGAAACACTTTCATTAATGCAATGAAATATGTTCTCTAATTTAATGAAACTGTTCATATAAAATTTATTGTAATCTTTCCATAGCAATAATGAAATAGTTACATTACAATAATGTAGGTACTTCATTGCACAAATGAAGAAGTTTCACCGCACTAATGAAGAAGTTTCATTGCATAAATGTGGGAGTTCCCCACAACAGCAAATTTCATAAGATTACTTTAGTCTGGAACTCTATCTAACAATGCATAATTTCATGAAAATTTTTCTACTCGATATTACTAGATATAAGAACGCATAATTTCATGAAATTATTTTAATGAAATCACGCTAATGTGGACCGGAATAAATTTTTAGAACAAGTAAGAAATAGAATAGAATATAATTTAAATTAAACTTTTTCATTAATTCAATGAAATCTGTTCTATCATGAATGAATCATTTCATTATATTAATGCAACATTTCAAAAATATTCAATTCACCCGTCCATGAAGCATTTTGCTTTCAGTGTTCTGTTACATTCCACACAAAACTTTAAAACTTTGCTTAAACGGAGTTCAAGGACTGTTCGAGGATTGTCTTGAAATTTTCTCATTACTGCAATATATTTTATTTGTGGGCAAAAAAAATCCTACTTTGAGCAACTAAAATGCCTGTATGGCACGAATGGAATGATTTTAATTTCATATCCTTATTCATCTTCACTCATCGTAATTTTTTTTACATTCCACAAAAAAACTTGCATTTTAATTATGTTGTTGATCCTAAGGCTTGGCATTTGAAATGTCAACATTTTTCATAAACATAAAAATGCAGCTCAATTAACTTCAGGAGATAATAAAAATATCAAAAAGACAAGAAAGAACAACAAAAACAAAACACAAAACAATGTAATGACAATAACTATCATTTGTTAAACTTACCTTTAACTTGGGGTAATAACGTTGTAATGGAGCATAATAACAGTAGTAAATAGCCACAGTTGTAAACAACACATTGCAATGACATCATTCTTCGGCGTGTATTAAATAAATGACTCCAAAGACTTCGATGCTGATGTTGATGCTGATGATGCAGATGCTGGTGCTGTTTGTGATGATGACGCTGTTGGGGCAGATGATGATAACAGTGGCTAGTGGTGGTGGTAATAATATCCTTATGAGCTATAAGTGGAGTTGGTCCACAGCTCGTTGTACAACAACTACTGGACATTTTTTGTGTCATTTTTATGTGCTTGGGGGTAGATGGTGTTTGTTTTTTGTTTTAAGGGGGAGGAATTTGTTACAACATTGCACGGCAAGTATGAAAACAGTTCATAAAGTTTTTTGTTTTTTTTTTCTTTATACTTTTATGGCAATTTTAAGATATGATGTGTTGGGTCGTTTTTCTTCTTATTTTTTGTTTTGTTCTGCTATTGCAATTTTATGTTGCAACAACAAAAGAAATGGTAAATTTTGCACTTTTACTAACCGAAACGAAATTGCATTTTTTTTGTTGTCCTTTATTTTCTGTTTCTTGGGAGTGATGGCAGTTTTGCACTCAATTCATATCAAACATTTATAAACTCGTACACAACACGAAAATGAAGTATGCCATGCTATATATTTTAAAGTCTGCTAATGTTGTTGTTGCATTTTTATTCCTCTAAAGTTTCTTAGTTAGTTGTTGCTGTATGTGTCGAATGTGTCCCAAGGAATTTCTAGTTTTATCGTTCCATAGCGTCGGAAGCGGAAACTATAACGTTGTTGAGTGTCAAGTACACAATGTCTTAAAAAATTTGCTGGTGTTGCAGTTGCTGCTGTTGTTATTGGGGTAATGTAACCTTCAACTTGATCCTTAACATTTCACAAAAAGAAATTACTGCTGCTGTTGGTGGTGTTGCAACCAATGTCGTTTCAATTCTGCCACTTCAAAAAGATGTTGCAGACGCCAAAAGGGGACAACAAATAATGTCACACTGCTGTTGTATCTTAAGTGTGGTACAAGAATGATGAGGACGTTGATGACGACGCCGTCGCATACGACTACGACACCACGATTACGACCGAGAGTATGTTGGCTACACGCGACACCGACAAACGGGAACACTTAAATAAACCACGACAGAATACGGCGCGTCGCAAAAGGAACCAGGATTATAATACGTACACAAGTTGGGTGTGTGTTCCAAAAGCATGTATCCTTAACTTTGCAATACTTTTGACACTCCTACCCTCGGCAGCCAGGATAACCAAACTTTTTTACAACCGGCCTTGTTCTTTCCAATTGCGAAATAAAACCAAAAAGACATGCAACACAAAACAACAACTACAGAGTGAAGTTTTTATGAGCGTCTTGTAACGTTCAACAGCAATTTATCACAAGGTTTCTTATTTTTTTTGCTCTGTTTGTTGCACCAAGAAACTAGAGTTGGCATTTAGGTGCTCCACTAGGAATACTATTTGTTTCCTTCCTTGCGATTTTTTCTCCCGGTTATTTGATGATGTTATGAGCTTAGCGTACTAATAATATTGCAGCTCTATTTGTAGTCCAAGTTAGTTTCTTTGTTTTCTCGAAATGCTTTTATTATTTACAAGGAAAAATATTTTTTAAGTATTTGTTGGATTTGCTCTTTTTTTTGAAAGCAATAAAAAATGTGTCACGTTGATAATGCTTTGAGTATGTTTCCAATGTAGAATTTATTAGTTTGTTCTATATGTTTTTTATTGCTTCTGCAAGGTGTTGTTCAGTTTGAAATACGTAGGTTGTCGTTACGTTGAGATGATGCTGAAAAAGGAAAGGAGAAAAATGTTAGATTAAATATAAATGTTAAGCATATATGAATATTTAATGATATATTTATACGTTTTAATTGTTTTAAGTCTGGAGTATTATAAAATAATTTTAGCCAAAAGGAGTATTCATAGAGATTTTTGACAACCCTTGCTGGCAATATTTCCCTTTAAACACATTATTTTGGAATATTTTTTATGTGATTTTTTGCAAAAATAAGCATGATTTTCAAAAGCCCTAATGCCTTGTTCAGACTGACGGTAATTCGTTCTCTATTCGTTGTTCGACCCCAAATTACGATATAATTACTTCATTTCCCATACAAAATTTTGAGAACGAACAACGATTTGTGTACTTTGTTCAATTTAAATTACTCTCAGAATGACGATAAAATATGTCCCATCTCTAACAAATGAGAGAATTTATCGAAATAAATTAATTATGACAGGAAAAATATAAAATTTAAAATTTATTAAAAACCCAAAATTTTTTAGTAAAACTGCAAAACCTGAATGATAAGTAAACGTTTTAAGGACAAATAAACATTCAAATCATAGCAAATTTTCTATTTTCGTTTATTGCAGTTGCATTTCTTGTCCTTCGTTTCAAATTCGCGTACAAATTTAAAAACAAAAATGAAATGTCTGCCAGAAAGTCTGTATACCAAAAAGTTATTTTGGCAGGTCTCTCTCTCGTTAATTTTGGAAATAGAAAAATATTTTTATTTGCTGAAAACACCAAAATTGTGAGAAAAAATAGAAAAGATGAATGAAAATAATGTAATTAAATATTAAATAGATATCTGAAAGAAGGACAAATAGTTTTTCAGTTCATATCAATTAATTTTACTCGTCTTTTGGACGAAACTTTCTTTAAAATCAGAAAATAAAAACTATGAAAATATGAATCATGTTGCTATGAATTGTGTACCATGTCGTATGAACGGGTTAATTCGTGTACGTAATTATGAGAACGAATTACGTGATTCAAATTCTAGTATGAACATGGCATAAGAAAATTTAGATTCAGAATGAAACACCTGAAACGTCCAAATATAAAATAAAAAAATTGTTCTCTGTAAGGGCATTTTCATTCTGCATGTTATTTCTTTTTATCTTGGTGTATTTAAGTGTGTTTATTCCGCACTATAGGATGGCCGACAGGTCTAATCAACACAGTCTTAAATTATAGCATTTTTACAAAAACTACCAAAAACTATAGCACTAAAGAGGTTGAAGGAGTTGTCTTATATATTGGGTCAGTTTGGGTACATATCTCAGGAATCATGATTAACAATGACTCAACGCTATTAAGTCATCTGAGAGTCATTACTTTCCATATTATCGTCCTAAATAGCTATTTTAGTTGGTCACCGGAGGATTTTTTGAGCTTTTGGACGAAACTTTCTTTAAAATCAGAAAATAAAAACTATGAAAATATGAATCATGTTGCTATGAATTGTGTACCATGTCGTATGAACGGGTTAATTCGTGTACGTAATTATGAGAACGAATTACGTGATTCAAATTCTAGTATGAACATGGCATAAGAAAATTTAGATTCAGAATGAAACACCTGAAACGTCCAAATATAAAATAAAAAAATTGTTCTCTGTAAGGGCATTTTCATTCTGCATGTTATTTCTTTTTATCTTGGTGTATTTAAGTGTGTTTATTCCGCACTATAGGATGGCCGACAGGTCTAATCAACACAGTCTTAAATTATAGCATTTTTACAAAAACTACCAAAAACTATAGCACTAAAGAGGTTGAAGGAGTTGTCTTATATATTGGGTCAGTTTGGGTACATATCTCAGGAATCATGATTAACAATGACTCAACGCTATTAAGTCATCTGAGAGTCATTACTTTCCATATTATCGTCCTAAATAGCTATTTTAGTTGGTCACCGGAGGATTTTTTGAGCTTTTGGATTATTATATCAGGAAACTAGACTTGCCTACGAATAAAACTATATCGTATTAATAAGAGTCACATTGACTATCTTTAATAAAAATGATAGCCAATTCTCGAACAGTCCTTAAACTGCACATTAGCTAAGTTTTTACCGTTTGTGATGGAGGTACCAAAAGATGTACGATATAGACGATATAGACGTTCTTCGAAGCTGATGTACGTTTGAGAAAAATATTAACATGTGAAAAGTTTAACATGTGAAAAGTAATGGACCGATAGGAAGTACCATTACGAGAAACAAATTTTGGACCGAATCAGATAATCCGTACCAGGGTTATCGTGCGTACCATTTTAGCGATAAATGTTAAACTTTTGAGGGCAAGGTACCGGAAAGTGTGGACAGATATGGTCCACGCACTTGATCTAAGTTAGGATAAAATATTACGAGGATCACATTTGAGACCAAATCGGTTGATTCGTTCAAAGGTTATAGTGTGATCCGGTCATCCAGCCGGATGACACAACATTTTGATCGTAAACAACTTATAGAGGGTATATAAAGGCTGAGGTATACAAATATTTTAATCTTCTCCGGCTGTCATTATATTTAAGTTATATTAAAAACAAGTGAGCAAAGGCTATAGTCGGGACGGGGCCGAATATGTGATACCCTACACCACTTCCCTGACATCTACTTGGTACTGATTGAAAGGTACTGATTGTCTTTAATACACCAAAAAGAAGCAGATATATTTGCAATAACTCTGATATTTTACCATAAATGTCACATTTTGAATTAATTTAAAGCTTAGACGGTTTAGTTTCATTCTCAAGCCCTCAAAAGCAGAAATATCTGACATGGAAAGAAAATTCCATAAATTGGAAAATGGGATATCCTAGCGTCCTTTTCAACATCACAAACATTTCACCAATTTTGTTAACGCAATTGGGAACATTTTAAAGCTCAGAATGTCTTCAATGTTGAAACGCGCCAACCTATTTTGCATCTTAATAAGGGTCATATTTTCCTCATCCACTTTGGGAGCCCAATTAACCACCAAAATTGCGACCTTAGCGTGATTACAAAAAATGGAAAAATGGGATGCCTTACCGACTTTTGCGATATCTCCGTTGTTTGGTCACCTAAGCAAACCTACTTTACTTTTGGAATACGCCTTTTAGAAGCGGATATATTCGTATATAATTAAAACGTTGAATGTTCTTCACATAAGTTTCTGCCCATTCCGACTCTTGAATATTATCTGACCATCACCAAACTCAATATGCTTCTTCCTCCCTTTGGGACCCCCATTAACCCTCAAAATTTGGCGATGAAAATTGCGACCTGTATCGTGATTTCAAAAAAATGGAAAAATGGGATGTATTGGCGACTATTACGATATCTCCGTTATTTGGCCACCTACACCAACCTGCTTTGCATCACTGTAAAGATGGTATTCTCTAGCTTTACTTTTGGAAGGTCCCCAACCAAAGCTGTGATATTCGTTATTACAATTAAAATCGAAAAATTGTTTCATATCGTTAGAAACCTGATATTTTCCACTTTAATTGTCACGTTTTGCTTTTGGTATATCCCTTATAGAAGCTGAGATATTTGCTTTGGAAAAACGTTGGCCTTTTCTCCAAATAAGTTTTTTTGCCATTCCGACCCCTAAATACTATCCGACCATCACCAAAATCAATATGCTTCTTTCCTTATAGAAGTTGAGATATTTGCTTTGGAAAAAAGTAGACTTTTTATTCAAATATGTTTTTGTCCATTCCGACCCCTAAATAGTATCTGACCATCACCAAAATAATAGGCTTCTTCACCTCCGGGGGGTCAACAACAAAAATTTGGAGACGATAGAGTGACAGACGGACGGAGGGACGGACATACATTGATCGACTCAGCTCGTCGAGATATTCATTTTGGTATGTATAAGTATGGGGTTACGACCATTATTTCGATGCTTTACAAACTTTTTGGCGTAGGGTATAAAAAGCGATTCTGGACATTCTATCGTTGTTCGGTATTGTAGACTATTTTTTTGTTTAGAGATGGTGGAAATGCTTTTTTTAAATTGTTCTACGCAACAAATAAACATTTTTTATGTGCTTATTTAAGAAACTTTCAACAGTTTGTCGAAGGCTTTTTAATCCCCTCTTTGCCGCTAGTTGTTTAAAAACCACAAAAAGTTGTTGCAAAAAATTACGTTAAACTCGGATATAATCGCATAATTTTGTGCGATTTTTGGCAGTTTCTTACAGTATTATCTGTTTCATACGTTCCACGCTTATAAAGTTTTATCTGACCAATGTATTTCCAGGCATTCCGCCTAAAACACAAGCTATTTTTAAAAAAATCGATTTTTTGTAATTTTTGATTTTGGATGAAATATGTAAATGTTTGATACAAATTTAACCATAAAATAGACATCCATAAAAATGCAGGGATTTGCTAGGAATGAAGAAGGAGTATTTTTTCAATAAAAAACGAGGGATTGACATGTAAGTATACGCCTATACTACGCCTACTACAAAAATGCTTAAAAAATCTCAAAAATTAAATTTTCATATAAAAGTGTAAGGCCGTGATTATATAATAGCATTTTGCAGGGTTAACCTTCTTTATGAGGATTTATTTGAAATATGAACATTTTAAACCCAGTGGGTTTGTTAAATTCGGTTATATATAAACGTACTACTAGAATTTCCTCTATTCATAATATCCAAACTATTTTGATACAAGGGAAATAGTCTAGAGAATTTTAGTAGATTCTTTCAGAGTGGCTTAGATTCTGGTTTTGATTCAGTCTTCAAGTAAAAGTTAATTTAAATTTTACAAAAAATTTAAATTGGATTTAACACGGGTTTTTGGAAAAAATATTTATTTGATTACAACTAATCCACGCCTGTTATAAATGTATACTAATCGTTAAATGTATAAACAATAACGGCGTTTCTAACGGGTTTGGACAATTATGGTATGAAAAAATTGCTGAATGACGAAAATCTATTTTTACCTGGCAATAAATTTTAGGACTTTCATATCTCATCCTATCACCCATTCCACAATTACACGCACCCTGGAACTATCTTACTTCATTTCATTAAATTAGTTCGTTTATAGTGTTGCAGCTTCCCTTCTTGACATTAGCTGTTCATTTACTGAAAACAATCTAACAAATTGTTACTAAATGTTGTGAGTTAAGATGGAATCCTTGAATGCGAAAACTCAAGAGAATCTTTCTGAGATTCAGCGGGATACCAATTCCACTTTTTCTATATATCGATTATTTACTTTGGGATATTTTCACTTTATCCGAAAGATGTTACTAGTAAATTTTAGTGGAAAAGTAAACGAACACACCCATTCTTTGTTTGATATTAGCACTCAATACCTTTACACACAAACAATCTTTTTATATTTTCTCACTTACTTTACAACAAATGTAGGTAGGTAGGTATATCCTGCAGTTTATTAGTGATAGAATTGTATTCCTCTTTTTGTGTTATTCTTTGTTGATAATTAGCATCCTCTGCACATTTTTTCACACTCGCACTGTATTTGCCTACACACGCTTATTTTAAAATTACAATTTTTAACAGCTGGTCACCAAATTTCACAAATAATATTATTAAATATTATAATATTATTTAATAAATCTTATTTCCAGGTGATAAACAAATAATTCTTTTATCTTTTACAACGTAAATTTTTCTCAATGTGTTTACTTGATTTCGCTCAAGATGAAATTATTGCACAAGATTTACATATATTATCCAAAAGAATATTTTATCCAAGAAGATCCATTGGGTTTTACGGGTTTTTTATACTTTTTATATTTTTTGAACAAATTTATTTTATTGGAAGTAATAAAAATTCAATTATGTATAAGGAGAATTTAACAATGAATATTATCTTCCTTTTGTTTACAATTTTGCACTGTAGGTATATCATTGCACGATCTTCAACTTATTAATAATTTCGCAATTTTATAATTATTAATAGTTTCGCAATAGATTTTAATTTTTAGTATTTTCTTTTCGTTCATATATTATAGTATATTATTTGTTGCAATTTATTTATCACAATTCACACTTAATTCCAAGGTATGATTTTTAATATATCCATTCTTCTCCTTTTCCTCATAGCGCATTTACATCAAACGGGGTTTTTGCTAAATCTCTTCATTTAGGTTGTCAATTCCATTGAATATTTGTCAAATATGCGAGGTATTTTCAAAAAACTCGTGTTTCGGGTGCCAGTGTAAACTAAACGTTGCTTCCTTTTTCTTTTCTCTTGTACTATCTCACGAAAGCGTTTTGGACAGGCATATTCCAATTATAACCACTATTTTAATTTTTTTATTATTTAATTTCGAGACATAAACAATTTTCGTTTTGCTGCAATTTTTGGCGGCACTTTACAAATGACATTTTCTCACTATGACCCCTATTGTATTGTCTCACTTATTGGACAACAGTATTTTCTTTTTTATTTTTTTGTGCATTTATTAATTTATTTAAAACGCACATTTTTATTGAAATAAACAAAATTAGAAAAAATATACGTAGAAAGAAATTTTATAAATAACGCTAACAAATTTGTATCTACAAAACTCCGACGCTTCCAACCGATACACCACGCCAACAAATGTAAACTAATGGAGAAAGAGGAAAAGAGAGAAAACAAACACAACAGGGGTGCATTTCTCATTGTTCGTACCAAAACAAAAGACTATTTTGAAAAGAGTGTGAGTAGTATTGAAGTTTATTGAAGAGAGAGTTTGTGGGAGAGTATTTCGTCTTTGCTAAACAAAGACTTAAATAGGCAAAGAGAATACGTTTCGTTTGTTGTCACTGCACCGTACCTAAAATTAAAGGGGCATTTAAATTATGTGATTTTTCGGAACACAAGGCAAGGCAAATGTTTTGAGCATACCAACGTAGAATAAGATAATTTGGAGATTTTCTACAGGATAAGAAATTATTGGGAACAAAATTGCTTTGCATTCACAATCAGGGCAATCATGAATAAAAATTCCGCGCGGAATTTTTCCCTTTCCCCAATTTCACAATTTTTATTTCCACATTTATGTCCAAAATGGAATATTTTTGTAGATTCGAGATTTTCGATATTATTTCATAATTAAGTGATTTTAGTAGTTTTCAACGTTTTAAAATATTGATTTTAAAAGAATTTCACTTTTTAAATTATTTTCCGTACGGAAAATTCCGAGGGAGATATTCATGATTGCCCTGTATATGGTATTTCTTTCATCAATTGGAAAGAATCTGACCTTGGGTCTTGTCTTGGCATGAGACCGCATTTAGACGAGAATAGTATTTGAAGACAGCCTCACAATTATAGTTACATTAGGTGGAGAAGGTGGAGTATAGAGAGAAGCGGATAAGCAGAATACATTTGTTAACATAACCATTAATCCTCTTCAAGCGTCAGCGTCAACAACTGTCCATAAGAAACTTGGTGTCCTATATGAGATTCTGTTGACCGATTATGGGCGGTGTAACACCAAATGGAAGAAATACCTAGAAAACCTTAAAATGTAGCTCTTTTCTCGACGGCTTGCTTCATTAAGACGGGATCAAGCAAAAGAAATGGCTGTAGAGGAGTTAGTGGCCAAAGATTTTCAGAAGGCTGGCATGGTTGTCATGTATTAACAACCCCATTATAGAAATATTAGCAAGTAATTTAGAATTTATAACTCTTCAATGACGATCTATCGATTTAAACCTCATTTTGTTATTGATGTCAAGAATGAACCAAGTACCGAACGAAATGTGAAAGCACCGTATAGACCTCCCTGAAATAAGCGAAGTTTAATGGCCTACGATGATACGCTCGGATATGTCTATATATCTTAAGAGGGTTTTTTGTTAACTTTTGGTCGTAAGACCATGTATACCGACCACATTGATTCTGGAGAACATGAGGTTATATACATTTTCAGTGGTATTGTACCGGATATGTTTATCATACATAGCATAACAAGGGAACCCAATGATGAAGAACAAAACGATTTACTTTACTCTCAGCTTAACCCTGTTATAAACTCTATCTTCTTCTTCTTTATTTGCCAATTCGGTTTTCGAATTGTAGGCTACCAAAACAATGTTGCAAAAATTAATTATATGCTTATGATATTATAATTTCATATGTTTTTCAGGATCCCTGCAAAGGCATCCCTGTCTTTAGCATCACTTAGAAGTCTTACAGAATCCCGAATTCCCGTCCATACTTGGATATTGTCTAGCCATATAGTTTCTTTTCTTCCTCTTTCCGGTCTGCCAGCAATAGTTGTCCGTAGTATATTTTGTAGCAATTTGTATTTGGGGTTTCTCATAATATGTCCTAGGTATGCTGTCTTCCTTCTCTTTATCAAATCGATCAACTCCCTCTGCAGTGCATTTTTCCCAGGATTTCGGCATTTGGAATGAAATGAAATCCAGATTTCGAATGCCTCCAATCTTTTTATGTCTGCTGATTGATAAACTCTATCAAAGGGAGGCATTAAGCTTATTATCGGTGATTTTCTCCGAAAGTGTGTTGCAACAGCATCAATTTGGGCACATTAATGGACACACAAGGTGATGTCGACTTCTGTGCCAGAAATCGTATAATTAATATAATTAATGGTATCACAAAGTTCACACATAAAAATCTCACTTGGGAATCACAAAACAGACACACGCGAAATCAAATCGTTCATATCTTCAACAGCAAAGTTTTGCTTGGCTTGCTGATGGATTAAAAACGAGACTCAGAGACGATATCGATAGTGACCACATTCAAGTTGTTGCAATTCTACGTTTACGCCCGGCCGTTATAAACGTCACCATCAAAAGCGCAATAAACTTAACCTCCTGCAACTGCAAACCCCAGAAATTGTTCACATATATATGTAAGTCAGTCCTTACCGAAAGGCTCCAGGAAAACGACACAAACACATGGGAGAACATAGCTGCAACACATGCATAGAAGCAATAACAATTGAAACTACAAAGTAAACTCCGAAGCTATGAATGATTGATCAAACTCCTGATGTAATAAAACACTGCAAGCGCCTTCGCAATAATCTTCTAATAGGCAAAACTAACTACAGTGCCGCTTGAACTATGAGTGTTAACAATATTAGACCTATAGCGACTAGACAGCTGTCGTCAGTTTTTCAGCGCAGAAAATCCATCACATAAAGAGACGCAGCCATGTACTTCTACTTCCGCATTGCGCCGCAATGTCAGTATCCCCTCGGAACTTTTTCGGTTTGAGGTAGAATCCATCGTGCCGCAACCCGAGAAGGAATGTAAGTACAGATCCACCTACGTATGAAGAAGTTTTAACAACTTTGAAATCACTTAAAAATGGAACGCTAGCAGTTCCGCACAACAAGTCATTGGAACTACTCGGAATCAATCGCGCAATTTACTACCCCAATTATAAGAGACGTATAGGAGACAAATGTCTTCCCAAAGAAAAGTGATCTCACCCAGTGCAAAAATTGATGAGAAATAACATTATTAAATACTATCAGCAGAGTAATGGCACACCTTTAACATCAGTTCATATCTCCAGTACTTGATTCTATTTTTATCTTTTTTCGTTGATTTAGAACCGTTTACCGAGACGCTATGTAGAGCGACCTTTTACTCGTAAATGAAGGCATTTCTCTTAAAATTGTAACTCTGATCAGGGAACCTTATAGAGATGCCGAAATATCCCCCAGTTTCAACGACAAAGATAGCTTACACTTTTCAACCTACAAAGGTGTAGAGCAGGGCTGCCTCTTATCCTCAACTCTAATTCTTATCCATGTAGATTCTTACATTCTCTGGAGTGTAACATAGACTACGAAATTGCTTTTTCGCTTACACAGTTGGTCTAAAAATAAATAAACGTACACATAATTGAATATGTAGAACATCTTCTTACTTACGTAGTTAGATTACCAAAGACGGTGGATCAGAGGCAGATAGGATGGGACAATCTAATTTCCTGAGCGGACCGATCTTTCTAGTTCCTTTTTGCAAAAGAAACTAGTCCTTTATATATTTCTACATAGTTCTGAGACGAATATAGTTCAATGAATCTTCCTCTTTCGTCGGTTTTTATTCCTTCGTTCCAAATACATAGTTCCGAGACTGAAATTGTTCAACGAATCTTTTTATTTCATCGTTTTTTTCATAGTTTGGTGGATGAATTGACATAAAAACAAATACATTGCAGCAATGTTATTTACTTTTATTTAGCTGTAGCAGCGTCTGAATAACGAACAGAAGATCGAAGTGAATGTGGAATTGAATTAGGGAGATGAACTTTACAAACGAAAAGAACTATGTGCTCGACAGGAACTAAATGAACGCAAGAGCTGGATATAGTTCCTTGTCCGGAATAGTTCCTTGGAACTAGTTCGTTCCAGAACTATACAAATCTAGAGCCAGGTATTAGCGATCGCGTTAACAAGGCTGGAAATGTTTTCCGTTCGCTCAACAAAGTCTGGAAATGTAATGCCATCCGAACCATAACAAATATTAAGATATTTAACTGCAGCGTTAAAACTATTCTGCTGTATGTTCCGTACTTGAACTTGGAGTTTTTCACATGCTACCATTTGGAAACTTCATTTCACAAAGCGCTATATTCTGGTTTTACTCTTTTTAAAAATTGATTTATTTTCATAAAATTGTTAATAAATAGTTATGGATGTATGTATGCATATTGTCATTTCAAAATTGTAAATACCATTATGTTATGTCAAAACCATACTTCGGCTGTCTATCATTGCAAATGACATTAATTTGTTATGAAAATAATATCATTTGGTATGATGATAAAGGATAATAAAAATAAAACCACATTTGTTCACATACAGAAAAATGGCTTTATTGGTTATGAATATCAAATTTTCAACAAAGGAGAAAAAACTACACAAACTATTATTTAATTTATTTGTTTACACAGGAAAAAATATGAATTTAATGGAATCCACAAATAAACACAATTTTTAACAGTTGGATACATTTTTGTGTTTATCTACGAAATAAACAAAAAAGTACAGATAAAATTCGTTATGCAAATTAAGGCGAGGCTAACAGAGTTATGCATCGACAAAAAAACAATTTAGCTTGTTAAAAACAAAATGCCTTTAAAGAATTTTTAATTTGTTAATTTCATGGATTGTTTACATTTATCTTTTCCTTTTTTATAAAATGTGTAACACATACATACATATCCTTTCTGTCATTGTGTAATTTTTTATATTGCACATCATATGCACTTTTAATGTGTTATTTTCTAAAAACAACAAAAACCTACCAACGTGTGGTTGCATCACAAGTGAAAGTCCACAAAAATTGGTTTATTATTAATAACAATATTTGCTTAACCTTTTTACCATGGTTCCATTAACTGCATAGTAAAATTATTGTTTATGTCCGTTCGCACACACACACGCACACACTGAACATATGTTCGAGAGATGATGAATTGATTCCCTTTGTTATCCTTTGTTCACCATAGTGTGGAGAGAAAAAAGAAAACAGTTTCCCTTTTCATTCATAATGGTGACCTAGTTTATTTTTAGTTCTTCCTTTTTCTCAGTATTGTAGAGTGTGTGACATTTTTTTTATGTTGTTTCTTGTTCTTTCTTTATATCCTTTCTTTGGCCAGAAATTATAACAGAAATAAATCTTAACTATTTGTCACTCTCAACATGAGTAATAAGAATCATTCTGAATGTGTTTTTCTTTTTGGAATTCACACATGTTTTATTGAGATTTTCAAGAGAAAATCTGCAGGCTATTTCTAGAATAATTAATGATGATAAGGTGTATATATCCTTAAGGATTAAACACACTATGACAATTATATGAATAATATTTGATGGATTTTTGGAAATGATTTATTTTAGTTTCTAGTTTTAGGAAGAAGTTTTATTTCAAGTCCCATTAATCACTGTATAAGAACATCATTAAATTCATTCGTATTTGCGAAAGAGCACAAGATTAGGACGAAGTGGTCATAGATGTTCAGGTGTTATCTTATCTACCTTGTAATGGTTTTACATCTAAATCATATCTGGCTAAGAAGAAGGTTTGACCTTTAGTGAATCTCTGCCATTAACAGGTAAAAAATTAAGTCCTCCAATTGCTCTCAATGATAAAGCCTTTCTACCTGCTAATGAAGAGAATGGAATCGAAACCTCATCCGGTAAAATATTTCCACGTTCTGTTTGGATTTTAAAGGTTTAAAGACAGTGGTACCAAAACAAATAACATGTACATATGTACGTGGGTATGAGCGAATTATTGTGGAACAAGTGAATCCTTGTGCACTCCCGGTATGTAATTTTTTCTCATCGATTGAAAGTCGATTGACCTTGGGACCTGTATGAGACCGCATTTGGGCAAGGATGGTATTTGAAGACAGCCTCCAAATTCCAGTGTTTATGACAATACACCTTTAGACAGGACACAGGTATTCTTGATTAGAAATGAATTAAACTTCTTAGAGAGGACATCGTACATAGTATTAGCCTTACCTCCATCAGTACTTTATCAAGTACATCCACCAAAAGTGGAAGACATATTGGAGGGAGAAGGGAATACGAATAATACATTTGTTTCCATAGCCACAAATCCTCTTCAAACGTCAACTCCAACCACTGTTCACCTGAAACCTGGCAAGGATGCCAGCAAAGGTAAATCGTAGAGGCCGAGCTCACTTCTATCGCCAGTAGCGAATATACTAACTCCGCCAAAGACGGTCCCAAGCCCGGTTGCAAAAGGAGGAGGGAATTGTCACGAGCTCAGGGGGTGTACTGTATTCTCCGATGTTGAAGTCGAGTTGTACATATTAATAGCCTAGTCTGCGCACGCCGTCACTGCGTACGATGGTCCATCCCCTTACGGCACACTCGTGGGAACAATACATGGAGAAAAATACAATAAAAACACACAAACCCAAAAACAAAACTCCTCTGTTGCAGTCTGGCAACTCTTCCGAGAATGAACTCTTAGCCTCCAGCCAGGAGCTGGTAGCCAGCCAACTAAGTGTTGTCAGCTCTGCAAACAGCTCTGACTCACTTCAGCAACAAAATACACAAAAAGCAACGACTCTGTCCGTCACGAAAGATGGACTCCAACCAAAAAAAGAAAAGTCCGTTCGAAGTTCGGAAGGCCCTGTACCAAAAGGCAAAGTTTATTATCGGCAAGGTAGCCAAGAATGCTGCTAACGGTACAGTGCACGAACGGGATGAGGCGGACAAGTTCAAATATACAAAAATTGTTGAGGATTATGAGAAAGCCAAAATCTCACAAATCACAACACCACAACCTCATCTACAACAAAACGACCCTTCAATGACTTGGACAACCAACCAACCACAACTGCACTGCACGCCATTTTCACACATATTAGCCGAGGTCTCAACCAGAACAGTGTAGATAGGCATTGGATCTGATTAAAGCTTTTGATAGGTCATGCTAAGCTGTTCTAGGAGGTCGAGAATACTACCCTCCGGACTTGTTTGAAACGTTGGATCACCAACTATTTGTGTGGTCAGAAACAAGAAGTCTAAACCACGTAAGTGAAGGAGGTGCGCTCATGGAGTCAGGTCTCACAGTTAATAGCATTTGTGTCAGGCTAAATGCCTCATTGATATTGTTGAGTTCTTACACGCAAGGAATATCCAAATTTTCGCCACTAAGTCACACTGTTCACTACATGGACGGCGGTCAATAATTCCGACCACAAACTATCACAAAGTCGAGGGAATCATATTCGACAGCATGTGTAAGTGGTACGCGCATGCAACAGCTATCTGCTATAGGATGAGAAGCAGGAACAAGGTTCTCAGGTCCCTAGTCGGCATCATTTGGGGGTCAGTATTGTATGTCAATGTAAGTGATACGCAATGGAAAAACTTGCAAACCTGCCAGAATGCAAACAGCAACAGGGTGCCTCCTCATGTCTTCAGTGACCATATACATGAAGAGCCTAAGATCTTGGTAGTGCATCGGCGCAACCACCACCTTCATCATCTAGAGATTGAGGTCCAGAGATACAAAGGAGAACCTCTAGGTCAACAAGGTTATCAGGCAGGTTGGAGAGATATATTTTTGCCGAGGCTTTAGGAGCCTATTATATGAATATTGTCCTCGTAGATCACGGACCATCCGTGATAGCGAAATATAAGCAGCTGCTTAGGCAAACAAGAGTTGTTTTGGCGAAACTGAGATCTGCTTGGTGTAGCCTCCTCAATTCTTATTAGGAAAGGATTGACGGCCCAACTCAGAACTCCTGCCCAGCATGCAACACCAGCATCAACTGACCAGTCAGACCAACTCTCCTAACTCCACTCTCACTTTGGACCAGGTAGACCCGAATTAGTAAATTAAAGACATGCAGCTATCTGCGATAAGATGAGAAGCAGGAACAAGGTCCTCAAGTCCCTAGCTGGCAGCACGTGGGGAGCAAATAAAGAAACCCTGCGACGCCAGTATTGTTTGCCAACGTAAGTGCTACGCAATGGAAAAACTTGAAGAATGCAGCATGAGAACAGCAACAGGGTGCCTCCTCATGTCTTCAGGGACAATATGCATGAGGAGTCTAAAATCTTGCCAATGGGTGTCAGGCATGTCAGTAAAAATCTTCATGATCTAGAGGGAGGTCCAGAGATGCAAAAGATAACCTGTAAATCAACAAAGTAATCAGGCAGGTTTGAGAGATATTCATACTGACGCAGTCGCTAAAGGCTTTAGGAACATATCGTATGAATATTGTTCTCGAACTACAGCGGAAGAACAACAGCTGCCTAGGCAAATGACAATTATCTTTGGCGCTACTGAGATCTGGTTGGTGCAGCCGCCTTAATTCTTTTTGGGCTAGGATTGACGGCACAATGCAGAACTTCTGCCCAGCATGCAACAACAGTCCTCATGCTACGCTGCAGTCCTTGTCTAATGCCCAGCCAGACTAAATCATCTAACTCCACTCTCAGTTTGGACCAATCCCATCCAGATGGCGTCCTTTCTGAACTTGGAGTTGGAAGCAGACCCGAATCAATAAAATCAAGACATACACATGCACTTAGAAGCTGCCACAAAAGAGATGGCACAAAACCGATGGCACTATCGTTAACATCGATTATTTTTTTAAAAATTCAATATCAACAGATAGTTTTTGCTATCGATTTTATCGGATTAAAAACCCCTAACCTAAAATTCATTAAAAAATAAATAGAAATTTCGCGGTTTTTCGGTTTTGTGGATGTGAGAAATTAGTCCGTAGTCACACGTATACATTTTTCATAAAAGTAAAATGTATTTTTGTGTATTTGTTTTTTCTCCTTTATATTTCTGTGAATACCTGTGCAACAAAAGCAGAGACATTTAAGGCATTTTCATTTCCAAATTAACGGTGATGACAAATTAACGATAATATCGATAGCAATCGATTTTTTGAAATGAAATATCGAAAATATGTAATGTTGGGAATATCGATAGTTTTACAGATCTATGCTTGGTGTTCTCTGTTGGCGCAAACGAGGTTCTAGCGACCGATCATTGCCGTTATATATAATTTAGGGTTTCCAGTGGACAAAATGCTACTCTTCCAAAAATTTTGGACATACATAGGTCCACATTTTGTTATAGTCCGATATAACGATATCCCCGATTTCAGGTATTTTGAAGCTTTTTTCCACATTTTTGAAATTGCCTGTAGTTTGTCATTTAGGGTTCCAAGTTCTCAGCGGAATGTTAGCTTCAACTTGTCGAAACATATATCGAATATAATTTGCGAATCTCATTACCCATTACCGACGAAGAAGGAAAAATAAAATTCTTAACGGAATTTCTGTAAAATCAATAGAATGCCAACAGAAACTAGGAAGTAATTACAAAACTAAACAAAACAGGAGACTCGGAAGGGACACATCGAACCGACGAAAGCCTTTGGCAAACACATGGCATGGCTTCTATACTTTTCCGCCTATACATACTTAAAATGCAAAGAAAAACAAAACACCAGCAAACACATTTCGTTGTTGTTGTTGCTATTATTGCTAAATATTTTCAACAATTTCAAGCCAATTAACCACTACAAGTTGCAGTGTTGCATAGCCAGTAAATCTACCATGCGAGAGCTATGGCAGAAATAACGCGTCATCCCTCTTTTTAAAAACACTTTAATCATAAAATCCAACACCACTTGGCCCAGCAGCGCCAGAGAATAAATTGTGACAGAAGTAGGAGGAGTAGTACAAAAAGAATAAATAAACCCAAAAAACAAACTGAGGGCAGTTGAAGTGTTCAGGGCCGTTGAAAATGCATACTTAAAAACCCTGTGTTTTTAATGCCACTCTTAGCCGAAAATTTATGCAAAATTAAAATTTTGCGTTAAAACACATGCTCAGCAGACACCAGCAAATAATACAGCAACACCCTGGTCCACCAGCCAACAGACCAACAAAGAAAGGGATCATCAGCAAGAACTTAAAGAAAAAAATGTGTGAGCTTTAAGTCTTGAATACATTTTAAAAACAATTTTCTTGTTACGTTGGGGAATATGTAATTTGTGCTGGATGCACACACACACTCGCTTATGTGCAGATTGGCCCTCAACATTTGCCTTGGTTTTATCTAATTGGCAAAAGAAATCCAAAAAGAAACGAAAGGCACAAAAATGCTTAAGTAGAAATAAAAATTCATTTATTCTTCTTCTTTTTATTTTCGTTGCAATTGCATTTATGTCTTCTTGGTCTTTGTCGTCATTTTGTGGTCGGAAGATATTTTTCGTGGCCTTAAAACAAACCATAATCTGTGCTGCAGCATGAGAAGACGTCTTTTGTTTTTGCATTTGCTTGCCTTGTGATTATTCCGCCATGCAGGCCGAGAAGTCTTTCTATCAGCTTCCGTGGCCACAGAGATGAGATGCTTGATGTCTAACTGGCCGGTTGGTTGGTTGGTTGCCCAACAAGCAGCAGCACACTCTATAATTTTCCAATATAAATAATGAAGTGTAGTTTAATGTTTTGGGCGTTTGTTGTTAACGCTTTGCTCTTTTCTCGTCCGGCTAAAGTCTGTTATTTTTTCATTTAGGGTCATCACCACACACCAACTGCAAATTATATGGCCGCCAAAAGAACTTTTATTTTTGCCACGCTGGCAAAAATTTCCATTTATTGGCCAAAGAGCCCAGATATAAGCTAAGATCCTTCTTGCCTGGTTAAATGGTTTTGTTATTTGTTTGCTGTTGTTCTTGCTAGGGTTCAAATTGTTTGCCTTAACTTTGAGGTTAAATAGAAGCCCTCATCTCAAAATGACAATGTGACATCTTGGCTAAATTGCCAAAAACAAAACAGAAAACACATTTTTTGTTACATAGAACTTCCTGAGATAGATATGAATTGCTTAAAATTAGTTTGAAAATAGAAATTTTGGCAAGTTACCAAGGAAATGGCATTTTTGTGACCAAGATGAGTTTGCACAATATCTGCTTGGTTCAGTGTAAGTCAGAAAGTTGAAAAGGGTTTAGGGGAGAAGTAGAAGAAAACTAAAGAAGTTGGTATGCTTACCATTGGAAGGAGACGTATTTAGTTTTGTTTGAAAAGCTAACTAAACTAAAATCGTCTTTGAACAAGTCGAGGTTCCCGGTGATCACTAGTCATGCCTCTTTTAGGCGGCTCACATCCGAAACAGTTCGAAAAATTATTTGTGGGTTTAAAGTCCATCCTTTGCGAAGCAGCTGTTTAGCATAGGCACTATTTATTTTGAACAAGACATAATCAGGAGATGGCAAATTTTTTATAGGATTTAACATGTGATCACAGACCATACCCCTATTATATAACTTCTTCCCCCCAGACTTACGTAGATATATCAAGAATATGTGCTTAAAATAGAGCATAGAAGGAGTTTAAAGAGTTTAGTTACTGATGCACTATCGCGTAACAACACGAAACGTCATGTCGGCATTATGCTGTCCAGGAAGGGTGGACAAATTATTTAACTCTAAAAATAAAAATACAGAGGAAGACCGGTTTCTGATTTTTTATAACTCATCAGCTCCTTCAGTGTTATGGTACTTCAGCCGATTAATTGTTGTCATGACCCAACATTGGCTAGGTGGTGAACGCTCAAAGCCGTCGTTTTGGACTGGTTCATGGTATTTTCATGGCCGCCCATGTTGGATACCAAAATCGTGATAAAGTGCTCCTTCCTGATTCTCAGATTCCCTTCATTATATTTGCAAAAGAATGTGCAGAATGTACTTCATTCTGGCTTCTGAACGTCACGAGCTTCTAACGCTCACGTGTTTCCTTCTCTTCCTTTTTCCTTTTGATATTCCTTATTGGCGCTTCGTGTTGATACTGACTGCAAGGTTCCCCGACATGCCGCATTCTTCTCGTTATTAGGCTTACAAGACTGACCATACCAAAGATTTTTAGATTGTTGTTGTTGTAGCAACGCAAATATTTTCGTTCGTATATCCTTTGAAGTTATCTGACCTAGGTTCCTCTGTGTCCCGACTCAAAAATTCTGCAAGCTGTACTGGCTGCGTCCATAACGAATCAGAAGAGAGGTGAACAGACTTATTGGGGAAGTTAAAAAAAACGCAGGCTTTCGTCCCATTCCCCATGCAAGGGATGTATTAGGAATAGTGGCCTATTCGACCCCATTACAAATTGAAGCGGCTGCATGGTGCGGATCATAATTAGTTAAAACTCTCGTGTTTGCCTTGGCGACAGCCGTTCTTTTACTGAGATTGACGGACATCAGTGTGAATGCTATTCAAGCCAGCCTGATAGGCTAGTTGATCTAGAGGTTCGCGCTTGTACCTTTGGACCCCTATTCCTCTCAATACAATGAGGATTTCTCCTGATGTGCCTGGGTGGCGGAAGCATGTCTACTAGATCGAGCCAGGAGTGCTCATGGCGGTGACACCCACGCCGGGTAAAATCTTCGTCTCCTCAAGAATATGGTCCACCGGTGTCATAAGAAGACATCTGGTTGCATTCCTCAGAGCGGCATTCTGGCAGGTTTGAAAACTATTCTACTGTTTAGCGCTAACATTTGCATACCACACTGGTGCCGCCCCGCGCCGGCCTATAGATAGGTAGGATGTCAACAAGGTTTCTTTTTCAGCACCCCAAGTGCTGGCGCCAGCCACTTGAGGATTTATTTCCTAATTTTGATCGTGACGCAAATAGCAGTAATGTGAGCGGACGACTTAAACAAACTATAGAACATTGCACCCATTATCAGTTTCAGCCACCCAGGTGGTGAACAGTGTGGCAGTAGACTTAGAGCCGGACATTTTCATAAAAGAACTTTACTAAAACTGCTATGTAGATATCTAACCTATCATATAGTTCATGGACGACCCAAGGAGAATGGAAGACCCGAAGCCAAGAATGCACAATTAGTCGCATACACTACGATCTCTATACCATTTGAAGGATGTGTCATTTAAAAAAGGTAGAGGCTAAGCAGAGATATTGTTTTATTTGTTTTACTCTACGGGTCTTAGACTTCCTATTTCTGAATTCCACAAACGACTGGCGTCCTTACATCTCGTTGATTATCCAATATTCCCAATTCGATTGGAGGTCTGGTTCCTCTATTTCCTCGAACAGCTTGGAATGATTTACGGTATACTAAGCTTTCGATAGGTCTAAAGAAGCCGTGACTGTTAAGTCGCATTATCTTTTCCGGTCCAGTCCTTGACTGATATGTGTGGATATGGATCTTGTAGTACTGTGCTTTTTCCGGAATCCATGCTGATGTTGGGCAACTGAGAAAAAGCTTCTAATCGTATTGCCTTTAGAATCTTCGCTACTGGCGACAGTAGGGGAAACCGGTGAATACGATTCGCCTCTTCTGGCATCCTAGCCTGGCGAGACAATCCCGCCAACTTTTCAGGCTTCTGGTATAATATGCCTGGATAACGATAAATTAAGGGCACTTGTCAACTGCTTAACTTCGGGTTCTTCCAGTTGATTAAGCATTTCTTTCTCTATTTCCTATTTCCTATTTTCTATTTCGAACATTTTGGCTTGGTTGACGGTAATAAAGGCCTTTGATAGTTTAAGACCCCCATCGTGACTGTGCCCTCTTCTGATCCAGTCCTCGACTTTTATGTGGGTAAATAATGTGTGTAATGCTGTTGCGGTACTCTGCAGTTACCGGAAGCCATGCTGATTTGGGACAACTGGGAAACAGCTTCTCATTATGGGGAGGAGTAGTGCCTCTATAATATTCGCGACTGGTATTAGGAGGGAATGGATGGCTAACGAATGAACTTAACTTCGGTTCTTCCAGTTGCTTAAGCATTACCATTGATATTCCCTATGAGCCCATCGCGTTTCAGATTACATTTGCAACATCTTTCATTGTAAATTGTGGTGGTACCTCCTCAGCTGAGAGGCCTCTTAAATAACGTATTACATTCTCTTCGTCATATAAGTCTCGTGGCGCTCTATAAACTGCACACCTCTGCGGATCTGTCACTATCACGCAGTTAAAGTAAAAAGAGCTACAATGCGAAAGCAAATTAGAGGAAGGGATATACTGGTGCTCAATGAAACGTCCTACGTTTACTGGCTACTGGTCCCTAATGGAAGACAAATTAGTCCTCTGCGAGAAGTTCTACTGGTCCTCTGTGTGAAGACTTACAGTTTGCCTATGAGAAAACCAAAGGACTTTCTGACTGGTACCTTACGGGAAGATATACCTACTGGACCTTCATGAGTATTTATATCTAGTGGTCCTCAATGAATAGATCTACTACTATTTGATCTTCTGTGATAACACCACCTGATCCTTCTGACCTTCTATTAAAACATCTACATGTCTTCTATGAGAAATGCTGTTTTTCTATGGTGATATCCTTGGGAAAGAGCTACTGGATCACTAGCTGAAGGCAAATTAGTCCGCTCTGATGGCACCTACTCGAGAAGACCCACTGGTCCTCTGTGAGAGAAGCTACTGGTCCTCTATGAGAGGTCCTACGGGTCCTCTTAAGGAGGAGTTACAGGTCATCCATAAAAGTAGCTACTGGTCCTCTATAAGAGGAGATACTGGCCCTTATGAGAAGGCGAATAGGAATAAGAAGCTCTACTGGTATTCAATGAAAACTCCTGCTGTCCTTCTTTTATATAAGAAGGCCACCTTGAAGATTTTACAAATATCAAATTACCTTTTATGAGAGTGCCCATATAAGAAAAGAAACTGGTCTTCTTCCCTCCTCGACTCGAGTGTGATTTAACCGTTGCCCAAAATTTACTCAATCAATGTTGCATTGCTTCAGATGGTCTAGCCACTTTTTCTGCTTATGCTTGCCTACTGGAATGTTGATATCAAGAGTAAGTTCCCTAGTTATTCGGTCATTTGGATTCATACGACGAAGCTCATCACTTTCATTTGGTAGTCTTTTCGCGTCTTCTGGTAAATTTGATCTAATTTCAGGTGTTCTTCGACCGGCAGGTATATAGCGTTCGGCAGCTGTGATGAAACCGCTGTTGTTGGATTGACCCAAAAATTACCCTTTGTTGTTGTTTTATGTTGATTTGCTAGGCATGTCGCCTCTGCTGAGAAATTCGGTCTTATTTCGGGTATTCGACCAGCGGTATGTACCGAACGGCTGCAGTTGTTATGAGAGCAATGTTTTTAATCCGCCCAAAAATTTATTGTTGTTTTATGTTGATTAAACTTTAGAGTTTGTACTACGAAGCCCATCAAGTTTATTTATGGATTAAATTATTAATTCAAGCATACCTTTTGGCCTCTAATAACCCAACAAAATCTTGCCAATTGCATAAAGGCCACTGACCCTTAAAGTCATGGCTATCAAAACAGCAAAACAAATAACAAGTTTCCATTTTTGGAGTAAACGAAATCTCTGGTTTTAACTTTAAATGTGCATTTCTTTAAAACTCCAATCACATCCAGACATCATATCTCTAGACTGTCGACATTACGTAGTTAAGTTGGCACAAAGGAACATGTGATCCACCTTTAGCACATGCCCAACATTACCAACAAAAAAAAACGAAGATAATTTATCCATAAACCTACTGCAGCCACTGAGAGGAAATAGGCAAATCTAAAAGTACTTACAAGCTGCCACAAGTTTTATCCATCCGAACAGTCAGACTTTTGTGCCAAAAGATACAGACATTGCTTTGCTGCACATGTACTTACATGCCCTATACTCTGTAACACAAAGGAAACTAGTAAAAAACACCAACAACACCACAACGATGATAAAGGAAATGCGCTAGTTGTTCTACGCAAAGTAAAGTAATGGATATTTGCTGATTTAGTTATATGTGGACTTCTCTTTGTTTAAGGGTTTCAACTCTCCACGCAAAACGTATATTCAGGTTTGTACTGTTAGATCAGTTAGTTCCTTTTGTTCGGAAGCTAAATTCTCATGTGTGTAAAATCCACAAACCGGGCAACGGTAATAAGCAATTTCTGTTTGTTTGGGTTTCCCTCGCACATCTATTACCTGGGCTTGAGCAACTTATTCTTCTGGAGCCTGTCTCAAAGATTGATGTGTATTATACGCATTGGCCAAAGAAGAAGTTGTAGAGATTTTGTAATATGAACAGGAAAAAGGTGTTTCATTCGTGTTTTTGCTGTTGCTGGAGAGAGAACATCCGGCATTTGTTGAGTGTAATGTGAAAATTACTAAGGAAATACGCACAATTTATTGAGGCATAAAGATAGACAGTCATGCCAACAGCAAGACAGAAAAACACGTAAATAGTGCAGACACTATGTCTGTGAAGGCAGTGAAATCGCAGCAGCATTGTTTACTCGTACACTCGGCAGGGAAACAATTGTGAACAATTTTGTCACCGTAGTATTTTGTTTTTTTGTGAAGTTTTGCAAAATTGCGATAATGTGGCAATTTGTCAATTTTTGTGTACAGTTAAAACAAATTTGAACTTAATTGAGTGATAGCTGTAGTGTAGGGTAAATTCTTGTCATTTTAAGTCAACTGCCGATTGAATGCTTATTGATTTTCCGTTAAAATTTATTATAGAAAATTTAGTAGAAAATTAAAATTCGAACTCGAAAGATGCACAGCTAAATTCAACATACTGTAGGGTACATGGGGCAGCTTCACGACTGGTGAAATACCGTAAATACCGAAAATCGGGAGGTACCGTTATATAGGGGCTATACCAAAACATGAACCTCTAGTTTAGAGACTGCTGAGAACCTCAAATGTCAAATTAAAATCCTCAAAATACCGAAAATCAGGAGGTTCCGTTATATGGGGGCTATACCAAAACATGGACCTATGTTAACGATTTTTAGTGGAGAACTTCCGTCACCACTGAGAACCTCAAATCGCAAATTACAGTTACTTCGTTTTAAAATTGTACCAACAATGATCAAAATACCTAAAAGCGAGAGGTTCCGTTAGATGGGGGCTATACCAACACATGTACCTGTGTTGACAATTTGTAGTGAAGAACTTTCGTGAAACTGAGAACCTCAAATGTCAAATTAGAGCTACTTCGGTTAAAAATTGTAGCTAAAATCCTCAAAATACCGAAAATCAGGAGGTTCCGCTATATGGGGGCTATACCAAAACATGGACCTATGTTGACAATTTTTAGTGGAGAACATTAGTGACCACTGAGAACTTCAAATACCAATTTACAATTAGTTCGGTTGAAAATTGTAGCTAAAATCCTCAAAATACCGAAATTTGGGAGGTACCGTTTATGGGGGCTATACCAAAACATGGACCTATGTTGCAATTTTTAGTGGAGAACATTCGTGACCACTGAGATCTTCAAATGCCAATTTATAAGTAGTTCGGTTGAAAATTGTAGCTAAAATCCTCAAAATACCGGAAGTCAGGAGGTTCCGTTATATGGTGGCTATACAAAACGTGGGCCTATGTTGAAAATTTTTAGTGGAGAACATTCGTGACCACTGAGAACTTCAAATGTCAATTTACAGGTATTTCGGTGAAAAATTGTTCCTAAAATCCTCAAAATATCGAAAATCGGGAGGTGCCGATATATGGGGACTATACCAAAACATGGACCTATATTGACGATTTTCAGCGGATAACTTTCGTGGCTGCTGACAACCTCAAATGTCAAATTACTGCTTGCTCGGTTAAAAATTGTAGCTAAAATCCTCAAATTACCGAAAATCGGGAGATACCGTTATATGGGGGCTATACCAAAACATGGACATATGTTGACTAGGAACACTAGGAACCCTAAATGTCAAATTATAGCTAACTCAGTTTGAAAATGTGACTAAAAATGTCAAAATACCTAAACTCGGGCGGTACCGGTATATGGGGGTATACCAAAAAGGGAACCAATTTAGTCCATCATCGAACTTGACCTGCCTGTAAACAAATGACGCATCTTCCCAACGAAGACTAAGTACTAAATTTCATTTATAATAATGATGATGATAATGAGGTTAAAACTTTCAAAATACCAAAAATAGGGTGGTACCGTTCTATGAGGCTATATCAAAACGTGGACCGATATAACCCATTTGCAATACCAAACATCCTAGGAGGAATAGAAACTTCTATAAAAATTTACAAAGCTTAATCTTAAAAAATGCGAGCAGTATCTTGATTTCAACAGAAGGGCAGACATGGACGTGGTTGTATCGACTTAGAATTTTACTCTGATGTAGAATATATATACTTTATAGGGCCTTCGATGATTATTTCGATGTGTAACAAACGGAATGACAAATTTAATTATACCCTCCATATTATGGTGGAGTGTATAAAAATTAAAACATTTGGTTAAAACGCAATGTTGAACTAAGTTCATCGACGTTTATACCCTCCTACTAACTACCTATTTCTCTTCTAACCTCACTTGGAACAACACTTATTTCCCCTAGTGTAACTTATTTCATTTGAAACTTTAATAAATGCATAAAAATATATATTTTTGCACTCTCATATTCTAATGCTGAACAGCTGGCCAAGAATATGAATACGTTCATTTTCGCAAAAAAATAATTCGCAAAAAAACAAACAGGCAAATGTTTGTAGGTGGATTTACATTTCTTCCATTTTCGCAGTGGAGCGAAAGCGATTTTTTTGTTCACGTTGTTTTTTTTTTCCTTTTTATATTCCCAACATTTGAGCAGGAAATTGGCCACTTAATAAGCAAATGTGGAGTTGTGGGCAGAACTAACCAAAAACGTATATGGTTCTAGCATGTGTATGTCTAGGTGTGTGTGTGTTTGGATGAGTGTTACATTTAGCCGGAACTGCAACGGAACAGTGTGAAAAATATACAAAATTTACATAAATTCTTAATATATGCAAATGGTTATAAATTTAAATGATAATAAATAAACAAGAACAGAACCAGTAATGAAAATATTTGTATTTTTAATGATATGCTGGAAAATATGAATCATATACATATTTTATGGAAATATGGTGTTATTACAGGGAGAGGTGAAAGTTGGCGCTAGAAAGGTAAGGTGAGTGAAACAGAAAAATTAAAGTAAATTGCAAAGTTAAACACCTTTTAAATTCAAGTCTGGTTGTGGCACAGCGACACTTTTCCTTAACCAAAATTTAGGTTAGCAATGCTTGAAATTTGGAAATGAAAGATAGAAAAGAACTAGTGGTTACACCAACAAATTAAGAAATTTAAGTAGATAAATAAATAAATATATTTTGGACTCAAAGTCAGAATTTATTACACTGTACAACAAAATGGAAGTGAAAGTCTGGGGCACGGAAAATTCCTCTTGGAGAAGAAAGGCCTTGGTGTGTATATTAAAAACCTCGAAGGACAGATCGGCCGTGAGTCGAACTTCCGCGTTATGGCGTGATGAAGTTTTTGCTAGAGACCCCGTAAGCCATCAGGAGTTAGCGTTATATCTTTAATAACTTTTGCTTTAGCTTATTTTTGAGATGACATGTCTGCAGTCAAATCGAATGAGGATTATTTTCGTAGAGCACTTCGACCTTGTAACTTGCTTCTTTCAATGTCCTTTTCGTCCTTTATTTTAAGAGCTGCTATAAAAGTACCAAAATATGACGTTTTTCAGCGTCGAAATGTTCTGCAAAAATGTCGCTCAAAAAAATTTTAGGTATGGCGCTCTGATAAATGAAGTGTCCCGGCATACCGTAATTTCCATTGGCTCAGAGCAACTTCCTACCATCGTTTTCGTAAACAGATAACTCGACTTTATAACCTCTGACCGAAGTACCTTTCTGAACCAAGGAAAAACTGATTGGTAAGGATTCAAAGAATTCACCAAACACCGCATAAGACAGCAGTTCATTCCCTCAGATCCTCAGTTAGCTGAGAGAATTTTCCGGGACATCATTACAGTTGCAGCCGCTCGCTTTATATATGCTGGTTGAATATCCGAAATTACACCAACGTTCCCTGCAGAAGCGACTGGACTAGTTAATGAGCGTCATACGACCCCTGAATTCCCTGAAGACTCTTGAAGTCAACACGTTTGTAGGCGAGCATAAGCGGAAAAAGTGGCCAGGTCATATGAAGCACTGGAACATCGGTACAGGGTTGAGTAAATTTTGGGCAAGGCTGGAATCACTCTCGAATCTGGGAAAGAAAGAGACAAGTTTATTTTCCTATAGTGACACTCTCATAGAAGGTCGGATGCCCTTAGTAAAATCTATCAGGTGGCTTTCTGTCAGAATGCCAGTAGGACTTCATATAGAAGATGAAAAGCAGGTGATTCTATTGAGTACCATTTTGCCTTCGCATGGGGTCTAGTAGCACTTCTCCAAGATGCATAGTAGGTCTTTTCATGGAGCACTTTTAGATATTCCCATGAAGGACCATCAGATCTTTTTATAGAGGGAAAAATATGTGTTTTTATAGAGGTCAGAAAGATCAGACGCTGTTTTCAAAGAAGATCTTATCGTAGAGGATTAGTGGATTTTCTCAAAGAATACCAGTTGAGCTATTTATTAGGGACCACTAGGCCTTCTCATGAAGGTCCAGTAGCTAGCTTTTCTCATAAGAGAAAAGTAGGTATTCTCGAAAAGACCAGTAGGTTATAGGGAAACAGTAAGTCTGCCATAGAGGACCAGTAGGACTCTTCGTAGGGAACTTTTTTATCCTTACATGCGAATAGTACCAAGTAGATGTAGGTCGTCTCATTGATCAGTATGTCCACTCAAAGTATACAGTATACATTCACTGCGGGATCATTACTTTCAATGGCGTCATAGTGACAGATCCGCGTGTTATTTTAACTGACAATTTATAGAGTAAGGGTTAATCGCTCTGGAATCCGGCAAAAAAAAGATGATAGAAGGTCGAATAATTTCAAAGACGTGACAGGGGCGGATCCGAAGAAGTGAGCATTTTATAGAGCACCCGGGAGTGAGGGCGAAGTATACAATGCCGTATAAGAACCTACTCAGCCGAGAAGGTACGTTAAATCCAAAGCGTTGGCCCCACACGGAATATTAACGGCAATGCTCAAGAAACTGGATGAACCCTGAGTTGAGTATTCGATTTGTAGTTAGCAACCCATATTGTACCGAATGCCTCAAAAGTTAGCAGGTTGGTCCCACTAATGAAGTCAGACAAGAATGGCAGCAGGGGCGAATCGTACAGGCTGACTTCCTTCCTGGCCACAGGAATATGTACAGTACTACAATAGCATTACACGCCATATCCACTCATATCAGTACAGGTCTGAATCAGAACAGACCGTCCGACGGACAGTCATGATGGCTTTTAACTTGTGGAAGGCCATGTCTAGCTGTTTGAGGACATAGAGAAGACCTCCCTCCAGGCATTTTTGAAGCAACTTTAAGTGTGGACGCCAGTGGTCTGTGGAATTCAGCAATATAAAGTCGAAGACCCGTAGAGTGGTGTGGGATGTTCCCTAAGGTGGATGATATCTCCGGAACTGTTTAACCTTAATCTTTCATAACCTCTACCTTTCTTAAAAATAGGAACATAACAGCCGCTAAAGGTACTGCTAAACTATTCAGAACCTGGACGGCTGAAATGATGATATCATGTTGAGGAGTCCGAGCAAGCCACAGTTTTTTGGGACAAAATCAGGACAAGTTTCTCACGCCGCAGACTTGTCGCGCTTTGGGTATTGACAAATAATCCTTATTGGCCTCTTTAAAGTAATAAGCCGGTATGCTTTAAGCATCGCGGAGCCAGTGAGGAATGCAAATGCCAGCGCTATGCAATCGAAGAATATTCAAATCTGTTAGAACGCCGAACTGTGGACTGAAACAGGGTGCCTCCTCGTGACAATTTTTCCGGTGCATCAGCATACCAAGTTGTTTTTCGATGTAGTGTATGTGCCTTAAGCATGTCTTCCACAAACTAGTGGACAGTCATCCCCAACTCAGGCAATTCTATACAGATATATTTTTTGTATTTTAAATAATGGAATCCTTGATGCGCCTTATAATCCCCTAGTTACCTTCTTTAAATGTCTGCTGACAAGCCTAACTAGGCTTGATGTCCATTACACATCATGACATACTAAGACCCTGGCTAATTTTCATGACATTAGTTGATTATCTCAGCAAATCCATGGCCAAATCTGGCAGACAAGGCATGGCAAATTTAATTTAAAAAAATCATGGAAATCATGCTATTTTTATGCCATTCATTGTGTCATTCAAATTTGAATAAGAAATTGGTTCATTTTCACAACTTGAAACATTCTCATTAGTCATCCATCTATCCTCCTTAGCCATAAGCCAGAAGGCCAAGCTATTCATCAAACTCCGGCGAAGAGGCAATGTGCAACTAATTAAGTTAAAATTGGCTTTTCATATGCTTGTCCATCAGCATCATTATCTTTTTTCAACTGCACAAATAAGCAACTACCAACCACTTTAAACGAAACCAAAAGAACCACATGAGTATTGTATGTGTATATTCCCTATGGTTTGTTTCATGGTTTCCCTAAGCCATTTAATGGGCCAGTACTAGTATCCCAACGAATTGAAGAAACAAAAAATAAAATCATACTAACCACAACACCACAGAGTGCTAAAGATAAATGCTGTATCATGATCCAACACTTATCCCCCTGGAGGAGAATGATAGACAGACAAAAAAAACGGGCATGGATAAAAAGGTGTGGACAGACAGGTTAGTTGTTTTAAGGTAATTCCGCTCATATGCGATCACATCCCAAAGCCAAAACAAAAAATATGAAAAATCACGATTTAATCGGTATGTAGTTTTTATTTAACTAGAGGGATACCTACTTACCGAACCAGATAATAATGTCCAGCAAGAAGTTGCCAATAAACAAAGGCAACCGACCACACCATCATCATTATCATCACCATCATCAGCGTCATCGAGATATGATAAGAAACGTTTTACGCTTTCCAAAACAGCAACAAAACAAAGTGATTGTCTTGAAAAGCTTAAGCTAAAATCTTACCTCGCTTCATCATATAGTCCAACACTAGGCTTTGAATGCAAGCGTTGCGGTGGTTATGATAGCTTTAAGGCTATGTGATAACTATGAAAAGTATACGGCAATGGTAATGCCTATGCAATTACGAGGCAGAGACAGAGGCGTATGATTTAAGAGGGGGCTTTTGAATTGAAGTGAACTTTATAATCGTTCCACTTTAATCGCCTTTTTTATATCAATGAGTGCACCCCGATTCATATTAGCTCATGGTATGGGACAATAAAATACGATAAATAGCCGAGTCTGAACGGCGTGTCTGGTAGAGAAATTCTACATGGCTGAAAAGTCAGGAAATGGCCTGGGAATCGTGCAGCATAACTGCCTGCGAAATTACAGATATAAATATCATGGGGAAAGAGATCGACGTTACACTGAAGAAAGCATAGGATTCCGCAATACAAAAGATACCAATTCTTAGAAGTCGAATTTTACTGATGAAACCAAAAAATAGTTAAGCTCCGAAAAAGTGTTATAGGTGATTAGTATTCCAACCACGACAACAATTCATAGACGACATAGTTGGAGATGTTCTGGCACAACAAGCTGCAACATAACTCATATCGCAGTAGTCCTGAAGGTGACTAAGACCAGATTAGCGTCAAAAGTTTACCCAACTCTCACAGCTATTACAACTCACCGATGTTGACATGTGATGGATGCCGATTTGGGACACGGGACATATACCTAGCCAAAAGTGATCGGAGCATTCATTTTGAGATATATCGCCCCTCCCATGGGATAAATTGCCGCTACCATTCACGAACATAAGCACAGAATTAGCAACTCGCCAACTTGTGGCACCTGGTGTGATAAATGACGTGTCCTGCCAACCCGCCTTTCCCCTTGGCTCAGTCCATATTCCTATTATCGTCTCCGTTAACAGACCATCCGATTTTATAACCTCTGACCGCCATACTTTTCTGAGACATGGAAAAGCTGATTGGCAAGGGTTCAGAGAATTACCCAATTAACGCTTCAGGGAGCTGCTGGCTCCCTTAGATCTTCGGGCAGCTTAGAGAATTTTACGGGACATCATCAACATGCCTACTGGTCGAATACCCGAAACTAGAACAAATCTCCTAGCAGAGGCGACGGACTAGCAAATTTGCCTCGGATTAAATCACAACGGTTAAATCACTTTCGATAACGGGAATGGAGGATGATAAAACGGCTGTTGCTTTGAGTTTTACGGTGCGACTGCTGCTAGCTACATACATGCTTGTCGAATACCCGAAATTAGACCACATTTCCCAGCAGTGGAGGCCGGACTAGCGAATGAGCGTTATGAGCTTTGTCCTACGAACCCTGAAGACCCACGAGCATAAGGGAAAAAACGGCTAGACGACCTGAAGCAATGCAACATTAGTACAGGATTAAGAAATTTTTTGAGAACGGTTAAATCAGTCTTGAGTCCGGGAAAGAAGGATAAGACTTTCAACGGTAATGCTTAAGCAACTTGACGAAATCGAAGTTGACTATTTGAGAAGTGTCCTCAATTTATCGTTACACACCCAGAAGCATGGAAGGAAGCAAAGCCGATTACCCTCCTCTCGCCAGTAGTAAAGATTCTAAGTGCAAATACTGCTCCCGCTGATAAGAAGCTGTTTCCAACTTCCACCAACATCATTACACGCCATATCCACACATATCAGCCGAGGACAGAATCAGAATCAGAACAGGCCGTGCGACATATCGAAGGCCACCTCAACCACGTGGTAAACTGTTCGAGGACATAGATAGGGGTTCCCTTTAGCCGTAGTTGACACTCTGGATAATCAACTGTATGTCTGGTAGCCAGGGGGATGTGGAATTCAGAAATACAAAGTCCAAGATCCGCATAGTAAAATAGGGTGTTCCATAAGTCGGAGTGAAGGTGCATCCCTTCTTCAAGAAAGGGTCCAAAGATGCACCCTTTCTTCCATAAATGGTTTAGAATCACCTATCTTCCAGAAAGGGTTTATAGGAGCACCGTTTCTTCCAGAATGGGTTCAAGGATGCACATTTTTTTTTCAGAAATGATCCAAGGATGCACAGTTTCTTGCAGAAAGGGTCCCTTCTTCCAGAAAAATCTCCAAAGATGCACGCTTTCTTCCACAAAGAGTTTATAGAAGCAGCCTTTCTTCCAGAAAGGGTTTATAGAAGCACTCTAGAAGTACTATGAGAATCTTTCTTTCAGAAAGGTTCTATAAAAGCGCCCTTGCTTTTAGAAATGATCTACAGAGGCACCCTTCAGAAAGGGTTTATAGATGCACTCCTTATTTTAGAAAGAAGCGCCCTACCCTACAGAAAGGATCTACAGAAGCACCCCTTCTTCCAATAAGGGTCTACAGAAGCATCCTTTATTAAAGAAAGGGTTTATAGACAAGCCCTTTCTGTCAGAAATAGTCCAGAGAAGCATCCTTTCTTATAGTAGGGCCTTACTAGAAGCAACCTTTCATTCAGAAAGAATCAATAGGAGCGCCGTTTCTTTTAGAAACAGTATATATAGGGAACCATTTTCTTTAAAAAGAGTCTATAAAAGCACACTCTATTTTAAAAAGGATCTATAGAAGCACCCTTTCCTTTAGAAAATCTCCATAGAAGGACAGAAGAATCCTTTCTTTTAGAAAAGGTCCACAGAGAAACCTTTTCTTTCAGAAAAGTTATATAAAACTATGAGATTCAGAGAGCCGAGCATATGGTTATCGCTGTTTACGAAGTTTTTCAGCAATTCACACACACATCACCCGAACCCAAACAAAGAGCGTACAAAACAGAGCAAATGTTTTGATTTGGTTTTGTTTTTCCGCTTGCGTGAGTACAAACACACTATCAAACGTTAACAATATTTTGAATACATTTATTCATTGTGGGCCCTCCTCTTGGCCGGCACCGATTTAGATGAACTTCCGTCAAATTATATTAAGCATTTACTTCATTTGATTCAAATTTACAACAACAACAACTACAAAGAACTTCACTCACTATTTACCATGTTTATTTTACTATTTTTTATTTTTTTTGTACTCTCTCTCTCATTTTTGTTTCAATCATTTAATTTGTGACGTCATTCATTATTACCCCTTCAACCTTCTCGCAGTTATTACCTCTGTCGCATTTGTCGTATGTTTGTATGTGTATTTGCGAATCGATTGGCCGTTTTAGAACATCTTAGATTGAGGATCCTAGGAGAGTCTATACATCAGCGAGCGAGTATAAATACGGGAGAGCAGCAGATGAGTGAGTGGTAATTCAAACCGCTAAGTAAAGCCGTCAGCTAACTAAAGTGTAAACTAAGTAAAGCAAAGCTGTGTGCTTAGTTAAGTCTTGTGTGAATAAATAGTTAAAGTCAATACAGCGCGTAATCCGAGGAACCTGAGTTTTAAAAGTATACATCTTAGGTTTAACTTCACTCCGTAACAATATGGAGTTTTTTGATATTGAATAAATAGTTAAAGTCAATAAAGCGCTATAGAAACGTAATCTGAACCAACCCAAATTTTAAACGTCTACATCTTATGTTTAACATAACTCCGTAACAATATGGAGTTTTTCAAATTCATAAAAAATCCACAACATTTTGTAATGAAATTGAAATTTATATGGATTTTAAACTACCACTCTGCCTTTTGGATCATGTCATATTATCCACTGACACCCTTAGCAAGTACTAGTGGGTACTTAAAGTCAGTTTTATTATTATTTTTTGTTTTATTTTTAAGAAAGGCAATTTGTTGCGCTAATAAAATGTATGTTGTACGCCATGAAATGTCTGTCAATGGATAGATGGTTGGGATGCCGGTTAGTATTGGTAATGCCCCTCAGAAAACAAGTTTCCAAGGCATCATGATCACATACCAATACATAAAAAAAGAAACAAATGGATAGGAACGACCCAACCATAAACAGACTTATGTTGACCTATGTGCATGATGTACATATGTATGTCGTCAACAATGGCTTGTGGTAACCTTGAAATTTGCTCGTAATCCGCAAAGTCAAGCACTCAT
Source organism: Musca autumnalis (assembly GCF_047663935.1). Taxonomy (NCBI): domain Eukaryota; kingdom Metazoa; phylum Arthropoda; class Insecta; order Diptera; family Muscidae; genus Musca; species Musca autumnalis. The sequence continues at coordinate 86,594,666 of NW_027412088.1, forward strand.
ATGTGCTATGTATGTATGACGATGGCGATGTAAAGCCCTGTTTCGTTCTACAATTGAGCTAAGTTCAGACAATGTGATGATTGCAGTCAAAAGGGGTACGAGCACAGAGAGAGAGCGCAACTGCCATAAAAAACATCATAACACCAGCTCCATTATATGTGTGGCGATTGAAACGCTCGTGACGGTAAAGTAAAAAAAAAAAAAACCCAAAAACGCTGGTGGCTTTCTGTGTGGATAGATGACTATGTTGTCACGGTGGCTATGGTGGTGGTCTATGGCGGCATGTAAGCTGTAAAATTGCAACGCCAAACAAAAACACCCCTCATTTTGATAGCAACACCATCGCCGCCAAACTCCAGCCAGTCTTCAGATCACCATCCTCCACATCACAACACAACCACCAGCAGCTACATTCAAGAAATTGTATTAGAGACTACGACCGCTGATTCCAAAAACGTGCTGTGGCAATTAAAATTAAATACAATTTTTAGATAAATTGCCTATGTAGGTATGTGAGTATGTTAAATGGTATTGTGTTATGTCTTGGTTACGGTTTTTTGAGCTCTATTTTTGTTTTCGGATGGAAATATTTAATTGTATAAAACTCCGAAAATGTGGTGTTGATAGATTTGTAAATTTGTTTTTTGGGGGCACCCGGTCAACACCACCATTGCACATATTTGCCAAAAAAAACTTCCATAAAAAACATAATGAAACCTGCACCATAGTCGTGTTAATGTTTTGGACACCGAACATGGTACCTGAAGTAGTCCAATCAACTACTGCATAATGTTAACATCAATAAGGAAAATGCTGCTGGAAACAGTGCAACGAGGCACAGTGGGGGGAATTTGGAAGATTTAAATGGGAAAGAACAAGGAGTATTGGAATGTATTTAAGAAAGTGACAAAATACTAACGTAGAGTCGAACGAATTTAGCAATTCGCTTCTGAATAAAAGGGTGCTTCTGTAGACCCTCTTTGAAAGAAAGGGTGCTTCTATAGCATATTTCTGAAGGAAAGGGTGCTTCTATAGCATCTTTCTGAAGGAAAGGGTGCTTCTATAGCATCTTTCTGAAGGAAAGGGTGCCTCTATAGCATCTTTCTGAAGGAAAGGGTGCTTCTATAGCATCTTTCTGAAGGAAAGGGTGCTTCTATAGCATCTTTCTGAAGGAAAGGGTGCTTCTATAGCACCTTTCTGAAGGAAAGGGTGCTTCTGTAGCATCTTTCTGAAGGAAAGGGTGCTTCTGTAGCATCTTTCTGAAGGAAAGGGTGCTTCTATAGCATCTTTCTGACGGAAAGGGTGCCTCTATAGCATCTTTCTGAAAGAAAGGGTGCTTCTATAGCATCTTTCTGAAGGAAAGGGTGCTTCTATAGCATCTTTCTGACGGAAAGGGTGCCTCTATAGCATCTTTCTGAAAGAAAGGGTGCTTCTATAGCATCTTTCTGAAGGAAAGGGTGCTTCTATAGCATCTTTCTGACGGAAAGGGTGCCTCTATAGCACCTTTCTGAAGGAAAGGGTGCTTCTATAGCACCTTTTTGAAGCAAAGGGTGCTTCTATAGCACCTTTCTGTAAGAAAGGGTGCTTCTATATCACCTTTCTGAAAGAAAGGATGCTTCTATAGCACCTTTCTGAAAGAAAGGATGCTTCTATAGCACCTTTTCGGAAGAAGGGATGCTTCTATAGCACTTTTTCGGAAGAAAGGATGCATCTATAGCACTTTTTCGGAAGAAAGGATGCTTCTATAGCACCTTTTCGGAAGAAAGGGTGCTTCTATAGCATCTTTCTGAAGGAAAGATTGCTTCTATAGCACCTTTCTGAAAGAAAGGGTGCTTCTATAGCACCTTTCTGAAAGAAAATCTGCTTCTATAGCACCTTTCTGAAAGAAAATCTGCTTCTATAGCACCTATATGAAAGAAAAGGTGCTTCTATAGCACCTTTCTGGAAGAAAGGGTGCTTCTATAGCACTTTTCTGAAAGAAAGGCTGATTCTATAGCACCTTTCTGAAAGAAAGGCTGATTCTATAGCACCTTTCTGAAAGAAAGGGTGCTTCTATAGCACCTTTCTGAAAGAAAGGGGGCTTCTATAGCACCTTTCTGAAAGAAAGGCTGGTTCTTTAACACCTTTCTGAAAGAAAGGGTGCTTCTATGGATCCTTTCTGGAAGAAAGGGTGCTTATATGGACCATTTCTGAAAGAGAGGGTGCTTGTGCAGTACCTTTCTGAAAGAAAGGGTGCTTCTATTGACCCTTTCTGAATGAAAGGGTGCTTCTATTGACCCTTTCTGAATGAAAGGGTGCATCTATTGATCCTTTCTGAATGAAAGGGTGTTTCTATTGACCCTTTCTGAATGAAAGGTTGCTTCTATTGACCCTTTCTGAATGAAAGGTGCTTCTATTGACCCTTTCTGAATGAAAGGGTGCTTCTATTGACCCTTTCTGAATGAAAGGGTGCTTCTATTGACCCTTTCTGAATGAAAGGGTGCTTCTATTGACCCTTTCTGAATGAAAGGGTGCTTCTATTGACCCTTTCTGAATGAAAGGGTGCTTCTATTGACCCTTTCTGAATGAAAGGGTGCTTCTATTGACCCTTTCTGCATGAAAGGGTGCTTCTATTGACCCTTTCTGAATGAAAGGGTGCTTCTATTGACCCTTTCTGAATGAAAGGGTGCTTCTATTGACCCTTTCTGAATGAAAGGGTGCTTCTATTGACCCTTTCTGAATGAAAGGGTGCTTCTATTGACCCTTTCTGAATGAAAGGGTGCTTCTATTGACCCTTTCTGAATGAAAGGGTGCTTCTATTGACCCTTTCTGAATGAAAGGGTGCTTCTATTGACACTTTCTAACAGGACTCTTTCTGAAAGAAAGGGTGCTTCTATGGATCCCTTCTGAATTCCGTTTTTTTCAGAAAAATTATATAGAAGCACCTTTTTTCCAGAAAGGGTCCATAGAAGTAACCTTTTTTTCAGAAGGGATATGAAAGAAAGTGTGCTTCTGTGGACCCTTTCTGAAAGAGAGGGTGCTTGTGTAGTACCTTTCTGAAAGAAAGGGTTCTTCTATGGACCCTTTCTAAAAGAAAGTTTGCTTCTATGGACCCCTTCTGAATGAAAGGGTGCTTCTGTGGCCCCTTTCTAAAAGAAAGAGTGCTTCTATGGACCCTTTCTCAAAGAAAGGGTGCTACTATGAACCCTTTCTCAAAGTAAGGGTGCTACTATGTACCCTTTCTCAAAGTAAGGGTGTTATTGTGTACCCTTTCTCAAAGTAAGGGTGTTATTGTGTACCCTTTCTCAAAGTAAGGGTGTTATTGTGTACCCTTTCTGAAAAAAAGGGTGCTTCTATGGACCCTTTCTGAAATAAATGTTCCTTCTATGGACCCTTTCTTTTAAAAGGCTGCTTCTGTGGACCCTTTCTTTTAAAAGGCTGCTTCTGTGGATCCTTTCTTTTAGAAAGGGAGCTTCTGTGCACCCTTTCTTCCAGAATGGATGTTTCTATGGACCCTTTCATTCAGAAAGGATGTTTCTATGGACCCATTCTTTCAGAAAGGGTGCTTCTAGAAAATCTTTTGCCGCCAAATATGCTATGTTATGTTAGTATATACATATATATGTTTTAATTTCAAAATTCTTAAAATTAAAAGAAAAAACAAAAGTGTCCTCCACTGTGTCCATGGCAAATTGCACTCGGCATATGTTGCATGCTGCATTTTGTGTTAACTACCTACCAACAGCATAATGTGATGTGAAACAGCAGGCATTTTTATTTAACATATAAATGAGGTGTGAATGAGGCTTTTAATAGTCGTTAGTTAGTGGATGTATGTTTTTCTTTTCTTTTTTTGGCAATTTCTTAACCATTTAATTGTGGAGTCATGGATTGGAGTCATGGAGTGGAGTCATTAGATAACCTGATCTATACGCTGCCAGTTTTCCAAAGTTGTCAAAAAAATCAACTTTGTTTTCCCGGTTTCCATAGGTTTTCTTTTACGTTATGCCAGTGCTTTCAAGCTTTTATTTGTTTATTTGTCATATGATTAATAAATGATTAATGGCGCCCAATACTTAACGCTACACAACATAGGCTTGATTTCCAACTTTTATCTCCGGCTTTCCATCTCAATGTAAATCACATTGCTCATTCATTTACCCCCTTTCTTTTTGGTTTATGTTGTTTGATTGTCAGTCACTCACCTATTGTCACTTTGTGTTGGTTTTTTTCGGCTGTTGTTCGGTTTATTGTATGGATTTAAGAGAATTAAACAAATATTATTTGAATTCCCTTTTCGACAAAGAAAAATTATGAGGAAAAAAAGAGGCAGTCATAAAAATCCAGTCATTCATTCCTGGGCCATTGTATTCCCGTGGCTAACTGTTGGCCGGCAAGCCATACAGTCAGCCATCTATGTAGCCAACAGGCTAGCTTTTTGAATGTCCGTCTGTTTGACTGTCTGCTTGATTGTCTGTTTATTGTTTTATGATCTCAATCAAATCCGCTTTCAATAACGCCATTGCGTGCCTGGTGCGTTTAATAAATCTTATCTCTCGTTTATTTTGTTTTTGTAAAATATGAAATGAAACCCGTTCCGTTTATATCTATCTATCTTAGCTATCATATTATGATATTTATTCATTTTATAATTTCCTTAAGACCCCAAAGAACAAAATGAGAATGATATGCATATGCATATGCGGTGCGGGAAGAAAAAATAGGCTCGACAGTTGGTAAACATACCTATGGCTGTCTATACGCAATTGGTAAAAGTTAAAGAGGAAATACTAGGTGTGTTCACATGATAAGGTAAAAAAATTAGCCTTTAACAAATTGGGAAAAATTAGCTTAACTATTTCCTCTGAAATCACAAGCCTCTTGAACGCATATTACCCATATTTCCCAGTGGCAAACTTTCGTTAGCTTTACTCTGCCTGGTTTACCATCCACACTTTTACAAATTCCCTAACCACCACACTTAGCTAGGTGTTACTATCCATTCATAGATATTAATGTTCTTTTATGTTAAAACAACAACACATGGTGTTACTAATCTATCATTTCTGCCAGAGATACCTTTGACAGGCCTCCACCTTTACTGCCATGCCGTGGCAAACGACAAGCGCTAAACTTCACTCAAAGTCTGTAGAGTGTGTGTGTGCGAGCGTGTATATTCCGTTCATGGGAAATGTCAGGCCAAGTATTATCATATCAAAAGTTTTCTTTTAGAAAAAAAAAAAACGAAAACAAATCTGAACCCTTGTAAGCAGTGCTTGGCCACATTCTATTCCAAAACGTTACATGATAGCTCAACATAGGAATATGACGAACGCAAAAGGGCACAACAGAAAATCAGGTCAGTTCACATTTGTTTATTTTATTTGCTTTGATTTATTTAAACATAAATTCTGTCCCCCCGCCACTTCGATATGATTAGTTTGAACAATGATTGAAGACTTACCTGTTATGTTGGTATTTATGTCACGCTAATATAACAGCACACGCTTTTCTTTGTCTTTTTATGTATGAAGATAAATCTAAAAAATAGAGAAATGAAAAAAAAAAGAAATAGGGATTAGTTAAGGTTTTTTTGTTTTGGAAATAATTATTAATTAGCTCAAACATGTAAGCTAAAATTATCGCCGACTCAGACCTATATGCTTCTAAAAAAACTTTCAATTCCTAATGCAAAACTAATATCATAGGTTGCTCCCACTCAAATTCAAATACCAAGAATAGCTTTAAGATTGTAACTAGCAGTTCAAAGGAGGAAACTTAACGAGGTTCGACGCAGACGAGTATGTTGATAAGAAGAACTTTCTTTTCACAACACATAAAATTATGTGAGAAGTGGCGCCCAATTGATTTGAATTACAAAGAAGAGCGATCAGTTGCTAACCCAAATATGTATCAGAAGTGGAGCCCAATTGTTTTGAATTAAAAAACAAACATGAATCTTTATCTGATATTGCAACATTGAGGAATTGTCAAGTGGGCTTTTTGAGATGCGAAACAAATACTTATTCAGGGTGACGTCAAAATCAAAATTGGCACCCAATTCATGCTTATGTGAAATTATATTAACAATGTTATGAATGGTATACCGAAGTTCACCTTAGGCATAAGAACGAAAAATTCCAGAACGATTTAACGCAAAAGAAGAATTTTTATAAATTAAACGTAATAGAAGGAGGCATTATGAAGAAGTTGGCGCTCAATCATATCAGACTCCTATTTGAATAGAATTCAATTTGAGGCATGGTTTCCGAAATATGTGTTAAAATCACACAAAGTTCAGTAATCTCACAAAAAATAGCGAAAGAAGTATCACGGTGCTCTTGAACCAACCTTAAATGGAAGGTGCTTACACCTGGCAAGTTTTTGCGAATTCTGAAACTACAATATCCGTAGATGAGAAAAATAAAAAACAAAACAAAAAAAGTTCACATTTTAGGTTTTTTTTAAGTTTTCATGAGTATGCTGGGATACCGCAAGCCCTATCAGAATAAATGAAATAAGAATGAATTCACTAAGAAGTTGTCCTTCCAACATTAGCATGCTAAAGCATAAAATGGAACCAAAAGAGGACACAAGAATATACATTAATTTACCGACCAACATGTAGGATAAAATCGGCATATCCAATTGGTAATTGCGGCATATCAATAAGTAAAGTGCAAGCTGAGACTTAGAAGTGGAGCTGGCAAACTATCGATAGTCTGACTATCGTTTTGATCGCTGTCGTAAAGCATTGCTTATATTGGTTTCCAAACCATTTATATTTTAAATTATTCGCGACAAATAATCAAAAAACATGTTTTGGTCGTCGGCGAATACTTTGTTTTCCGACAGTAATCAAAACCATAATCAGACTATTGATAGTTTGCCAGCTCTACTTGGAAGAGTATCACCGTAGGATACTCTTCCAAGTTTCTGGTGGCGGTATTCAACAATCACCACATAGGAATCCACGAAAAACTGAATGAAACAAACTCACTGAGCTAGAAAAATCCAAGTTAAGGGAACGGACTGCGTGGCATCAAGCACCGAAGTTGACAGCGCTGTTGACAGTCTTCAACAACCACCGCATAGGAATCCACGGAATACAGATTGGAACAAATTCACTAAGCTAGAACAACCCAAGCTAAAGTTAACAACCCAAGCTAAAGTTGGTGGTCAAAGAATCTAGTTAATCTAAAAAAGATCAGAAGAAAGCTATACAACAAATCCAACAAAAAGATCAGGAGAACTATAATGCACCTTTCAATAAGTACAACAGCGAAATTAGAAAGGCCAAGCGTAACTATTAAATTTGCTTTGGCGATTCGATGGAAGGGATTAATGACGTAGCCAGATTCCGAACTTGATCAAACTCTGGTCTGAAGGATCTAGATCTCCCAGTTAACCCTCACTTTCTATCTCTAATTGCTATATCGCCTAAGCGATTCAAACCTTCATACGCTTTTAATGGTGTAGAATGCATCAGAGGAATTGATTCCACATCTGGAAATATTTTCAGAGGTTGTCTGTGTTTATCGCTCACTCCGGCTCTATGGTGATATACATCCACAAGAGGGGAAGTCAAGCCAGAAACTTTTAAAAGACTATAGAAGGATGAGTTTATATTCTTTCCTACCAAAACTCTTGGATGTGTTGCTGTGCCTAAGCTTTCGAGCATTGCTATGAGTCCTACCCAACATGCGAACATCATAGGCAAGTTGGTAGTAACATTGCATTGAACAATAGCATTGAAAGAAGTCGTCAGATTTATCGAGACAAATATGGAAAGCTCAAACCTTTCGTCAGCAGCCCTTCTTGGCATAGAATGTGCCTTCAATAACGGCAAGCTTGAATCCATCCATAATTTCCTAACAAATATCGGAGCTTCCTCTACACTTATCAATTGGATTAATGAAATGTTCAGCAGATGGATAATCAATTTAAACATCGGTGAGAGTTCCGTTTCTACGGGTTTAAACCACAAACTCTTTCAGAACTTATGCAAGATGCTCTAGTCAAAATATCAAGATGGGCACGCTACAAAGGTCTTCAGGTAGAAACACAAGACTTTTATTGCTTGCTTTACGCTCAATTGCATGTAAATGATCACAGGCCAAGTACTATCTAATATAAATTCGGTCTTGGATTTCTTTATTCTTTTACAGAAATTGAGGCTTGGATAAGCCTGAATTTCTCATTGTGTACTCACCTTTGGGGTGAACCCATCGAAGACACCATAGAAAATCAAATCATTCACCTTACCAATGCTGGATGGAGCCACAATAGAGCAATCTCTATCAAGCTGGACCCAATGTGTCACTTGATCTTCATCCTTTGAATAGTGTAGTGCAGGAACTAGTATCTATGAGTGTCCTTTGACTCAAGGAGCTAAACTTATGGGGCAGCTTCAATTGCTGTTATGCTGCGATTCTTCGTCGAACAGAACTACCACAGAGATCGAAACCAATAAGTGATTAGATATCACCGCATGTAAACCTAAAGCTAATAAATGTACACTTATGTCACTGGGAGGCATGTGACTCTCCGCCCTTAGACGATATAGAGACGTCTCTGTGATGGAAAACGGATCAGGAGGTGACGTTTATAGCGATACGCTCAACTAGCAACTCTCATAATAATGATGTTTTTGATTGCAATGATTTCGGCTTGGAAGACGCTACAGTTTTGGTTCACCAAAGGACGTACATAGCTGGACGGGGATTATATACTATGCAAGTCAAGCGACCTTCAATCACCCAGGTCCTACTCTATCAAGTCTACATGGGTTTTCCATTGTAAGAACGTCTCGGACATCCTGAAATCAATCGGAACTTTGTGTTAAGTCCCGGGTCATCGAAACATCGAAGGAAAGGAAATAGTAGATGAACTGGAGCGTCGCAGATTGGAGTCACCCGATATTGCAATCGATAACTCGATCAAGTCAGTTCTGTGCCTGATTATGCGGCAGTTAGGACAAGTTATTGGGATAAGGCTAGCAAGATTTGGCACACAAAACCCAGATGCAAAGTTTCTTAGGTAGTATCTTGAATGAAGAACCATTTCTCTTCAAATGAAGAACCAATTCCTTACTCTCTCTGTCCGAACTGGAAATAGTGGAAGGTATAAGTCATTGAAGAATAACATCAATATTTTGCAAATAAAAAAGAGATAAAATTGCTGACTATTGTAGTCTATGCGAAAATGAGGAAGAAACTCGGACAATCGAACATTTTTTATATCGCTGTTAATGCTCTTGACTAGAAAACTGTTAACCATGGGTGAAGACACGGTAAATTCTCTGACAGTCTTCTGCCAAAGAATGGAGTCTGCTTCTCCTTGCCAAGGGCCTGAGATGGTTCTTTGCCCTCAATGTTATTTTTATATTTATTTTTCAGCACACTATAGGATGCAAATAATGGGCCTACTATGACGTTACTTTAATTCGAAGCATTTCTGTAGCAACTGGCCCCCAATTTTGTCATGAACTAAAGGCCTCGAGCATAGCATTCTTGCTGAAGTCATATCTGATAAAAGACTAAACCCAAGTTCGACCTAATAAATAGATTTCAGAATCACATTGGAATTAGATATGACTTAAGCAAGAATGCCATGCTTCTTATGTGTCGAGGCCTTAATTTCGGTTACAAATAAGAAAGTTTCTGCTAATTTTAAGACGCAATCGGGTTAAATAGTCTACGAAACTATAACTGATAGATTCGAGTCGTGTAGTTCCGGAACTATCTAGTTAAACCACCAAAATATGAGATTTGTTTGATACATAACCGAAGATCAGAATTATGAAAACGAGTGAAAACAACGGTGAATTGAAAGATGCATTTCATTATATCAGTCTCGGAAGTATTTAGAAGGGAAGAAAAACGAACATTATATCGGTATCGGAACTATTATCAACGATTTGGAACTAGATTTACTCAACTCTGTAGAAGATAAATTAAAAGTTTTTAGAGGACTATGTGAAATTTGTCGATGGACAAAATAAAAAAAACTTCCGACCGCATATCTTTTGAAGGTTTTCTTGTAGCAGACAAGATTGTCTTAATTATTGGATTACTCGCAAGAAAAATCTTGGTCGTCCTTGATTTTATGGGATCCCACTCAAATTGACGATGATTGTTGGCTTTTTTCGTTACAGAATCGCACTTCAGATCTATATTTGTGTATTTTAAAGAATATTTTTGAAAATTTATCAGTGATAAGTTTCAAAACTTTAAAGGACTACGTGGCAGTGGATCGACTTGTATGGAGAAAGTGGACAAAAATATTTAGAGTGTAAAAATCAAGCCAATGCGCCGGTTACAACTTTGGGCTGCTGCGAAGAGTGTTTTAAGAAACCACGAGCGTAACATTCACCCCCCTTTCCCCTCTGGAGGGGGTATACGATAAGAATTGTTTTAGGCTGTTAATACAAAATGACATGAACAAAGGTCGCGATTATCTTATGATGCAAAAATAGGCTTGGGAAAACAAAACAATCTTCAAAACATCGTAAAATCCAACCAACTTAGCGGATTAAAAAAACCAACATTTTTGTCTGAAAATTGGTAAAATTTTTAATATAGATCTTATAGCGTTTTTCCTCAAAGACACATACCCGCCCACGTAAGTCATATATGGAAGAAGAATTCTTGACCTTTCCATTGATGTCAATTATGTTAATCTTCGCGGTCAGATAACAGAGTTATACCCTAATATATCCATAGAAACAGTATTCTAGGGCAGCCTTATTCTGCGACCCACCATTTATAGTCTGGCACTAGATGGCAGCTGATTTTAATACTGAATAATCTTAAACCTATGAACTACTTTGGAAAATTATTCCCAAGGTGGGCACTGGTGGGCATCATGACTAAAACCTTAAGTCAAATTTAAATATATGATCGAATTGGCATTATAAAATACACTAAGAAAATGTGCAGCTAACTAGAATTCCACAACACGCTTAAACACTATTTTTTAATGAAAACTAAGCTATTACCTCATCCTTCAAAACCCACTATAATATTGTGCTATACCTATTAGTTTCGCGATATTTTGATAATATTTAATTGCACTTAAAATATAGGTTGTACTCACAACAAAAAATATTAGTCAAATGTTCCGACTTTTGAAGCTATTCTTAAAAAGATCGCGTTCGAATGAAACAAAAACTAATATATTTTTAAAAAGGCCCATGTCATAGCTGTCAAAGTTGCCAGATGTTGTACCAAAATTTTGACATTCATTTTTTTTATTTTTGGCCAATGGGTGGATCCACTGTGCGTGGGCTTTAATTTTTTCTTTCTTTAAAGAAAACCCCCATTGAATCAAATACATTAAAGTTCTGTAAAGCTGAAAAATTTAATCATTGTCTCCCTTTTAGTTGTGTTTTCTTAATCCTACTGTGATGTTTGACAATTCTTCTGTACTTATTTAACCATGCATATTAAGTACACTGCTTCATAAATGTATGCAGCAGCGGGAGAGTATATTCACACTTTTGTATGTACATCAGAAGCTTTCTGTTGTTGTTGATGATGATGATGATGGCGATGAACATCTCACACCACAGTAATAATCGCTCTGTGTGATATTAAATATGTAACAGTTTGAACGACATCAGCAACTGTTGTCATATGCAAGCGCAACCATCCATCCACCCATTGACGCACACAGAATATTGCTGTGCCACCAATATTCTTTCAATTTTAAGCCAATGTTGTCGCAGTCAGTTGTCACCGAAAAAAAAACTGAAACCCAAATTATTTCCATACAACTCTCACTCAAATTGCTCTCTATGTGGTTGTGGTGGAGGCGGTGTGTAGTACACTGCAGTAAACCGTATTTTATTTAAATACGTATATCCCATAATTGCCAGGAGGCAGGAGGCAGGGCGGTATAATAAGTGGGGGAATTAGTAATGAAATTAAAGTAACTAAACTTTATTTTAATGAATTATTTCTATCAGTTATAGGAAAACGTGCACTTTATGGGACGTATATTCTCAACCCTTTTGACGTAAATGTGGTATAATTTCAAACCTTTTTTGACTTAATTAATATAAGGAAACGTGCATGTAAACAAACATCAGCTGATTGTCTTTTCGAATGATCTCAAAGCCTATGTTGTTGGTAAGTATTTATTCTGAAATTTCCTACATCGGACACGTTTCACATTTTTTAGTATATTACGTATAAAAATGTTTTATTTTCCAAAAATTATTACTCTTCCTTTGCCATGTGTCAACCCCTCAAATGTCATTCAGATGACGGCTGGTGTTAAGTAATCTCTCTTGTCGTCTTTCTTGTGCAAAGTATTAAAGCATATTCAAGGCAGGAACGAAAGAAGAAATACTTTCGCAAAAGAAGGGGTTAAACACGGCACAGATCTTAAAGCCATATGTTATGGTACGCAATGCCGTTGCGGCTGCAGTACTGCGTGTAAAGGGATGCGTAAAGCACACAATAACAACCAACAAAATAAAATTTAATATCTACTAAACGTTTTAGTATCGTTTTGCAGTAAACTTTTCATTCGTGTGCGTGTGTGTGTGTGAGTTTGCGTGGGCGTTGAATGTTTAAGAAAAACGATACTTCTTCATTAAAGTGTAGAAAATGTTATAGACTTGACAGCGGCAGGCATCCAGGCAAGCAAGTAAACTTCAAGATTGAAATGAGTTTTTCAAAAAAAGAACACGCATTCAGATTCAGGCATACATGCATACTTCATTTTGAGTTTGAGTAAGTTTGGATGCCACAACATTTTGTGATTATTTTCCTAGAAAATAATTAAAATGTTAATAAGTTTACCATCTCTCCTCGTCTCGTTGAAGCAACACGAAAACATTGTAAAACAATAAGACATGGCAAGGTTTTCCAAGGAATGTTTTGAAATCCTTGATAATTGTTTTATGTTTTGGTGGTACAATATACATACGAGTACATATAGCATTACAGAAAACGTAAATTTGCCATTTCATAGAATAATTTAAAAGGGACACTAAAGACTTATTTACACTGGCACTGAAAACAGAAGCTTTACTAAAACCGGTTTAATGTAAATGTGCTATAATAAATGGACGTTTTTTGGAATGGTTTTAGATGTATTGCCATCTTCCATGTTTCAATATAAAAATTGTGTTTTTTTAAAACATCGAAGTGAGAATAAGAAGGTTCTGTTTTTGTGCTGTTTACTTCAAGCAGGAACGGTTGGATTAAACGGTTCACTGTTATAAACTACGAACTAAACTAAAATCGAACTAGTTTAGTAAAAATAGTGTCTGCTCCCGGATGCACTAGCAGATTTACTTGGATTAAGAAAGGCATTTAGATTTAGAAAATCTAGTTCTCGCAGCGGATACATTTTTCTAGTTCCTTTTCACAAACGGTACTAGTTCCATAATTCCATATAGTGAATAAGTCTTTCCCATTGGCATACTGAGAGTCACACGCGCAAAGATTGCGGTGAAGAGAATAGAGGTTGTGGGAGAGAGCGGAGAGGAAAGAGCCCCTCTACACATTTTCCTTACCTCATCCAAAAACTCAAATTTTTTAACGCATACTTTGCGCGTTGGCGTCCAATCACGAAGAATGTGAAGATACCACATTGACCAGATATGTATTTAACTTGCTGTAAATGATCCAGAGATCTAGATCGACACATACCAGCTCGCCGTGCATCTAAGAAGTCTTGCGGCAGCGACAACCACAATTTCAACATTGGCTAATTCTTAACAGCCTGGAAAAAAGCACTAATGCATTGCAAAAACAGTATAGTGAGGGCGCTCGCTGAGTTGTTTTTGCATTTGCTTCTCTCTCTCTCTCTCTCTCTTACAGTGCACGTGAACAAAAACAAACGATAAACATCATATGGTTGTTGTTTTCTTCACCTATACATACACACATACTAAAACATTGATGGAACAAGTTAAAAAGTATCAGTCGGCTTTGCCGACAGAGATATACCCTCAGCCTGTGCAAATTGAAACACTTTTTTCACAAAAAAATTATGTATTTATGGGATTTCAAAATTTTAGTCGTATGAACCTACAAAAATGTTGATTAGGATTAAAGTTCAAAAATTTTGCGGAAAAGGTACTTAAAGGAATGGACCGACATAGACCATGGGGGTACCATAGGGGGTTTTTACACCCTACGGACTGTTTTCTCAAGAAGTATGGACTTGCCCCTGAAACAACTTTTACCATCGTAATTAAGGCAGCGAATGTAAGTTGCTTCAACAAAAATCAAAGTGATTTAATAGCAGGTCTTAAAGTGAACTTATCCAAAATTTTGTGTGGGAGGTACGGGATGGAGTGAATATTTGTCCACTCCATATTCCATATTCGAACCTGATCTATATCTGGTAGATATTATGAGAATGTGTAGAGTATGGACCAAATCGGTCACTCCCATCAAGAGTTATCGTGCGCACAATTTTTCCGAATATTTTTGAACTTTTGTGGGGTAGGTACCTGAAGGAGTGGGCCGATATGGCTTATCTACGAACTTAAACTAAGTTTGGAAACAATATTACGAATGCCAAATTTTGGCCGGAATCGGCATTTCCGTTCGAGAATTAACTTGCGCTTCCAACCATAAACATGGTGTCATAGGATTTGTTTTTCAACTTTCAGGGCTTTTTTTCAGGAAGTATGGACTTGCCCCTGAGGAAACTTGTACCTTCGTATAGGAGACAGTGAATACAAAATGTTACAACAAAAACCAAGGCGATTCGAGAGCAGGTCCTAAACTGAACTTTTCCGAAATTTTGTGCGGGAGGTACTCGAAGGAGTTTAGCGATTGAGTCCATATTGGAACCTCATCTAAGTCCGGTAGAAATTTCATAATGTGCAATGTATGGACCAAATCGGTTACTTCATTCAAGAGTTATCGCACGCACACATTTTCCGAACATTTTCGAACTTTTGTGTGGGAGGTACCGGAAGGAGTGGACCGATATAATCCATTTTTGAACTTGAACTAAGTTTGTACAAAATATTACGAAAGCCAAATTTTGGACCGAATCGGCAGGTCCGTTCGAGAGTTATCATGCGCTCCAACCACTACACACGGTGTCATAGGGTTTTTTGTAACTTTCAGGCTATTTTCTGAGGAAGTATGGACTTGCCCCTAATGGAACTTACAGCGTCGTATAGAGGACAGCGAATACAACTTGAGTAAACAAAAATCAAAGCGATTCGAGACCAGGTCCCAATTTGAACTTTTCCGAATCGATTGATCCGTTCGAGAGTTATCGTGCGCACCAGCCAGCCAGACAGACGGACATTGCTAGATCTACTCAAAATTGTCTGAAACGGATATCGTACAAACATACTTGGGGTCTAAAACCATTATTTCGATGAGGCACATTTTTGGTCGTATCAAAGTGTAAATACCCTCTTTAGCCAAAAGGCTGAGGGTATAAATATCTTGGACCCGGTATCGGCACTAATACAAACGGTCTGTTTGCGGTCTCACGCATACGACTCTCTCTCGCTCTCTCCACAAACAGCGTGTGCGTTAATGCATTGCTAAAGCTAAAAATCATTGAAACAAGCGACAGCAGAACCTTCTTCATTGACTTCTGAACGAAGACTGAGTAGTGGTTGTTCTGTTGTTATTCTCATCAAGGGCACGTGTGCCCCTTTTTGCCGGATGCCGTCTTGAA
The DNA here is from genome assembly GCF_047663935.1 of Musca autumnalis. Lineage (NCBI taxonomy): Eukaryota > Metazoa > Arthropoda > Insecta > Diptera > Muscidae > Musca > Musca autumnalis. The sequence goes on from NW_027412088.1 coordinate 86,610,314, forward strand.
CGACGCTGTACTAATGGTACCTACCCCGAAACCTGGAGCTGATGCTTGTCTGCGTGGATATACATATCGTCCCCTGAAATGCCCAAAAACGTAACCCTCAACATAACACTTTGAGGGTTACGTCTTTGGGCATTTCAGGTGACGATATGTAGCTTCCTTATTATCGCCCTTTTGGAAATAATTTCTGCTGCGTCCATCAACTGGGCCATCGAGATGAAAGAGAATTTTGAGAGAATGTTAATTTTGCATTTTCCCGATAGTCTGGAAAGAAGCACTAGTGGTTCCGATCCCGAAACCTGAAGCTGATGTTCATCTGCGTGGAAGTTATAGGGAAATTCCCTTATTATCGCCCTTTGGGAAATTGTTCGAATATTTCTTGCTGCGACCCATCAACCGTCTTCAAGATCAGGAGAAGGATTATAGTCGGATGCCAAAACTTCTGATGTACAAGCAAGCAAATCATCACTTACTTTTTCGCCACCTGGACAGAGCAGAACGAAGAACTCCCCCTTGCACTTTAATTATGGCTGCGAATTGAAGGAATCCTATACGATTACGACCGCCTGATGTAGTATCATTTAAGGTATGACCGTGTTTCTGCTAACATTGAGCTTTTGTATAGCATAGCTCAGAACTAGTATAATGCCATCCGCTAGTAATGCAGATAGAGTCTATTGGTTACCTCCTATGACATCGCCATGTTCAAGTTTATCGTTGTTTGTCCTGTTAGGAGTCTAAAGTGGAACTAGTTACTGTAACCCTAAGAATCTACAAACTTCCGATACCCAACTAGTTCATCTTGCTAGCGGGTTTGTCAAAGTCGTACATGTGCGTGAAGTTTCTTTTGCCACTGTATTTGCGAATTGCATACTTCCATTGGATTAATGGGGGTTTCCTCTCTCTATATTTTCTTTTCCCTTGAACCAATTCCATAAAAACTCATCCTTTCATCTGATGATGATGATGGCATAGTTAAAAAACAAACATACCCTTAGGCTTAATTAAATGTTTTGTGGATGTAATGTGTATCCTCTGCTCATGATGAGATGCAAAATGCCGCTTAAAGGGTTGTCAGTGAGCGGAGTCAGCAGCGGAAAACGCAAGCAAACTCAAACATCTATAAAATTCATTTTGAGTAATATTTTGGCGTAGAGTGTTTTTGGCATGGCCAAAGGCAATTGTAGCACACAATGATAGAAATATAACGAACATATTGTGGTTATGTTGTTGTTCTTGTTCTCATTTATTCAAGTTTTCGTTGTTTTTTTTTTGGAAAACATTATAGGGGCGTGGCGGTAAAATAAAATGAAGAAGATTAAAAATATTACCACCACCATAGCTATTTGGTGTAAATCCAAAGAAAATTTGAATTGGTGTGGGAAATTTTTCGCTCCATTTCGTCTCCAGTCTAGGGGTGTCAGAATAAACAAATTGCTGTCACAAATTCCATTAATCATAACTTCAAAATGAAGTTATAGGTATTTTATCTTTTTTTTTGTTTTTCTTTTTTTTCTGGAAATAGAGTTGTCATTGTGGTTTCTTCTTCGTTTTGTTGAAATGGAGTAAGCTGCACCCTTTAACATTGAATTGTTTCTATCGTAGTGTTGGAACGACCTGACAACACCATTTATTGAGACATTTTTATAACCTCCACCATAACCTGGAGGGTATAATTAAATTTGTCATTCCGTTTGTAACACATCGAAATATTCATCGGAGACCCAATAAAGTATATATATTTTTGATCAGGGTAAAATTCTAAGTCGATATAACCATGTCCGTCCCTCCGCCCGTCTGTTGAAATCAAGATACAGCTCGCAATGTTTAAGATAGAGCTTTGTAAATTGGTAAAGAAATTTCTATTGCTCTTAGGATGTTTGGTGTTACAAATGGGCTATATCGGTCCACGTTTCGATATAGACCCCAGATAACGGTACCACCCGACTATCAGTATTTTCATCATTGTCACACCGAAATGGCTGAAATCTGGTACAAAACTTTTCCCTAGAATTTTGTCGGTATAGGCCCACGCCTTCATATAGCCCCAATAGAACGGTACCTCCCGATTTGCGGTATTTTGAAAGTTGTGGCCTCAATATTCAATTGTTTTTCAATTGTTGAAATTTGGTATTTTGTCTTCATTTGGGGTATAAAACTTTCCATATGAAATTTGTCGGTATAGGTCGACGACTTCATATAGCCCCCATAGAACGGTAGCTCCCGATTTTCGGTTTTTTGAATATGGTGGCCTCAATATACCTCAGAAATGCCTAAAATTTGGTATTTAGTCCTCGTTGGTGGTATTAAACTTTCCCCCAGAAATGCGTCGGTACAGTACAAAACCTTTCCCCAGCATTTTGTCGGTATAGGGCCACGCCTTCATATAGCCCCAAAGTCGATATAACCATGTCCGTATGTCCGTCCGTCTGTTGAAGTCAAGATACAGCTCGCAATATTTAGGATAGAGTTTGTAATTTGGTAAATAAATTTTTATTACTCCTAGGATGTTTGGTATTGCAAATGGACTATATCGGTCCACGTTTTGATATAGCACCCATAGAACGGTACCACCCGATGTTGGGTATTGTTAAGTTTTAGCTTCATTATCACACCGAAATGACTGAAATTTGGTACTCAGCCTTCGTTAGGGGTACAAAGCTTTTCCACAGAATTTTGTCGGTATAGGCCTACGCTTTCATATAGCCACCATAGAAAGGTACCTCCCGATTTTCGGCTTTTTTTAAAGGTGGTGGCCTAAATATTCCTCAGCAATTGCTAAAATTTGGTATTTAATCTTCGTTGGTGGTATAAAACTTCCCCCAGAAATGTGTCGGTACAGGTTCCAGCCTTAATATAGCCCCCATAGACCGGTAACTCCCGAATTTCGGTATTTTGAAGGTTATGACGACAATAATCCATCGAAATGGCTGAAATTGGGAATTTAGCCTTCGTTGGGGGTATTCGACTTTCCCTTCATAGTATGTCGGTATATGTCCACGACTTCTTATAGCGTCTATAGAACGGTACATCCCTGTTTTCGGTGTTTTGAAGGTTGTGGCCTCAATATTCCACCGAAATGGCTGAAATTTGGTATTTAGTCTTCGTTGGGGCTACAAGCCTTTCTACCTGAAATTTGTAGGTATAGGTCCACGCCTTCATATTGCCCCAATAGAACTGTACCTCCCGATTTTCGGTATTATAAATGTTGTGGCTTCAATATTCCACCGAATTGCCTAAAATTTGGTTTTTAGTCTTCGTTGGTGGTATAAAACTTCCTCCTCCCTTGAATTTCGAAGGGGGTGGGGTACTTCCCTTTGCCATATTTAATGCCGTCATAACCAATATTAAGTTTTTATGGAAAGGAAAATTTACTTTTTCACTTAAATTTTTTTCTGCAAAACCCGATTTCCATCAAATTTGCAGCTCCATGTTTGCCGTTGTTATGTATATTTTATGAATTTCGGAGCAGGTGGGGTACCTTCAACACGCCTGTCTTTTAAAAGCTATATATGTAAGCCAAATTTGTGATTATATCAGTTTCAGCATATATTTTGGGAGGTAATAGGGTTGTGTGCACCCTAGGTACACATTTGGAGCAAAATACCGGACCACGCCCACTTTTTTAAATATGTTTTATCTTGAAAGCTGATGACCACGTCCACTCTTTTTAATTCATTATTTTCCCATACCTACTGAACTTAATTTCATGAAATTTTCAGAAAATGTTCAGAAATGTCCCGTGGTCCAAAATGCTTCTTTATATTTGTAGACGAATTTCGGGGGCATATATTTGCTAAACTTATGAGTGCAAGCAAATTAATTTTGGAGACATCGGTGGTTGCCCTCCCGATCAAGAAAATCGATATATTTTCAAATTTCCTTAAACGGCGAGGTTCATCGGTCCATCAGCCATGCAAAACTAATACATATAATTATATCGCTTAAGGATAAAGACAGAGGACATTGACGATAATAAATGCAAAACAGCATCAATGGGCGAAAAAATCCGATAAAGTCCGTAAAAGAAAAGAAAGGTTACACACACAAAATCTGTTGATAAATTTAAAATCCTCCTCGGTTTGACAATGGACCAAAAAAGTGAAATATGAAATACATATTTTTGAGTTGTCAAGCATAAAGTCCATAAAAAGTTGTCATTGAAACTCATCACGACGGGCCTGCCACACGGACAGGAGTCTGCCAGTTTAGATATAAATAAGTTATGGAAATGTGTCATGGATCAAACCTATTCGAGTTTATATTTTATACTTCCCAATAAATAAATATCGACAGGAACTATAAGTTCAATTGAAGCATATTCCGCTTCCAGTTAAATTGGTCCTGCACATTCACCGAAGTACCCACTTCATTTGATGTGTTTCACCTCCTTTCCGTTTCCCCTTGATGCCTTTCTCCGGACAGCCAACCCAATCGAAACGAAGCCTTCCATTACATTAATTGAAATGTTAAGATCTTTATAATATGATTATCACTTCAAAGACGAAAAAGAAAACTGTATTCTCTGTCTACAGCAAAAAAAATCCATAGATGAAGATAAAGAAACCACATACGGATGTTTCTACTTCAATTTCACATTGACATCCACAGAGAAAAAAGAAATCACGAACCAACGAAAAGAACATTACATTGTGGAAACATGTATAGGAAACGTAGGAAGTGTAATCATAACCCATGGGCGGACATATGTTTGGGATACACATTTTGGGAAAATGTGCGACATGTTGTTGATGTTTCTCGTGTTTTTTGTTGTTTTATTTCGGGCACCAAACACGAAATAAAAGAGCCCGAATGGAATGAAATCAGCCTAATGACAAAAATTACCAAGTGGCGTTTATTAAAAAAAGGCGTAGCGCATGAATGGAAGGGAAGGACGGAGGAATGAATGTTCCAACTAACGATTAGAATGAGGCCATACGCAAAACACGATGCTTTTAAGAGATTTTTAATAACGGGTATCTGTAGCCAAGCAAGCAATCCTGTATGGGTGTATTACAGCTGTGTTATATTTTTTTCAAGCGTGGGATGTTAGTCAGTCAGGCTGCATCATCGTCATCGCATCATCAGTGGTGTCTCACCCATACGACTTAGTGCTGAGATGAAAAGCAAAGATTATTGTAAACATGACCAAGGTCTGGCTGTGTGATCAGCTGGATAATGTTTGCCTTGTTTCCAGCTTTCGGCTTGTTTGACCATCATCTACATACATGAACCATACATACCTACTTGGTTCAAATGTGCTCGCTGCTTCTAACTTTGCCTTTATCGGGCTTTGTTGTCATTATTATTATTTTTCACTTTACTTAACGCTTTGTCGTTGTTTCTTCGACTAGCTTGCTGCTTTGCTTGTTTGACTGGAAAAGGTTGTTCGTTTTCGCCTCAGTGTTTGCTTTGGGGGCAACATGTGTTTGCTGGCCCTGCTTCAACTCACGTCTTTATGATATTGTATGTATGGTATGACAATTTTCGAAGTTTTTATCATCACATTGACATCAAGAGAAGGAACATCAAACACACACCAAAATTTGAAACATTCCCCAGGCTCTAAAACTAATCCTATGCCTCATATAGGCAACATTAATTGAAGCGGGTTCTACTAATGAGCGGGGTTGTAACCAAAAAGAGGGTATTTAAATAAAGACAACCAAGCAACCGACAGACAAACAGACAGACATAATGTCTCATAGATTGATGGACAGACAGTAGGGCGGACGGACATCTAGAGGCAGACAGACGACTGAACAAACAGTGTAATGCTAATTTTATGTGTGATATTAAATTTGTAACAGATGCAAGTGCTATTGTTGGTTGGTTGTATTGCCGCTTTAATGTCAATGTTGTGATGGTGTCGTACGTTTTTTTTTGGATTTTTGATGGAAATAAATTATAAATGACGGCGCGAGGGTGGGGCGGTAAAGATTCAATGGCGGCTTATGCTATTAATTAGCACCATCATAAGTTTTTTGTTGATTTTTGAATTTTGTCGCAAGTGATTATTGGTACATCTGTTTTGGCAAGAAGTGGAGTGGAGTTTTCAATGAAAAAAAAAAAAACTTTAAATTAAGTCATTGAGGTTGTATCAATTTTGAAAATGGATCGAGAGAAAATAATTTGATTTAACATAAAATATTTAAACAGAAAAATGTGAAGTTGAGGACACACACAATTGCATCATCAGTTTCATTTGATTTCCATTTTTGAGGGAAGCCATGGTAGTTTTAGGCAATTTTACCACACTCCACATTTTTATTTTTCTCCCTCCCGGAATCAAATATGCAAGTTACAGCCACTTTAGCAGAAAAATTCTTTAAAATACCTTGAATGGAGCGATAGTTTTATCGTTTACCTTCTAATTTGAGAAAGTCCAGCTTCTTTCGGAAAGAACCGTTATCTAGGGATTATGCCAAAATCTGGACCTGTAATTTTTGTACATACGTTTTTTAAATACAAAAAAAAATTAAATTAAAACTTTTGTAATTTGAGCTATTTTAGTCGGGACACACGGTGCGCCTTAACTAAATTTAAATCAAAGGTGCTTACACCTGGAAAGTTTTTGCGGATTTTGAACTTCATAGATGAGAAAACTCAAAAAAAATCCAAAAAAAAAAATAGCCGCAGGTATTTTCAAATAAATGGCGATCAAAGTTCAAATTTTTAGGGATTTTTTAGGTTTTCATGATTTTGCTTGAAAACCGCAATCCTTATCGAAATAGGATTAAAGAAAATGTTGCAGCTGTGAAAATTCTCTACGAGATTGTTCTTTATGTTTCGTATGTATTACCCTTTTTGAGATATAGGAATTCAAACTTTGCCAATTTACTGACTGTGTCGTCTCCTTATAAAATAAGATCATGACTGCAATTTCCCAACTTAAACTTATATATCTCAAAAATTATACAACCTAGGAAAAAATGACGAAAATCAATCTTATAGAGAATTTTCCCAGCTATAAGATTTTCCCTAGTCCCATTTCGATAAGACTTACCGCAAATCGTGAAAACCTAACAAAAAAACCTAAAAATGGGACCTGAACTTCTATATCTCAAAAATGGCAAAACCTAGGACAAATCATAACTTTCCATGCTCTGGAGAATTTTCACAGCTAAAAATTTCGATAGGACTTGCGGTTTCCAAGCAAAATCGCGAAAACCTAAAATAAACCTAAAAATGTGAATTTTGACCGCGATTTATTTAACAATCCCTCCAGCGATTTTTTTTCTTGTTTTTAGATTTTTCTCATCTATGAACATTGGTGTTTCAGAATCCGCGAAAACTTCGCAGGCGTTAGCGGTTTTCATTCAAAGTTAGTTAAGGTGCACCCTGCATGACATTGTTTTATAGGGTGCCTCAAACTATATCACACAAATGGTAGAACCTACGAAAATACCATTGAGGTCAATCTTGTAGAGAATTTTCGCTGCTACAACATTTTCTTCAATCAGATTTGGATGGGGCTTGCGGTTTCCAAGCAAAATCGTGAAAACCTAAAAACGTCCTAAAAATGTGAACTTTGACCGCGAATTATTTTATTTATTTATTATTTATTTTTGTCAAAAACTTCCCAGGTGTAAGAACCTTTTATTTAAATTTAGTTAAGGTAAATTTTTCGTAGAGAAATTTTCTGACCTCTTGGAAACTTAATTTTAATTACTATTTTTTATGTTATGTGGGGCCTATACCTAAATGTTGATCTATATCAACACTTGTTGGTGGAGTTTTCTAACCACTGGAGACCTTTAATGTGAGACTAAAATTGATTCTGTTAGAAAATGTGGTTAAAACCTTTAAAATACCGAAAATCGTGAGTTACTTTTCTTTCTGGGCAAATGCTGTGCATATCACAATAATCAGTCGTAGCACGACGAGCACCTAAGAAGTGTTGCGGCACCAACAAAGTTCCGGACATCGCACTAGTCTATCCCAACACTATCCTTTTTAACCTCTGCGTCAACATTGGCTATTTCCCGATAACGTGAATATATTAACTTAACTATGAGGGCTATACGAAGACGTTTGCTTATGCCGACAAATTTAATGGGAACAGTTTTATGCCCCCAACGAATTCTAAATACCAAATTTCGCCACTTCGGTAGGAAATTGAGGCCACAACCTTCAAAATACCGAATATCAGGAGGTACCGTTTTATGGGGGCTATATGAAGGCGTGGACCTATACCGTAAAATTTCAGGTGGAAAGTTTATACTTCCATAGAAGACTAAATACCAAATTTGAGCCATCCCGGTGGAATATTAAAGTCACAACCTACAAAATACCGAAAATCTGGAGGTAGCGTTTAATGGGGACTATACGAAGGCGTGGATCTATACCGACAAATTTCAAGTGGAAATTTTTATACCCCCAACGAAGACTTAGTACCAAATTTGAGCCTTTTCGTTGGGATATTGCAGTCACAATCTTTAATACAGCGACAATAGGGAGGTACCATTCTATTGGGGCTATATGAAGTCGGGGACCTATACCGACATATTTTCAGGTGGAAAGTTTTATACACCCATCGAAGACTAAATACCAAATATGAGTCATTTCGGTGGAATATTGAAGCCACAACCTTCAAAATACCTAAAATCGGGAGGTACCGTTCTATGGGAACTATATGCAGGCGTGGATCTATACCGACAAATTTGAAGTGGAAAGTTTTATACCCCAACGAAGACTTAATAAAAAATGTGAGTCTTTTCGGTGGGATATTGCAGTCACAATCTTCAATATAGCGAAAATAGGGAGGTGCATTCTATTGGGGCTATATGAAGGCGTCGACCTATACCGACAAATTGCAGGTGGAAAGTTTTATACTCCCATCAAAGCCTAAATACCAAATTTCAGCCATTTTTGTTTGATAATGAGTCTAAAACCTTCAAAATTCCGAAAATCGCGAGGTACCGTTACCATATAGGTACCTGGACCCATATAGCCCATTTTCAGTACCAAACATCGTAGGAATAATAGAAACTTCGATAGCAAAATACAAAGCTATATCTTAAAAATTGCGAGCTGTATCTTGATTTCAACAGACGGACGGACTATGGTCAAGAATATATATACTTTATAGGGTCTCCAAGAATATTCCGAGGTGTTACACACGGAATGACAAATATTATTATACCCTCCATAATATTATGGGGGAGGGTATCAAAATGGAGCATTGCTGTGAGCCTGGATTTGGCAAAGCTTTCGATACGATATGACTGAAGTCATTTTATACCAAACGTTTTGGTTTCGATCATCAAACGTGTCGAAAATTGACAAGGTTTTGAAGAACCGAGCTTTTCACGTGAGAGTGGATGCCGGATATAATGAAAAATAACCCATCAAAGCAGTGGTGCCTTAAGGATCTCTACTGGGACCAATCCTCTATGACTTGTTCATCAGCCATATGGCAGGACCAAATTACTTACCTACAGTTTTGTTCAAAATAATAGGAGTGTCCATACACAAAAGGGAATGGTCCAAAAAACATGGTAAAACTTTTCCATTTTGGCTTATTTTGTATTTGGTTAACATTGTTGACATTCCAACTGTTATTTCATTAACAGAAATGTGGCAATTTGTATTAAATTATTTACTGTTTACACCAACATTATAAATCGTCTTAAAATTTTTTGTTCAAAAAAATAGGAGTGTGGAAGAAAAAGGACAATAAAAATACTTTTAGTTGAATTTAAGACCAAAACTGTAAATATTTTAGTTGATAGTACTAAAAACAATATATTTGAATTTTTTTGAAAACCTCAAACAAAACATAATGATTGATATCCCATAAATTGGTATATTTTGAACCATGAACCAAATTTCAGTCAGTTTCCATTAATCCTTTATGAAAGGATCGGCCAAAACAACGGATTTATAAGTCATTTATTCCTCGACCAAATGAAATTATGAGGTCCTCAGGATGTTAGCTTTATGTAGACATTTTCTATTTCTATTTTCCAATAAATGCTGAAATTATGAGAAAATAGCTGCAAGGACAATATCCTGATTGTTGCCACATCCAAAAGCCTGTTTTGTTTCCAAGCAGCCTTGAAATCTATTAAATTCACTACTAACAACTAAAATATTGTCAATTCTGGTCCTAAACTCAAATAAAAATATTTTTATTCTCCTTTTTCTTCCACACTCCTATTTTTTTGAACAAAAAATTTTAAGACGATTTATAATGTTGGTGTAAACAGTATATAATTTAAAACGTATTGCCACATTTATGTTAATGAATTAACAGTTGGGATGCCAACAATGTTAAACAAATGCAGAATTGGCGAAAATGGAGAAGTTTAAACATGTTTTTAGGACCATTCCATTTTTTTAGGACCATTATTTTGAACACAGCTGTATGTCGACGATATCCAATTGGCGATGCAAGGACGCTTTGGGAGTTCAGTGGAAAGAAGCCTGTACTTTATAATTAACAAATAGGGACTCAACCTCAACATTGGAAAATGCAAATCTGTGATTTTTGGGGGTCAAGCCAGGTCTACAGCAAGGAGCACCCGAGTTACATACCATCAAAGTTGGTAATGAAATAATAGGACCTATACACAGAATGAAATGTTTGGCACCCTATCCTACTCGACAGGTTCGACTTCTGCAGGTACGTAAACTATGTACATCCGAAGGCTAAAAACATTATTTTTTCCTTTTCCGTATGCGAGAAGGTTTATCGCCAGATGTAAAACTGCTGATCTACTAGCAAGTTATCCGGCCTATCATCAACTAATCCTGGGGAGACATATCATCGAAAGAGTGTACTATCTCAGAAAGGAGTATGGTGGCAGCATTTTTGGGAATAAGGCCAACAATTGATGCCAGTGGAGTACAAGGCAATAGATTTCAGCAGGGTTTGGCTGAAATTTTATTATTTTAGTTGACCTTTCTATAAGATCTATAAGTTCCTCTTCATACATTTTTGTTTAGCTCAAGGTATTTTAATTTTGTTTCCGATATTTCGATCGGCTTCTACGATCATCATATTATGAGGACTTTGAGCCGAACCAAAATTGATAAAGATGAAATTTTTTTTCAAGGAAAGCTTAATATTTTACCTATCAAACAATGAAGAAATTGCAAAAAATCTCCAGAAGTAACCGAGTTTTGATAAGGAAAAAGTATTCTGAATTATCATTGTACGCCGATGACCTTTATATGTCACATTTACCAATCGAGCAATCAAGACTATTATTAAAAATGTTTTTTTCTCCCTCAAGGAAACAAGAAATATTCACGGTGTGCCTTAACTATTTTAAATGGAAGGTGCTTACACCTGGGAAGTTTTTGCAGATTTCAAATAAATCGCGATTTAAGTTCACATTTTTAGGGGTTCTTTAGGTTTTCACGATTTTGCTTGGAAACCGCGAGCCGTATGCAAATGGGCTTAAGGAAAACGTTGTAGCTGTGATAATTCTTCACAAGATTGATTTTTATGATATTTTCGTAGGTTTTACCGTTTTTGAGATATAGAAGTTCAAATTGAGACAATGCACTGACTGTATCGCCTCCTTATAAAACAATGTCATTACTGTAATTTCCCAAATTAAACTTATATATCTTGAAAATAGTACAACATAGGAAAAAATAAATCATCCAATCTTGTAGAAAATTTTCACAGCTTCAACATTTTCTTTAGTCCCATTTTGATATGACTTGCGGTTTCCAAGCAAAATCTTGAAGACTTAAGATAAAAACCTAAAAACTTGAACTGAGCCTCTATATCTCAAAAATTATAAAACCTACTAAAAAAACTTAAGGTCAGTCTTGTGGAGAATTTTCACAGCTACAACATTTTCTTTATACACATTTCGATACGACTTGCGGTTTCCAAGCAAAATCGCGTAAATCTAAAAAAACCATAAAATTGTGAATTTTGATCGCGGTTTATTTAAAAATCCATCTGGCGATTTTTTCTGTTTTCTTTATTTTTCTTATCTATGAACATTGCTGTTTCAGAATCCGCGAAATCTTCCCATGTGTAAGCAGTTTTCATCAAAAGTTAGTTAAGGCGCACTGAGCAAATCCCTCCGGCGATTTTTTTGTTTCTTGATATTTCTCATCTATGAGCATTGTAGTTTCAGAATCTGCAAAAACTTCAAAGGTGTAAGCACTCTCCATTTAATTTTGGTTAAGACACACCGTGTATTGTCATTAAATTATTATCAATGAAATATAAATTGAAATGATTTATTATTACACATAAAGACAGACATGTCAATACCATCATTAACCTATTTTTTGCGATTTCGCCTCCGACAGAGAAAAGCCTCAAACTGTTGTTCCATGACCGAATATCTCTCAGATTTCAATTGAGTTGTACAATATACAAAATTAAATTGTTAACTTTTCTTTCAAACACATACATACATACATACGGCATACTGTTCCTGTTGAAATAATTTATTCTGATTGTTTCTGTTTCTTTTTTTTGCAAAATAGCTTTTGATTTCTTATTTCAGCATCCATGATCTGTGGAACAAATAAAAGATTCCATAAATCAATCAATCATTCGATTGATAAAACAATAAGAGTAAAGGCACGTTGGAAGATTGTGAAAGAAAGCCAAACAACATAAATACATACAGGCATTTTTACCACTACTGATTAAAGGGTACAATTATAAAAAAAAAAACAAGTAAAATCGGTTGAGGCGAGCCTGACATACGCTTTCCTAAAGTTTAGGACCTAAACAGATCAAAGGTATTTTTGGGATATTGTAGAAAATAACAAAGACGCCATTGACAATCATGAAACTGAGAATTACTACCAACCTTGGAGATGTTGCCAACAAATGATCACCTTAGTATAACACCTCAATGCCCACCATTAAAAACTTTAAAAACTTCCAATCATGTTTCCAATATTAAAAAAAAAAAACACAAAAATATTCAAAAGTCAATAACATGATGGTTGGTAAATAAAATGAAATGTATAAAACATCAAAAATGATTTTTATAGGCGATAATTTAATTTGCGATTGTCAGAAGAAGACAGACAACAATAATAACACTAACATCAGACAGACAGAACGAAAGCTGAAGCCCCACACATATTCTAGCATCTGGAGGCGTTTTAGCAACACACATAAAAACGAAGGAACGTGGCTTGGTGTATCATTGTTCTGTCTTCGGCGAGACAGACAAATTGAACGGCACACTTATCAAGAAACCATTCATATAAAATATAAATAAAAAATCATAAGCACCTCAAGTTAAGAACCTATGTAAGTAAGCCTCAGGCACAGCCACAATAAACAAAAGTAAATAATCTCTCCTTTTTTATTCTGAAATATCATTATTTATACAATAAATGTTATTTTGTTTATAAGAAGATTAGGCCAGTTGTTACTGGTGATCAAAATATTCAAAGTTGCTGAAATCTATTAACAAAAAATAATAATCACCCACATGCTTTTTTTTTGAAGAGAGGAGCTATATTTGAAGAATTTTATGTTTTGTGATTTTTGTTCTACTTTTTGCAAGCCCCCGGGGAGGCGTAAGCTGAACTCTGCTGTAGTTATCTGCAAAATGATTTACGTTTAAATTGCCCTTTAATGATGATTGTAAAAAAATAATTTTCGTATAAATAAAATTCTTTTGAATGCCATAAGAAAATTTTCGTAAATCTTTTTATGAAATGTTTATAGGCACATTAATACATTCGTATGTGTTAAAGAGAATATGGAATGGGGGAGTATAACAAAATGTACAATAAAGTAGTCATATTGGTAAACTATTGTGTGATACAAAAAAATACAACAAGTAAAACAGGGTCGAACTCTTTATACCCTGAACCATGAAATATTCTGAAGTAATATGGAATAATTAATTATGGCTTTCTTTTTATTTTCTAATATCGGGATCCTAATAACCAATTACAGAAATTTAGGCCAAAAATGTAGATAAAAACTTCAAAATACCCTAAGTCGTGCGGTACTGTTATATGTTCTATACCCACAGTTTTAGGTGGAAAACTTGCCTACTGGCACCCCAAATAACTAATTTTAGATACTTCGGTCAGCTAAAAAAATAACTGGCAAATACCTGAAATCGTAATTCATACATTTCGACCGAAGATGTAAATTAACACTTAAAAATGTAAAATAAAACGTAAAAAATAAAAATAATAAAAAATATTAAGTTACAGTGTTTTATTTATAAATGCACTTAAAACTAGAAAACAATTTGTCGCTTAGCCTCAATAAGTATATTTTTCTTTATGATGGAATCTCTCAAACTAAACGCTTGCCGTTTAATTTTGCAATGCAAAATGCAAGCCATTTATTTGAGGGATTCTATCCAAATAAAACACTGAAACTTAATTTTTTTAATTATTATTTTTTTTATTTTTAACATTTTAGTAAATACATTTTTTGACCACTGAGTAGTTCACAACCAAATTAGTCAATTTAGGACGAAAATGTAGATAAAAACTTTAAATTGCCTGAAATCGGGTGGTACCGATATATACGGGCTATACCAAAACCTAGACTTATGTCCACAATTTTTGGTGGGGAAGTTTCTGTACCATTGTGAACTCCAAATGCCAAGATACAGCCAATTCGGACAAAACACCTTAAAACGGGTGATACCGCTAAATGGGCCCATATTGCTGTTGGTTTCATATTCATGTATTGTCATCCAAATCTGAAAAGTGTGTAAAGTTTCAGTTCGATTGGTCAACTGCAACTGTGTTAAACATGAGTTACTAGATTTGAACTAAAGGGACACCAAAGCAAGTTAAATAAAACACTGTAAAAAGGTATAAGTTGGCTTTGCCGACGGAGATATACCCTGAGCCTTCCTTCCCTAAAAACTTATGTATTTTAGGGGGGTTTCAGAATTTTGGGCGTAATAATTTGCACAACAAAAATGTGGATGTAGATTAAAACTCAAAAGGTTTGCAGGGGAGGTACCTAGAGGAATGTGCCGACATAGTCGATTTTGGAAGTGGGTCTTATTTTGGGAGTCATTCCTCTCTATAGATATCGAGCTCAGCAGTCATTTCAGTTGGTCATCATATAATTTACATGTTTTTAGCATTTGTTAGGAAAAATGGGCTTGCCACGAAAAACATATTATCGCTGTATACAGGGACACTAGGGGTACCTTCTGTAAAAAATTCCAAAGGATCCTCGAACAGATCCTTAACAGCGCATAAAAAAAAGTTGAACATTTGTGTGGAACAAGAAGTGGACCGATACTGCTCACTTTTAAACATAAACTAAGTTTGGACAGGATACTTCGAGATCCACAGTTTGGACCAAATCGGTTGCTCCGTTTATGGGATATCGCATGTACCAGTTTAGCTAATAGTTTCGATCTTTTGTGGGAGGGTACCGGAAGAAGTGAACCTATAAGCACCACCATCAAATTTTATCTAATATTCGAAAAAATATTACAATTTGCAATATGTGGACCAACGCAGTATTCGGTTCGAGAGTTGTCATGCGCAACAGATACTACACTTGCTGGCCGTAGGGTGTTTTACAGCTTTCGGCTCATTTTCTCAAGAAGTATAGGGACCTTGAGTGCAACCTGTTTTCAAGAATAATCAAAACGATTAGACAGGAGAGTCGAATTTTTGATAGAACTTTTTCGTGGGAGATACCCCAAGGAGTTGACATATAGTCTATTTTATAAGCTGATCTGTGTCTCGTAAGAATATCACCATGTGCAAAGCATGGATCAAAGCGATTAACGCATTCGAGAGTTGTCAGGTGCACCATTTTAGCAAAGAATGGACCAAAGCGATTAACGCCTTCGAGAGTTGTCAGGTGCACCATTTTAGCAAACAGTTTTGAATTGTCGACTCCCAAATTTTGGATCCAATTGGATTCCAAATTTTGGAAAGTTATCGTGCGCTGCATCCACTACACATGGTGTCTTAGCGGTTTTTTACATATTTTTGGGTAATTTTCTCAGGAAATATGGACTTGCCACCTAAAAAACTGAACTGTCTGGCAGGCTGGTGCGCACGATATCTCTCGAACGGATCAACCGATTCGAACTAAATGTTGTACTTAGTAATATTTTACACAAACTTATGTAGTTTAAGTTCAAAGATGAGCCATATCGGTGAACTCCCTCGGGTACCTCGCTCACAAAAGGTCAAAATTTGTCCGTAAAATGGTGTGAACGACAACTAACGAACGTAGCAATCGATTTCGTCCAAACTTTGCACAGATATTGTTCTTTCCAGATATAGATCAGAAGTTTAAGGTTCTTTGTGGTCACAAAACCTGCCCACAAACAATTGTCATTTAACGGTACCTCCCCATTTTCGGTATGTTGAGGATTTTAGCTTCATTTTTGGGCGGATTTTAAATGTTTAAAGGAGTTTAGCTACATTTGTTGACCAAACTATCTGTAATTTGACATTTAAGCTTCCCAGTGGTTTTTGGACCGAACTACCTGTCATATAACACTTGAGGTTCTCAGTGGTCACAAAACATCTCCACCAAAAATTGTCAACATAGATCCATGTTTTGGTATAGACCCCATATAACGGTACCTCAAGATTTTCGGTATGTTGAGGTTTTTAGCTTCATTTTTGGACCAAACTACCTGTAATTTAGCACTTGAGGTTCTCAGTGGTCACAAAACATCTCCACTAAAAACTGTCAACATAGATCCATGCTTTGGTATATCCCCGTATAACGGCACCTCCCGATTTTCGGTATGTTGAGGATTTGAGCAACATTTTTAGACCGAACTAGCGGTAATTAACCAATTGAGGTTCCCAGTGGTCACAAGACAACTCCATTAAAAATTGTCGACATAGGTCCATATTTTGGAATAGCCCCCATATAACGGTACTTCCCGATTATCGGTATGTTGAGAATTTGAACTACATTTTTGGACCGAAATGCGTCTAATTTAACATTTGAGATTCGCAGTGGTCCCAAAATATCCGCACCAAACATTGTCAACATAGGTCCAATATTTTGTTATAGACCCCATATAGCGGCACCTCCCGATTTTTGGTATTTCGATTTGATTTTAGTTTAATTTTTGGGCGGATTTTAAATGTTTTAAGGAGTTTAGCTACATTTGTTGACCAAACTATCTGTAATTTGACATTTAAGCTTCCCAGTGGTCACAAAACTTCTCCACCTAAATTGTAAACATAAGCCCACACTTTTAATGACATTTTTATACCCTTAGCCTTTCGGCTAGAGAGGGTATATGAGGAAAAGTCAAAATTTTTTAGTTTCCATGAAGCCAAGGTTTGCACTATTATAATACGCGAACTATTGTAGTTTACCAGTAACTATGACTATTGCTGGATTATTTTAGATGTTTTTGTACAAAGCTCAAAAATTTAGCAAAAAAATTTAATTTACGTGGTAGTTACGACCGCGTAAAGGAAAAAACATAGGTAAAACACGTTGAAGCTAAACAGGTTTTTTACATTGCTATTCGATTTCTGATTAAACCATTCCAATGGCGGACATCTGTCCAAAGTAAAAGTAGGAGAATATAAAATGAAGATTACACTTCTAATGTATCACTTTCCAAAATTTCCACTGCATCCACCTTTTATGGATGCTGACATTTTGAAGCCGGATTTCAGGTGTTTTTTGTATTTTTTATGTAACTGGGACGCGCATTCGGATATTTCGAAAAACCAATTATAGGATTAAAGAACTCGCGATTTCGCATAATCTGATATGTATATTGAATATGTAGCCCACAAAGCAGCAGAGTAATCTACTGCCAAAGGCCAAAATTTAGTGTGATATTTTTTCTAAAAAACCTATTTTTTGGGTACAGTATTTACAATATCGTTTTGAGTGTGCTGGTACCCCGCGATATTTTAGTTTTTCGATGATCCGGATCATATGAATCACAGATCATAAAAATCCATCTACTAGAACGGCGGAAATGGCTACTGCAAAAATTGAAAAATTTGCGAAAAATGTTTTTCAAAATATCGCTGACTAATTCGCGTTTTATGTGGATCGTTTCCATTTCAATGAAGAAAGTGAATCATCACTCGCGTTTGTGCGAAAACAGCGGTTTTGAAAAATTTAGTGGCGTGGGAGCTGTATCCGATATATCCGAAAAATACTGTGTGATGCTACATCCACGGTTCTTGATGGATTTTATTGAAATATGTTTAGATCGATGTATTTTTTCACGGTTGATAGTGAAATCGGATGCGCATAAAAAGTGTATGCACTTTGTGCAAAATATAAGCGTTATACAGTTTGTTGCACACTAAACTGCAGACGATGCTACATCTTAGCGGCCAAAGAAAATCCTGGCAAATGTGTACAAATTAAAAGAGAAGAATTCGCTGTATTGGTAAACCACATGCGCATCAAGTGATTTTGAGGATTTCGCGATTTACACGCATTTCAAAATGAACATTACCTGATACAATTTTATTTCAAGAGTATTCCCCATTTAAAGGAACCCAACATTTATTTGAAAGATATCCATATCTTCTGCTAGATGTTAGCGTGTTTTCGAGAAGTGATTAGAATAAAAAATGTGATTTATTGCGTGAAATTTAACTAAAATAGAAGAAAAACTCCGACCTATTTTTCTTACATTTTGTTCAACTAACTCACAAAATAAATTTTAATAAATATTTTCTC
Source organism: Musca autumnalis (assembly GCF_047663935.1). Lineage (NCBI taxonomy): Eukaryota > Metazoa > Arthropoda > Insecta > Diptera > Muscidae > Musca > Musca autumnalis. The sequence goes on from NW_027412088.1 coordinate 86,628,939, forward strand.
TTACAAAAATTTTATAAATTTCCTCAATATATTTTTTTGTTTTCGCTATAATATAATATGAAAAACGGATTTGTATAGTTTGGGTTTCATTTGAATCTTCGCGATGTATAGATTACGTACATATTTTTTATATATTTTTCAGAGGCATAAGCAGGTTGAATTTTATTAAAACAAGTTGCAAACTACCAATTGTTTGGAATTCTTTCCTAATTTCCGCGAAAATGCACAACTTTTTGACTAAAGTTATGGGATCTAAGTAAACATATAGTATATAGGGAGCCCCTAATTAAGAGAGTTTCTCAATATAATGATTAGAGTCTTTTAAAGATTTTTTTCTTTTTATCAGAATTGAAACCGCCATAACTTTTGCGCGCAACAACCAAAATTAGTATCACGAACAGATTTAAGAATGGGATTTTTTTCCCAATCTATGTACCAAAAATCTTTCATGTAGCTTAAAAAAAAAAATTTAATTTTTTTTTATGGAAAACTAAAAAATTTTGTCTTTTCTTCATATACGCTTTGATACGACCAAAAACGTGCATCATCGAAATAACGGTTTTACACCCAAGTATGTTTGGACGAAATTCGTTTCAGACAATTTGGAGTCGATTTAGACATGTCCGTCCGTCTGTCTGTCTCTTTGGCTGGCTGGTGCGCGCACGGATCAACCGACTCGAACCAAATTTTTGGGTATCATAATATTTTGTCCAAACTTAGTTTAAGTTCGAAGATGGGCCATACCACCCTACTCCGTCCACTCCTTCAGGTACCTCCCCCAAGAAAGTTCAACATTTTTCTGTAAAATGGTGTGAACGATAACTCTTGAAGGGAGCAATTGATTTGTCCAAAGTTTGCACATCGTATTATTCCTTCTATATATACATCGGACTCGAATATGGACTATATCGGTCCACTCCTTCGGGTACTTCCCACACAAAATTCCGATAAAATAAAGTTTAAGACCTCCTCTCGGATCGTGTTGAAATTTGTTTCAGTAGGTTGTCCTTGCGGCTCCCTTTACGACTGTACAATTTTTTTCTTGCTCAAGTCCATACTTCCTGAGATAATGACCTAAAAGCTCCAAGAAACCCTGACGGCACCAACCAAAATTGCAAATCCGCAAGATAATTCTCGCAGAGATTTTTTGACTGGTGCAGACTTTGCACATCGTATTATTTCAGCCAGTCATGTATCAGGTTGGAATATGGACTATATCGGTCCGCTCCTTCGGATATATCCCACAGCATTGTTATGATTCCTTTTTCAGTAGGTTGTTCTAGCGGCCTCATTTACAACGGTATAATTTTTTTCCGCAGTTAGTCAATACTTCCTGAGATAATGGCCCAAAAACTCCAAAACCCTGCCGGCTATTGTGCAAGATAACTCCAAAACTTTTTCAAAAATTTCTTACTAACATATTTTAACGTAAATCAATATTTCGAATCCTTTATGAAGAAGTTTGATTACTAAGAATGTTTGGTATATGTCAATGATTTGGGGGCCATACCCCACATTACGGTACTTACAAATTGAACATCGGTGCCGTCATTTTTTTAATTTTTATAGCTGATACAATTTTGTTTTTTTTTTTTTTTTTTTCAAAATAGTCTGGCTTAATTCCATTAGTGTTGTTTTATTTTTTTAAAACAGCTAATTTATTAGTGGAAAAAGTTTGGCATTGTTCGCCAAGGGGTAAGGCGGGAAAGACTAGTTTCGATCCACGCCACTGGATGCCATCAGTACCCTTGTTTCATGTTTGTGGATATTCTCCACCGAAGTTACTTTTCAAAAACTTCTTCAAAAAAACAATTTTTTATACCCAAACATCAATCGTCAGCTCGAAGTATAAAGGTGAACAAAGAAAAAAACTTCAATGAGAAGTTTTTCTTTGGTAATCTCACACAACCCCAACAAAAGTGTTTGCAAAACAAACCAAACCCTTTTCCACTCTTATGCGTCGTTGAATCTCACCGAAGGCAACATAACAAAATGTTGTTGGTAGCTTGTAACAGCCGTAACCAACCATACAAAACATACCAGTGTTTCTCAAATAGAAAATTGGTGGCGTCGTTTTTTAATTGGGATAGCTGATACAATTCTGTTTTTATCAAAATAGTCTGGCTTAATTTTTATTATTAAAAAAAAAACGAATTTATTAGTTGAAAACTTACATATTTTAAAGCAAACTCGTGATACCAAATCAATATATTTCATATCCGTCATAATTATTTTGTTTGTTTCTTTTTTGTCAGTGGCTGCGGATTTATCTCCATCAGCACAGCTGACTGATACTTTCTTACTTGTTTGATACATTTTCTGACCTTTTTTAGACATTTGGGTACCCTTGGTTACAAAATATCTCCACCTAAAATTGTGGACAGGAATGAAAACTAATATTTTATAATTGAAGGCCTTTTTACTTGTACGTAAATAAATATAAGAAAATAATCCCTAAATATTTATACTATTTTCAATTTTTTTCTGGTATATAAAATTGATCTGAGATATTTACCATCACAAGCTGAGAAACTGAAATAATAAATCTACTTCATCTTACCTACTAAGCAAAAAATTCTACAAACATATAACATTTTAAATATACGTTTAGACAAACTTAAATAATTATATCTATTAATCAAATACATAAAGTAATTTTTAATTAAAAGCCAATAATGAATTGAATAAACAATTTTAATTGACAAAGATTTAAGGAAGAAAAGATTTCGCTTACTAGAAAAATTAAATAAGTGAACATTCATTTTCTATAAAAGTTATGATAAATTAGCATAAATTAAATAATACTAATATATGTTTGTATACATGTATAAATGTGATTTTTATGAACACTTCAATATGATGACTAAATGAATATTAAGTTCATTTAAATGCCTAGTTCCTTATCACAGATACATATACTGTGACGAACTTGTGATAGTTTGCTTTTAATTTATTATCTAAATTATTATAATATCATATAAATATGCAATTTAAATAAATATTTATTAATGAAGGAGAAGAAGAGTCGTTGCTGACAAACTAGTGCATTATGCATTTAATAGATAAAGTTATTGCATCTGTGATATTTAAATTTTTCGATATTGATAGGTTTGCATATTTCTTCTATGGCAATTATCAATGATGTGTCAATTTGTGATAAAACATTTAACAAAATTGAACAAAATCCAGAAACCGCGGATTGCAAATGTTGGGAACAATATATCAGTGATATAATACTATCACAGTTTAAAAACATTTGAATTAAATTTCACAACCAAAAATACAGCGAAAATAGTTTGAGAAAAAAAATGTTATTAATTCCAAGCAAAATCTTTGTCCAAGGTAAAGTGTGTTCAATCCCCATATCTTGGATCAAAAAACAAAATCTAAAAAAAAAGTTTTTTGTTCGTCTTAAGAAACTTGTGATATATCTCAAAACAAATTTATTCTCTATGTGATAATTTACATTATTTCATTTGCTTTTGTCTTGAAGTTTTTGAATTTATGTGATAAAGTTTTCTATTAACACAATCGATTTATAACAAAAAAAAAAAAAATTGTGATAATCTATATGAAGTGAAAAATTGTCTGCGCTTGTGATAGTTTCCTTTAATAATGTGATAAATGTTTTGAGTCCATTATTGATAGCAGAATCTTTCATTTTACCAATAAAGTTTTTTTGTTTTGTTGCTTATTGCATAACTTGGATTACAAAATTTTACAATCGTATAATGTGATGGCGCATAATTTAATAAAACTTTAGCTATATAAAAATCGCAATAAAAAAGAAACTGTGATATTTTATCTGCACAAAGCAAGCAAGAAAAAAGTGATAGCAAATCTGTATGTGTGTTTTAATGAATAGAAAACTCTTTTATGTTGTTTTTTTCTTCCTAACTATGGCGATTTAGATTCCAGTTTTTGTGTTTCTATTAAATTTTTTTTCAAACAGTAAATGATAGCCACGAAATACATTTTTATTTCGGTTTTGCTAACACAGCAATATTATGTTTTGTAACATTTTTATCGGAATTTGCATGTCCGTTTCCCTCCCTGCCTCCCTCTCTCTATCATCATCTGTCTCTAAAATAGCAATCCTTTGGCAATTTTGTAATTGTAACTGTTTTTGAAATATGAATAGTGATGATTTCATATCACACACAAACTTTGATATGATAGCAGACAAATAAAATGTTTGAAATGAAATTCCTTTTGAAAGCAATTCAATGATGATGATATTCACATTTGAAAAAAATTAAAAAAAAATAGACAATTTGATGGGAATTTGTATAAAGTTTCCAATTGCAATTCTTGATTACTATTCAATGTGAAATTTTAGTCTGTGATACATTTTGATGAGTGGCTGCAAAAAAATATGAATTTTAGAATTATGCATGTGCTTTGATTATAATAGTGCATGATGCAATATATACTCAATTAATCTGAGAGTAGTTGTTGGGATTTACAAAAGATTACATTGTAATGAATAGAAATTGAGCTGAAATACATATCACAGCTTTGGAGCATGTAGCAGAAGTATTATACCGGTATATTATAATAATCTTCTTAAAGCAAAGGTATTCACAATTGCAAAGAGATAAAATAAATTGAATTTATGAAATATTTTTCAATTATGCCATAATTCCTGGTATTCATTATTTTATGCATGCAGGATAATTGTGTATATCTTATGGCTAATCCGTCTGATTGCGATATACTTGTCCATAAAGAATATATTACATAATATAAATAAATTCCTATTAAACAATGTGTTCTTTTTTTGAAAACATTTCAGAAAAAAAAAAACATTTGCATAACATGGACCATACCTGTCACTGTCACATCAACTTAACGATATTGTCACAGGTCCAGCGGACAAAGTGACATAGACAGAAATGTTAACATGGGAATATTACTTTAGTTTTTTTTGTTCTGTGTAAATAAAATGAAACCATTTGTCAGCGAAAAAATAAAAATTGTCAGATATTTATTTTGGCAGAATATCTCTCAATATAACAGTGTGAATAAAACAACAACAAACAACTATCACCGAATGCTAAATGCTGGTTGACTAAATGACTGACATTCTCTGTAATGGTGATGTCTTTTCCAATTTGTTATTGTTGTTCCCGTTTTTTTGTTTTGTTACAAAATTGATAGCAATGTGACTGTGATGATGTCACAATGACATTCAGACACTTTGTTACAGTGATTGGTAAAAAAAACAAAATAATTTTATTCCTCGGGAGCAATGAAAAGGAGTGGGTGGGTGTATCTGTCCTAAAATATTTGAATATTGTTTAATAACAAATGTTGTTACAATGAACGTGACAAGTTCTCTTAAATATTATTAATATTTAAATAAAATTTCTTGTTCAAACTGTGGCGTCCAACCATAGCCAGCTAGCTAGCTATGGCAAATGTTGTCGTCTGTCTCCGCCTGGCAAATAAAATTCAAATGCAATAAACAACAAATAAACCAATAAAAGAAATTGTTAAGACATTGTTGCCAAACACATAGATAAACAATAAAAAAATATTATTATTATTTTATTACTTAACGCCATATACGACAACAGACTGAGTGACTCTCTTTTCCCTGCTGGCCCAGCAACTGAGGCCAGACAGAGTGGCGTACCAACCAACCAACTGGAGGCAGACAGACAGACATCTGAAGTGAAAAAATAACATGAAACATTTAAAACGTGACTGAAATTCGTTTGTTTTTTGGAAAATACTACTCTACTCCCCTCACCACCGCCATCACCAACATCTAATTTTCTTACTTCTTCCTGGGTGGTGGTGTTGATGTGGTGTGGATTTGGTAACAGGAAAAACATAATAAAATCATGTTTTCAATGTTTCTTTTGTAAATAACAAAACGAAAAAAATATTAAAAAATAATAATATTTTGTTTATATTGGTGAGGTTTTTATTGCAATGTTGGGTAAGGTTTGTCGACAGCCGAAATTCAGATTCACTGAGTCATCTGCGCCATATGAAACAGACTCATTTCTTAGTATTGATTTCTAGATTTCTCACTTGTGCAATTTCAGAAGAGGCAACAAGCTGTTGAAATGCTATGACAAACATCGTTTCCAAAGAATATTAAAAACTAATAAAAACAAGTGGGCCGGACCGAACTTTTTATATGGTTCACCACGAACTGTATTGAAGTAAATATAATCAGTTACTTTCCTTTACGCTTAGGAAAGTACTAAGCTCTTCCTCTACGTTAAGGCTTATTCCTTGGAGGAGCAGAATATCATAACTGATGATAATCATTTTATATTGACAAATTTCTGTTCTACCATTTGAGATTCCAAAATACCAAGTTACATCCACTACAGAAGAAAAATTTAGCGAAACCCTTTAAAAAAGCTCACCGTTGTTCTTTTCCAAAACATGGACCAATAGTTACACTTTCAGTTATTCCGGTTGAATAGTTTGGTTTTCCAAATACAGAAAATCGGGAGGTACTATGAGGGCTAAATGAAAATGTGAGCCTGTACCGACAAATTTCAGGTGGAAAGTTTACTACCACCAGCGAAGACAAAATGCCAAATTTAAGCCTCTTCGGTTGGATATTGCGACCATAACTTTTCAAATACCGAAAATCGGGATATACCATTATATTGGGGCTATATGAAGACGTTCAAGTATACCAACAAATTTAAGTTAGAAAGTTTTATACCCCAACGAAGACTAAATACCAAATTTAAGCCGTTTCGGTTGAATATTAGGTTACAACCTTCAAAATACCGAAAATCGGGAGGTTCCGTTCTACGGGGGCTATACGAAGAGGTGGAAATATACTGACGAAGAATGATTGCCAAATTTGAGCCATTTCAGTTGGACATTGAGGCCACAAACCTTCAAAATACGGAAAACCTGGAGGTACCGTTCTATAGGGGCTATATGAAGACATTTACATATACCGACAAATTTCAGTTGAAAAGTTACATGCCTCCAACGAAGACTTAATATAAAATTTCAATCATTTCGGTGCGATGTTGAGGCCGTAACCTTCAAAATAACTCAAATCGGAAGGTACGGTTCTATGGGGACTATATGAAGACATGGACCACTACCGACAAATTTCAGCTGGAAGGTTGTATACCCCTAAAGAAGACTAAATACCTGATTTCAGTCATTTCGGGGGTGTATTGAGGCCACAACGTTCCAAATACCTAAAATCGGAAGGTGCCGTTCTATGGGGACTATATGAAGACTAGGTCCACGTCAACGACAAATTTCGGGTGAAATGTTGTATAACCCTAATGACGACTAAATACTCAATTTCAGCCATTTTAGTGATATATTGAGGCTAAAACCATCAAAATACTGAAAATCGAGAGGTAGCCTTCTATGGGTGCTATATGAAGATGTGAACCTATACCAACAAATTTCAGGTGGAAACATTGATACGCACAACGAAGACTCAAGGATAAAGTAAGGCCATTTTGATTGGATATTGAGGCCACAACCTTCAAAATACCGAAAATCTCAAGGTACCTCGCTATGGGGATATATAAGGATGTGGACCTATACCAACAAATTTTAGGTGAAAAGTTGTATACGTCCAACGAAGACTTAGTATCAGCCATTTGGGAGTTATATTTAGGGCAAAAACTTCAATATACCGAAAGTCGGGAGGCAACGTGCTATGGAAGCTATATAAAGACATGCACCTATACCGACAATTTTCAGCTGGAAAGTTGTATACCCCCAAAGAAGATTATATACCAAATTTCAGCCATTTAGGGAGGATATTGAGGCCACAACGTTCAAAATACCTAAAATCGGAAGGTGCCGTTCTATGGGGAATATATGAAGACGTGGACCTATACCAACAAATTTCAGGTGGAAAGTTGTATACCTCCAACAAAGTCTAAATGCCAAATTAAAGACACTTCAGTTGCATATTGAGGCCACCACCTTTAAAATTCCGAAAAGCGGGAGGTACCGTTTTATGGGGGCTACATGAAGACGTGGACCTATCCAGACAAATTTCGGGTGAAAAGTTGTTTACCCCTAACGAAGACTAAATACCAAATTCCAGCCATTTCAGTGCTATATTGACACCACAACATTCAAAATACCGAAAATCGGGAGGTACTGTTCTATTGGGGCTATAACAAAACGTGGACCTACACCTACAAATTTCAGGTATAAAGTTGTATAACCCTAAAGAAGACTAAAAACCAAATTTTACCATTTCAATGGAATATTGAGGCCACAACGTTCAAAATACCGAAAATCGCGAGGTAGCCTTCTATGGGGGCGGCTATATGATAACATGGATCTATACCAACAAATTTAAGTTGGAAACTTTAATACACCCAACGAAGACTGAATGCCATATTTAAGCTATTTCGGTTGGATATGGAGGCTAACACCTCCAAAATACCGACAAATCGGTATTTTCAATATTCAAAATCAAACATCCTAGGATTCGTTCGCTCCTGTCGAATCGTTTGCCCCTGTCGATTTGTTCGCTTCCGTCGATTCGTTCGCGCCTGCCGATTCGTTCGCTCCTGCAGATTCGTTCGCTCTCTGCGATTCGTTCGCTCTGTAGTCTAACCACACCCGACTCTTTTTCTTTACAGAGCAGCAATTCGAATAGGAACGAACTGAAGTTCACACCTGAAGACTACAGAACCCAACACCCGAAGACTACCAAGCCGAACTCCACAGCCGAAGACTACCGAGCCGAACCCAACACCCGAAGACAGCAATTCGAATAACACGGAGCCGTGCGGTACCCTCAACATCGGGAACTACCGGTCCTGCCGAGCGAGGACTGCCAATAAGAGGATTGTCGATCTCACTATTGCCGAGCCGAGTGTTATCGACTGACTGTCGACGATCAACCCCGTCTGGTATCAGCCGATTGCCGCATAATTGATACCGACCGATCGAAGCGATTCCACCCGGGGCTGTTCCCCAATTTTACCAACATATACTACAACAACAACATCTGAATCTTATGTTTACGAAATTATATGAAAAAGCACTGAAGCACACTGCCATCGTGTCTCATCCTAAAGTAGTTTGTGGGTCCTTGAGTCGACCCTGGCAGCGGCTGAGCTAACCTCAGCCTTCGATGAAACCACTCTTTATACGCCCAGTTCTAATGTTATCGAACGGCGAGTCGAACAAATTCCTACACGAATATTCGAAGAGTTTTACATTCTGCATGCCGACTTTACGCTGAGGAGCTTAATCCCCCCGTTGCAAAGTGTTATGTTGTCCCCTCGGAGTTTGGGAACACACGATATTCGATTCATTACACTATGATGAATGTCAAATTATTATATACTTACTTATATACATTAACTTAAAAAAAATTCTTGAACGCAGCAAAATATTCTCCACCCCCATTCCCAAGCAATGGCTGGCTCATTATGACATTGCGTTTGCGGGATATGCGGACGAGGATAAACCTTCATCCCTGGGAATTTTTAGGCGATTATTTATTGCTTGGATATTTATAGGAACATATTGCCGCTATATGTTTGCAACGCCTTTACAAACATTTTTCTTAATTTATAACGACCGCCATGAAGCAAAAACCATCAAGGAAAGGGAGAGAGAGAAAAGCTAACTTAAAATATAGCCCATCACCCAAAACCAAAAAAAGTGTTGAAGTATCATCCACAGTTGCACTTGCAGATTATTGTAAGGCATTATACATTTAAGATTTAAAATCTTTTTTGAGTTTTCTTTTTTGCTGCTTTCATCTTCTTGTTGTGGCAAAAAAAGAAAGCATTAAGCACCAAGAAATAAGAAAATATTTTTCTTAATTTTTCATGTTTCTTGCGGGATTTTATTTTTAAAAGACAGATTATTGCAGCGACACATATGTTGGTATGTTTTTTCTTGTTTCTAGGATAAAGCATAATGACAATAATGATTCATATACGAATGAAGCCATAAAATGGGCGCTTACAAGAGCAGCATAATTGAGGGAAGTCGAAAAAAAAATAAGTTTAAGTGAAGTTTTGGAGGGTTTCAAACAAGTTGCAAAAAGTGATGATGTGATCTTTAATGGCTACAGTTGAATGCCGAAATGGGTTAAATGGGTGCCAACGAACTTCAAACTGATTTAATAGTTTATTTTTTATATAGGCTTCTGTAATGACCAGAAGCAGTTGTCCAAAAACCGGGTTTTCCAAACAAAACGGTTTTCGGTTAACCGAAATTTTCAATTTTTTTTAAAACCGGTTTTCGAAAATTTTCAAAACAGGTTAACCGGTTTAAACCCGTTTTGTTAAATTGGTACAAAATTGCTCATAATTGATAAATATTTGATTAAATATGTGAGACAAGGGGTAAATTAAATTTAACGACTTCGTTATTATATAATTATCTCATAATATCCTTGTAATTTGACATTAAGCCTCGAAGTGGGGACAGCAAAATTAAGACAGAAATTGTGCCCTAAGAATAGTTAAAACCCTTACAAATTTAAACTTGTGTACCAAAAGTATTAAGTTTACATTTTATTAAGTCCGAATTATCGTGAAATGCCGGAATCCAACATACATACCCTTTTGTTTGTTCGTATATTTTATACAGTTATCTACAAGGCAGATTTAACAGGTAACCTATTCGTCAAATGGCAACAACAAAAAACCTCTTGTTGTACACTTTAAACGTCAAAATTTGTTATGGTTTTGTATGAAGAATTGTTGTTGTACATTTTTTACAACAATTTTTGACATTTTATGTTCAATCAGCTGGCGTGAGTCGGCTACCTTATTCAATATGCCTTGGGTATCTAGATCTAGTTCCTCTGTATCCAGATTCAAAAATTTGCAACCTGGATTTTATGCGTTCATAGAGAATCGGGATACTGGTGAGGGGGTTTAGCTGAGCAATCAAACAAATACAGCTTGCCGCGAGGTCCCAAACCACATGTAGGGCATGTGTTGGGTATCATTCGGATCTTAACTGGGTTAAATCCACTCGTGTTTGCGTTGTAATTTGTGGTTCTTCTGCTGCCATGGATGGGGGATGGTTTCCGATTACTGGCTGCGCAACGGTATCCATATTAATGCTAATCTGGCTGATAGGCTCGTTGCTCGTAGAGGTTCTCGCGTATACCATTGGACCTCTCTCTCCAGATCATGAAGATCTCTCCTGAAGTGCCTGGGTGGGGAAGTGTGTCCACTGGATCGTGGCAAGGAAACTCACGGCACACAGTTGTTTTTTTCTTAGGTAGGTAGGATCGTTGACTTTAAGAACCGTTTCAATAAATTACCGTAGCTTTTACACGAAGTGAGCTATTATATTTTTTCGATAGTTAGTGCTCGAAATCAGGGCACCATCGACTAATATGTTCAGGAGGAGAATTATTTTCTCCGTCCAAGTTTTGAACAGTGTGGCAGTGGATTTATCGGAGTATATTTTCATATTCCTCAGATAGAAGAACCAGACTACGTCAGCTATGTAGAAATTGTTCCTATAACATATGCATGATGTCATCGATGAGGCAATCCCACGGCGCACAGTGTTCGAAATGACTCATCTAGCGGCGCGAAATTAATAACTTGGAAATGAATGGAGAAATCTTTCTGAAATTTTGTACAAACTCAGTCTGTATCCGTGGGTAATAATGGACTAAATATGAACAACATCGGTACATATTTTGGTGTATCCTCCATATAACGGTACTTCCTGATATTCGGTATTTTGAGGATTTAAGCCACCCCTTTCCTTCCAAATTAGTTGTAATTTGGTACTTAGGGTTTCTAGTGGTCACTAAACGTTTCCACCAAAAATTTTGGACATAGGTCCACGTTTGGGTATAGGCCCCGTTTTAGGTACCTCCCGATTTTCAGTATTTCGGGGGGTTTGTCCACATTTTCAGACCAAATAACCTGAATTTTGACATAGGAGGTTCTCGTTGGTTATATATCTTCTGCACCAAAAAATGTGAACATAGGTCTATGTTATGATATAGCTCCCATATAACTGTAGCGCCAGATGTTGGGTATTTTGAGGATTTACTGCGATATTTTGAACATCGTGGATAAGCCGATGTTCCCTGATGTAAAGGACTGTTGGTCGCGATAAACAAAAAGAGTGACTGATATAAGTCCAACCTATGTGTCGTTTAAGAGCTGTTTAAGGATCATTTTGAAGTTACTCCTTGTAAAATTTAGCCTCTTGTGGTCATGTTTGCATGAATAACTCCCACAAATGTATCCACTTCCACGATTGACTCTGCCGATGCATTTCTTTAGGTACATCCTCCTCAAAAATTTTACACTTTTGTGCTTTTATCCAGTTTAGCGCAACTGCCCCTATCAGTAGTCATTGTAATCATACAACAGCATCGTCAGGAGAAGACTGAGATATTTTCCCCGAAATGGCCGATATTTAGAAGCACTCCTTCATATATTACTCTCACTACAGTGTTAAAATGGTATAAATATATTCGCTGTAAACTGTCAATGGGATAATATAAGCCACGGTTTATGATACCAACCCCACGATTGCCTAAAAATATACGCTGGCAACTTTCAAAACTTATTGTGTCACCAAACTATTAGGTCCACCACTCATGTTATTGTTTTTTAATACACTAACAGGTTGAGGGCAAATCTCTTTCGACAAAGCTTTTTGATACTTGTTTAATTATCGTTACTTACTCTGCTTGAAAACCAATTGGAATATAAATTGTACCTGCAAATAAAAAAGGAATTTTGAATTATTACAAACAAGATATATAAAAGAAGGTAGAAGGTATAATTTAATAAGAATTTTAGAATTTCGTAATTTGCTTAGCGTGTAATAACGATTCCTATGGAATTGTTCATTGCTTTATTATTACCTATTGATTTAAAACTGTTCAATTTAATATTTTTTTTTTAATATTTTTTTACTAAGAAATTTCTTAGAAGGGCTCTACTCTCCCATTTTTTCTACGACATTTAATTTTCTATATGAAGAATTTCGGTTTGACAAAATTATAAAACACCCTTTTAGGAAAATTCAATTACAGGACAAAAATTTAAGATTTGTAGGATCTCATTAATTATTTTATTTATAATTCTTATATACTTTGTTAGATTATTTACGAAGACCGAAAGTATCTTTGACTGTATGATTTTTTTTCTTTTCTTATTTTTTTCCATAATAGTTCATTATTTTTAATGAGTTTCCCACCACCCTAAAAAGAAAGCAAATTCCCTTATAATCAACGAAACGAAGAGCAAAGTGCTTTAATACGACTTCTAATGATTCCACTTATGTAGCATACAATATAACCAAGTTCCATTCTTCTATAACTGTTGCCATTGTGGCTTTATTCATTATACGATTGTGTTGCATATTTTTTAGGTGTTAGGTAGGCCAAAACAATCCTATAATAATATTATATTATTTTTAGTATACAAACAAAAACATGTATATAATACATACTATATGAAGCTACTTTTGGGGTTATTATTTAAGCAATTTTTCATTTCTAATGATACCATTGGATTCCTAACATTTACTCTCCCTCGTCGACCACAAGCCACAATAAAATAAAAAAGGTAAATCGAAAAAATAACTATTATTGCCTTTGAGGTAAATGATTCATGAGATTCATAGAAGAATGTATATATTTGCCATAAAACGGGTGGGGACAAAGGGATAAGCGAACACCATCAAGCAAGCAATGGCATTGAGGAGGCTAATATAGTCCCACACCCATACATAAGTATGTTTGTACCCATGTTGTTGGGTATCCTTATAGATGGGGAGTTGTTATAAAACAACATTGAGCCATTGATTGTTTTAACACCACAATTCAGCACATACAGAAATATACCTACCAACAATTCTCAAATATACAGAAAAAATGAACTAAACATGTTTTTACCGAAAAATATACAATTTTGGCCAAAATGAAAAAAACGGAAGAAGAAAATATATGCCTGTACGTCGTCTCAGTGTATGTGTGTGTTTATTTGAAAACAAAAATAAAAACTAACTAGCCTTCTAAATGCATAAAAATTGAGGGGTTGTAGCCAGACAACACACACACTCTTTAATACATACGAAACATTCATATAAATATACACATTTGGCAAAAATACCTGGTTGTATTTTGGAAATGTGTAAGGCTTTGGGTATACATCACCCAACCACCCAAACAAATTTTACATATATTTCTCAGAAGGGAATAGAAGAGGAAAAAAAGCTTCTGAAATAACGACATTTTTATCACATGGTCTGTAGTCGTCTGTATTGCAAGAAGAAGAAGAAGAAGAAGGGAAGATATAGGGAGTCTTTGGGGGAGAGCGGCAGCATAAGCATATTCTTGTTTTAATGAAGCAAAGTTAAGTGCAAAAAGGAAGGAATAAATAAAACAGTGGGAACGAGGTATGTAAGAAAACGCTAAAGTATGATGGCGTCGACAAAGTTTAGTTCGACTGTCACGCGCAAGCCAGAGAAGACGTTCAGGCTTTCATGCGCATGGAATTTTTCGTAGGTTAGCAGCACTAAAGTTCATTGAAATTCATTTTGGTGGAAAGGAGGGACGAAATTTGACCTTTTGGAAACAAAATGAGGAAAATATGCACTAAATCTTTTCATTTGGTGCATCATAGGCCACACTTCGATACATTGGACAAAACTTCAAATTCACATAACTCAATAATTGGGCTGCAGAAAGCTGCAAACACAACAGACAGCCGCAGAACTATCCAATCCACGTACTAAATTGCTTGATGAAAGTACATACGGTTCCAATTACTTTCAGCTAAGAAAAAAATCCGTGCTTGGGTACCAAAAGCTTAACATAAGAAAGCCATGGTACGACTATAGGTATAACTAAAGAGCTCAGTTTTAGAGATTTCATCCAGCACCGCTTCAGAGAACTGCTTAACCCTTTTGATATTCGGGTAGCAGAAAGGTTGTGCCGGAACATCATGACGGCTGCAGCCGCTTGCTATATACCTGCTGGTCGAATACGTGAAGTGATACCACATTAGGGAATGTGTGTGAGGAGCTTCGCCGATCCAATCCTAGTGACCCCAGAGTTAAGGAACAAACACTAGAAGTTAATGGGTTGGTGGGTAGCACAAGCGGATAATGTGGCTAGATCATCTGAAGTGTTGCAAAATTGGAGCCGGAAGTGTGAATTGTGGGCAACGGTTATGTGACTCTCGAACCCTGGAAAGAAGAAAGATAGGACCTTAGTCACATATGGCAACCTTACGTTGACTAATTCGAAGAGGTTCGCATTCTATTTTAATCGACAATTTGTAGTGCACCCCGAGAGTGACATGGCGAAAATAAGAGTACTATGAAGCATTAGATCTCTTCTTGCCGAGGAGGAAACACCACAATTCATGGTGTTGCAAATGCCAACGGGTTCGCTAAATCATACAAAGCGTTAGGCCCTGACGATATGTTCATGCTGAAACAGCTGGATTTGCTGGGAGTTGCGTCTGTTACGAAAGTTCTCAACCCATCGGTTACGGGGTGGTCCCGCTACTAAAGCCAAGCAGGGATGCCAGCATGCGCTGCCGGTCCGCACGTTGCACTGCACCCTTTCAACAGTTCTGTCAAACATATTCAACTATCTCCAGTAGCTTTGTGGTTACAACTTATCGAAGCAGCCACATTCCTGGACCTGAAGATAGAGCCCAGCGCCGAATTTAATAGGAAAACGAACATACAATCATAATATATCCTGTTGCAACAACAACAACATGGTACGACCGGGACCGGGGGAATATGGTTATCTGTAACAGGAATGCCATGGTAACTCTAGCAATACATAGATTTACGGTTTAAGTTCTTAAATCGGCAACCTAAAAAATAAATATGGTAAGCGACCTCTCTATTGTAGCCGAGCCCGAAAGACGTGTAGCTAATACTACCATTTGTACAGAAATTGCAGATTGCTGAAATACTTAGAAAATACAAGCCAACATTAGGAGGATGTGGGTATAATCAAATTTCAAATGATTGCTATACGAAATGTGGACCTACGTCCCAGAACAGATTTTAAGATTCTCGTTCGGTCTTTAGAATCCCATGTTGACAACTTAATTTGGCAACCTAAAAAATAGATTATATAACCAAGCCCGAAAGACGTGTCTCTAATACAATGGTCTTCACCACGGGGCTCGCGAGCCATTACTGCGGCGGTGGTCAAAATATTTTGTGAATTAGTCTCTCTGAGAGAGTCAGATGAGAATAAAGAGAACCTATGTTGTTGTTGCCGTCACGTTAACGTATATGGGTGATCTTGGCTGCCTTACTTTGTGAAGACACACGATCTCATTTGTGGTGAGTTTCAACGTAAATCTCACCACCGATCATCTTCTTTGTTTTCTAACCCTGCCAGAATTTGGAAGTGAGTTTCTCGCCTAAGAGGTCATTCCGGAGACACGCCAAGGAAGATCGTTGGTGAATTACACAAACAGAGACGGTGGTGCAGTGGTAAGCATATTAGCTCTGCACTCCGTGTTCGCTTCCCAAGTCAGTCAACAAAACAAAATCACATTTTTAAAATGACAAATTCCAAACAATAACTTCTCGAAAAGAGCGTAATTAAAAAAATAAAAATAAAAAAATTAAAAAAAAAATAAAAACCAAAATAAAAAAAAAAAAATTTAATTCCAAGAACTATCGAGGAAATGATCTTCAAGAAGTGTCGCTGGAGTGACTTTCAATACGACACGCGGGCGTGGTTCATTTCTTCACAACTGAGGTCACTTCAGGTCACTTTTCATCGCCTAGGCGGCACGCCTGAGCCACTTCCGGTTTTTGCTTGCAGGGAACAAGAAAGCAATGAATTAACGCACACGATGCTTATCGAGAGAGGGAGAGATAATCTCGTATGTGTGCCCAACACAAACGGAGCGGTTGCATTTGTAGTTGTTGGTGAACTCTGCTCTAATACTACTATTTGCACTGAAATTTTAGATTGCAGAAGTACTCAGGAAATGCAAGGCTGTGGGTGTAACCACCGTCGATAAACCGTTAAATGTCCGCTATACGAAATGTGGACCTACGTCCAAAAACATGCTTTAAGATTCTTGTTCGATCTTTAGAAGCCCATGTTAACAAGTAAAATAGATTTGCCGGCAGCTAAATATCCTAAGCCTATGACAGTACAAAACAAAAAATAATAACAGAATTGATGGACCTGAATCGATATGTTTATGTAAGCGCAGCAATTGTGTCCCACTGTAGCCCACTATGTCATTAGACTCCATAAAATGTTGATTTTATGGATTTTTTCTCCCGTTTGCAGCAAGAAGTCTGATGCATACTTTTAGGTCTAACTAAACAGCGAAGCATATATTTTGGTGTATATGTGTGTATATGTGTATGTATGTTTAGACAAGGTGAAAGTTATTATTGAAATTGACATTTCTTCAGTGCCAAAGAGGCAGAAAATATTCATGACTAACAAACAAACATCTGCTTGCCTTCCAGTCGACGAACGGCGAAATTTGTATCCACACGGAAGCAAAATATCAAAACGCAACAATATTAACAGTTAAGGCCAAGGGAAAGAATGAACAGAGGGCTGCGGCACATTCATAACAGTAATGTGAAGATACAATTGTAAGACGTTTGCCATTTTTAAGGGTGGAAAAAAAAAATAACAGCAGCAACGGGGGAACGAATAAGGCGGAAAAGGGAAAAGACACAAAAATAATATTCTTAAGTAATGCCTTAACAAGTGTTAAAGCGTAACCTGAACCCTCGGTTGCTGCCTTTCTCTGCACACACTTGCACACTCAAAAATCATTGCTTTAGCAAAAAATAACAGTCAACAACACCTTAAAGTAGGCTTTAGATATTTCTTACTTCCGCATGTATTTGTTGTTTTGCTTGGTTGGCTAAATGTTATTTAAGTGTGTGCGTAAAGGAATAACTAAGGTGGATGGGAGTTCAATGGGGGAAGGGAATTGATAAGAAATTCGATGGAGAAGAAGACAGGACCATAAATATTTTTTAATTTCATGGTTAACTATTTTTGTAGACCAGCTTATTTCTTTTATTTCAAACTCAACACAGCTGTGTGTGTCCATTTGGATGGGTGGAGGGGTTATAGTCTCTCAACTTAGTTCTTTGGTTTTTCTTCATTGTCTTGCTTTTTGTCATTTTCTTATTTTTTATGGATAGAAATTGTAATGAAATTTGGCATTTACGAATTACCAACAATATTGAGAATAGTAATGTATTTTTCCCAAATTGGATTTTCAGTTTTTGGGGTATTGCTGCAGTGTGGTGGTGTTGGTGGACAGACCATTATTTGTTCCATTACATGACGGTAATGACATTTATAGCTCAAGCTATGACATTATTTGTCGGTTTGTGGATGGGTTTGTTGTTTGAAAGTTGTAGTTGTTGCTGTTGTTGTTATTTATGTATTATAAATTATGGAATTTATGTGTATTATTAAATTTTTCGGCTATAATTTTTGTAATTTTATTTGATTTTTTTGTCATAAAATATGTACATGATTTTTTATGAATGCAATTGAATATCACATGTTGTGGCTTCAGTTGTAATGGAATGTCAGCGATGTGGGGATTTTATGATTTAATTTATTGGACTTTTGTGTGGCTCAGCAAAAGAAAGACAAAGAGAAATTGTAATGGATTTACATAGTAATTAGATTTTCTTATATAAAAATGTTTTTTTTTAACAAGAAAAAGTCTCAGAAAAAAGTGGCAATATTACTACAAGATTTCCATCATAAAGTCAAAAATGTGAAATGGGCTGAGTCGAAATTATTGTCCTATAACAAATTTAGTGTAAAAAAATTAAAAATCATAAAGAAAAATATTAAAAAATAAATAATTTTTATTATTTTTATTTTATTGCAGCCCCCAGTTCCTTCACGAAACTAACAAAACCCATGCGGAACATTTAGCCATTTAGCAATAATTCTTTTATTTCAATTTTATGGCTTAGACATGTCTTAGAAACTGTGTTTGTTTTTTCCCTCAAATACACAAACACTTGTGACAGACCAAAAGACGCCTTCTGCAAAGACCTGCAATTATCACGATGGTCCATAAATAAAAACCGAAAAAAGAAACAAACCCAACCTAGCTAAGCTGAACATTAAAAGTAGGCATTAAGAAGCCTGCCTGCCAGACTAACATCGGGTTTGTCTATTTACATTGGTAGACGAACAAATGGATTTTTATGGCATCTCGTTAACAAAAAGTTACGCCTTTTTTCAAGAAGGGAGATGGGAAATGAAAGCGCCAATAAAAAATTTACTCAATAAGTAAGTAACTCCCCTCCTCCAAGTAGCAATGATAACAACGTCAATAATGTTACATGAACTTGTTTTATGGCTTGCACCAAATGTCCAATATAGAGAGAGGTCTTCCCACTAGACCACGCTTTAGGAAATTATGGCTACTCTTATGGTACAACCCTGTACAATCTGTTAAGACAATAATTCAGAAGAAAAAGTCTAAGAAAGCTTAAATTTATGACCACAAATAAAAAAATATTGTCCTTAGATTTTTCACCAAATTGTATAATACTTAATGAAAAATATTTTCCTGAAAATCTCACAAAATTCAACACTTACACGTGTCTACTTTATTTTATTCTAACTTTGGTTTCTTTCTTTTTGGAGTATGTGATGCGCAGGAAAAATGCTTAAAAATGCGTCACGTCGCTTAGCTGACTACCACCACCATAACTAAGATTGACGTACGACACAACACAACATCATCTATCTACCTACCGTTGTATAGATTTTATCCCCCCTCCTCTCAGTTCTCTGCTAAGGAAATAAAATTTAATTAATTTTACGCATTAAGGAAATGAAAAAGCAATTGCTAGGTGTTGTTATTGTTGTTATAACGCTTTTTCATTGATTACATTTTTAAACATCAAATATTTAATGGGATGTTGATCCCTAAACGTAGGAAATCTTGGTATTGGAAGGAAAAAGTAATAGAATTATTTTTGTAGTTGAAAGTTCTGCAGACGATTTTTAGACGCCTAAAAGTCTTCTATGAAAGATGCCTAAAAGCCGCCAATAATAAAATAGATGCCTAAATGTCGCCTAAAAGCAGTCTATAAAAGACGCCTAAAGGTTGTCTATAATAGACGCCTAAAAGTCGTCTATAATAGACGCTAAAAGTCGTCTATAATAGACGCCTAAAAGTCGTCTATAATAGACGCCTAAAAGTCGTCTATAATAGACGCCTAAAAGTCGTCTATAATAGACGCCTAAAAGTCGTCTATAACAGGCGCTTAAAAGTCGTCTATAATAGACGCTTAAAAGTCGTCTATAATAGACGCTTAAAAGTCGTCTATAATAAAAGACCTATGTATAGTCTGTAATAGAAGACTTCCGAAGGATTCTTCCATAAAATAGACAAACCCTTCCGTAAGGAGCCCTCTACAGGATATAAGGCTTGCTTAGGGGACTTCTATAGATTATAGGACCTCCGTAAGGGTCTTCTATAGAAGAGAAGACTACCGTAGGGGTCTTCTATAGAATAGAAGACCTCCGTAAGTGTCTTCTATAGAGCAAAAGACCTCCGGAGGGGAACAAACGAATTCCGTAGGGGTATTCTATAGAATAGAACCCCTTCGTAGGGGTCTTCTATAGAATAGAAGACCTCCATAGGGGTCTTCTATAGAATAGAAGACCTCCGTAAGGGTCTTCTATAGAATAGAAGACCTCCGTAGGGGTCTTCTATAGAATAGAAGACCTCCGTAGGGGTCTTCTATAGAATAGAAGACCTCCGTAGGGGTCTTCTATAGAATAGAAGACCTCCGTAGGGGTCTTCTATAGAATAGAAGACCTCCGTAGGGGTCTTCTATAGAATAGAAGACCTCCGTAGGGGTCTTCTATAGAATAGAAGACCTCCGTAGGGGTCTTCTATAGAATAGAAGACCTCCGTAGGGGTCTTCTATAGAATAGAAGACCTCCGTAGGGGTCTTCTATAGAATAGAAGACCTCCGTAGGGGTCTTCTATAGAACAAACGACCTCCGTAGTGGTATTCTATAGAATAGAACCCCTTCGTAGGGGTCTTCTATAGAATAGAAGACCTCCGTAGGGGTCTTCTATAGAATAGAAGACCTCCGTAGGGGTCTTCTATAGAATGGAAGACCTCCGTAGGGGTCTTCTATAGAATAGAAGACCTCCGTAGGGGTCTTCTATAGAATAGAAGACCTCCGTAGGGGTCTTCTATAGAATAGAAGACCTCCGTAGGGGTCTTCTATAGAATAGAAGACCTCCGTAGGGGTCTTCTATAGAATAGAAGACCTCCGTAGGGGTCTTCTATAGAATAGAAGACCTCCGTAGGGGTCTTCTATAGAATAGAAGACCTCCGTAGGGGTCTTCTATAGAATAGAAGACCTCCGTAGGGGTCTTCTATAGAATAGAAGACCTCCGTAGGGGTCTTCTATAGAATAGAAGACCTCCGCAGGGGTCTTCTATAAAATAGAAGACCTCCGTAGGGGTCTTCTATAGAATAGAAGACTTTCGCAAGGGTCTTCTATTGAATAGAAGACCTCCGTAGGGGTCTTCTATAGAATAGAAGACCTCCGTAGGGGTCTTCTATAGAATAGAAGACCTCCGTAGGGGTCTTCTATAGAATAGAAGACCTCCGTAGGGGTCTTCTATAGAACAAACGACCTCCGTAGTGGTATTCTATAGAATAGAACCCCTTCGTAGGGGTCTTCTATAGAATAGAAGACCTCCGTAGGGGTCTTCTATAGAATAGAAGACCTCCGTAGGGGTCTTCTATAGAATGGAAGACCTCCGTAGGGGTCTTCTATAGAATAGAAGACCTCCGTAGGGGTCTTCTATAGAATAGAAGACCTCCGTAGGGGTCTTCTATAGAATAGAAGACCTCCGTAGGGGTCTTCTATAGAACAAACGACCTCCGTAGTGGTATTCTATAGAATAGAACCCCTTCGTAGGGGTCTTCTATAGAATAGAAGACCTCCGTAGGGGTCTTCTATAGAATGGAAGACCTCCGTAGGGGTCTTCTATAGAATGGAAGACCTCCGTAGGGGTCTTCTATAGAATAGAAGACCTCCGTAGGGGTCTTCTATAGAATAGAAGACCTCCGTAGGGGTCTTCTATAGAATAGAAGACCTCCGTAGGGGTCTTCTATAGAATAGAAGACCTCCGTAGGGGTCTTCTATAGAATAGAAGACCTCCGTAGGGGTCTTCTATAGAATAGAAGACCTCCGTAGGGGTCTTCTATAGAATAGAAGACCTCCGTAGGGGTCTTCTATAGAATAGAAGACCTCCGTAGGGGTCTTCTATAGAATAGAAGACCTCCGTAGGGGTCTTCTATAGAATAGAAGACCTCCGTAGGGGTCTTCTATAGAATAGAAGACCTCCGTAGGGGTCTTCTATAGAATAGAAGACCTCCGCAGGGGTCTTCTATAAAATAGAAGACCTCCGTAGGGGTCTTCTATAGAATAGAAGACTTTCGCAAGGGTCTTCTATTGAATAGAAGACCTTCCCAGGGGTCTTCTATGGAATAAATGATCTCCGTTGAACCTGTAGAATCGAAGGCCTACTTTGGAGTCTTCTATTGAATAGAAGACTCCGTAGGGTCTTCTGTGCAATCGAAGACCTCCGTAGGAGTTTTCTATAAAATAGTACACCTGCATAGGTATCTTTTGTAGAATAGTGGACCTCCATAGCAGCCTTTTATACACTACATACCTATTCATCAATAAATAATTTCTGGTATCACATTTAAACAGCAAATTGAAAAAAAGAAAGAAAAAAGTAATTAGAACATTGGTGGCGTTTATTTAATTGGGATAGCTGTTACAATTTTGATTTTTCATTGCGAACAATGCCAAACCTTCTCCACTAATAAACTTGTTGTTTTAAATTTTAAAACAACAAAAGGGATTAAGCCAGACTATTTTGAAAAATCAGAAAAAAGTAATTTCTGACATTTTTTTCTCTTTCGAATTTCCATGCCCAAACAACAATATTTGCAAAAAGTACCAACAACAACCAAACTTAGGGTAATTTTATTACAAACGGATCCATGGCAAATTGTCATGTAGGAGTATATCAAAGGCCTACCCATTAGGCGTTATGTAAATTTAAAAACAAATTATTGCATACTTTTAGGATCAATTTCTAAGAATAAAATAAACAGTCCCAACGAATTTGTCATTCCTTCTGCTTTTTCCAATTAAACTTTAAATAAAATTATGTAAATATTTTAAGGAATAAAAAGTCTATGAAATAAAACAAAGAAATGAAATTTAACTAAGTAACTTAGTCATGGCTTGAGTTTTTTTAGTTGGCCCATTTCATGAGTTTGGCCTTATTTATTTTTGCTTCTTTTTATAGGGAATGGATGGCTGCCTTTTAAATGTCTTTATCTCAAACATTTATGCCATATTTGATTATTAAATCATTACTATGCAAATATTATAAGGCTTGTTGCTATTATTTTTGTTGTAGAAGTTTTGCTATCCACTTCTTGTTATTTTCGTGGAAGTAGGTTTGGGAAAAGTGTTTGTTTTGGGGGGGTGGTGTGGTGGGGAAGAACAATTAGAATATAAAACGCGTGTTATCCGTTTTTTGAGCCATTAAATGACACATAGTTTAAGTTACAAAAGCCAATGGGCATGCCAGTCAGTGCAAACAAAATGAAAGGGAGTAAGAGAACTAGAACGGCGACCAAGCAAGTTCATAAAATGTTATTAAATTAGCATATGAATCATTTTGAATCATTTGCATACAAATTGGTCAACTTGAGTTTAATTAAGCACAATTGAATGACAGAACACCCATCCACCCACCTCCAACTCTAAAAACGTCATCACTTTGGCCACTGTAATGCTGCACAGCGTACAAAACAAGAAGAAGTTACCCAGACCAACTCAATAAACCAAATAAGCACGCAACGCACATAGTTTAACCACAAACCATATTTACAGCCACACACATACAACATATTTACTCCCATTGCACCCACTACATCACCACCACAATTACAACAAACTAAACGAATAAAACATGGCTCATTTCCGTCAAACAGAGTGATTTCGATTTGCTGGGGAAAGAGTGAGTGGTGCTATCAATAGTCTTTTGTGGAAGTTTACAAAACAAAAATATCTAATTTAAATTTTCATTTAAATATTTCAATGGAAAAACGAGAAGAAGAAGCATCCTCTAGAATTGTAAGATATTGTTTTAATAAGGGGGTGTTTGGGAAATTAAATGAGGAAATTATTTTTTGTCCCCCATTTGAAGGTTAAATCAAAGAGTCGTCATTTAGTTAACGTTGCCATTAAGAAGAGAACTGGAGACTAACTGGCGGCAGGCAGGCATAATTTTAAATTGTGGCGTTGTTGCTGTTGCAAAGAAGTGTGTCAGTTATTACAACGACACACACCCCTCTCATCAAATCATTAACAATTTTTATATACATACATACTTACATAACAGATTTGTATTTATTACATATTATTCAAGCATGAACATTTTGTAGGAGGCTAGTATTAAGGACTATGATCTGCGAATCTGCCCCTTGAATGTTCAGACTCTTTATGGAGAAGGTGCAGTTTACGCAATGACGAATATACTTGAAAAGTAGGTCGATATTACTGCCATACAGGCAAATACAATGAATTCGGAAAAGCGTCACAACAATACCTGAAAGTGTCGTATTATAACACTGTGCAACAAAATGGAGCTCAAAGTCTGGGGGGTGGAAAATTCCTTTGGGGATGAAATTACTTGGTGAGTATATACAGAACCCAGAAGGACAGATCCGCCGTGAGTCGAACTTTCGAGATATGGCGTGATGAATATTTTGCTGAAGACCCTATAAGCCCTCAGATATTAGCGTTATATCTTTGTCCTCTGTTGTTTTAGCTTATTTTTGAGATCACATTTCTTCAACCAAAACAAATGAGGATTATTTTCGTAGAGCATTTTGACCTTCCATCTCGCATCCTTCAATGTCCTTTACGTCCTTTATTTTAAGAGCCGCCTTAAAAGTACCACAAGATGACGTTTTTCGACACACACCCCTCTCATCAAATCATTAACAATTTTTATATACATACATACTTACATAACAGATTTGTATTTATTACATATTATTCAAGCATGAACATTTTGTAGGAGGCTAGTATTAAGGACTATGATCTGCGAATCTGCCCCTTGAATGTTCAGACTCTTTATGGAGAAGGTGCAGTTTACGCAATGACGAATATACTTGAAAAGTAGGTCGATATTACTGCCATACAGGCAAATACAATGAATTCGGAAAAGCGTCACAACAATACCTGAAAGTGTCGTATTATAACACTGTGCAACAAAATGGAGCTCAAAGTCTGGGGGGTGGAAAATTCCTTTGGGGATGAAATTACTTGGTGAGTATATACAGAACCCAGAAGGACAGATCCGCCGTGAGTCGAACTTTCGAGATATGGCGTGATGAATATTTTGCTGAAGACCCTATAAGCCCTCAGATATTAGCGTTATATCTTTGTCCTCTGTTGTTTTAGCTTATTTTTGAGATCACATTTCTTCAACCAAAACAAATGAGGATTATTTTCGTAGAGCATTTTGACCTTCTATCTCGCTTCCTTCAATGTCCTTTACGTCCTTTATTTTAAGAGCCGCCTTAAAAGTACCACAAGATGACGTTTTTCAGCTTCGAAATGTTCTACAAAAATGTAGGCCAGAAAATTTTAAGTACGGCTCTCATTGACAACTAATCGATTTTGTCGCGTTTTCATAGTAATTTTTTACATTTACCCTTTTTTGCTTAGAAAAAAACTGTGTTTTGTGTTTTTGTATGTTCTGTAACGAATATACAAAAAACAAAATATAGTATTTTTCTGAACAAAAACAGGGTAAATGCTCAAAACGACCACGAAACGCGACAACATAGATTTGTTGTCAATGAGAGCCGTACCTAAAATTTTCTGGCTTACATTTTTGTGGAACATTTCGTAGCTGAAAAACGCCAACTTGTGGTACTTTTATAGCGGCTCTTAAAGTAAAGGACGAAAAGGGCATTGAAGGAAGCGAGATAGAAGGTCAAAATGCTCCACGAAAATAATCCTCATTTGATTTGGCTGAAGAAATGTGATCTCAAAAATAAGCTAAAACAACAGCGGACAAATATATAACGCTAATATCTGAGGGCTTATAGGGTCTTCAGCAAAATATTCATCACGCCATATCTCGAAAACTCGACTCACGGCGAATCTGTCCTTCTGGGTTCTGTATATTCTCACCAAGAGCTTTCATCCGCAAAAGAAATTTTCCACCCCCCAAAATTTCGGTTCACAGTGTAATTGCCTTGGTTTAACGCATGAGTTTCGTTGCGGATTTGTAGTTAATCGGAGGTTAAAAATCTGGTCTCCAGCTACACCCCGGTGAATGCAAATCTTGCTACGATTCGAATAAAAGCAAAATTCTTCAACATCAGCTTTATTGTCGCTCATGTTCTAAACGAAGACAAGGACGAGCAGACCAAAGGTATTTTTTACAAACGCTTAGAGGAAAAATATGACCGTTGTCCTGCCCATTACATTTTAATGCGAAAATTGGAAAGGACAATATTTTTTGGACCAACACTCTGGAAATTATGTGAATGAAATATTGGACAATGGAAAGAGGCTGATAGACATCGCAGTGACAAAAAACATGGTAGTTAGCAGTACCAGATTCAAGCATTTCGCATTTATAAGTGCACCGAGCTGTCACAAGAAATGGAATCGAACAGACACAACACGGACGCTGGACATCGGTAAGCTGCAATCAAAACAGATAGCCACAGCATATTCCACTCAACTGTTCCAATTGTTTAATGAAAGCATTTCTTGTTCCATTAACATGCCGTCACAGTGATAAACTATTAACCACTCCATGCAAAAAAAAAAACCCAAAATGCATACTTGGATACTAGAGACTTCCACCAAGGAAACCATGGTATGACCAGCAGTGTAGTGCTGATACTGAAGAGAAGAATGCTACAAATAGGACTACTTTGCAATTAGTAGCAACGCGTAGTGTTCAATACGGAAAAGCGGAAATGTGAAAAAAATCGGCATGTAGAGGAGTCAGAATGAAGTCCGACAAATCTTCCAAAAAGTGAAGCATGTAACTGATGGCTTTGGTATAGGCACATCCTTCTGCAGAGGGGAGTAAGGTAATCTGGCAGTAGATACAGATAGTGTGCTTTGGATATGGAAAGAGCATTTTTCCAAATTGTATCAAATACTAGTACCACATCAAACCTATGTTTCTACGTGGGGTTCTTTGCTGCCACAACAACAATGAAAATACCCAGATCAGATTCCAGAAGATGGTATGAAGTGAAAACAGCAATTAACCGGCTGAAGAGTAATAAAGCCACAGGACCCGATTGCTTACCATTCGACCTGTTGAAAGGCGGAGGCTACATGCTGATAAGGTGTATGCCTCAGCTAGCTAGCACCATCTGGCAGGAAAAACGCGAGGCCGAGATTGGAACCTGAGCATTCTGTGCACCAAAAGAAAGGAGATAAAGGTGTGTGCCCTAACTATAGGGACATAAGTCTGTGCCCTATTGTTTTTAATACAGAGTCTGCGATATTTTATGAACGACTCAAGCCAAGCGGCTTTAGACATGGCAAATGCACAATTGACCAGATATTTACCTTGCAGCAAATCCTGGAAAAGATATGCAGATCGAAACCTACCATCTTTGTGTCGATTATAATGCAGCATTCGACAGTCCCATAAGCTCAAAAGTTTTCCATATAATAATTGTTCCACAAATATCCCATAAGGGACATGGGGACTTCTCTCATATCAATGAGTACACCCCGAATCTAATTAGCTCATGCATATGGGACCTACTGTTGATTGCCAAGACCTAACGGCCTGTCTTACGACATCACTTTCAGAGAAGTTTTACATGGCTAAAATACATAGGAAATGTCGCCAGCATTACTGAGGGGTATTATGCCACCGCTGAAATTTTTGATGTTGCCTGGCCTGGAAAGCGAACTTCAGACCTTCTGAGTGCATGTGTGTGCATACCATTGCACCACGGTGGCACCCATTTGACAGTCTCATACGCTCAAAAGTATTCAATGCCATGTCTGAATTTGGTATTCCACAAAGCTCAGTCGGCTTTGTAGGACGGCATTAACTGACACCTGACGTCATTGACATCAAAGGTCGATCATTATAAGAATTAACCTATACCTATAAAAAAGTCGAAAGAGATGTGGCAGTAAACGGCGACAGGAACAAGTTGATGGTATCGACGCGGAATGCATCCACAGAACTGGGACGAACTGTGGAAGTTAGTGCCTACAATTTTGAGGTAGTTAAAGAATTCATCTACCTCGGCACCTTTATTAACACAACAACCGGCATCAGTAGTAAAATATGAAGAAGAATATTATTGCCAACATATGCTACATTGACTTGAGTTAGCAGTTTAAATCAAAGCACCATCTCGTCAACCTAAAAACACCCTTCACCAAATACTGATACTACCCATGCTAATGTATGGTTCCGAAACCTGTGAAAATGCACAAGTAGATAAGGTATTGCTTGGTGTGTTTAAGAAAAAAATTCTTCTAAAGATCTACGGGTCAGTATGCGTTGACGGTGAATATCGGCGCGCATGGTGATTCCTGACAACCCAATTTTTTGTCCTCACCGATTGTCAATTTCCGTATGGGATTCGATAATAAACATATTAAAACTAAGGAAACCAACAAATTAGTTTAAAATATTGGAAGGTGTGGGCGTGGCGTGCTAGTAAAGACGACAATTTTTTTAAATTTTGGAAAATATGCCATTTTTGCCAATTTCGGGAGAAAGAAATATGTATTTCTCGGAAACTATAACAGATATTGTGTTCATTGTTTTATGGTAGGTAGGTAGGATTATTGTCTTTAAGAAGCGCATGCACAAATTACCGTAGCGTTTACACGAAGTGAACTATTTTGTTTTTCCTCATGTACTAAATTTTAGTGAACTTTTAGGGAACAACATGGAACAAAGCTCTGTTTTCGTAGAATGATACCTGAGAGTGTCATCTTTCAGCCCATATATATTTTGTACAGGGTAAAAATGTGTGTATATTCCATACCGTTTCTCATATTAATTACAGTTTTTACGCAAATCGAAATTTTTTAAACACATGAGTTATATGAGTTTTATTAGATCCAGGAGCATTTTTTTCAAATTTTGAAACAATATTTAGAATTTCTGAAAAAAAAATAAATTTTTTTAATTTATTTTATTTTTATGGTTTGTTTATTGTTGTCTGACCGTTTTTAATATATTGGAACATATAAAAAACTTAAAAACATTCATATTTTGAAGCAAATAACAAAAAAACTCAGAATTTTAACTTTAATCTTGAATTCGGAAAACTAGCTTTGTTATCTGTCGTACAAAAAAATAATGAAAATAACTCTATACGTTGAAAAATTATTCTAGTGTCCCAAAATTTACAAAATATCGACTAGGCCAAATATGATTTGAAAAAAAAATAAAATAATGTATGCAATTTATTCAATACGGAATAGCCCGATTTTACTTGTTTTATATTGCTGTGCCTGAACCTTGTGGCTGTTAATAAATTTTCCCTTAAAGAGATGAACAATTTTGAATTTACCTGGTTGACATTCGCCGGACTTCTCCTATCATCAATCTTTAAATTAAAACTGAAATTAAAAAAGTCTCCAGAAAGCCTTAGGTTTTTTTTTTAATTTATAGCGTATTTCAAAATATTTGCTTAAACTAACTTTAAGAAAACAATAAAAACAAAATTTGTATAAAACCTAAGGCTTTGGCAAATGTCTTAAATTTCAACAGCGCAACACTTGAAAGGCCGTTAATTTTGATTTTTAAGTACAACAACAACAAAATTAACGAAACAAAAATTATTATAATGGTAGTTAAGATTTGTAATAAGATATACCTCACACTCTAACCTGGCACATGACTGTCTGTGTGTGTGTACCTCACACTTAGTTTAAGATGACCTGATCTTTATCAGAATGATGAATGGTTAGCCTTTGTCGTTGTTTTTTATTTCTGATTTTTTTCATTAAAATTTCAGGTAATAAACCAAAATAATTGTTTGAACTCTTTTTTTTATTTCAAGTTGAAATCTTAGGGCAAGATCTTTGTTTATAAGAAACTATAATTAAACTGTAGTGAAGGCAAGCAAAATCGGGTTTAATAAGCAATATTTTGGGCTTCTTGTTACCCATTGTTGTGCGTTTTTTTTCAATTATAATTCAAATTCAAAGAGGAAACTAATTACTTGATATAAACCATGAAAATTGAATTGGCTAATTAGTTTTTAAATAGCTGCTGAATGCTGCTGTGAAGCCTATTTCAAATTGTTAGCTAAAGTAATGAGGGGAACCCGATAATAAGCATATGGGAAATTGAAAAATAAATTGGAGTCAAACAAAAGTACACTTCAACTGGGTGGAGCAAAGTTACCGTTACAAAAACGTACGCTATTTGTAATATTATAGAGATAGAATATATTTTTATATTTCTATAAAACCATTTTAATTTTCTCTGGAACGAACCACGTTTTCTTTAACGTCCTCTTATATCAAGCATCTAAAAAGGCAGATAAAGATAATTGAGGACCTCCTTTATGTAATTTTTTACAGAAAAGTACGGCCGAATCCCAATTCATTGTTATATCGAAGTACATTTTCAAGTTCATTTTTTACAAATTACTGGGTTATTCTATAAAATAATTAATATAACGAACTTTTTATTTTTATACCATCCACCATGTCATAAAGGGTAAATTAAAATTGTTTTTCCGTTTGTAACGCATTGAAATAATCATTTGCGACCCTATACCCTCCCGATTTTCGATATTTTCAGCGTTTTGGCTACAATTAATAACCGAACTAGCTGTAATTTAACATTTAAGGTTCTTAGGGGTCTCAACACTAAAGCACCAAAAACTGTCAATATAGGTCCATTTTTATGTTTAGCCTCCGTATAACGGTACCTCCACAATTATAACACAATTAAACCCCATTAACATCAGCAAATCACAACATGCCTACACTGAAGGCAAAACAGTGGAGACTGCCTTGCATGAGGTGGTCGGGCATGTTGAGAAGCATATGGAAAATCCAGGCTTCACGCTGGCGGCCTTCCTCGATATAGAGGGGGCTTTCAATAACGTGAAGCTTGTACTATTCACTAAGAAACGCAAAATTCCCAATTTCGAGCCACCAGTTCTTGACGGGGTGGCCCTGGAACTTTCTACGGAAGCTAATACCCCGGCACTATTCTGGACCATCGCTTATCATGGTAAAGAAATGTAGAGGAGCGAACGAAGAAAGGACTCATGTCACTCTATTCCGGTAAGAACTCCATTGGGAAAAGCTGGGGACTGAGACCACAGATCATACACTGGCTGTATGTAACCGTGGTCTTGCCCATACTTACCTGTGGTGGACCGGTCTTGTGGCAAACTCTTGGGAACCAAGCCTACCTCATTCAAGTTTGACTCCTTAACTGTTATCTTCCCAAGCAGAGACGCATGGGCTGAGTGCATATCTCCTCTGGATGGTCTGGCAATTTACACAGACGGGTCCAAGATGGAAGAAGGTACTGGCGCTGGCGTCTACTGCGAGAATCCACTAATTAAAAACTCATATAAGCTTGATAATAATTGTAGTGTTTTTCAGGCGGAGATTCTTGCTATCAAGAAAGCAGCTGAATTGGTGAAAGGGCTTGAAAGCAGTCTTACAGGACCGGTGACTATATATGTCGATAGTCAAGCGGGCCTCAAGGCTCCCAAGACACGGACCATAAATTCAAAAGCTATTTTTGATTGTAGGAGAGCTCTGCAGGATAAACACGATATCGTAAAGCTATGTTGGGCTCCGGGTCACAGCAACATCATGGCTATTGGAACCTGGTTGTAGGGTATCCAAGGCAATCTGGCCTGTGGTTTCTCGTCGAAGAACGGCTTCCCTTCTCTCACTTGATAAGTTAGGGATGAAAATGCGGTGGGACTTATAACAGGTCACTGCAGAGTGATGTCCCTAACTTTAAAATAGGACGACAGTGGCATTGACTACTGCAGACTATGTGAAGATGCGGAGGAGAGAAAGTCTGTCGAACATCTGCTTTGTAGGTGTCCCATGTTGCAAACAAGGAGATACCGTACACTAAGCAGATATGAGATAGAGACTCTGACCTTCCTTTATAACATAGATCCCATCGTCCTACTCAACTTTGCCAGACATCTAGCACTGCTTGGCAAAGGTCCTTAACAACCGTTAATAATCATACTCTTTTCACTCTTCCAGATAATTCCTTGGCGTCAATCCCTACATCTCCTACACTCACCATCATCTCTATTCTCATCAACACTCTATCATCTCCTTCATCTTTAATCATCTCAACAACACACCTTCATCATCTATAAATCACCACCTCCATCATCTTTAAATAGTCTACACAGGATGAACACAATGGACCAACGGTCTACGAGTGAAGCAGTCACATATTCTAATAGGGGGCTGCACATCCTTAAACCTAAAATAACCTAACGGTACCTCCAGATTTTCGGTATCTTAAAGCTTTTAACTAATTTTTTGACTGAACTACACGTAACTTGACTTTAGAGATTCAATGAACCCACAAAACTTCTCCACCAAAAATTGTCGACATTGGTGTACGTTGTGGTATAGCCCTCATATAGCTGTACCGTCTGATTTCAAGCATTTTGACGTTTTTAGTCATATTTTTTAACGAATTAGCGATAATTTGAAATTTAGGGTTCCTAGTGACCAAAAAACTAATATTCCAAAAATTATGGTCATAGGTCCATATTTTGGTATAGCCCCCATATAACGGTACCTCCCGATTTTCGCTATTTTGAGTATATTAGCTACAATTTTTAACCGAACTAACTGTAATTTGACGTTTGAAGTTCTCAGTGGCCAGGAAAATTCTCCAACAAAAATTTTGAACATATTTTCGGTATTTTGAGGATTTTGAGGTTCTCAGTGGTCAAAAAAGTTCTTCCCCAAAAACCGTCAACATAGTGGTTCGGCCCAGCCAAACTTAACTTCTTAACCCCTTTATCCATGTTACAACTTATTGGAATTTTTCAGTAGTTAGGTTCCGATGTATATTCCGTCAATATAGTAAGACAGAGTGATATTATAATTCCCAGTTATTTCCAGCGTTATTAAAGGTAATTAATTTAACGTCTGGCGAAGATTTTGGTTATAGCGAAAAGAAAATAATTAATTTCCAGCAAATAAGCCATAAACAAAAATTTAATGTTTTAACAAAACATAAAACACAAGACATGGTAGTAGAGTAACATAAACAAGATGACCATAAAAAACATAACACACCAATTGATTTAATGCTTTAAACTTTAAATAAGAACACAGAAATGAATATCCAAAGCTGAGGCTTTCAGGTTCACAAATTTCTCTTCATTGTTTTCTTTTTGTTTGCCTTTCTTCCGAATTTGGGAAATAACAAGGAAATAATTTTAATGGCATCCACTCCCCACATCCCCCCTCACCAAGCAAAAAAAGAAGATTTACGCTTCAACACCAACATTCATGGGTGTCATTCCAATGAACCCATTATATCTCCCCTGCATACAGAAACAAACAGGAGTGTTAGCAGTTCTGAATTCCAACTGGGCAGGTAATAAATTTGATTAAAATCACATAAATGATGGGTGACAAGAAAATGTGTATATGTTTTTTTTTCTTCTTCCAAATCCATTATCATTACTCTCTGAAATCGTCATCATCATCATTTGAGTTGAGTTGTAAGTCTTTAGTGGTGTGGGAGTTATGAAAAATCCGAACTTCCAAAGCTATTGGAATGAAAACTTTTTGTGTAACAAATTACTCAACATAGTTATGTCGTGTAAGAAAAACAAATTCTATTTAGAAAATTAATAGACCTCGAAATACTGTGTGTGTGTGTTAAACTTATTATTAATAATAAACATTTTTTGTTTGTCAAGCAACATTTAACATTTTTCTCTTTCGTTTCAATCGAAGGCGTTTGGCGCACCTTCAATATTGTTGATTTGTCTTCAACGAGTTTATGGTTATTCATTTATTTAAAGATTTGTTCAACAACAACACGAAGAAAATCAAATAACAAATTTAGTATTGGTTTGAATAAAAAAGTTTATTCTGCAAGAACTTTGTGGAACATTGGGGTGGATTCCGCAACTGATTTACATAATTTTTATATTTGCAAGGACTAACCATTTTCAAACCAAAAAACTAAAATCCGAATAATTTCCCCATAATTTCTGCAAGACTATGCATTTACTGATATTTTTAATTTTATCTGAAATTTAGACTTGAGAACTTTGCTTTGAAAACACTCCACCCTAGTAGCAATTGCATTCACTGCCATTTGTAGGTTGTTCTTAGTTTTCAATATTCGTTTTTTTCATATTCAAAAACAATTTGGGTTAGACTGACAGAAGTAATCAACGCCAATCGCCAACACGTTTAAACAAACAACTTCTTTTCGATACTGAAAATTACCACTCATTAAAATAAACAAATATTTAGAATGAAAAATAATTTTATTATTAAGTAGAAATATCGAAAAAGTTTAGTTCGGTAGAGCCGCACTTCAAAATATATCACCTCCAAACTTAAACAAATTGATACGAATATATTCGATAGTAAACATAATAATTTTTTGGTATCTACTTTGTCATATAAGTCGAACTAAGGATAGATTTCGACCTTCGCGGTCTCTGGTAATATCTTCTTCTTCTGCTTACTTAGCTCAAATTAGTATCTGTTTGCCAGTATTTTTATTGTCTTTATTTTTGAAGTAATGTTTATATCCTCAGCATTTATGCTAAATCCATATCTACATTTGTCAATTTTTCTGGCGGCGATTGACAGTTTGTCGGTTAGAGATGGTGCTGAGAGGCAAAGGTTTACCATATGCCCCAACTCTCCCTCCTACAAATTGACAATTGCCGCAAGGAATATTGCCTAATGTAACTATGGACCAACGAGATTATATACACTTTCATAAGGTAAAATGTGCCTCATCAAAATAATGGTTTTAGACACCAGACAATTTGAAGTCGATTTAGCCTTGTCCGTTCGTCTCTCTGTCTGGCTGGTGCGCACGATAACTCTTGAACAGATGAACCAATTTGGTTTTAGTAATATTTTATCCAAACTTAGTTTAAGTTCGAAGATGAGCCATATTGGTGCACTCCTTCAGATACCTCCCCACAAAATTTCGAAAATGTTCAGAAAAATTATGCGCACGATAACTCGCGAAGTGAATAACCGATTTAGTCCATACTTTCAAATCGTGAAATTTCTACCAGACTTAGATGAGGTTCCAATATGGACTCAATCGGTCCACTCCTTCGGGTACACTCCACAAAAATTATCGGCAAAGTTCGAATCGCTTTAATTTTTGTTGTAACAACTTGTATTCGCTTCGCCCATTACGACGGTACACGTTTTATCAGGGGCAAGTCCATACTTCCTGAGAAAGTATTCCGAAATGTTTAAAAAAGCCTTTTGGCACCATGTGTAGCTGTTGGAGCGCATTCGGTCTAAAATTTGGCGTTCATAATATTTTGTCCAAACTTAGTTTAAGTTCGAAGATAGACCATGTGGGTCTACTCCTTCAGGCCCCTCAAAAAAGTTCAAAAATGTTTCGTATCTTAATATCTCTACAGGACATAGATCAGGTTCGAATATGGACTATATAAATCCACTCCTTCGAGTACGTCCCACACAAAATTTGTGAAGAGTGCAGTTTAAGACCTGCTCACAAATCGTTTTGCTTCTTTGTAGTCGCTGCTTCCATTACGACAGTATACGTTTTTTAAGGGGAAAGTCCATACTTCCTGAAAAAAAAAAATATGTTCAAAATACCCACTACAATCTGTAGTGGCTGGAGCGCACGATAACTCTCGAACGGATAAACCGAATCGCAACAAAATTTAGACTTGTTGTATCAACTTGTATTAGCTTTCCCCATTACGATGGTACATATTTTTTTCAGGGACAAGGCCTTACTTCTTGAGATAATCGCCCAAAGGCTCCAAAAAAGCCATCCGGCACAAACTTAAATGGGTAGTATGTAAGATAACCTTCGATGGGGGAAGCCGATTTGGTCCAAACGTTGTACTTCGTATTATATAGACGTCACTTCTACTACTTCTACCACTTCTTTTCTTTAGGTCCGAGGCTGAGGGTATATAGCCGGACAGAGATCGACCAAGTCGTTAACTACCTCAAAATTGTAGTTGCCAACTTTGGTGGGTGCAATGGACGCATTGTGCGTCGATATCATCAGTCGAGTCTAATTTTTGTCAGTCATCAGGCAACCACAAAGTATTTTGTGGTTGCTGGACAGTTTGATATTTATCGATGTTTTCGAAAAATCAACAGTCAAAACTGATCGTGTGTTCCTCGCTTTATGACTGTTTACTGTCAGATCCACTTCAGCAGATAAAAATGTATCCATTACTACTTGTTTTGATCGACCTATGATTTCGTCTTCGTTGAAAAGATCAGACGAAAGGCTATCTGTCTGAAACATCTTTAGGTACTGAAATGTTTGGAGTGGTTCTTTCTTATTTGAACTATGGAACGAGTATCACTTTATGTCATCTACTTTGCGGGAATAGCAAAATCAGTCATGGCTTGGAATACCTTTGATATATAGGGTTGTCGAAGGCTGCTTTATAATCGATCTGCATCAAGTCTTTTCTAGGATTTGCCCCAATATAAATACATGGTCAAGGGTGGATTTGACAGATCTTATTTCATTAACCATAGGAATTAGTCATCCATACAATATCCTAGACACTATTTTGTATACCCCTATAATAAATGTCACAATGATCAAAATAAATGTGAGAGAAATCCACCAGTAACATTCGTAACAATATTCTCCTTTCCAAATTTGGCATTACAATCGCATAGAATAGTTTTATCTACCGCGGTGAAACTGAAGACCACATGGTTTTAGCTCCGACTTACTACAGATCCGAAATCGAAACCAAGCACGTGCTTTATTTTATGGCGGCCATAATACAGTGAGTCATCCTTTGGTGTTGTTGTGACGCCTTTCCCAATCCATCGTATTTCCTGTAGGTGTAGATAGGTGTAGATTGGCAGATCTTGGTCCTTAAAACGTTTGACAACCCCAATTATAGAAGGGTTTGTTTTTCTTTTCGTTTGGTTTTTATAGTAACCAGAAGCCCAACCCAAGTTTATATCATATTTATGGATGAACGGGTGTTAAAGGTGCCACCACGGGGATATCAGTGTCCACTTGAGATGAAAGAGTAACCAACATAAGTCATGGGGTTTGCCATGTTAAAGCCTGACCGTGGCTTGGTACTTTTCATCCCCTACGTCACCCACACACCCCCTTCCCTAAAATAATATTTTCATTCTTTAAAAATATAGGGGAAAATTAAAGACAAACCATATTGAATGAAATTTATTTGATTTAAATCCGCTTTTTGTTTGCCAATTCGCATTTACATTACTTCTAAGAAGACAATAGACCACACCGAATACAATACACCAACAACAACAAAAACATTTAATTGGAAAACAATACAGCACAAACCAAAAACAATTTAGCACCCCATTTCTTTCTATGCTATTCAAAATCAAATTTTAAAGCTGCCAAAAACCAAACAAGAGGATTTTACACACCGAAACAAAAAGGACTGAAGGATCCAAAGCAACCAACCAACGAAACGGCGGCAAACAATCCCATAGAAACTGATGAAAAGGTACACAAGGCAAAGTTTCAATGCAATTTCGTAAAAGAATTTACGAAGGAAGAAAAGAGCAGCAGAACAGCCATCCAGCCAGTCAAACGGACACAATGAAATTTTCCACATGAATGAATGAAAGTGGAAAGTGCGAAATGAAGGAAATTGCTAGCTAGCCTTCGACAAAGGGAGGGAGGCAGACAGCCAGCCGTCCACTAACAAAATTTTATTTTCACTTTTATGGTACATTTTATTTTTTTGGCATGACTGAGGGGAGGCCGGCAGGGTGCGTCCAAAGTAATAAAAGATAATGTTGTTGTCAGCAGCAGCAACAACAATACCAACTAAGTAAACATGAAAAAGGAAAATTGTATTGAACAGCTAACATTGAAAAGTAATAACAAAAATAGCAACAAAAAAGGCGTTATTGAGTTTTTCCGAATTTTCCTTTCTACCCCTTGGGTAAGAAATATTGGTGTTACATGCAACAGCAACTTCAAATTCCAATTTCAAATTGTGTTTATTAAAACTGCAAGCATTTCCTCAAACTGACAAACACACACACAAATAACTGTTGTGCTCCTGATTTGGAGTAGTTTGCTGTGAAAACTACCCCGGAAAACCTTAATGGTATTTTTGCTACCTCAGTGTTGTGTTGCTGCAACCATAACAAGGTTACCATAGCATATATCCTGTGTCCTGTAAAGGAAAAAAAGGAAAAG
This sequence comes from Musca autumnalis, assembly GCF_047663935.1. Classification (NCBI taxonomy): domain Eukaryota; kingdom Metazoa; phylum Arthropoda; class Insecta; order Diptera; family Muscidae; genus Musca; species Musca autumnalis. The sequence continues at coordinate 86,667,446 of NW_027412088.1, forward strand.
AAACACAAGATTCTGAAAAACAAAGTGGAAAATTTCATGACACTCACCATGTAATAGAGAACAGAAGAGGAAAAAGAAGAGAGTGGTCAAAAATGCATTTCATGCTTGCCATTCACTTTTTGTGTTCATAGATATTTTTTACTTACAATTCAATACGGTTCAATGTCCTTACAGGACATGGAATTGTTAACTATACAAACCCCCGACAAAACACCCAACAATTGTGTAGTGTTATTTTTCTAATGAAATTGAACGCCTCTTCTAAGAGAAAAAAAAAACAACAAAGAAACGAAAACAAAAACGCAACGCATTTTTTCCAGACGTCTGCCACGTACAGGTCCTTCAGTAATAGCCCAAGGGCTTGTTTATTTGATGAACAATGCTGTTTTGTTTTTTGTTTACCAAAGCAAAAATCATTGGCAACCAACCGCATATTACCAATGTCAACGTCTATTTCAGTTACCAATTTGAAGGTTGTGTTTGAAAATTTCGAATAGAAAAAAACAGAATGCTCAATGGCCTTTACCTTAATGGTAAGGGTGGTTGGTAATGATGACAATGCCTTTTTTTTTGGAACATTATAATAATTATTACAAAAAATAGTTATTAAAAATTCTAGGACATTTTCCTAGCCTGCAGTGGTGGTGGTTGTTGGTTGGTTGTTTTGTTTTCGTAGCGTTTTTTAACACCTTTTCCATGTTTTGTGGTTGGCTTATTACCGGAAGCAAAAAAAAAACAATACAACAAAAAAACTGCATTGTAATCCTTGATTTTGACACCACATTTCAAAACCCTCACAAAAAATGGCCAAACCAAATGTTCCAGCCAAACACCTTTCCCAAAGTGATTAAGGATAGCAAAATGTGTTGCCATACACCTTTTATAATTATTATAATTGTTTTTATTGTTATATTATTTCTGTGTGAGTGTGCGTTCGTGTTTTAGATTTCCGAACATATGTGCATTTGGCTTAAATTTCCTCTCATAATTAACCATGAACTGTATAATTTCATATTAATCATTCCCTCTCTTCCTCTTCTTATAAATTGAAATCGAAATTCAACAAACGCAACGAATCAATTAATTATGAATATTGTCTGTGTTTATTGTGGAGCAAAAATCCTAATGGAATTCCATCTATATAATATCCATAATTATTCACAACTAAACTAATCTAAATGCTACAGTTTAGAAAATAATTGAAATAAACAAACAACAACAGATGATGTATACGATAATTGAATTCATGGATAATTATTTCAAATCATTTGCAAAATTCATGGATCATTATTTGAAATCATTTGCATATATCCGTTTATTAGAATCTACAACGAGAAAAAGACAATTAGACCAAAAATAATGAAGTTTTCGATACAAAATAAAGATCTGAGATATAATGCGGAAAAACTTTTGTGTTTACTAAATTAATAGAAGGTGATGCATGGGATGAATGATATATCTAAGGATACTACGGAACGGTTTTGACATGGAAAATCCCAGGACTTACCTTGGTCCCAATTTCATCTAAGGTGTGTTCAGTTTCCACATGTGATGAAAGTGGTGAAAGTGTGTTCAGTTTCCACTTGTGATGAAAGTGGGACCCGTGGTGTCATCTGGGGTGCTGCCTTTATACAATATAATGCATGAGTGTGGTTGCGGATTTGTATTTAGTCGGATGTTAAAACATCTGGTCTACAGTTTCACCCGGTGCATGAAAGACTATTTACAATTCGAACAAAATCTACATTTTTTTTTAACATCAGCTTTTTGCGCCCATATTCCCAAGGACGAGCAGAACAAAAATGTACATATCTTACGAGGGATTAAAAAAAATATGACCGTTATCCTTCCTAACCTTGAAATGATTCTAGATTTTAATACCAAAATTTTAAAGAAGAATATTTTGACACAGCTGTTAGGGAATTCAGTATCTCCAGTGAAACATCTGTCAATGGAATGAGGCTGATAGACTTCGAAGTGGTAAAAATCATGGTAGTTAGCAGTACCAGACTTAAAAATATCTACATTCATGAGGGCACCTAACTGTTACTAGATAAAAAAATAGGAACGGCGTTCAGTTTGGGCAGGCCGAACTTGGTATACCCCTTCACCACGAGTTGTATTGGAATAAAATGCAACAAGGAAACTATCCTTTCGTTTATGAAGAAGACTAAATACCAAATTTCAACTAGTTCGGTAAAACAATGTGGTTAACCTTCAAACTACCGAAATTCGGGTGGTACCGTTCCATGGGGGGCTATATCAAAACGTCGATCTATACCTCAAAATTTCTGGCGCAAAGTTTTAGACTCAAAGAAGACTAAATACCACATGTCCGATATTTCGGTAAAACCTTCAAGAGGTACGCTTCTATGGGGGATATAGGAACCCGCGGACCTATACTGATAATTATCTTCCGGAACCACATAGAAGACTAAATAACAAATTTCAGTCTTTCGGTGGGACGTTGACGTCACAACCTTCAGGATTACGAAAATAACGAGTTACCGTTCTATGGGAGGCTATATCGAAAAGAAACGCAATAACGATAATGAGGTTAAAACCTTCAAAATACCGAAAAAAAACTTCAAAAAATCGGGTGGTAGCGTTTCATGGCGGCTATATGAAGGCGTGGACCTATACCGACAAATTTCATGTGGAAAGTTTAATACCCCAAATTAAGACAAAATACCAAATTTCAGCCTTTTTGGTTGAATATTGAGGCCACAACCTTCAAAATACAGGAAATTGGGAGGTATCGTTCTATGGGGGCTATAGGAAGGCGTGGACTTGTGTCGACAAGGGAAAGTTTTATACCCCCAACGAAGACCAAATTTCAGACATTTCTGAGGAATATTGAGGACACAATCTTCAAAACACCGAAAATCGGGAGGTACATTCTATGGGGACTATATGAAAGCGTGAACCTATACCGACAACTTCCATAAGGAATGTTTAATACCCCAAATGAAGACAAACTACTAAATTTCAGCCATTTCTGTGGATTATTGTGGTCACAACCTTAAAAATACCGAAAATCGGGTGGTGCCGTTCTATGGGGGTTATATAAAGGCGTAGAGATATACCGACAAATTTCTAGGCAAAAGTTGTATACCTCCAACGAAGACTGAGTACCAAATTTCAGCCATTTCGGCCTTCAAAATACCGAAATTCGGGTGGTACCGTTCTATGGGTGCTATATCAAAATGTGGACCGATATAGCCCATTTACAATGCCAAACATCCTAGGAGTAATAGAAACTTCTATACCAAATTACAAAGCTCTATCTTAAAAAATTGCGAGCTGTATCTTGATTTCACCGGGCATGACTTTCCCAATACAAAAGTTTACCGCAGATGACTTTCCCAATACAAAAGTTCACCGGGCATGACTTTCCCAATACAAAAGTTCACCGGACATGACTTTTCCCATACAAAAGTTCACCGGGCATGACTTTCCCAGTACAAAAGTTCACCGGGCATGACTTTCCCAATACAAAAGTTCACCGGGCATGACTTTCCCAATACAAAAGTTCACCGGACATGACTTTTCCCATACAAAAGTTCACCGGGCATGACTTTCCCAGTACAAAAGTTCACCGGGCATGACTTTCCCAATACAAAATTCACCGGGCATGACTTTCCTAATACAAAAGTTCACCGGAGATGACTTTCCCAATACAAAAGTTCACCGGGCATGACTTTCCCAATACAAAAGTTCACCGGGCATGACTTTCCCAATACAAAAGTTCACCGGGCATGACTTTTCCAATACAAAAGTTCACCGGGCATGACTTTTCCCATACATATTATGGTGGAGGGTATAAAAAAGAAACCGCATTCATCACGGTATAATATATGGAAGGTATTCATCACAACGTATTCCACTCAACTGGTCCAACTGCTTCATGAAAGCTATTCTAGTTCAGATACATGTCTGCACAGTGGCAAAGTATTGCCCACTCCATGCAAACAGCCGCATAATACATACTTGGATACCAGAGACCTCCACCACGGAACCTGTGGTATGACTTGGAGTGTCTTGTTACTATAGAGAGAAGAATACGGCACGGGGGGCTACTCTACAATCAGTAGCAACGCGCAGCGCTAGAGAGAGGCATCGAGAGAGAAGAACAAGGAAGCAACGCCTTTTTGTAGGAAAAACCAGTGAAATGGATAAGCGGAAATGTAAAAAATCGAGATTTACCGGTGCCAGAAGGAAATCCGAAACTTGTACCAAAGAATGAAACATCATTCTGGTGGCTTTGGTACAGGCACATGCTCCTGCGAGCAAGGTAATCTGGCAACAGATGCAGATAGTGTGTTCAAGATATGCACAGTGTATTTTTCCAAACTGTTGGTATCCAATACTAACGAAGACGTGGAAGATACCACAGATCCTTTCCCAGAAGATGTTTTGAATGTATACTGCCCGCCAAAAGAGAGGTAAAGACAGTAATAAACCGACTGAAGAATAATAGCAAGGCAGCAGAAGCCGAAGGTTTGCCAACCCAGCTTTTAAAAACCAGAAGCGAAATCCTGTACACATTAGCTAGTTAGAACCATCTGACAGGAAGAACGCGTACCCGATGAGTGGAACCTGAGCTTCATGCGTCCCGTCCCCAAGAAAGCAGATAAGTCTATGTGCTCAAACTACAGGGCCATCAGTCTGCTCTCTATCACATATAAGGTATTGTCTGGGATATTGTGTGAACGCCTTAAGCTTATGAAATATTTGGGTCATAGAAATGTGACCAAATATTTACCTTGCGGCAAATTTTGGAAAAGACCCAAGAAATACAGATCGATATTTACTATCGTTTTGCGGATTAAAGGTATTCCAAGTTATGTTTGAATTTTGTTTGTCTTCAAAGCTTGTTAGGCTTTGTACTATTATATTTACGGTCCTCTGTTAAGTTTGGGGAAAAAATCTCTCCGAACGGTTTATTACCAATACAGGTTTCAGACAAGGTAGACTGCCTTTCGTATTTTCTCTTCAACATTCTGCTCGAAAAAGGTCATACGAGATGTAAACGTTAAAGGAAATGGCACAATATACCTTCGAAAAAGTCAAAAGACGATCTGCTAAAGTGGATCTATAGTAAACGGCAACAAGACCAAGTTGATGGTATCGACTCGAAATGCGTCCGACAAAATGGAGACCAATTGGTACATACAATTTGGAGGTGGTTATAGAAAACCATGGATTTGGATTAAAGCTCAAAAGTATTGCGGAGCAGGTACCTGAAGGAATGGACCAACTCACCCCTTCCAAATTGGACTATGTCTTATTTTGAGAGTCATTCCTTTTCGATATATATCGCCCCCATCAGTCATTACAGCTGATTACCGGTATAATTTATAGCTTTGGAACATTATAACTGAAAGCATGGACTTGTCTACGAAAAACATAATATCACTGTAAACAGGACCACAAGGAGTACCTTCGGTAAAAATTTCCAAAATATCCTCGAACAGACCCAAAACGGATCTTAAATAAAAATGTTGAACTTTTGTGAGGGAGGTGACCTAAGGAGTGAACCAAACTTAAACTAAATTTGGGCAAACTATTACGAAATTCACAGTTTGGACCAATAGGTTGCGTTTATGAGATATTGCGTGTATCAAGTAAGCGAATATTTTTGATTTTAGTGGGGAAGGTGCCGGAAGGTGCATTACTTCGATAAGTATTATCTGCGCAATTTGTCTAAGATTTCTACAAATATTGCGATATGCAAAGTTTGGAAAAAACAGTATACAGTTCGAGTCTTATCGTGCGACCAGAAACTACATATCGTGGCCGCAGATGTTTTTTAAAGCTTTTGCCCGTTTTCAAGGATGTATGGACTGACCCTAAAACCTTGTACCGTCGTGAAGCGGGCAGCGAATTGTGTGGAGGTACCCGAAGTATTGAACCGATATAGTCCATATTCGAACCTGACTAATGTCTGCTAGAAATATTACGATGTGCAATGTATGGAGTAAATCGGTAATTGCCATCGAGAGTTATAATGCGCAACATTTTAGCCAAAAGTTTTGAACTTTTGTGGGGAGGTAGCCAGCCTGACAGGCGGACGGACAATGCCAAAACGACTCCAAATTGTCCGAAACTGATTTCGCCCAATCATCCTTGGGGTCTAAAGCCTTTATTTCGATAAGGCACTTTTTCATCATATGAAATCGTAGCCTAAAAGCTGTGGAAACGAAAAGCAACAATGACAGCGAAGTGGAAATATTTTCTTAGTTCGTCTTATAGGACAAATGTTCTGTAGAGGGCCACCTAAGTAAGTGAGGAAGGGGGTGTATACAAATTAGTCTTGTACCCTAAAGTATTAATAGTAATACTTTCCTTTTTGTAGGAAAAAGTTGCCACACTTTCTGGTTGTTGTGGTAATACGGGAATATTTTGCTTCATTGTTTATAGCCTGTTTCATTTTCTTTGGCGATCTCAATTGTCTCCCTTCCGTTTGGCCTACTTGAGAAAATATACGAAAAAGAATCACATATGTTATTGATTTCCTTTCCATCTTTCCATTAATCAATTCCCGTTTACATTTCCTATATTAGTTTTAACCAAAAACGAAAAAACAGAAACCACAAGACCCTCCACACACTTCTACTTCTATTTCTCTGCATATGCTTTTTTCGTGTTCAAGTGAGCGATTAACATAAATTGTAAATGCTAATAATTCAATTTAAGATATATTGTCTTGGACATGGTTATATGGGTTTTAGTTTTTCTTGTTTTTGTATTTTAGAGGGGTAAATGGAAGTGACAGTTTTGTTTTGTGGAATTCTTGACATTGATATATAACCAAGCAACACTTCTCTTCTATAAATTCAATGGGTCTGATAATTCCAAGTATGAACAAGAAAAATTACCAACACTGTGTGGACATAATATTTTATTCCAAAAACAACATCCCAAAATGCTTGCAATTGGAATTTATTTTTATTTAAAATTTATTCATATAAATTTTGTTTTCTATCTAGAAAAACATTCAAATTCCCAACGCTTCTTTATTATTAACACCAATCACGTTGGCCTAGACAAGTTGAAATTATGAATGTATGAAGCCATTGTGGAAACTGGAAATCAGTTGCCACTGGGTCTCTTCCACAAAATAGTCTCATTTCGAAGCATATTACATATCATTGTCATAAAAAATTCTGACCACGTTACTGCCCGCCCCCAATTTGCTCTTGAGGGAGAGTAAATTTATTGTAGAAAAGAAAAAAAACAATTGTTTGTAATTTTTGGCGTTCATAAATAACTGAACTTTAAAACAACAAAACAGAGCACAGACAGAAATGGACACCAGGAACAAAAAACTTTAAATTTCATGTTTTCCTGCTCTTTTTATGGATATTTTTTGTTGTAAATTTTGTTAACAAGTTAATTTACCTTAATAGCCATTTACAACAAATGTTGGCCATGCATTTCGAAAGTTAAATATTGTTACTTATTTTAAAGATTCACAAAGTGTTTGAAAATGTATCAAATTTCATTTTTAAAATGGTCGTTGAGTCACCCCCAAAAAATAGTTTCAGGCCATAATTAACTTGTGCGACAAACAGACTTAACCACTTAAGCGAGTGACTACTTATCTGTTGCCATTGATTTTGAAAGAAAGCAAAGGAATTTCTTTGCCCTGTAGAAATTTGATACCATTTCCCTTGTCCCGGCGGCTCTTTGCTTGCTGCTTCCTGTCAACACACAAAAATAAATACAGCTGATATTATTGGTGTCCGATGATTGCGGCTGTTGTTGTTGTTTTTTGTCCCCAGCTAACTAATGAAATAGTTTCATGTGTTCATGACAGTATCTTGGAACAGGTATCAATTCTCGGGTTTTTTCCTTTTATGTCTAAGCGGCCGTCCAATGAAACAACAAAAATTAAGATCTCAAAGAAATGATTGTCTTTTCCTGGAGTGAGTGACTTGTGATTTAATTTTCAATTTGTGTGTGGGTGTGCAGCCCAACAAAAAAATACTACCTGTCAAAATTTTGTCCAAATTCCTATATGCTTGAATGGAAATCCTAGGTATTTTTGTAGAGATGTTTATCTATTGGCTTTCCTGAAATGGCAGGTGTATGACCTTGAAATTTTTTGTAGAATTTTAATACACAAACTTTGTCATTTCGTTTGTAACTTATTGAGATATTCGTCGAAGGCCCTAAAAATTATCTATTCTCGATCAGCACAAAATTCAAAGCGATACACAGTGGTTCCGCCCGTGGACAAAAATCGAAAAAGTGATGGCGACAAATTTTATTGCGATTGAAATAAATATTCTCTAAACATATCAAATTTTTAACATCCAGCCTTATTTTTGTATATTAACAGCGGTTATATGCCAAGTTAAGTTGAAGAAGTTGTGATTTGTATGTGAGCCCTTAAAAACGAAAAATACATCCGCAAAGCATTCGTAGATTATGAGTAAAATTATAAAAAATTGGAGAGGTAAATGTGCAATTTCAAAATGAAACTTATAGGCGATGGCATTGGCAATATTTTTACGAAAAAACAAATTCATAATTCGTTTTCTAACTTCATTAAAAATAAATTCTTAATAAATGACTTTTTCTGCTATTTTTAATATAATTACTATTTATTTAGGTTGAGTTTTACTAATGTTGTGAGCATTTGTGAGTTTCGAAATTTTTTTTAGAATGCAGGGAAAAGTCTCTAGTTTACGACTAAAAAAAGTCCAGCTGCCCCCATCTGCCACCCGCTATGTTAAACCTCTTATACCACGCCCGTAAAATCGTCAAAATTCCGAAAATCGGGAGGTAAGTTTATATGGGAGCTATTCTTAAACTTGGACCTATACTGAACATTTTTGGCAAGGAGGTATTTTGTTCACTCAGAACTCAAAATGCAAAATTACAGCCAAATCGGTTGGAAAATGTGGGTAAAATCGTCCAAATTCCGAAAATCGGGAGGTACGTTTATATGGGGGCTATACCTAAACGTAGACCGATATTGACCATTTTGTGCATAGAGGTATTTGGTTCACTCATAACTCAAAATGCCAAATTACAGCCAAATCAGTTGGAAAATTTCGCTAAAATTGTCAAAATACCGAAAATCTGAGGGTACATTTATATGGCGGCTATACATAAACGTGGACCTACATTGAATATTTTTTGCAGGGTTGTAGTTTATTCACTCAGAACCCAAAATGCAAAATAACATCCAAATCGGTTGGTTAATTTGGCCAAAATCGTCAAAATACCACAAATCGGGCGGTAACTTTCTATGGGAGCTATACCGAAATGTGGACCTACATCCACTAAAAATGGTTTTCTATCTTTTTGGCTTGTTGTAAACCTATGTTTAAAATTTGGAGGCGGTAGCTGTATTAGAACTATTTTTGGCACTCTTTTCCATACAAGTGGGACCACTGTGCGATATAACGATGTCCGTCCGTCTGTTGAAATCAAGTTAGAGCTCGCAGTATCTAAGACAGAGGCATATAATTTGGTACAGAAGTCTATTGTTACTTACTAGGATTTATAGTATTGAGTATAGGTTATATCGGTTTACCTTATGGTATAGCCCCTGTGGAACTACATCATGTCACTGCAATAACTGAAATTTGGTATTTAGTCGTCCAGGTTAGAGGTAGAAAATATTCCTACAGAGAATTGTCAGTACGGGGAAACGTTTTAAAGTATTTTTATTCAATCGAATTTACTGAAATTTGTTATTTCGTCTTTGATAGAGGTATAAAACACTCTTACATTGAATTACATTGCATTCCTAAAGCGCGGAAGTCAAGTTATACACCTCCGAAACTTTGAAATCAATACCAAGCTTTCTGCTACTGCTATAAGTTCTGTTCAACATGCCTGTATCAAAAGTATGTTGGTAGAAAGAGCCCCGAATGGATTTTTGGGGTTTATCGAGAGAAATATGAAGGGCTCAAACTATACATTAGCAGCCTTTCATAACAAAGAAGGTTCTTTCAATAACAGCAGTGTGGAATCCATTCATAACTCAGTCGTAGACCTTGGTGGTAACTCGGCACTGATCAATTGGATTTAAGAAACGATCAATGTTGTCTTAAAACCATCGCGTATGCCCTAGTCAAATGATCGGGTTTGTTCTTGGGGTGATCTAATCAAAGGCAATGCTGGTTCAACTCGCGAACAGGAGAAAAATCTAACCATTCTCCATTCACCTGGATTAAATCATCCCAGAGCTCTCATTTGAAGCCAAGTACCTCTGGAGCCCCAAGCATCAGTATGGAGCCCCAATAAACATGAAAAATGAATACCAAAGAATGAGCCAAATGTGGTCTAACTGTCCTGAATTTTGGCCCAATTCTTGCCTATGAAGCTCTGGTGAGCAAGTTCCCACAAACACCCCAGAAGGGACAAATTAGACTTCTCTCATATCAGATGGAAAATATGGGTCAAGTCGAACGGTGTGTCTTAAAACACAATTTGTATATAAGTTGTACATGGCTAAAATATTAAGCAAATGTCGTTAACATTAGGTTGAGGGTTATTTTCGCGCCACTATTGTCTGGTCTGACAGTTAAAGATGTCCACAATGACACTCATGTGTGTCCATAGATCGGCATCAATTCTGCACTACCTAAAATGCACTACTAGATCTTCACCCACGAGATATTCTGCAGGAACTGGCATCTAAGGTGCACTTCTTCTGAAAGAGCTGGATTGTTGGCGCAGTTCTTAATATGACCCAACTGCGATGCTACGATGAAAAGGATTACCATCGAGCTGGGAAAGCATCAGTTATTATATCAGCAAAAATTAACTTTAAACCAAGAAATATACGCGACATACCCAACAGAGAGGCCTGGACCCACAACACCCTACTTCTAGACGGTATAGAAATCTATACGGATGGTTCTAAGATGGAAACTGAAGCAGGTGCAGGCCTTTGCAGATATTCTCTTGATCTAAGACTCTCATCCAATGTTTACCACCAAAAAGCTGAGACTTATAGCTGAATATATAATCCGGCTTCTCATAACCAGAGATGAATAACAGTTTTCTCTTTGTCAAAGTTCTGAAGTGTCTGCAATGAGAAGAATTTAGCGCACCACTCTACTCGACAAACAATTACCTGCTTCGCGTCTTTGAACTTAACCTTATTGTCGGATGGTCACGACAATTTTGGTGCAGATGGAGGTGCCAGAGAGGAACAAGCCTATTCATTTTGGTGATGGGCAGATAATATTCAACGATCGGAAAATCTTTTTATACCCTCAGCATTTATTCTAACGAGGATATAAACACTTTCATAAGAGTAAAATGTGTCCCCATCGGAATAATGGTTTTAGACCCCAAGGATATTTGGACGAAATCCGTTTCAGACAATTTAGAGTCGATTTAGCAATGTCTGTCCTGACTAACTAGAGCGCACGATAACTCTCGAACGGATTAACCGATTTGGTCCAAAATTTGGCTTTCGTAATAGTTTGACTAAACTTAGTTTAAGTATGAAGATGGATCATATTGGTCCACTCCCTCGGGTAACTCCCCACAATAAGTTCAATATTTTTAGCAAAAATTATGCGCACGATACCTCTCGAATCGAAATCGGTAAGTTCCGATTTGGTCCATACTTTGCATAATATTTTTATGAGTCATAGATCCTGTATGAATATGGACTATATATTTCAACTCCTTCAGGTACCTGCCACACAAAATTTTGAAAAAGTGCTGTTTAGAACCTCCTCTCGAAACGTTTCGATTTTTCTTGCAACATGTTGCACCCAAGGCCCCTATTACGTTGGTACAGTTTTTTTTAATGGCAAGTCCATACTTCTTGAGAAAATTACCCAAAATCTGTAAAAAAAACCTCCTACGGCCAGGAAGTGTAGTGACTGGTGCGCACTACAACTCCCGAACCGAATACTGCGTCGGTCCACACTTTGCATATCTTAATATTTCTTCGAATATTACATGAAATACGAAGGTGGTGCTTATAGGTCCACTCCTTCCGGTACCCCCACCACAAAAGTTTGAAAACATTCGCTAAAATGGTACGTGCGATATCTCATAAACGGATCAACCGATTTGCTCCAAACTTTGCATCTCGAAATATTTTGTTCAAACTTAGTTATTGTTCAAAAGTGGGCCCTATCGGTCCACTCCTTGGGGTACCACTCACACAAATGTTCAACATTTTTGTGCGGTTAAGCGTCTGCTCGACGATTCTTTGGAAATTTTTACCGAAGGTACACTTAGTGGCCCTGTTTACAGCGATATTATGTTTTTCGTAGGCAAGTACATGTTTCCTGATATAATGGTCCAAAGATCTAAATTATATGGTGACCAACTGAAATGACTGGTGTGCCCGGTATCTATCGAGAGGAACGACTCCGAAAATAAGACCCACATACAAAATGGACTATGTCGGTTCATTCTTTTAGGTACCTCCACAGCAAAAAAATTGAACTTTAATCCAAATCCATATTTTTGTCGGCAAGTTCATAAGCCCAACATTCTGAAAACCCCCTTAAGTACATAAGTTTTTTGGGAATGAAATGTTTCACTTCACACAGGCTGATGGTATATCTCTGTCGGCAAAGCCGACTGATAATTTTGTACTTTTTTTATTTGTTGAACTTTATAATGACAAATATTCCAGCTTTGGCTGGTGGTAGGTATTTCAACAAAAGTACATAGTTTTGAATGAGACCTTCTGAGCTTTTAACTGGTTCCAATTGTGGTCTATTAAGGATATATCTGTTTCTGTTGGACGTATTCCATGTAGAGAACCTGCAAATGAAAGGTACTTTTCGTAGGGGTAGTGACGTAGGGACGGCTTTGCCTTTGCTAAATTGTTGTATAAAATTAGGGATCTGCTTATTAACAATTTTTTTGAAGTCTTAGCTGTCGGTTAAACCGAATGATTGCTTCTTACTTATTTTGTTATTTCAGAAGAGTAAGAAACCAAACAATTAATTACTTAACGTTTTGTTTATTTTCGGACACCGCAATTATCCTCATTTTCAATAGAGAATTTGAGAAATCAGGTGGAGAAAACAATTGCTGATAACTTTTTAATTGGTTGTGTGGGTTCGAATCTTCGGCTTTCCTTTTTCACGTGCAAAAATAAACGATCATTAAGCTCGATTCCAACGAGAAATTAATTAAAATTAATATTAAAAATTATCTTCTCCCTAAGAGGCAAGATCTTCAAATAAATTGCTGATAACATTTTCAACATGGTTCTACATTTTGGTTCACTCTCTTTATTCGGACTAAGTCCGATATGGATCAAATTGAGACCGTTAAGGATAATATTTGATACAGAAACCCAAACAATAACAATATTCAGCGATGTCTAAACCAAATGTGTTCTTCTTTGACACAGCGGTGCCGAAGTTTTTCGGCAATTTACACACATACGACCCGAATGCATACAAAGGGCGTACGAAAAAGAGACAATGTTTTGATTTGTTTTTGTTTTGTAGCGTGCGTGCATAAAAACACACTAACACACAGTCATAAGTTGCCAATAGTTTGAATACATTCACATTTTGGGCTGTTCTCTTTTTGGTCACGTCTGGTCTAAACCCTTCGTTTTTTGTTTGCATTTTGAAAATATTGAAAAATTCCTTATCATATAAACTTTACCTTGACTATTATTATGGTAATTTATTTGCATTAAAAACGCCTTTACATACACTCAATTTCCCTTAAGACAGTTTGCAACTTAATTTACTTGTAAAACTAAGTAATTTACTAATCAGACTTTTACTTGCTGCTTTTGCTACTGTTCACTAAATCTAAGCAATTATTTCTAGACATTTGTTGTAGCTGCTTTTTGGTCCATTTCAAAATGATGGCATTCTTTCTTTTTTTGGAGAATTCATTTTCTCAGTAATAGTCTAAACTTAATCATCCTCCTGCAGTCGTCGGAACTGTGCAATTTTCCACATACACACACACACCTCATCTTCATAGCATAGAGAAAATTCTAAGCACATTAGAATTTTACACTACTTTGCACTAAATTTTGTGTGCAGTATATAAAATTTAATGTACAGAGAAAGAAGAGAACGGGAGAACGGGAGGAAAGAAAACTGGCAAAAGATTTTAATGAACATTGTACGTAGCATACAATGAAAATCCATGCCATTAATTTTCATTGTCTTAATGCAGCAGAGTGAACGTGTGTTTGTGAGTAAATGCATTTAAGGGATGTAGCTTCCCAGGTACACACATCCATACATGTGTATTTATGTATGGAAGTCGTATGTGTGTCTGTGAAAAAGGATTTTGTAGTTTTTCATCGCATAGAGTTTAGGGATAATAGGGATGTGTGATATCTTTCTTCCAGCATTATTATGAAAAGTGTGCCCGAAACTCTTGTTGTAAAAATTAAAAGTAATTTTTTGGTTCAAAAACATTCTACTTACATGATTACAATGCTAAAAGCATTGTAATGAGTTTGCTAGGGAGGATTAGGCAGATGAAAGGGGGATGAAAAAAAAGAGCTGTGCAATCCTGTTAGGCATCAAAATGTATCCCTTAAATAATTTAGGATCCTTTAGCGCTACCCCCCTTAACCATATGCTTAATAATAAATGAAGAACAATGCCACAGTACAAAAGGTTCTGTGACACGTAATTGCAATAAAAACAGTGAGCGCCATATGAGCTCTCTAATGAGCATTAAAAGCCGTCTAGAGGCACAAAGTATAGGAATAAAATGTAATGAAAGTGTCTCTAATAAAAGCAATTAATTGCTAATAAAATGTTCTTCTTTCCTCGTGATATCGATAAAAAGAACTTGAGGAAATGGAGAAATGTAATTAAGTGCATGGAAAGTTAATGTGATTGGGTTTAAGGTTATACCAATTGCCAACAAGGGGCGTAATAATCGTGGAATGAGTAAATGTCTCTTTACCTCTGTAAGGACTATTATCCTATAAAAACAAATCAGTAAAAATCTATAAAATAATTAGAGCTACTTTGGCGGTATTGAAAATAAAAACAAACAAGTAAAAAAGTAAAAGTCGGCTTTGCCGACAAAAATATAGCATCAGCCTCTGTGAATTGAAACACTTCTTTCACCAAAAACGTACATATTTATTTATGCGGTTTTCAAAATTTTGGGCGTATGAACTTGCCGACAAAAATATGGATTTGGATTAAGGCTCAAAAGTTTAGCGGGTGAGGTACCTAAAAAATGGACGGACATAGTCCATTTTGAAAGTGGGTCTTATTTTGGGAGTTATTCCACGCATTAGATCTCGCGCCCATCAGTCATTTTAGTTGATCACCATATAATTTAAACCTTTGGACCATTATATCAGGAACTTATCCCTGTAAACAGGGACACTAGGAGTTCCTTCGGTAAAAATACAAAGGGACCCTTAACCGCATTAAAAAAAAAATTATGAATATTTGTGTGGGTGGTACCGCAACATAAACTAAGTTTTGACACAATATTTTGATATCCATAAGTTGGATCAAATCGGTTTGCCTCGTTTTTGAGATATCGCGCATACTATTTTAGGGAATATTTTCGAACTTTTGTGGGGAAGGTACCGGAAGAAATGGATCTATAAGCACCACCTTTAAATTTTATCCAATATTCGAAGAAATAATACACTATGCAAAGTGTGCACCAACGCAGTATTCGGTTCGAGAGTTCTCGTGTGCACCAGCCACTACACTTGCTGGCCGTTTTACAGCTTTCTGGTAGTTTTCTCAAGAAGTTTGGACTTGCCACTCAAACAACTACTACCATCGTAATATGTTCTTTGACTGCAACCTGTTACAAAAAAAGCAAAACAAGTTAAAAAGCGTTAAGTTCGATCGGGCCGAACTTTTCCGAAATTTTGTGTGGGAGGTATCCGCAGATGTTTACATATGGTCCATATTATAACCTGATTTATGCCTCGTAGAAATATGACGATGTGCAAAGTAAGGACCAAATCGGTTACTGCATTCGCAAGCTATCGTGCGCCAACCAAAGGAGTGGGAGGTACCCAAAGGAGTGGACCGATATGGCCCGGCGCATCTTAGAACTTGATTTAAGTTTGACCAAAATACTACGACTGCCAAATTTTGGATCGAATTGGTTATCCTTTGAAGCGTTATCATGCGCAGCAGCCACAACTCATGATGCCTTAGCGGGTTTTTACAGCTTTCGCGTCATTTTCTTAGGAAGTATGGACTTGCCTCTGAAAAAACTTGTATCGTCGTAATGGGGGCAGCGAATACAAATTATTACATCAAAAATCAAAACGATTCGAGAAAAGGTCTTAAACTGCACTTTTCCTAAATTTTGTGTGGGATCTATCCGAATAAGTGGAACGATATTGTCCATATTCGAACTTGTCACTCCCTAGTTACCCACTTCGAGATTTATAGTGCGCATAATTTTTGCGAGCAAATGTGGACTTTTGTGGTGGAGGTAAACGAGGGAGTGGGCCGATATGGCACATCTTCGAACTTGAACTAAGTTTGGACAAAATATTACAAAAGCCAAATTTTTGACCAAATCGGTTTGGACCGTTCGATAGAGACAGACAGACGGTCATTGCTCAATCGATTCCAAATTGTCGGAAACCATTATTTCGATGAGGCACATTTTGTCCGTAAGAAAGTGTATATACCCTCGTTAGCATAAAAGCTGAGGGTATAATGAAAAGCTTCTACCAAGGCTTTTTATTTTTATTTTTTTTATTTTCATATATTGCAGTCTATAGAACAAAATTCTTTGCAGACTGTGAAAAAGACTTAAATGCTATGTAACAATATGTGTATATTAGTGAGAAAATAACATTAAAGATATTTTTTTATACAATCCCTCAAATAATCTTTAGTTGCACTGAATTCTACCATGGTAAATCTGTTAAGAAGATTAAAGTTTATTAGCGCCCTGATAATGGGCCTATTGTTTACATAATTACGCCTGTTAATATCTACATGAAAAATTTCAAAAGTACGCAAATTGCGACTTGGAACATTAAATGAAACCTTTTCTAACAAAAAGGGACAATCAATATTTGAGTTGATTAAATCATACACAAATAGCATACACTGCATTTTTCTTCTGAACTCTATGGTTTCTAAATTAAGTAATAAACATCTAGATTCATAGCTCGGCATCGGGTGACTAAAATTCAAGGGAAGTAATGCATACCTTATACATTTTTTCTGGATTCGTTCAATTCGGTTCATGTGAATAGCCGAAAAAGGACTCCAGATTATGGATCCATATTCTAATTTAGATCGCACATATGAAGTGAATAAAAGCTTTAACGTACATGGGTCATTAAAGTCTGAGGAGTTGCGTTTTATAAATGCCAAGGTAGAATAAGCTTTCGGGATAATATTATCTATGTGCTGGGTGAATGTAAGTTTATCATCAAATGTAATCCCTAGATCTTCTTTTTCATTAACCTTTTCAAGGATAGTGTTATCGAAATAAAATGACAGTTGCAAAGGAATTCGCTTTTTGATGCTTTAGTTAATTATGTGGAGCTTCTTCGCACTGACATGGAAGTTATACGTGATTGATACACTTAGAGGTGGAATATGGTAATATCAAACTCATTTTCAAGGACTGGCAATGCTATTGTTACTATTTAAAAACACATATTGTTGCTAGAACCATTTCCGTTGTATGTATCAAATGATATGGTTACAGCAACAATATATTTTCTAAATAATTCCAATATTCTATTTTGTTCGTAAACTATGTTACTTATTTTCTATGACAAGTAATTGTAATATAACTCTATAAAAATACATATTGTTGTTAGAGCCATTTTTGTTGGTTGCAACAACATTATATTTTTAAATAGTTACAAAATCCTATTTTGCTTCCAAACTATCTTTACTCTGACTATATTCCTTCTCAGCGCAAATAAACAGCAATGCCAAATTATGATGATGTTTCTGTCCGGTCAAATCCCAAGGCCTTTTTAGGGAGTCAAGTTAATTACCAGAACAAGTAGTATTTAACAGAGAACAAAATATGACACACACAACTGTCACTCTTTTTTAAACTAAACCTACTTTTTCCACGATTTTAAAATCATCTGTATATTTCCCAGAATTTTAATATATTTTGAAAACTTTTTTGCATTGTGTAACTTTTCCTATTTCAATAACTTGGTCGTTACTTTTTGTTATTTGTGGTTAACTAAAAAGAATATTGACTGAATATCTTGGCATTTGCCAAAAGGACATCTGCTGTGTGACATTTTCTTCTTGTTTTTGTTACATTCAATTTACTTTCTTTTCATTCGTTTTATTTGCTTTGGGAAACTTTTGTCACTCACACAAATTCGTGTCAATATTTTAAAAGAGACAAACACATTTTTTTTGTGGCAACTGGCAAAGTGCAAAGAAAAAAGACACTAGCAACGAGAATTGTAACATCCGGGAAAAAGTTTTTGTTTTTTTCTCATTCAGAATAGAAAAGTTCAATTGGAAATTGGGTGATTTTTGAATATTTCACTTGAAATTGTGGCCAATTGAAATGTAAAATGTCTTGAAACAAGTGTTATTGGCTAAGTGAGAGATAGTTGTTGTTGTTGTTATTGGTTTAGATGCAGTTTTGAAAAGAACAAAAATAATAGAAATAAGGAAACGAAATGAAATTAAGTTTAAAAGTTGTAATAAACAAATAAAGATAGGAAAGTAGAAATTCTAATTGGAAAAACTTTTGTTATTTGTGTCATTAAATTTCGATTATTGCATATTGGAAGGGAGTAAAGCGGAGGAAAGCATTTTGTTTCAATTTGGACCATCTGCAGTCATATTAGTTATATTGCAACATAACCTTTTTTCGGGGAAATCTGAACTTCCAAAGATAAGGACCCGGATGTTCCAAAACTCCATACAACCACTAATAAAAATGTTTTTTTTTTTACCCATAAGGCGTATAGAAATAAACCCATAATATTAGCAGGGTAATATATGATTTCGACCTAAGTTCTACTAAGCTTTAATCTTGATAGATACACTCAGAGGTGGAATATGGTAATATCAAACTTGTTTTCAAGGACAGGTTATGGTATTGTAACTAATTAAAAACACATATTGTTGCTAGAACCATTTATGTTGTATGTAACAAAATACATGGTTGCAGCAACAATATATTTTTTTAATTAGTTCCAATATTCTATTTTGCTCGTAAACTATGTTTACTTATTTTCTATGACAAGTAATGGTATTGTAACTGTTTAAAAATACATATTGTTGTTAGAACCATTTTTGTTTTTTTACATGAAAAAAAGAAAATTAAACCAGCAACGAATTTCACGATTTCAACATAATTGAACGAAATTTTTCCTAGACCAAATTCCATAACATTTTAAAAATTTCATGATTTTTGTTCAATTGTTTGTTTCGTGAGTCAAGTATATACATATATGGGGGCTATATCTATATCTCATCCAAACATGCACTCTAAACTTTTTGCAACAAGATTCTAAACAAATATGTGCAATTTTAAACATTTTTTTGAAATACCTATATTTTGAATAGCCTATGTGTCTAAACTGAATGAATATGCAAAATAAATGCCTACATTTGTATTTTAACAAAAATGTTTAAAATTGCACATATTTGTACTGCATCTTATTGAAAAAAATTTAGAGTGTAATATAATTTGGAGGACTTATTTCTAGACCTAATTGAAAATATTTTCCAAATCTTATCAAAATTGGTAAGAAAATATATGTGGAAGCTTGAATATAGCTTCCATATATATTTTCGACCGATTCTCCCCAAATACAATAGCGTTCATTCTTCGAACAAAAAAACGGAACCTTTCTCAATTTTCCCTCGTATACTGTAGTTTGATTTCAAAAATACATGGACATATGGGAATGTATAAATCAAGTCAGAAAATGGTTCTATGTATATCCCTTAATGGAACTATAGGTCTATATCATTTCCTTATGCATGCGACATACAAATGCACAAAGAAATAATACCCTTTACCGCTGTGTACCACTGTAGGGTATAGAAAAGATACCTATATTTGCTGCCAAAAAATATTGCTGTAATTTGGGATCGAAAACAACAAATTAAGAAATTTTGTTTTCGTTCTTTTTCCATATTTACATTCGGCAATTTTCCATGCGGCAATTGTCAGATGTCGGACAATTGCCGCAAAGAAAATTGCCTAATATAAATATGGACTTTTTTTCAAATAATTGTTCAAAATCTTAAAATTATTGTGAAATAAATATTTTGTGCTACCAACATAGACAAATGTAGATATAGACGAAGGATTGCTCAATTTGTCCGCGGTCAAATCACTCAAATCCGAAAACTCAAAAAAGTTCGTGTACAATTTTTGGGGAAAATTACAATATTTTCTCGGATATTTTTATCTGAGAATATAGTTCCCATCAAAAAACAAAAGACTACACTTTTGCCAGAACAAAATATGTATTTATTAGCCTGTAATTTTTGGCATTTTGTATTGAGTTTCTTAAAAAATGCACCATTTAGCACGTGTAATTTGAATAATTTCAGTTACAATTCGAAACATTTCACTTGCAATTTGATAATTCTAATTAAATTTTAAATTATTTAATTTGTAATTTGAGAATTCCAATTAAAATTCGACTTATTTCTATTATATATTTTTTTATTTCTATTATATATATGTTTTTCTATGCGCAATTCGAATTTTCAGATTTGTAATTCGAATTTTTTAATTTGAATTCAAATTACTAACTGGAAATTCCAATTTCATCCATACTTTGTACATCGCAATATTTCTTCCAGTTCGAATATGTCCTATAGCAGGTCATTTTCGGGCGCCTCCCAAACAACTTTTTACGGCACTACATTAATTTTCTTGGGGCAAATCCATAATTCTTGAAATATTTTGGGCATCCAATTGGCCAAAACTTAGCACAATTTCGTAAAATTTCTTTCAAAAGTCTTTCACGTTTTTTCGGATGGCAAGTAACACCTAAAAATAACAAAATTCTGAAAATCCCTTAAATACATAATATTTGGGGTAAGGGATATCGGTTTTGTAGCCCATTGAGATACGAAAAGTTACATCCACTACAGAAGGGTCGCCCGAAACATGGCATGCGTACTTCACTGATGGGGGCTATACAAAGACCTATACCGACAAATTTCTGATGGAAAGTTTTATACACCCAATGAAGATTTAATAAAAAATGTCAGCCATTTCGGGGGATATTGTACCGTTTTATGGGGACTATATGAAGACGTGGACCTTAACCGACAAATTTCAGGTGGAATGTTTTATACCTCCTACCAAGTCTAAGTACCAAATTATTTCAGCCATTTCAGTGGTATATCGAAGCCACAACCTTCAAAATACAGAAAATCAGGAGGTACCGTTCTACGGGGGCTATATGAAGACGTTGGCCTATACCGAAAAATTTCAGATGGAAAGTTTTATATCCCCAACGAAGACTTAATACTAAATTTCAGCCACTTCAGTAGTATATCGAAGCAACAACCTTAAAAATACCGAAAATCAGGAGGTACCGTTTTATGGGGGCTATATGAAGACGTGGACCTATACCGAGAAATTTTAGGTGGAAAGTTTTTATACTCCCAAGGAAGACTTAATAACAAATTTCAGCCATTTCGGAGGGATATTGAGGCCACAACATTCCAAATACCAGAAATCCGAAGGTTCCGTTCTATAGACCTATACCGACAAATTTCAGGTGGAAAGTTTTATACCCCCAACGAAGACTAAATACCACATTTCAAAGGTATATCGAAACCACAACTTTCAAAATACTGAAAATGTGGAGGCCCGCTCTATGGGGGCTATATTTCAGGTGGAAAGTTTTATACACTTAACACCAAATTTCAAAATCGGGAGGTACCGTTCAATGGGTGATATACATTATCAAGACGTGGACCGACATAGCCCAAATTCAATACCAAACATCCTAGTAGTAAAAGCTTCTATACCAAATTATAAAGCTCTATCTTAAAAATTGAGAGCTGTATCTTGATGTCAACAGACGGACGGATGCTGCCATATCCGTGGCTATTTCGACTTGTAATTTTATGCTAAAAAAGAATATATATTTTTTAGTGCATAAACAAATTAGAATCTGTCTCTATAACCAAAAAATGCACTCAGGCAAATTGTATTTTGTGTCTCAACATTAATAAAATATAGGAACCAAGGCAGATTTATATAAGGTATATGGATGAATTACAACAACTAACACATTTACAAAAACAACATTGTTGTCTAAAAATTTTCTCAGGAAAAACATAAACACATTTTGAAAATCCTCTAAAATAGAACAAATTTGAACCAAAATGTAAATATAAAGCATTCAGAACTGTTGTAGGTCATTTTTATTACACGCTTAGGATGAAAAGAGTTATTTTATGGTAGCAAATTTCGAAGTTTAAAATTTCATGAGTAATTTACAAAAAGGTAAAAATACAGCTGATTGTCACTTATATAAATGTGCCTTGATAGAAACCGTCTTGACAAGAAATTTAATTCAAAATTCCAATGGGTTTGTAGGATATAATCTCAACTTGTTTGAAGACACCACATGTAGTCAGTTTTTGACATCAAAGAAATCAAAACAAAGCCCAAATTACATTTCTATATCCTTAGGAACTAATAAAAAGGTCTAGTGGAATATTTAAAACCATGTAAAAAATATTTTTTAATCCACAAATATTTATTTTGTATTTGAACTACAAACCTGTTTAATCCTTTATCCAATTGTTGTAATTCGATGATCCCACAAATGTGTTGCTGCTATTAGTCAATTATTGGTAGTGCGATATTTGATATTTTATTAAAACAAATCTCGCTTTCTATAAAGTTAAAAGCACTTAAATTTTAAAATTTTCTTTTTAAAATTGATATTATATTAACGGAAGAACGACTACGAACACCCATTAATTTTCTTAGTAGGAGATATTTTGTTGTAGTATTTTCTTTAAACATACAATCAAATCGATTTTGTTTTCAAAATGCCTTTCATTAAAAACATAAATTGAATTCTTAATATTTTTTCGTTACAACCACTTAAATGCAATTTATTTTTATATTTTTTTTTTTTATTTCAAATGTCGTTTTCATGCAGATCCGACAATTTTTCAATTTGGTTATAATGCTTATAATGCACACACTTTTACTCACACAAACACACGCACAACATATAAATGTAAATTACAATTGGTTTTCTTTCAAGAACTGTTGTTGTGGACCATTAATGGGGGGTGGTGAGAAAAGACCATGGATTTCCTTAAATTTTATGAGATACTGGCACTCGAAGATTGTTGTCGTTGTTGTTGATGCTGTATCGATTTTAATATTAGGAAATTTATTTTTTTTCGTTTAGTTGTTTTTAAAACCCCATCTAAAAAATGGCACTCAAAAATATTTTTAATGGTTTTTAAGATAGGCCAGCATGTAGCATATCGAGAGGGTTATAATTAATGCATTGCATATAGAATTTCATATGTAATGTGAGGTCGGTGTTGTTATTGTTTTTGTTCTCTGTAATCCAAAATGTAGCTATTCCAATATGAATTTAGTATTTGTTGTTCTTATTTTTTGTTTCTGTTTTGTTTTTTTTTATTTATTTTTCCTTTTTTGAGGTGCTATTCTTTCTTCTTTGCACCACACAAAACACGCATTGAAAACGACAAAAAACACTCACACACAACACAAAATTAGGACTCTGGAGCATATGACAATAGTCTAGCTCTAATATTCGTCTGTCAGGCTGTTGTGTATATGCCAATGTACAGACATTAGATGCTTCTTCCTTTACGCTGTTTCTACACCTCCTTGTTCTACACCTCAACGGGGATACACTTTCAGAGATGTGACGGCCGCCTGCCTCACAATAAAATTCCACACAATGTAGGATTTTTGGGGTTGATTTCAAAATGTTAGACACAAAAGAATTTTTTATTTTGTCCAAAAACTGATGATGTTCTTTAAAAATTATTTTTGTTTTCGTTTCTTTTTTTATATTTCATGAATTTTATTCTTTACGTATAAAATTTTCTTGTTTCATTTATTTTCGCTTTATTTTTTGTTTATTTTTAATTTGCATTTCATTTGAATTTCTTTTGCTTCCATACATTCTTCTTTACATTTCATGCATTTAACCGTCGCACATTCGCCTTATAAGCCGCTTATTACAACCGTACCCGGACAATAACGAAACAAAACTGATTACACCATGTTGTCGTGTATCTGATGGATTCAAAACGGCAGGCAGCAAATGGGCGGCGAATTCATCTCATAGCATAAATGCGCAAGGGAACCAACCACACACAACATACACTCCCAAATGCCACGAATTTGCCTTGGCATGTAATTCTGGTACATTAACTCCATAGGAAATGAAATTCTCATTGTTTCATACTCTCGGATACATTGAATGGGTCCAATTGAAAGCGGCGAATTGGTAAACAACTTCGTTGTGCGTGAGAATTTCAACTTCGTTTCTTTGTTGGTTCAACTCCCAATAGAGAATTGTTGGAGATTTGTTTATTTTTAAAATGCGCATGGTTTGGTGGAGAGCAGGAGACCAATTGTGGTTGGGAGAGAGAGTTAGTTAAGTGGTACAACATAAAACTGCTAGAACAACATTTTAAAGATAAATTCGCCGCAACACAGCTGATTATTGTTTTGATGTTTCAGTAGCACGTGAAAATATCTTCGTGTCTTTATCTCAAGATATAATCCACTGAAGATAAATCAAAGATAAAACTGTGGAATATATGTATCTATAAGGTACATATATATCTAACAACTTCAATTGATGAAGATATTATATTAACAAAGTTATCGTTTGGCGGTAAAGATACTCTCAGCCTATTTGAATATTGAAACATTTATCTATGCACAGATCGAACACTGGCAAAATTTGTTGGCATTTTTATAACATCAGATTTTCGACTAACGCGGGTATAAGGCTAAGGATAGCAAATAGTTAATATTTACCACAAGTTTCATTCCAGTAAGCAATCCGATTAGATTTTAAAGGATTGAATCTTGAACCAAAAATGTTTTTATCCTCTTAAGCCTAAAGGCTGAGGGTCCTTTAGGCCTTAGAGGGTATATACACTTTCATACGCCCAAAATAATGGCTTTAGACCCCAAGTATGTTTGGACGAAATACGTTTCAGACACTTTGGATGATAACACTCGAACGGATCACCCGATTCGGTGAAATCCCACGGCAGCGGGTTCTTTCGTACCGGATTGACCCGGAACAACACAAAATCATCATTCCGGCCAGCGGCTGCCACCTCAGTGCACATATGTTTGTATTTGTTTCGTTTTTCTGTGTTGGGAGCAGCATATCCCGGAATGCCTGCTCCATGCCGGGACGGAAGAAAACCCAGGACCAATATATCTGTGCTGAGTTTGTAACATCCGCATCTTCACCCACATCCAACCTTCGGTGAGATGCAATAGATGTCAGGAGTGGGTGCATCTAAGGGGTTGCTCTGGACTTGTCCACGTGAGGGACTATGTTGCTGCATGCTGCGTGAACACAGTCCCCAGTGAGTCGTCGTCGGATTACGAAACTCCCTAGTCGTCTGACTACGAAACTCCCCCTCAGTCCCCTCGACAACAACCGCACGCGCAACCTCTAACACCAGCCGTTGTTGCCCCAATCCCAGAGAATGCATCCTTTTTGCAATTTAATTGCAATGGACTCCGAGGTAAGATCGAGGAAATAGTAGATTTCATGAGTCGGAAGAACATCAAGGTCGCTGCGGTGCAAGAAACCAAGCTCAACAACAACTGTAGCTTACAACATTGTGATGGTTACAATGTGCTAAGGAAAGATCGCACCAGAAGTGGAGGTGGGGGATTAGCTTTCCTATTGCACCAGTCTGTCCAATACAGACCTAACTCGCTTGAGCCTGTCTCTAATGACCCATACGTGGAATATATGGGGGTAGCAGTCAGGTGTGGAACTGCCGAGATAGAGTTGCTGAACGTATACATCCCGCCGAGAAACAGCTGTATCTCAGATTACGTGCCTAACATTTGCCCGCTTTTGGAAAGTCATAATCGTCTGGTCCTGAGGGACGTTAATGCGCATCATGAGATGTGGCATTCGGCCCTCGGAAACGACCAGAGAGGTACAGCGCTGGCTGAGCAGATTGACAGCTCTACGTTTTGCACGGTCAATGAGGACGCCCCTACCATAATTAGAGGAGAATGTCACACCTCGCCAGACATAACCATCGTGTCACCTGGTCTGGCAAATGACGTTACCTGGCAACCCGTCATTTCCCTTGGATCAGACCATCTCCCCATAATTGTCTCCATTAGCAGACCACCCGATATCATTACCTCTGAACGCCGCACATTCGTCAATCATAAGAAAGCTGATTGGCCGGGTTTCAGAGAGTTCACCAATCACCGCTTCAGAGAACTGCCCAATCCTTCTGATGCTCGGGTAGCGGAAAGGACGTTCCGTGACATCATCACTGCTGCAGCCGCTCGCCATATTCCTGCTGGTCGAATACCCGAAGTAAGACCAAACTTCCCAGCACAGCCGACGGGATTAGCAAATGAGCGTGATAAGCTTCGCCAAACCAACCCCAATGACCCCAGAGTCAGGGAGCTGGGAAGTTAACAGGCTGGTCGGCGAGCATAAGCGGAACAAGTGGTTAAATCATCTGAAAAGTTGCAACATTGGAGCCGGTATAGGTGAATTTTGGGCAACGGTTAAGTCACTCTCGAACCCTGGAAGAAGGGAAGATAGGACCTCAGTCATGTTTGGCGACGTTACGTTGACTGACCCGAAGAGGTATGCCAGTTATTTCAATCGACAGTTTGTCGAGCACTCCAAGAGTGACAGGGCGAAGAGAAGAGTATTACGTCGCATCAGATCTCTTCCTGACGAGGAGGAACCACCACAATTTACAATGGATGATGTGGCCAATGCCATCAGGAACGCTAAATCATCCAAAGCGTTGGGCCCTGATGGAATCTCCATATTAATGCTAAAGCAGCTGGATGAGCCGGGAGTGGAGTATCTCATTAAAGATCTCAACTTATCGCTATTCGCCCTCATTGTTCCCGAAGTCTGGAAAATGGGCAGGGTGGTCCCACTACGGAAGCCCAGCAAGCATGCCAGCAAAAGTGAATCGTACAGGCCGATTTCGCTTTTGTCGCCCGTAGCAAAGACCCTTGAGGCCTTAGTCCTCCCCAAGTTACATCGCTATTCGCCCTCATTGTTCCCGAAGTCTGGAAAATGGGCAGGGTGGTCCCACTACGGAAGCCCAGCAAGCATGCCAGCAAAAGTGAATCGTACAGGCCGATTTCGCTTTTGTCGCCCGTAGCAAAGACCCTTGAGGCCTTAGTCCTCCCCAAGTTACCGATCATCAGCATGGATTCCGTAAGCAGCACAGCACGACAACTGCGCTGCACGCCATTACCACACATATTTGTCAAGGACTCAACCAGCGACGGCCGTGTGATAGAACAGTGATGGTGGCGCTTGACTTATCAAAAGCCTTTGATACAGTCAGGCACTCCACGCTGTTTGAGGACATTGAGCAGACAACCGTCTCAAGCATGAAACGTTGGATAGTCAATTATATGTGTGGACGCTAGTCGTACGTGGAATTCAGGAACAAGAAGTCCAAACCCCGTAGAGTGAAACAGGGAGTTCCCCAAGGTGGGCTGATATCTCCGGAACTGTTTAACCTCTGCCTCTCCTGTATTCCGCCCCCTCCAGACGGCATCGAGATCGTAACGTATGCGGATGTTTGCACGATCCTGGCGTCGGGTACCAGGATAGGTAGGGATCTGTGAGAGACTGAACAACTATTTTACCGATCTTACCACCTTTTTTCATTCGAGGAATATGCAGATTTCCGACACAAAATCAACAGCCTTTCTGTTCACCACATGGACAGCGCAGTTTGGAAGAGAATTGAATGTCGTGGTCGACGGTAGCAGAATTCCAACCACAAACTGCCCCAAAATTTTAGGGGTCACATTCGACGCTACTTTCACGTCGTGCGCGCACGCCACTGCTATCTGCGACAAACTGAAAAGTAGGAACAAGGTCCTCAAGTCCTTAGCCGGTAGCACTTGGGGTGCAGATAAGGCAACCTTGTTGACCACATATAACGAGATAGGTCGGTCTGGGGTAAGCTATGCGGTGCCAGTCTGTTCCCCGAGATTATATGATACTAATTGGAACAAAAATTCAAACTTGCAGGGTGCCTCCTCAAATCTTCAGTGGACCATATACCTGAGGAGGCAAAGATTCTTCCAGTAAAGCAACACAATGAGATGCTTTCGTTGCAGTATTTGCTTGGATGTTACCGTGTGAGCCATCCCAATCACCATCTTGTGGGTAGGCCCGGCACATACAGGCAGATCAGGAAGGATATCCATGCTCTAGAGGGAGAGGTCCAATGATACAGGAGAGAACCCCTAGATCAACAAGCGTATCAAGCGGGTTTAAATAGTATTCACACGGATGCAGTTGCCAAGGCCTTAAGCAGTTATAGTGTGAATAAAGTCCTCGAAATACATCCCCCATCCATTGCAGCTGAGGAGCGTCAGCTGCCACGACAAACTAGAGTAGTTTTGGCTCAACTACGCTCGGGATATTGCAGTCGCCTAAATTCTTATTGCGCGGAAATCGACCGCGCCGTGCAAGACTTCTGCCCACTATGTGGCATGGGCCCGCACGACACAAAACATCTTTTCAACTGCCCAGCCAACCCTACTCATCTAACTCCAGTGGATCTGTGGTTACACCCCATCGAAGCAGCCACTTTCCTGGAACTGGTGATAGACCCAGAGCCAGATTGAACAACAGAACGAACATACAAACATAATAACAAACCCTGTTACAACAACAATCCGATTCAGTTCAAGATATGACCATCCTCATACTTTTCTCAAACTTAGTTTAAGTTCGAAGATGGGCAACATCGGTCCGCACTTTCCGGTACCTCCCCCACAAACGTTCAACATTTTTAGCTAAAATGGTGCCCACGATAACTCTCGGAGGCAGCAACCGATTAGGTCCCTACTTTGCACAACGTAGTCTTGCTACGGGAAACTAAAGTTTAACAGCTGCCTTCGAATCGCTTTGTCTTTTTTGCAACCTCTTGTATACGCTGCCCCCATTACGAAGGAATAATTTTTTTCTGAGACATGTGCATACTTCTTGAGAATATGGCCCGAAAACTATAAAATACCCCTTTGGCACCATAAAGCGCACGATAACTCTCAAACGAATAAGCCAATCTGATGCAAAATTTGACTTTCGGGCCACTTCTTCAGGTTCCTCCAACAAAAGTTCGAAACTTTTCGCTAAAATAGTGCGCACGGTAGTTCTCGATGGCAGATACCGATCTTAGATAAAGTTCGAATATGGACAATAGCGGTCCAATTCTTAGGGTACCTCCTCCAAAATAGTTTAACATTTTTGTTTAAGTGCAGTTTTGGGTCTTTTTGGGTCTTTGACAGTTATGGTGCCAACCATCCGACAATTCTCTGCACAGAAAAAAAGCCACCCAGAAAATTTTGATTAAAAGCTCTATCACCATATTTTTGTCGAATGGCGATAACATATTACGAATATATAGGGAAAATGTTTATCAAACATGAAATTGTTACTAAAAAGCGATCAATAAACGATTTCAAACAAATAATTTACTGAAATTTGTTTATGGTTATTAATAAATTTCTGTAGTTAAAATGGTTTTCAACGCTACAACATTGTGCTGTGTGTTTTTTCTTGAGATGTGAGTGTCGTTACTATGTATATTTCAAAGCATGGTCATGGAATTTTTGCGGCATGAAGGGATGGAGCGTTTGTGTGGCATTTGGCTTGTTTATTTATTTGTGCTCGCGTGAAGGCTTGTATGTAAGTTTGTTACTTTTTTTGTTGCTGATTTTTATGAACCTAACAAACGAAGAGGGAAAGAAAAAAACGGTACAAGTTCTCATGTTTTTTTCTGCTTGGTTGTTTAGGAAGGCAGATAACATTTTTTAACCATCAGTTTGGTTTATTTTGGCAGTTCCTTTAAAGCAGTCGTTGTATGTGGATCAGTAGAGCATAAATCTGTGTTTTTGTGTGTTTTCTTAAAGTAAAGGTGCTTTTCAAGTAAATTAAATGGCCAATACATTTTATAATTAAATTCAACAAAATGAAAAACGATACAAAGAATATTTTATTGGACAAAGAAGCAACAGCATGTGATATTGGTAACAACATCAAAACATTTTATATATTTGAAATGTATATGGATGTACTATTTCTCACATTACAGATACCCATTTTCCGCTGATGATTTTCAATGTGGCAGAATAATGTGTTTTATTTCACAACGTTTAATGATGTTCCCTGTATTTTATATTTAAAAGTGATTTATTTGTTTTCATATAGTAAAATTAATGTGTGACACTAAATAATTATGTACTTCTGTTATTAATTATTCCATTCCGTTTTTCTTTCTTTCATCTGTTATTTTTTATGTACCTATGCGTCTGGTGTTGCTTTTGTTCTTAATAAATAAATAACCACCACCATTTATAATTGTGTGTATGTATCTTTTTTTGTGGCGTTTAGGTTTGTTTTAACAAAAAAACAACAAAATAATTGTAAATATGAATATTTTTTTATTGATTGGAAAAAATGCATTCAACAATTTTTTTAATCAAGAAAATATTTTTTTTTATCAAGCAAAATGTGGAATGTTTTGATAAATATTTTTGTCAATATGTGAAATGTTTTATCAGTTCAAAATAAAAAAAATCGATAAATCTTTTAATCAATATTACAATATTATTTTATCAACATGTATTTTTACTTTGTGATCACAAAATTTTATCGAATTTTGTCAATATGACAATTTTTTTTATTGCCGGAAAATCGATAAATTTTTGGTTGAATCTTTGAATTTCTTTATCAAATGACTACAATTTTTTTCTGTGTGTCGGAATATTTTATACCCCCAACAAAGACTAAATGCCAAATTTCGGCCACTTCAGGTGGATAATGCGTCTAAAATCTTCAAAATTACCAAAATCGGGCGTTGCCTTCCTATGGGGCTATATCAAAAAGTGGACCTGTACCCACAACACTCTGTTGGAATATTTTACACCCACCACGAAGACTAAATGCCAAATTCACATTTTTAGGTTTATTTTAGGTGTTCAGGGTTTTGCATGGAAACGGCAAGTACTATCAAAATGAGACTAAAGAAAATGTTGTAGAGGACTTTCACTGCTTTTTTAGTCCTATTTCGATAGGACTTGCCGCTTCCAAGCAAAATACTGAAAATCCAAAATAAACCTAAAAGTGTGAACTTTAACTGCGATTTATTTAAAAATCCCTCCAGCGATTTTTTCTTGTTTTTGAATTTTTCTTCTCTATGAACAGTACTGTTTCAGAATCTGCAAATAACTTCCCAGAGGTTGGCGGTTTTAATTTAAAATTAGGCAATGGCACCGTACATGACATTGTTTTATAAGGAGGCGATAGAGTCAGTGCATTGTCCCAATTTGAACTTCTATGTCGCAAAAACGGTAAAACCTATGAATAAGTTAATTTATTTGAAAATCCCTCTGGCGATTTTTTTTTTTGTTTTTTGATTTTTCTCATCTAAATTTTGGTCAAATCGATATTTTTAAGGATTTAGCCTCATTATCCCACCGAAATGGCTAAAAAATGGTATGTGATCTTCAATGGGTCTACAAAATTTTTCTTCAGAAACTTATAGGTCAATGTCATGGTTTTGATATAGCCCCGAATTTTAAAAGGGTTTGCTTCATTATCCCATCGAAATGGTTAAAATTCGTTTGTGCTTTTCTCCAAAAAGTTGTTGGTACATTTGGTACAGGTCCACGTTTAGATATGTGTACCTCCTAAAGGACGGTACCGCCCGATTTTCGTTAATTTGACGATAATAGGATTATCCTTATACACATAATTAATTCTTGGTTGGAGGTTAAATATATTACTGCACATAATTGTCGGTATAGGTCCACGTTTTAGTAATTCCCTGAAAAAGCGGTACCTCCGGATTTTCAGTGTTTTAAAGTTTTTGCCACATTTATTTTATTTATTTATTTATTTATTGAATGCCTACACAACAAGAAAATGATCTTATAGTTACAGTGCAGGTTTATTGATACAATGAAATATCCATCTAATATAGGTATAATAAGATTCGACAAAGTTAAGGTTAATAAGACATATTCGTGGTACATATATAAATATAACATTTAAAGGGGGGGGGGGGGGGGTAATAATAATTAAAAGATATAATTAAAGAGAAATAAAAAAAGTAATAAACACATAAAAAAATATTATTTAGGCATTTTTTTTTTTTTTTTTTTTTCTTTGATAATTTGATGTTACATTGATATTAAATGAATGACAAGTTTTTTCTTAAAATTGAACGCGTTGCTGATGGTTTGAAGTTCGTATGGTAGTGTATTCCAAAGACGTATTGTATTTATGAAGAACTGTCTGTCAGAAACACGATTACGTTGCTTAAATGGTACTATCCTTTTACCTCTAATAGATCGATTAAACCTTAGTTTGCCGTATAGATATACAGGTTTTTTTTAGTAATGATTTTTTGCATGAACAACAACGATCTAATTTTAAGAAGAGATTTAAAGCTATAGCCGTAGAGAGAATTAACAAATTGTGAAATATGATCGGTCCTTTTCAATCCATATACATAACGAATGATGTTATTGAATGCAACATTTAATTTCCGTTTACTCCGTGACTCACAGTTACTGAAGAGTTCGCATCCATATATTAGTCCTGGGACAAGGAAAGTTTTTGCAAGCAGAACACGTACATTGAATGGTGTGAATGATTGGGTGATCCATAGTGTTCGCAGTTTAGCGTAAGTTTGACCAACAACCACATTCACATGATTGGACCATGTCAGTGAACTGTTAAATATAACACCTAGGTTCTTTGCTTCGGAGACTATAGTTATTTTTTGATTATTAATAAAGACATCAGGAGTTCTTATTGAGATTTTTTTGTTTTTATGGATGACTAAACATTTGGATTTCTGGGGATTTAACAGCAAACCATTAGCAGTAGCCCACTTGTATACTCTCGAAAGATCTTCATTTAGTTTATCAAAACAATCACTAATATTATCGATAGAACCGCTTCGATAGATTTGCACGTCATCAGCATACAAGACAATTTGACTGTGTACCAATTGATTTGGGAGGTCATTTGCGTACATAGAAAACAAAAGAGGTCCCATTATTGACCCTTGTGGAACTCCCTTTGTTAGTTGTACTGGAACAGATATATTATTTCCAACACAGACAGATTGATAACGGTTGTTAATATACGATTTAATTAATTTTATAGCAGTTTGACTGAAGTTAAAGAATGTTTGGAGTTTCATACATAATATCCGATGATCAACCGAATCTTTTATCCATAAAAACTGAAAATCCTTATTTCTCGGATCACAAATATCTATAATTGAAGTAGAACATATACTATAAATAAGTCCAGTAGCGCGGACAGGGGCTAATTCAAAGTGCTCCGGGCGTCTATTGTCTGTAGGCAGTGGAAGATGTCCAGAGAGCTTAACATTGCCTTCCCTATTTTTCAGGATGTTGAAAGGATTTCATATAAGAAAATAATTAAGGAGTAATGACTCTGGGATTGCTATCGGGCTGCTGCATTTAACTCCTTTCACTCTTATAAATCTGAATCAGCGGCAGGATAGTGGTTCAGAAACCTAAAGGGAATTTTTAAGGCATGTTTATGGTTCTATCTCATGCCCAGCCTCTGGAAAGGGATATGGCTAATTTAAATTCCCAAAGCTGAAATACAAAGCCACACATTGCCTCGTGTCTATAGACCGATAAATCATTTTTAGTTTCCATTAAAAACAATGGAAAGAACAACAAGTACGAAGGCGTTAAGTTCGGCCGAGCCGAATTTTTTAAACCGTCCACTATGAGTTGTATTGAAGTAAAATAAAAAACGCCAACTCTCCTAATGCACCGTCGAAAGTGTGGTTTATTTCTGTAATAAGCAATATCACCAAGTTAATTATATGTTTTCGGTGGGACTCAACGTACGTGGAAGGGATTTGTTTTTGTTGGCAAGTGAAGTGTTCAGAGTGTTTCCTTGGACAAGTATCTATTTGAGTGAACAATTGACACTTGGGTATAAAAAGTTTTTTGTTGACACACAAAAAACACTGGAACTGATGAGGATCTGTGGCGAGATTCGAAACTACAGTTTCCCCTTCCTTACTCCTTGGTAAAATCGGCAATTTTTTTCCCACTAATAAATTAAATTTGTTTTAATTAAATAAATAAACTTAGCACGTCATCTGCATTACATTGTGAAAATGAGCGCTACTTTACATATATTGTTTTTCGCCGGTTTTTACGACTTTTCTGACTATAGGTATGAAATGTATGTCAGATACGTCATAATTTCCGACAGACCATGTTGTGGGGGCTATATTAAAATTCTCGGTAAGCATGCTTTATACCCGTATCGAAAAGTACATACCAAATTACAGTCATTTGGGTAGGATAATATGGTTAAAACTTTCAAAATGCCGAAAATCGGGAGGTACCTTTCTAAAGAGGCTACATCAAAATATATACTGACAGTTCTTTGCAGGAATGTTTCTTATACCCAACGAAGATTATGTACCGAATTTTAACCATTTCTGTAGGATAATGTTTCTAAAACTTTGAAAATACCGAAAATCGGGAAGTGCCGTTTTATGGGGGCTATATCAAAATGTGGCCATTTACCGACAATTCTTTGAACGAACGCTATATATCCCCAATTAGGGGAGGCTAAATATACACCGAACATTTGCGGTACCGTCCTATGGGGGCTATATCAGCACGTTTAGCTATACTGACAAATTTCAGGAAAGACATTTTTGTAGACTCAAGGAAGACTAAATACCAATTTACAGTCATTTTGGCAAGATAATGGGCAGAAACCTTCAAAATACCGAAAATCAGGAGGTACAGTTCTATGTGAGCTATATCACAAAACATGAACCCTATGCCGACAAATTTCTGGGAGAAAGTTTTCTAGCCTCGAAGAAGACTATATACTAAATTTCAGCCATTTCGGTGAGATAATATGGATAAAACTGTTAAAATACCAAAATAGGTGGACCTATACATTATTGGGGG
The DNA here is from genome assembly GCF_047663935.1 of Musca autumnalis. Taxonomy (NCBI): domain Eukaryota; kingdom Metazoa; phylum Arthropoda; class Insecta; order Diptera; family Muscidae; genus Musca; species Musca autumnalis. Next base: position 86,702,624 of record NW_027412088.1, read on the forward strand.
AACGTTTTGTAGTCCCAAGGAAAACTAATACCAAATCTTAGCCATTTTGGTATGATAATGTGGCTGAAATCTTCGAAATACCGAAAATTGGGAGGTACCGTTCTATCGGAGATATATCAAAACCTGGAGCTATAGCGACAAATTTCGAGGAGGAAGATTTGTTGCCCCAAAGAAGACGTTTAAACAATTTTAATCTGTACAAAATTTAGATGAATTTTTTGAGTCCGATAGAGAGTTACATTACGCTTATGTCTGACAAATAGACAAACAAGTCTAAATTGATTCTGAATTATATGAAACGGATTTGATCATAACGTATTTTCGGTCTAAAACCATTATTAGGTACAAAGTTTGATGATACTTTGGTCAGACTTTTCCATATTGCATATTTTCTAATATTCAGGAACGAAATGATTTATTATAGAAAACAAAATATTGTTCTAAGATCTTTGGTATAACTACACTAGGTAACTGCATTGGTATTTACATAAGTTCGAAAATACAGTTTCGGCAACTTGGAGATATCTTTAAACGTTTACAGCTGGGAATTCACCACTAAAAAGTCGCTTTTGTATTAAACTTTTCATAACTATTTTGTGTAAAATATTAACCGTTGAATATTAAACAATAATAAAAAGACTGCACCCGTATTTTATTTGAAATATGTTTCGGATCCTATAGAAATCTCCATTTCTAGAAATATGACAGCAATATAAAGTAATAAAAACAATATTTTCACAAAATTTTACTTACCTATTTTCTGAACCAAAAATCTACCACTTTCCATTTTATGGGTGAAATAATGAAACAAAGAAAATAAAAATATTATTTTAAACAATAATTTTATGATGGTCTTTCAGTTTGTTGGCCCCCATAAGGAGATCAAATAACTACTGCGCTGTTCCGTATTCATAAAATTCAAATACAATTCAATGACCGCTAATGAAAACATTAATGAAAAACGCTGTGCACTGAAAGAACCATCGTACCGATCGCTGAACGGTATCCAGCTGTGTAGATATTCGAAAAAAGAATCAAATCAAATAAATTATCAATGGCACATCCAAAATCGCCGCGAGAAGAACGAAATAAAAATACCAAATCTTGTTGCGCTAGAAGCGGCTGCATAAAAATGCATTCAAAGAAACAAAAATAAAATTAACTTCTTTAAACACCTGAAATGACAGTAATTTGTTTATAAATTTGTCATAATCAATTTACGATTTACGAATGAGAAAAGACACAACAAGCAAGCGAACCAAACAAATGCCTTGGCGAGATCAACCCGTTTAACCAGAAGTAAACAAGACATTATTGTGTTAATATTTTAAATAGCATAAAATGTTTAAAATTATGTTAATCAACCACATAAAATCTATGATTAGATGTAGAAAAATGTTGTTTTTTGTTTTATACAAGCCGATCATTAGGTTAATTGTTATAACACCTCCCAAATTACTATAGACAGGCACAACACAACAATAACTTAATATGCAACACAAAGTGAGCCATTAGGTTACTGTGAAAGTGTCTAACGTTGCCGCCGCCAGTGGTAACCACACCTGTCTAACTGATTCAGTTTAAAAAATAGGAATATGGTTTAGAATGAGTAAACATACTTGCATATGGAGTTGGGCCTCGGTTATCCATGATGGTAGGGTCTAGAGGCATTGCGGATAGTTGACTTTCGAGGTGAATTGAGAAACATTGTGTATTTCTCACTTGTATGTTTGTAGATATTTTCAATTAATGTATTTACAAGTGGATTAATATATCAGTACACACCAAAAAACCACTTAATTCTAAACTTTAGAATATTATAACTTTTACATTGTGTTGACACAGAAGTGTTTAATCATGCACCCACAAAAAATTAAAATAAAATTTACAATTTATGCATGTTGCTCGTCAACTTATATTCCTTCTATTCTATTCATTCTTAGACGGTCACAATGCCAATAGGAACGTTGTGAATTGAAACGATCAAAACAAATGGGGAAAACATACGACGATCAATTTCAAAACATTATAGGTACCTACCTATTTAGCAAACTACAAGATCAAAATAAAGCACAAATAAGCACTGTCCCAGAGTTCTGCATGAACGGCAAATAATGACGCGCTATGTGGCGAGTTCATATAAACCTTGGCCAACAATATAAGGAGTTGGCATAGGTAGAGCTGGCAAACCATCGATATTCCCAAAATTAGACATTTTCGATATTTCATTTCAAAGTATCGATAGCTATCGATATTATCGCTAATTTGTCATCACCATTAATATGTCCATATTTACATTAGGCAATTTTCCTTGCGGCAATTGTCAGTTTTTGGGTGAGTGAGGGTGTTGAGAGGCAAAGGGTTACCATATGCCTCACCTCTCTCTCCAACAAACTGACAATTGCCGCAAGGAAAATTGCCTAATGTAAATATGGACTATATATAAATAAAAATCAAATGTTGTTCGTTGGTAATGGCATCAGTTGAGAACGGCTAGGCCGATTTGGATAATTCTTAGGTTTTTATGCAAAGAAAATACCGGAGGTTATTCTACGACAGTGCTCATCTTCAAACATAAACGTAGCTTGGACAAAATGTTACGAAGGCCAAATTTTGGACCGAATCGGCAGAAGCGTTCGAGAGATATCGTGCGCTGCATCCACTACACATGGGTTTTTACAGATTTCGGACTTTTTTCTCAGGAAGTATGGGCTTGCCCCTGAAGAAACTTGTACCGTCGTAATGGGGGCAGTGAATACATTTCCATTTTTCCGAAATTTTATGTGGGGGTTCCTGAAAGAATTGACATAAAACTATAGTCCAGAAATAAATTACGATGTGCAAAGTAAGGACCAAATCGGTTACTGCCTTTGGGAAAAATACAACAAAATACAACCTTGTTTTTTTTAACAAAATTATCATTTTAAAACAATTAAACAGTCGTTAAGTTTGGCTGGGCCGAACATTTTATACCCTCCACCATAAAATATTCTTAACTAAAATGGAATAATCAGTTGTCTTTCCTGTTCATAAGTTTACGTGCAAAAATTTTTCGACCTCGAATAACCCAAATGCCTAAATTATCTAATCCAATCTAAAAATGTGTTCAGTCAGGTGGTGCCTTTATATGGCGGCAATATCAAAGTGTGGGCCTACGTTGACAAGTTTTGGTGGGAAATTTTGTGGCTGTAGGGTACCTAAAATGTTAAATTACGGGTAGTTTCGTAAAACAATGTAGTTAAAACCTTCAAAATTGGGAGGTACTGTTATATGGCGGCTATATCAAAACATGGACCAATGTTTAAAATTATTGGTTGGAAAGTTTCTTGACTGAAGAGAACCTCAAATATCAAGTTTCCAATAGTTCCGCCAAAAAATTGTGCGAAAACCCTGAAAATAATGCAAATCGGGAGGTATCGCTATATGGGACCTATACCAAAACATGGACCTATATTGATATCTTTTGGTGGAGAAGTGTTGTGCGCAGAAGAAGCTTCAAATATTAAATTACAACAAGTGCACCCAACAAATAAAATTTAAATTCTCAAAATACATGAAATCGGGACGTACGCTTAAATGGAACTGTATTGACAATATTTAGTGAGAACGTTTTGTGACTACTGTGAATCTCAAATGTCAAATCAATGGTAGTTCCGCCAAACAATGTAGCTAAAGCCCTCAAAATACCGAAAATCGGTAGGTACCGTTATATGGGGGCCATACCCAAACATGGACCTATGTTGACGATTTTTGATGGAGAACTTTCGTGACCACTGTGGACCTCTAATGTTAAATTACAGCTAGTTCGGTTAAAAATGGTAACTTAAATCCTCAAAATACCGAAAATCGGGAGGTACCTTTATATGGGGCTATACCCAAACATGGACCTATGTAGACAGTTTTTTTTTTTGAAGTTGTGTTGTGACCACTAAGAACCTTAAATGCCAAATTACAGCTAGTTCGGTTAAAAATGGTAACTTAAATTCTCAAAATACCGAAAATCGGGGGGTACCGTTGTATGGGAGCTATACCTAAACACGAACCTATGTTGACAGTTTTTGCCCTAAGAACCTTACATTTCAAATTACAGCTAGTTCGGTTAAAAATTGTGCTAAAGCCCTCAAAATAGCGGTACCTCCCGATACCGTTATACCAAAAAATTGGCCTATATAGCCCATCATCGAACTTGACCTGCCTGTGGAAAAAAGATACACGTGTGCAAAAATTAACTAACTTAACAATTTTTTGCGGACGCTAGAGTGATTACAAGACGGACATGGCTACATCGACTCAGAATTTTATCCTGATCAAATGATTATTTCAATGCGTTACAAATGGAACTACAAACTAAATATACCCGAAATACTATGGTGGAGGGTATAAAAATATACTGTGAGGATGCTTTAGTTTGGGTGACGTAGGGGATGAATGATACCAAGCAACGGTCTTGACTGGCTTTAACATGGCAAAGCCCAGGATCTATCTTGGTCCCTCTTTCATCTCAAGTGGACACTGACCTCCCCGTGGTGTCACCTGGGGTACTGCCTTTAACACCCGTTAAAGGTAGTGCGCTAACATGGGCCGCGCGTTCACCCATAAGAACGTTAAAAACTTGGGTTTGGGCGTCGGGTTAGTAACCCTCCCCTAGAAAAAACATCCTACTATGAAAAAACGAAAGAAAAGAAAAACAAACCCCTCTAAAGTTGACGAACCCCGCAAACGTTTTGGGGAAAACATACGACGATCAATTTCAAAACATTATAGGTACCTACCTATTTAGCATACTACAAGATCAAAATAAAGCACAAATAAGCACTGTCCCAGAGTTCTGCATGAATGGCAAATAATGACGCGCTATATGGGGAGTTCATATAAACCTTGGCCAACAATAGAAGGAGTTGGCGTAGGTAGAGCTGGCAAACCATCGATATTCCAAAAATTAGATATTTTCGATATTTCATTTCAAAGTATCGATAGCTATCGATATTATCGCTAATTTGTCATCACCATTAATATATATAAATAAAAATCAAATGTTGTTCGTTGGTAATGGCATCAGTTGAGAACGGCTAGGCCGATTTGGATAATTCTTAGGTTTTTATGCAAAGAAAATACCGGAGGTTATTCTACGACAGTGCTCATCTTCAAACATAAACTTAGCTTGGACAAAATGTTACGAAGGCCAAATTTTGGACCGAATCGGCAGATGCGTCCGCGAGATATCGTGCGCTGAATCCACTACACATGGTTCCAAATGGGTTTTTACAGATTTCGGACTATTTTCTCAGGAAGTATGGACTTGCCCCTGAAGAAACTTGTACCGTCGTAATGGAGACAGTGAATACATTTCCATTTTTCCGAAATTTTATGTGGGGGTTCCTGAAAGAATTGACATACAACTCCACCATATGGAGGGTATAATTAAATTTGTCATTCCGTTTGTAACACATCGAAATATTCGTCGTAGACCCTATAAAGTACATATATTATTGATCAGCATAAAATTCTATGTCGATTTGACCATGTCCGTCTCTCCGTCCATCCGTCCGTTCGTCAGTCAGTCCGTCTGTCTGTCTGTTGAAATCAAGATACAGCTCGCAATTTTAAAGATAGAGAGTCAAAATTTGGTACAGAAGTTGTTATTACTTGCAGGATGGTTGGTATTGAAAATGGGATATATCGGTCCACGTTTTGATATAGCCCCCATAGAAAGGTACCTCCCTATTTTCGGTGTTTTTAAGGTTTTAGCTTCATTGTCCTACCAAAACGGCTGAAATTTGGTACGTAGGGGTATAAAACTTTAGGGGTATAAAACTTTCCCCCAGAATTTTTTGGGTATCGGTCCACACCTTCATATAGCCCCCATAGAACGGTACCTCCGATTTTCGGTATTTTTAAGGTTTTAGCTTCGTTATCCTACCAAAATGGCTGAAATTTGGTACGTAGCCTTCTTTTGGGGTATAAAACTTTCCCCTAAAATTTTGTCGGTATCGGTCCACACTTTCATATAGCCCCCATAGAACGCTACCTCCCGATTTTCGGTATTTTGAAGGTTTTAGCTTCATTATCATACCAAAATGGCTGAAATTTGGTACGTAGTCTTCTTTAGGGGTATAAAACTTTCCCCCAGAATTTTGTCGGTATCGGTCCACACCTTCATATAGCCCCCATAGAACGGTACCTCCCGATTTTCGGTATTTTGAAGGTTTTAGCTTCATTATCACACCGAAATGGCTGAAATTTGTACCTAGTCTACGTTGGTGGTATAAAACTTACCCCAGAACTTTGTCGGTCTCGGTCCATGCCTTCATATAGCCCCCATAGAACGGTACCTCCCGATTTTCGGTATTTTGAACGTTGTGGCCTCAATATTCCACCGAAATGTCTGAAATTTGGTATTTAGACTTTGTTGGGGGTACTCAAACTTCCCCCTTAAATTTGTCGGTATAGGTCCACGCCTTCATATAGCCCCCATGGAAAGGTACCTCCTGATTTTTCGTATTTTGAAGGTTGTGTCTTCAATATTCCACCAAAATGGCTGACATTTGGTATTTAGTCTTCAATGTGATATAAAACTGTTCGCCAGAAATATGTCTGTACAGGTCCACGCTTTCATATTGCCCCATTTCTGACTAAAATTCGTCGGTATAGGTCCACGATTCGATATAGCCCCCATAGAACGGTACCTCCCGATTTTCGTAATACTGATGATTGTGACGTCAATATCCAACCGAAATGGCTGAAATTCGTTATTTCGTCTTCCAAGAGTTATAAAATATTCCAGAAGAGTATTATCAGTATAGGTCCACGTCTTCCTATATTCCCATAGAAGCGTACTTTTATTACATTATCTTACCGAAATATAGAAAATTTGGTATTTAGTCTTCTTTGAGCCTCAAAACTTTCCGTCAGAAATTTGTCGGCATAGATCGACGTTTTGAAATGGTGCCTCACACTGTTTTACCGAAATTGCTGAAATTTAGTATTAAGTCTTCTTCATACACGAAAGGAAACTAATTATTCCATTTTACTTCAATACAACTTGTGGTGGAGGGTATAACAAGTTCGGCCCGGCCGAACTTAACGCCGTTCTTACTTGTTTTCTTAACAAAATTATCATTTTAAAACAAGTAAACAGTCGTTAAGTTCTGGGCCGAACATTTTATACCCTCCACCATAAAATATTCTTAACTAAAATGGAATAATCAGTTTTCTTTCCTGTTCATAAGTTTACGTGCAAAAATTTTTCGACCTCGGATAACCCAAATGCCTAAATTATCTAATCTAATCTAAAAATGTGTTCAATCAGGTGGTGCCTTTATATGGCGGCGATATCAAAGTGTGGGCCTATGTTGACAAGTTTGGTGGACAATTTTGTGGATGTAGGGTACCTAAAATGTTAAATTGCGGGTAGTTCCGTAAAGCAATGTAGCTAAAAAATTGGAAGGTACTATTATATGGCGGCAATACCAAAACATGGACCTATGTTTAAAATTTTTGGTTGGGAAGTTTCTTGACTGAAGAGAACCTCAAATATCAAGTTTCCAATAGTTCCGTCAAAAAATTGTGCCAAAACCCTGAAAATAATGAAAATCGGGAGGTAACGCTATATGGGACCTATACCAAAGCATGGACCTATATTGACATCTTTTGGTGGAGTAGTGTTGTGAGCAACAGAAGCTTCAAATATTAAATTACAGCAAGTGCACCCAACAAATAAAACTAAAATTCTCAAAATACATAAAATCGGGACGTACGCTTAAATGGAACTGTATTGACAATATTTAGTGAGAACGTTTTGTGACTACTGTGAATCTCAAATGTCAAATCAATGGTAGTTCCGCCAAACAATATAGCTAAAACCTTCAAAATACCGAAAATCGGTAGGTACCGTTATATGGAGGCTATACCCAAACATGGCCCTATGTTGACGATTTTTGATGGAGAACCTTCGTGACCACTGTGGACCTCAAATGTTAAATTACAGCTAGTTCGGTTAAAAATGGTAGCTTAAATCATCAAAATACCGAAAATCGGGAGGTACCGTTATATGGGAGCTATACCTAAACACGAATCTATGTTGACAGTTTTTCATGGAGTAATGTTGTGACCCCTAAGAACTTTACATTTCAAATTACAGCTAGTTCGGTTAAAAATTGTAGCTAAAGCCTTCAAAATAGCGGTACCTCCCGATACCGTTATACCAAAACATTGGCCGATATAGCCCATCTTCGAACTTGACCTGCCTATGGAAAAAAGGTACTCGTGTGCAAAAATTAACTAACTTAACAATTTTTGCGGACACTAGAGTGATTACAAGAAGTTTTGGCCGATACTGTAGCTCATCTTCGAACTCGATTTATCTATGGATTTATAGCACCAACACACAGTGGTGGTCCGTTCCACTTGTATGGGATGATGTTACAAAAATATGTGTTCAGTTATATTGCAAACAAATTATCAAGTAGTGCCACATTTAAGTGGACTCCCCATATTATAGACATTTTTCAAAAATATCTTCATTGTGGGTCCACATTCGGATATAGGCCCCATAATAAATGTGTTCCCTATTAGGTTTTAATCACATTGGACAATCTTTGGAATTTTGCTTGTAAAATATACAAAAATGTCTAAAAAATACAGATTTGGGGGCCTTGGTTACGTCAGAGCATTCGACATCCATACACTTTCTTTTGGTTTGTTATTTTATTTCATAGACTTTCTTTGGTAATCAATGAAATATTTTACTACTTGGAAGAACCTTTTAGGAGCGTGAGTTACAAGTTGTACACATGTATGTATTTACATAATGTCTGTAAAGGTGTAACACTCCTCCAATTTTTGTATGTGTTTTAACACTGACATTCACATTCCAAGATTGTCGAAAATTTGTTTATTTATAATTAAAAATTTTCTTGTTTTTATTTTGTGGTAACTTGGCTTTTGTTGTTGTTTTTATTGTCTGTTGATTTTGGTGTTATTATTTATTTTTGGTTAAGTAATTCTCTTTACTTTAACATCGTTTACATTCGTCGTACGTATGGTTTTGTATATCTTGAGGTTCCCAAGAGTTTCCGTCATCTGCTGTTGTTCAGCTAGCATTTGCTGTATTTGCCAAGGGATTGAGTAGTTGTTGTTCCTATGTGCCTTTGAACTCGCACACACAGCTTTTTCCACCTTTCCTCAACAATGAATATGTATGCTTAAGTGTTTACCTGTTGGTGGGCGTTTTTCAGTGATCTTTACATGGTAACACATCTTGCTAATTGACAGACAGATGAAATTGTTTAAATAACTTTTTGATGAAATGAGACGTAAAGTGATTTGGAATTCCATCACATTCAAATAAACATCATCGGCTGATACTTACCAAATTTGTTGTAAAATTCAAGTGTGCCAGGGGGAAGTTCAATGTCACAATGCATTTGATACATAATCTGGATATTTAAAGGTATTTTATTACATCAAATTGTCGGCGAAGTAGTGTAAATTAACTATGGATTTTCTTGATAAAAATATTATTTTGAAAATGATGATCATTTGGAAGTAGCGAAACTCACGGAAGTTAGCTTCTTCCATAGAGGAAGTGGTCTCTTACATAGATGAAGATTGTTTTTTTAAAGCAGAAATGCCCAATGACACTCTTCAATAGAAGAGATGACCTTCTTGCATTGGAGAAATGACTTCCTTTCATAGAAGAAGTGTCCTTCTTCCATAGAATAAGTGTCCTTCCTCCATAGGAGAAGTTACCTTCTTCCATAGAAGAAGTGGACTTCTTCAATAGAAGAAGTGGACTTCTTCAATAGAAGAAGTAGACTTCTTCAATAGAAGAAGTGGACTTCTTCAATAGAAGAAGTGGACTTTTTCCATAGAAGAAGTGGACTTCTTCCATAGAAGAAGTGGACTTCTCCTATAGAAGAAGTGGACCTCTTCCAAAGAAGAAGTGGGCTTCTTCCATAGAAGAAGTGGACTTCTTCCATAGAAGAAGTGTCCTTCTTCCATAGAAGATGTGGACTTCTTCCAAAGAAGAAGTGGACTTTTTCCATAGAAACAGTGGACTTCTTCCATAGAAGAAGTGGACTTCTTCCATAGAAGAAGTGGACTTCTTCCATAGATGAAGTGGACTTCTTCCATAGAAGATGTGGACTTCTTCCATAGAAGAAGTGGACTTCTTCCATAGAAGAAGTGGACTTCTTCCATAGAAGAAGTGAACTTCTTCCATAGAAGTAGTGGACTTCTTCCATAGAAGTAGTGGACTTCTTCCATAGAAGTAGTGGACTTCTTCCATAGAAGAAGTTGACATCTTCCATAGAAGAAGTTGACATCTTCCATAGAAGAAGTTGACATCTTCCATAGAAGTTGACTTCTTCCATAGAAGAAGTTGACTTCTTTCATAGAAGAGGTGGTCTGCTTCCATAGAAGAATTGGTCTCCTTCTATAGAAGAAGTGGCCTTTTTCCACAGAAGAAGTAGCCGTCTTCCATAGAAGAAGTGGAATTCCTCAATAGACGAAGTTGCCTTCTTCCATAGAAAAAGTGGCATTCTTCCATAGAAAAGGGTGGTCTTCTTCTATAGAAGAAGTGGCCTTTCTCCATAGAAGAAATAACCTTCTTCCATAGAAGAAATAACCTTCTTCCATAGAAGAAGTAACCTTCTTCCATAGAAGAAGTTGCCTTCTTCCATAGAAGAAATGGAATTCCTAAATAGACAAAGTGGCTTTCTTCCATAGAAGAAAAGGCCTACTTCCATGGCTAAAAAGAACTTCTTCCATGGAAATAGTGACCTTCTTTCATAGGAGAAATGACCTTCTTCCATAGAAGAAGTTACCTTTATCCATGGAAGAAGTAGCCTTCTTCCGTAGAAGAAGTGACCTTCTTCCATAGAATAAGTGTCCTTCCTCCATAGGAGAACTGTCCTTCTTCCATAGGAGAAGTTAACTTCTTTCATAGAAGAAGTGGACTTCTTCCACAGAAGAAGTGGACTTCTTCCATAGAAGAAGTGGACTTCTTCCATAGAAGAAGTGGCTTTCTTCCATTGAAGAAGTGACATTCTTCCATAGAAGAAGTGAGATTCTTCTATAGAAGAAGTAGACTTCTTCCATAAAAGAAGCGGCCTTCTTCCATAGAATAAGTGGACTTATTCCACAGAAGAATGTGTCGTCTTCTATAGAAGAGTTCGTCTTCTTCCATAGAAGAAGTGGCCTTCTTCCATAGAAGAGGTGGTCTTCTTCCATGGAATAATTGACCTTCTTCTATAGAAGAAGTGGCCTCTTTCCACAGAAGAAATGGCCTTCATCCATAGAAGAAGTGGCCTTCTTGAATATAAGAAGTGGCCTTCTTCCATAGAAGAAGTGGCCTTCTTGAATAGAGGAAGTGGCCTTCTTCCGTAGAAGAAAAGGCCTTCTTCCATGGCAAAAAATACATTCTTTCATAGAAGAAGTTGCTTTCTTCCGTTGAAGATTTGACCTTCTTCAATGGAAAAAGTGACCTTCTTTCATAGGAGAGGTGACCTTCTTCCATAGAAGAAGTTACCTTTATCCATGGAAGAAGTAGCCTTCTTCCATAGAAGAAGTGACCTTCGTCCATAGAAGAAGTGACCTTTATTCATGGAATAAATAGACTTCTTCCATAGAAGAAGTGGTCTTCTTCCATAGAAGAAGTGGTCTTCTTCCATAGAAGAAGTGGTCTTCTTCCATAGAAGAAGTGCTCTTCTTCCATAGAAGAAGTTGCCTTCTTCCATAGAAGAAATGACCTTCTTTCATAGAAGAAGTGGCATTCTTCCATTGAAGAAGTGAACTCTTCAATAGGTGAAGTGACCTTTTTCCATATTAGGATAGGCATTCTTCTTAAAAGAAGTGTCCTTCTTCCGTAGAAAAAGTGCCTTCATCCATAGAAAAGTTCCTCCTTCCGTAGTAAAAATTAATTTCTTTTAAAGAAGAAATGTCGAGAAGAATGGAGGCTTCTTCCCTAGGAGAAGCGTCTTCTCAACGAGAAGAAATGCTCCCGAAACGAGATTCTTCTCTTCCATAGGAGAAGAATTTGTATTTGCCCAGAAAAACTTACCTGCGTTTACTCTAATTGTCAATACCCTAAATCATTCAAGGATCTATTAGTCTAGTAGATCACTGTTCAGCATCAGTCATCAACATTTAAAAGACAACAACTACATATGTCTCGCATAGTTCACATGCTCACGTCAAGCCAACCATTCAGCCACACATGTGTATCCGATAAGACATTGGGAATAATTGCATGGCTAAGTGGTGGTAAGAAGCAGCTGTTCTTGATGTGTTGAAATTTGGTTGATATGCAACAGGCAGTCTGACTAACAACATCATCATCAGCATCGCTATGTCTTAACGAACATCATCAGCAACAACTAAAATAGTAAAGTACCACACAACTAGCCAACAACAATAACGACAATGACAACAACAGCAGACTGTTAGCAACAGAAGTGTACCAACTGCAACAACAATAAAACAACGACGTTTCACTAAATCACTTTTCTTTCAAAGCCAACAACAACAAAACATCTACCCTAAGATACTTCTTCTCATCTACCTTGCTGACACTTGGAGGTGGAAAAATGTTGAATTGCTTGGTTGTTGTTGTTGGTATTCTTGTATTTGAAGAAGTCATCAAATCACACCTTAAATCAACAACAAACTACAACTACAAATGATGTAGTGTTGTTTCCCTTTTGTTGTTGTTGTTGCTAGTGCTGCAAATACACTATTGTCGTCTTGCTAACAACAAAAGGAATGAATGACCGACCCCTGTGAGTAGACAGACTGTAAAAAGTGAGATGTGACGATGAAGAAGAACTAAGTGTCGAAAGACATTGAGAAA